>NC_090436.1:831005342-831630342 GCF_031143425.1 Pleurodeles waltl | reverse complement strand
AAAGTTGGATTTTAAATTACAATTTTGAAAATGCCACTTTTAGAAAGTTGATATTTTCTTGCCTTAGCCATTTAGTGTCTGAAGCCTTTCTCTGGGTCATATTACTGGGTGTAGCTGACAGTTATGCTTTGTGTATTCGTTCTAGACAGCTACACACAATTAAGAGCTTAGGTGTGCCTGGAAGGGACATCACTGGCAGGATGGGAGGGCAGAGCTGGGCACAGCCCTACTTACAATTGAATAGGCTGTGTACTGCTTCTATATAAAGGGCAGCATAACCCCTGTAGTTAGTCTGGATTCAGGGCAGAAAAGTCAGAATGTCTGGAGACTTCAAAGGGAACACTCTAGAAGCTTCTCCCACCTTCCAGCATAAGGGCACTGGGTATAAATATTGGACCTGAGACACCACCTCTCCAGTACACTTCTAGACCTGTGGATACTCTGCTTGGAAGAAGGAGTGCTCTGCTGCTGAAAGGACTGACACTCTTCTGGCCTTCTGCTCTGAAGGAACTGCTGCCCTGCTGTGCTGACCTGTTGCCTGCTGCCCTCTTGTCTGGGTGCAAATGACTGGACCTGCATTTGTTGAACCTAGGGCCACAGAGTGACTCTAAGGCCTAGTTGGCTGACCTCCTGACATGAGCCTCAGGGACAGAAGGCTCCAACAACCTTGACCACAGCACCTAGACTCTGCCATCTGTGAGCCTACTCTGCCAAAAAGTGCCACCCCAGTCCCAGACCTTTGGAAGTGGGCCTAAGGTGCTCTGCCAGCCTATGTGGTACCAGAAAACCTGATTCATCTTCTCTGCTGCGCGGTGCAACCCCAAGCAGAACGGATGCATTGCTGCAAGTCTCTGGTAGAAAACTTCAATTCATCCAGTCTCAGGGCACAAACCTTTAGCCCAGACTGTTGATAAAACTGAATGTTTATCCTCAGGGATCTTCTGAACAGGGAACTCTTATAAGAATGCCTGTCCTTGTAAAGGAAGCGAAAAGTTCACTGGTTCAGATATATAAGGGATTTACTGGGCTGCGCACCTTGTAGCGGTAAATGTTTGGGAGCACACATCCAGGGACCACCCTATGTATATGTTGGAAAGGAGCCAGTTTATGTATCAATTACTTATATGGGGGGATGGGGACGCAGTCACTCTTGCTTTCCGTGCAACTAACAATAGAAGCATGGCATAAGGCAACACTAAGGATAGGTTGGGATGCAAAACCTACGGGACAAACCCCACTGTGGGAGGGCACTTACCTGAGGGAGCTGGGGAAATCCAAGGGATTCCAGGCGTGGGACAAAATAGGTATCACTAAACTGGGGAACCTTATACAAAGTGGAACGCTCAAGTCCTTTGCTTTTCTGAGGCCAGAGTACCAACTTTCACAGACGCAAAGCTACCATTACACTCACTTACTGCATGCATGTCAGGCAGAAAATCTGGATACCGAGGGACTCCCAGAGTATGCCCCATTGGAAGAGAGGCTCCTCCTGGGCCGAATAGAAGAGAAGGCAATATCCTGGATATATAGAACCCTGAACAATAACATACCTAATAAACTTGGGCAGTTGAAACAAAGATTGGAGGCTGACTGGGGACCCGTGGATGACACTGACTGGGATGCTGCCCTGATGTCCCTACAAGAGGTAACCATCCGCATCCGATTGCGATTCATACAGTTTAAAATCCTGCATAGGATCTACTATGACAGGGCGAGGCTACATAAAATGGGGAGAGCTTAGGATCCATCCTGCTTGTGCTGTGGGGGGGAGAGGGGCATCGTCATGCACACAATATGGACTTCTCTGAATAACCAAAGCTATTGATTTAGGATCTTAAAGGAATTTGGAAAAGTGCTGGAAGCACACATTCTGAGTGACCCATGCTATGTGCTGCTGGGTATTCCCTCGGACCTAGACCTGCTACGCTGCAAGCTTCTTTTTAGTAACCTGGGTTTAGCGGTGGCCAAGCTAGATATATTGAAACCCTGGGGATCTCAGAACCCCCCACAGTAATAGAATGGAGGGCCGGTAGGAATCTCTACATGATGGCAGAGAAGGTGACCTGCCTGGCCCATGGCTGCCCACGGAAATTAAATAGTGCTTGGGGGCCCTGGAGGGCCTACCACGGTCTTCCAGACACACAACATACCATAAGAGTGGACACCACACCGGTCTATCAATCGGCCACATGTCAGGGGACACCAGACGTGACTGCTCTGAGGGCATAATCCCCTATTTACATGGTACAAACTCACATTACACCTTTAGGGTCGTTACATAAGATATGTTGCGGTACTGCTGTCCCAGCTTTATATTTGCACATTGAATGTCTGTGTTATATTGATGCCATCTTAATGCTGTATTTCAGCTTTTAGTGTCCCCCTGTCAGAAGGGCCTGTTTGTTATGGTTGTATAACGCACAAATAAAAACAGTTTTTGAAAAAAAATATATAAGGGATTGTTGTAAAGACCTGAGATGGTCAGATCGTATTGTGTCCTGAATTACATAATGAAAACATAAAGCAAGCAATGGTCAATAGTTTTTCTTGAAAGATGACATGCATTCTGGCACTAACCCTGATCAGTACATCAATAGCATCAGAAATTCTGAAGTTATTACCCCCTACCCTGCGCCATGGTGGGCTATATTTTAAATACGGCACACACATGGTGGCATTAAAGGGGCGCAAGGGGTCGCAAGAAAATTGGCTCTACATGTAATGTAGCACCACTTTTCTTAAATCTGAGGCGTTGTGTCCGTTTAGCTCACTCTTTCCGTTTCTTTTTCATCCTTGTTTTCTTTCTTTGTCACCATTCTCTTCCTCATTCTTTCCTCCTTTGTGTGTTTTTTCTCTCTTGTTCGTGGCAAAAGTCTGATTAGTTCAAATATGTGCCAGTCACCAACTAGTGACGGTGGGCCACTTCTTCAACCACAGGCTCACGTTAAGCACTGCTGATACCATTGTTGAGGAATATGATGTTGCCCTCACAAATGACATTTGCATGCATCTAGGGTTATTTTAGGTGCACAAATGTTTAAGAATCATATCAAAATAAAGTACTATTGACTAGGGCTCATATTTACTAAGATGACGCAACAAAGTGCTGTACCAAAATTTATGGGGCGTATTTATGGAAAGTGGTGCTGCACTAAGTGGAGCACCACTTTCCCTGAGCCCTTTAGCACCCTCCTACCGCCTCCATGTGTGCGCCGTATTTAAAATGCGGCACACCATGCCGCAGGGTAGTAGGCAATATTGTCATTTTTAATGACCCTATTGATGCACTCTGCAGGAGTAGTGCCAAAATATTGGCTCTTCTCCGGCAGAGTACATAGGGCCCCATTCTAAAGAATGGAAGTCCCCTCTTAATGCCTGCTCTTGAGCAGGCGTTAAAAGTGCTGTAATAAATGTTACAAAGAAATCACATAGATTTCCTTGCACCATTTTACTGGTTCCCCTAACGGGGGAATACCCCCTTTGCATACATTATGTCTGGGGCAGGCATAATGTAGTGCAAAGGGTTACAGGGTGGCGTAATGCATGCATTGTGCCACCCTGTAAATACGGCGCATGCATTTTGGCCTAGTTGGGCCACATTAACGTAAAAATAAATGATGTTAATGTGGCACAGGGTGGCGCTAGGGGCCTATAAATATTCCCCTATGTTCTGTGTTGTGGGAAGGGGAAAACACAACACAGTTTCTAGTAAAGCTGGCCAGCGACTATTGGAATCCCCTGCTTTGCTGCACAGACTGACTGCCTTGAGGAATGAAGACCCTTGTAGCATGGTGCGGAGCAGGTGTGTGGTGTGTACCGTAGGATTAGTACTGAAAGCATACTCTTCCAGTACAAATTCCCATGTATAGACAATTGTCGAACGTTCTGGTGCAGTGGATGAGTGCAGTGCTCTAAAGCACAAATGTTGGGTGAAATCAATCCATTTCCACATGTTTGCTCCGATTCCAGTAGGATTGCAGCGTATCCAGTGGTGCAGGGTATCCAGTTTAAGTCGCTCTGTCTTACTTTTAAGGCAGTTCATGGAATAGGACCACGGTACCTGACTTCCAGACTCCTCCTGCATGTACCTAAAAGAAGCTTGAGGTCTTCCCAAGCTCACTTGATTCAGGTCCCTCGCACACATAAAGCCAAATGGGGAGACAAAGCTTTTACAGTACCTGCAGCCAGAGGATGGAATTCTCTCCCACAGAATCTTAGGCAAGAATCAGGTTATATGAAATTTAGGAAAATGGTGAAAACTTGGCTCTTTCCTCGTTAATTTTTTGGTACATCAAGATCAGGGTCTTTGATTCAGTTTGTTTCAGTTTCTTCTATTGGATGTTTTTCTATCTTCATTATTTCAGTTATTTTTTTTATCCTCTGTCTATTTTTTACTACGTGCTTTCTTCCCAGCGCTTCGATGCTCTTTGAGTAGGAACGCGCTTTATAAATCTCGAATTACATTACATTACATTTATTCTTGACGCAAAGCCTTATCAGACTACCTTAATAAATCAGGCTTTGTATCAAAACCCATGTGCGTTTGCACTGATCCACCTTAGAAATGCCTCCTTAAAGCAAAATGGAGCAAACCAGCTTTAGAAAGAGCACGTTTCCAGAACGCCTTTTGCGCTGCGTAGTGAATAACCGCTGTCACTAGCGCCTTTGCAAAGCCATAGTAAATCTGGGCCCAAGTTTGAAGCTAAATCCAATTGCTGCGACCCTTATCAGGAAGTTGTGAAGTAGAGTAAAGTGAATGTGCTATATCGTTTTTTCACCAATTAATTTACAATTTAGCACAGCGTGAAGCTATGATTTTTTGTTAAAACTATACGGATTTTTTAGTGACTTACACGTTTTGAAAAAAAATTCCGAAATGTACCTAAAATCATTATTGCTTTTAACAACAGCTATCAATAGAGTTGCAATGTAAACCTTTAATGAAAAACATCATAATTTTTCAAATACCAATTTTTTTACGTTTTGTCTGGCTTTAGCCACTAGATGGTGGTGGATGCAAGTGAAAAGGATTCTCACCTATTTTTCTCGATTTGTTTTCACTGACCATCGTGTGGATCCTGGGTTTTCCTTCGAATTAGGAATTCATATAAACTGCAATTTTACTTTTGAGCATTTTTGACGTGAAGCCATGCGTACAGAATCAGGCGTCTCCGCCTTGCCACCGAAGTAAACCGAAGGCTATGCATTAAAGGAGCCTCGAATCCCCGCTCCTACAATGCATGCTCTGGTAACGCAACAGCAGGTGCAGGAATGGTTAGATGAACCAGCACGCGCAGATAGATTGACAGTTTGGGAACTATGGGGATTGGTGGTTATATGAGAGGAAGAGGCTGACTAAATGGATGGGACTGTGAGAATGAATAATTAGATGGAGGAATAGGTGCATTAATGTTTGAAGATGGATCAACGAGATGCGAGGACGCACCAGCGTGGCTATTAAATATGGTTGAGAGTCTGAGAATGGATAAATAAGTACGAGTGAATGGATGAATGACTATGTGGTTAAACTGCTTGTATGGAATTATATTTTATGTAATGTTATTGTCATTTAAGCATGAAGGTGTCTTCCATTTATATGGTCCCAAAGCACTTTTGGCTATCAGTGGTAAATCCATATATAAATGGAGTAGGAGGGGGGATAGATGATTGAGAGGGTGATGCCAGGTGGTTGAATGACATTGCGAGGATAGGTGGAGGCGTGATTAAAGCTGATAATGGATGGATAGATGTATGGACGGACGGGTGGGGTTGGATGGATGAATGATAGTGGGAACATTGATGAATGAACGAATAAGAGTTTGTGGATAGATATGTAAATGAATGGGCATATCAGAATGGATCGAAGAACGGGTTGGGAACTGTAAGAGAATGTAAAAATAAAGTAATGAATGAAAGAGTATGTGAGGATGGATGGATAAAAGTCTGAGAAGGAACTAATGAGAGTTTTAGGGGCATATTTAGGAGCCCCTAGCGCCTCCTTGCTCCACATTAGCGTCATTGTTTTATGCTAATGTGGCCCAACGAGGCCAAAATTGCCACGCCAAATTTACAAAGTGGCGCAATGCATGCATTGTGCCACTTTTTAACCCTTTGCGCTACATTATGCTTGCGCTAAGCATAATATATGTAAAGGGGGCGTACCTCCGCTGGGGGGGTGAGGCGGGGAGAAATGGCGCAAGCAATCTAAGAGATTTCTTTGTGCCATTTTTTTGGCACTTTTAATGCCTGTTCAAAGCAGGCGTTAAAAGGAGGCATACCATTGCTTACAATGGGCCTCAATGGGCTTTGCAGGATTAGCGCCAACATTGTTGACGCTAATCCTTCAAAGCTCAGAACTCCCGCCAATAATTTTGACGCTAGTTCCCCTAACTACCACCATGGTGCGCTGTATCTTAGATACAGCGCACACATGGTGGCATTAGGGGGCGCTAAGGGGTTTAAGAAAAGTGGCGCTGCACTCCATGCAGCGCCACTTTTCGTAAATATGGCCCTTAGTATTTTTGGATGAGCGATAGAATGAGAACGTGAAGACTTGTGGCTGAAAAGGACTATACACTGGGTAGAGACTACCCCACATTGTTCAAAAACATGCTCCCAGCCACCTGGCATTTAAAAACAGTTCTGATCAAAACTAACCTACGTTTATTAGTGAATTGGGCAACAACAATACCTATTTAAGCATCAGACAGCAATACTGTGTACAGTGTGTGATAATCGAACAGTTCGTATAGCTGTGATTATTGTTAGGCCACCAATATGCCTGCCAACGTGAGCACACAGTGACGTCATCAAACACTGGAGCTGCTCCCATTCTATTGGTCAGCATCTCAAGTAACATTTATTTAGTGACCGATGACAATATCTGCTCTGTGGCACTTTGGGGCAATCTGTGTTAAACCTACAGCATACACCACTGCATTGGGTGCTCCATTTTTCTGGGTTTTGAGAGCTAGTAACTGCAGTAGCAGCAAGTGCATTTACCATTGTTAGAACCAAAACGGATCAGGATCCCAACTTAAGTGATTTATGTGCAGTTACATTGAGCTCAAAGAGTGAATGATTGTGTGTGCGTGAATGTAGATTTATACAGATCAGACCCAAGCTTGGTACTACCCAGCCACGAGCTGGGTCGTAACCTGGTGTAGGGAATCGTGATGTAGAACACTCGCCCACACATAGGCCATATTTATACTTTTTGACGCAAACCAGCGCACAGACGGGTCTAGCGCCAAAGTATAATCATCGAGTTAAGTTTGCACCGGATTTGCGCCAAATAAAATGCTGCAAATCCGGCACAAACAGAGTATGAATATGCCCCATAGTGCTTCGCTTCATCAACCGGGCATGTGAGGGCAGAAGCGTAACGAAATTTGAGGTGTCTCCCCTGCAAACTGCATGGAAGGGCCCGTTCTGAACTCATTCAGGAGCTCTCAGGTCAGGGCACTGTGCTCAGGGGACCCCCCAGAGCTCGGGCCCCCCCCACACCGCAGGGGATACGGGGTCCTTTTTTACGCCACTGGGTGAAGGAACACGAATTGCAATGGACTCCTGCAGTGTAAGGTGACAGTCAAACGTGTAGGTCCACTAAGGGATTGCTGACGTTTGTGTGACCTGTCTACAACCCTATGCACCCTTTGGCTGCTGCCTAAGCTAAACAACCCCACACCAGTGTAGCCCAGCTCTAACTACACTGAGCATTTGCTACCAGAGCGACCCTAGTTGTCTAGTGAATACGCTGAAGCAGGTTATCAAACACACATATCTAGGTCTTATGAAGAACACCCTATTGGTTTTAGGTTTGTGGTTGTGGAAAAGAAGGGCAATTCAATAAATCTAACCTTGCACCATTTTAGTTCTTGATGATCATGGTGACAGATTCTCAGTGCAATTATTAAGAGTTGCGCTACAATAGGTGGGATTGTTTTAGTAAGAAACGAGCAGAAAGAGTGCATATGGGTTTAGGCAGATCAAAGCAGACATCATTCCGTTAGATGATCTACACACCTCTAGTAACCATTTCACTCCACAAGGTTCTGTGGTTGGTGTGTTCCATCAGAGCAGCGAGCTCAATAAGGAAGGTCTGAGACTCTTACTTCTTTTCTAACCTCAGACCACATCATATGACCACACGCCGCCCTAAATTCAGGTTAGGAAACTATTGGGGGGTCCTATCAAATTTTGTAGCCAGAGAGATAAATATTGCAGCCAGGAGCAGCGACCAATGTATGTAAGGTAGGACCAGATCTATGACAGTATTCTAAGATAGTCACATAAAATACATTTTACATACCAAGGCCCATATTTATACTTTTTTAGCGCCGCATGTGCGTCATTTTTTTACGCAAAAGCGACGCAAACTTACAAAATACAATTGTATTTTGTAAGTTTGTGCCGCTTTCGCATCAAAAAGCGGCGCAAATGCGGTGCTAAAAAAGTATAAATATGGGCCCATGAATTTAAATTGAACCCTTTATTACATAGTAAGGCAATGATCCAGCTACAGGATGTTGTTTTAAAAACACAACACTGTAGATGGATGTCTGGTTTGCGCATATGAAGGACAAAGTACAGCACTAATCCCCTCTCTTAGGCACAGTCCATTTTATTTTAGAGATATACAGAGCATGCCTCAGGCAGCACAGAATATCTACTACAATATGGCTGACACAGCACATATCAGTGCATCCTTGTGGCCAGTGAGGAGCCACACAGTGCAGCAGGGGCAGGATCCCATGCACTGCCACAGCTTCTTCTAGGGTTGTGCTTGCAGTGTCGTCCCCTTTTCAAACCTGGCCCTCCTGCTCTGTCCGGCCTTAGGAATCATGGCTTGCTGATTCTAATGTCCAGCACGAGATTCATGCTCTGCTAGTGCCACAAAGCTTTACGTTTTCGAGCAAAGTAAACAAGGTAAGTAAAAACATACATTGTTTCTCTGTGGATGCGTGCATACATGTGTGCGTGTATGTGTTTGTGAGTGACTGGGGTGAATGAGATTGTGTGCCAGTGTGAGTATGTTTGGAGAGCGTCAGTGGGGTTGAAAGTGAAAATGTGAGTTTGTTAGAGCGTATGAATAAGTGAAAGTGAGTGTAAAGGAGTGTGTGAAGCAGAGTGAGTGCATTAGAAGGAGTGAGTGACTGGGAGAATGCATGCAAGTGAGTCAGGGGTGTAGCCAACGGTGCAGAAGCTGCAGTTACCACAGGGCCCAGTCAGTGAGTGTGAAAGGGTTAGAATGTGTTAGTGTGTAAGTATGAATATGTTTATGTGCGAGTAACAGTGAGTGAGAACAAGTATGAGTGAGAATGAGTAAATGAGACAGTAAGTTAAGTGAAGGAAAAGAGAGTGAATGTGAGAGGGAGTGAGTATTGTGATATGTAATGCATTTCGGATATGCACTGTGCTTCGTCAGGGGATGCTTGTTATAACATGATTCACTCTAAATAAAACAAACGATATATGCTCAAAGTCCATATATACAACAATAAATGTTAATGTGCTGCAAGCAACTATTAATGCATGATGTCAATTGACCCAGATGTGCAGTGCAAACAACAAGGAGAGCTTGTGAGAATGATTAATGTATAACAGATGGTTCAAAGCTGTATGTTGATCATTTTCCTCATGCTGTCACCTTAATATGTCTGTTTTATCTGTGGTGAATGAAGGATAGGTGACTATCGAAAGACTAAAGAAACTCAAACCATGCTTGTATGGCCCATTTACATTTTGAGCTGTGCTCCAACATCAAAGTGTCTTCCATAAAAAAAAAGGTACCACTTGATTTAATACAATAAAGTTATCCCTGATGTCCAGAAAATCAGTTTTTGCAGCATGCCTTATCTTTGAAGGATCAAGTACAGTGACTCTACAGTCACATATTTTTTCTATAGGACTGTGGACCTGGCCTTTTTTGATGGGTCTCACTCAGCTGTTTGACTTGTGCTGCTGGACCCATTTTTACTGGCCTTAAGGCTCTGTGGCCCAGATTTAAAAGGGCCTAGCACCATTCCAATGACACACTAGTGTTGTTTTTTGTATGCTAATGTGGCGCTGGAAGGACAAAAAGTCTGCGCCATATTTACAAAGTGGCGCAATGCTCGCATTGCACCACTTTGTAACCCCTTGTGCCACATTATGCCTGCGCCAGGCATAATTTATGCAAGGGCGCGTTCCGGCACTGGAGGAGCCAAGAAAATAACACAAAGAAATTTAAGAGATTTCTTTGCGTCATTTTTATCAGCATCTTTAATGCTTGCTAAGAGCAGGCTTTAAAGGGAGGCTGCCTGTGGGTTCTTTGCAGGATTAGTTAAAAAATATTTGCGCTAATCCTGCAAAGTGCCGGGCTAGCGTAAAAAATTCTGACAGTAATATCACTGACTACCACCATGGTGCGCCATATTTTAAATATGGCGCACACATGGTGGTGTTAAAGGGGTGCTAAGGGGCACAAGAAAACTTTTCATAAATCTGCCCCTGTGTATCTTTTCCCTGCTAACCACTGGTAAAGTGGTTGTGCTCTCGCCCTAAAACATGGTACAATTGGCATTTACGTGATAGGAACATTAAATTGCAAGTCTCTAGCATATGGTACTATATGCACCCAAGGCCTGTAAATTAAATGCTAGTAGTGGGCCTAAACTTGTGACTTTCCCCCAGTCTATAGCAACAAGATGCCAGCGAGTGGTTCTTTGTGCTTTTCAGGAGCTATTTTCACTTCACTTTAAAATTTAATATCTACGGGTTTACTGACTGTATGTTCCATGTTCTGTTAGCTTTTTACTTATTACAATTTACACATTTTTTCTAAATTGGTTTGGGATTTTTCTTGTGTTGTGTTTTCACTTTATTAGTGTTCGAATTTTGCATAAATGCTTTACACATTGCCTTTAAGGTAAGCCTGGCTGCTTTTGTGCCAAGCTACCAGAGGGTTAAGCACAGGTTAACATAGTGAATTATGTAGTTCACCCTGACGATTGTGAGTGGTACCTAAGTGGAGCTTCTGCCCCATCACCCAATAATCCAATTTCTTACAGGAACAAACAAGTTGCATGCAGCAGAGCATGTTTGCATCATCTAATAATGCACATTTTCCAATTATTAGGAATGGTCTATGCATTACTTTTACACATTGACATCCTGGAGGATATCAACCACTGCCACGGGAATTCTATATAATTTCAAAAAACGCTCGCAAATCTACAGATATCTAACATTACAACCTAAAACGTTTTTAATAAGGCCCGGAGACTAAACTCTAAAATAAACATGCCACAAACCAATAGAAACCAACAGCAACTAGATCACTGGATTTCTACCAGGACCTGGCTTTGGAAGACATCTTTCCAGACTGTTTAAATGTTGTGAGTCAGCGAATGTAAAGGGCAGCTGGCATTTTTCTGATTTCTCACTGGACTTGCATGTGAAAAGATATCCTGAATGAAAAGCAGGTTGCTGGTAATGACCCATTAACATCAAATGCGAATATTTCCAGGCCCATCGGGCATTGGCAGCAGTGCGCCAAGGGACTGGTTTGTTCTGACAGCAATTATTTAAAATTGACTTCACAATTTCACACTATGACATGAATAAGTATAGCCTGGCCGTGCGGTGGTTTACTAAAGGCACACCTTTGAATGGTACCTATTAGGATATGTAAAACGGTGAAATATTAACAGAATTGAAAGCCACAAATTAACCTGAGGAACCAGTGAAGCAGTTTAACCTAAGAGAAGGAAGCAGCTTCCAGCCTGTGAATTAGGATTACAACGTGGACTCTTGTTTTGAATGGCCCACATTTATACTTTTATTGTGCCTCATTTGCGTCATTTTTTAACGCAAAAGCAGTGCAAAGTTACAAAATACAATTATATTTTGTCAGTTTGCGCTGCCTTTGCGTCAAAAAATGATGCAAATGCGGTGCAAAAAAGTATAAATCTGGGCCTGTTTGTCAGATTTTACCCAGCATTGCGATGTTCGCTCGCTGAGGTGGTCTCACAATCACCGCCAAACCTGTGCAAGTAGTAATGCCCTGGTGTATTCTAGGAAATGTGGCTGCGGTAAGACTTTGGAAATATTTAGGGCCTGATTTGTGCAAAGTTAACGCCGCCTTTGCGTCATTTATTAACGCAAAAGTGATGCAAACTTAAAATTATTTATATTATATTTTGTAAGTTTGCACCATTTTTGTGTCACAAAAATGACGCAAAGGCGGCGCTAACTTTTCATAAATCAGGCCCGTAGGCCCATATTTATACTTTTTTAGCGCTGCATTCAGTCATTTTTTTATGCAAAAGCAGCACAAACTTACAAAATATAATTGTATTTTGTAAGTTTACGCTGCTTTTGCGTCAAAAAATTATGCAAATGCGGCATTAAAAAAGTATAAATATGGGCCTTAGTGTTGCGTCTTGTAAAGTAAACCGCTGAGACTTTGAGTACTGAGCAGCTGTACTCTTTTCAAGTGCATTATACACCTGTTCATTTCTGCTACAGTCGTGTCTGTTAAAGCACATGATTTAAAACGCTGCATGGTGGCTGGCTGCATGACTTTAGGTCTATGTACATGGAATGGGCAGTGAAGGAGCAGAACTAATCCACTATAGTCATTGTGTTGCAGACAAATGTAGAACGATAACTTAGAGAATATTGGCCATGTGTGTTGTCATAACTTTTTAAGATGGTCACAAAATCCCATGTACAGCCTTTGTACCAAATAAAAACAAATATTTTACGAAGGATAAAAAGATCACCGATATGGTAAGTGTACACATTTTTCGACCCACCTATTTTCCTAACATGCTATGATCAGAGCAGTTTTAACAAGTACAATTTCCATTGCCAATCTGGACTGCAAGAGAAAATGTTTGTACACAAATTAAACAGATGCATATTTTATATTTATCAATTAAAACGTGCCAAGTTCTGACAACAACTTCCTGTTTACTTATTTCAAAACCTCTTAAAAAGCTATTCTAATAAGCATTTAAAAATGACATTACCAAAAATTGCAATAGCAGGTAGCATATGTTTAATGAAAGTTCACTTTGAAATAGATAGTTAAAAAGTGTGGTTTTCACTTAAAGTCAGGATATCTCACACATGCCTATCTAGATGCAGCAAATCTTGGAGATGCTTTGGGGCAGATTTATGAAAAGTGGTGCTTCACCTAGTGCAGTGCCACTTTTCTTGCACCCCTTAGTGCCCAACTAACGCCACCTGGTGTGCGCTGAATTTAAAATATGGCTCACCATGGCGGTAGTCAGGGGTACTAGCGTCATGATTTTTCACACTAATCCAGTGCTTTGCAGGATCAGCGTCAAAAATTCGGACACTAATCCTGCAAAGGACCCAGAAGCCCATTGAAAACAATGGGAGCCTCCCTTTAATGCCTGCTGTTAGCAGACATTAAAAATTCAGATACAAATGACACAAAGAAATGTCTTAGTTTTCTTTGCGCCATTTTTTAGGCCCCTCTAATGCCAGAATGCCCCCCTTGCATACATTATGCCTGGCACAGGGATAATGTGGCACAAGGGGTTATAAAGAGGCACAATGCATGCATTGCGCCACTTTGTAAACATGATACAGCGTTTTTGGCCTTCCAACTCCACATTAGCTTAAAAAAATGACGCTTAATGTGGCATTGCAATGGCACTAGGCTCTCTTAAATCTGGGCCTTAGCAGCTTATTTACAAGCGCCTTCCGCCACTGGTGCATCACTTTTAACATTGGAAAAAAGTGACTCACCGGCAGCGCAAGGGGCTTGTAAATAAATCCCTTGGTGTTCTCTCATTGAACTGAAGCAGTTCAACAATAACACCACCATCTGAGGACATACAAACATCTGAAACACAGATATGCACATGCTTTTCTTGATAATGCCTTTTTTCTATTCTGTGTCTCATTTGGGCTGCCATGGCAATGATAAATGTGTGTGGTACCAATATTGGTCCACTTTTTGAAATGCCATTAATTTGCAAGGACGTGGTAATGCTACATTATTCTCGGAGATGTCATAAATTATTTTTGCCAGTGAAAGGGTGCTTGTGAGAAAATTGTAGGCAACTATACTGAAACTTCATGGCGTGAAAATACTATTTTGGTTTGATATGATCTGTTGTGTTATATATATATGTATTTGTGCTATATGTATTTGTACTTATTTGATATGTATTTGTATAGCGCACATCCTACCATGAAGGGTGTACTGGCGCTGAAGCAGGAGCTGTATGGCTTGAGCCATTTTCGGGCCAGGTGGGGAGCCATATGTGCTGTTTCTTGCAGAATTCAAGAACTGAGGCGGAGGCTTGATTTTCAGGGGCAGGTCTTTCCAGGCATTAAAAGTGAGATCAGAGATAGAACAGACTCAAGATCTGGTGCTGCATATGCTGGGTGGGGGTGCAAGTAGGAGTCTGACTGAATATAGGTATCTCGTAGGTTTGTGGAAGTTCCTGCAGTTGTTGAGATACACTGGGCCAATCTTGTGTAAGGCTTTGTATGTGTGTGTGAGGAGTGGTCTCGTTTGTGGATTTCGAGCCAGTGGTGCTCCTTTTGGTGTGGGGGGAAGGTGTGAGTGTGGGGTGGGAGGGTCAGGTCATCATTAGTGAATAATTAAGTAGAACGCTGTTGCCCAGAAAAAGTTCTGAATGCTTGAACAAAGTTGTTTGGAAAGAGAGGAGTCCCCAACAAAGAAAGTATGAAAGCAAGATAAAAATAGTGACCAGCAGCTTAAGAAATATTTGAACTTAGGATATGCATTTTTTGCTTCAGTGGATATTCCATATTCCAAGCTCCGAGTGATAGACACATCTGAATTAAAACATTAGAGCCACATACAGCTAGCACTATCTCAAGCTTCACCTCAGATTTTGGTATTTAGTTGGTATTTGCAGACAAAATACAGTTTTGAATGCCAATATTAATGCAATGGTCCGTCACTACATCCAGTGAACAGGAGATGCCAGTCTTCTTTAGAGCGATTGACTTGCTTTTTGTACAGCATAATGATTTAAAGGCAACCATTTATGTATACAGTGCTTAAAATAGGAACATGTGTTTGTGTAGTAACCAAGAGTGAGACAGAGGGTGAAGGGTGCACATAAAAGTGAAATAAAGCGGAGGGATAAAGTAATTAGTTTGGTTCTACTAACATATTGAGGAATCTAGTACCTGCCTTGGACACAACCATAACAGAATCCCTGCTATTGCAGTAGTGTCTCAGTATTGAGAATGCATTGACTGGGCACAGTTTATAATGTGACAGCAGGCTCACTCAGCTTTCTTTGCCATTGCAAATGGACAGCATAAATGTACGCTCCAGGCAAAGCTCATTTAGATAATGTGGAGCCCTTAACAAATAATGTCTACCCTATTCTGACTAGTGCATTTGATATTACACTAAATTTAATTTTGTCAGAAAGCATTGTCCCTAGGGTGAAAATATTGGTATCACCCTTGAAGGTGGAAAAAACATTACAAAATTGAGAGGATTAACTAGGATGAAACCGGAATCTGTTCAGTTTATTGGCCCCTGTGATTAAAAATGTGTACTCAAAAGATACATCCCTCTGCACTTCAGCAAAGACAATAGTGGGAGATTTTGAACACAACATTAGAAATGTAGACCCAGATATAGGTTTACATTTGTAATGGACTGAAGAGGCCCAAGCAAGTGAAGTGATTGAGAATGCCTTCTTAAACTGCATTAGGCCTGTTAACATTAGTGCAGGAGGTGCAATTGCACTGGGACTCAGTGATGGAGAGGTCAATGACACCCTACTTTTGCTATATTTTAGTAACAAAACGGGGTAGGGACCTATTTACTTCAGAGGCATACCAAGGTTTAAATTGCCTCCTTACAAAATGTATGTTGTTGAATGCCAAACCTTAATTTCATGCATTTCTGTAGAATTAACTCCAAATACTTTTTGGGTCAATTAGGCAAGTATGTATTTTAGACTTTGCCAGTCATGAGACAATAATGCTCAAACAAATCACAACCTAGCAGTTTCAATGTGGAGAGTAAGCTCAACATCAAATTGGACAGTTTTAATATTTACCTATTCAGGTTTCTGGATGCAAGCCTTTATGAAAGCCTACTATGCAAATACAGGTTTTTTGAGAAATGTTCCTATATGGGAAATGCAAAGTATTTCTTACTGATTGCTATTTATGAATACATTGCCACAGTTTTTAGTTTCTTCTTTGGTCTTCAAAGAAATATCTGACTTTACTTTGTTGACTTTGAAGTTGCTAGCATTGTAAGAGAACTTTGGAAGATTTGACATTGAATGTATTAATGTTAATAGATTTACATTTAACTCCTTCTATCTTTTCAAATAATTATATGGATTGTTTCATTAGTGGTCTGGGTTCATACTCAGTATTTTAGAAATGTTTATTGGGATTTGGTTACAAAAAAAAAGATGTATATTCCTGCCCCCATTAAAAATCCATCTTCCAAATGGGTATTTGAATCTGCTAACCTTTATACCTAATATATTTTGTTGCCTCTCTTCTTAGCAATGGTCAAAAGTTCTAAGGTTATATAATGACAGCAGTGCTCAGGCAGCTAATGTGAAGAAGATGAAGGTGAAAACAATGGCTCAATGACTTTCATACAACAGTTTAAACACCATCAATCAACAGCTTCTCACACACAAGAGCAAATCAATCTTTAATCTACCACTGAGTCACTGTATGGCAGATTGAACAGTTACACCATCTAACCGGGTAAGCAGTACTGAGTCGTAGGAGTCAACATACATAGTTCAAAACAGATGAAAAGATACACAATGTGATGTCCAGACAAATGAATTACTATATGTTAATGACTTGCTAGATTAAAAATTAAGCACACATGCACAAACGGGAAAAAAACAGGCTAAAATTCTAATGGGGTTTTAGGGCTGGGGATAGATAAAAGTGTGTTCTAAAGTTCCATTAAAGTGCATGTTAGGTATAAAATGGTTCAGAATATTGCAAAGAAATTAGAGGGAGACCGGTCTCCTGAATGGAGCTAAGCATGGACGTGTCTGGTAAATGTAAGGCACTGATGAACAAATTTAATTTTGTACATAGACATTTGAATGGAGTAAATTTCTCCTACCTGACATCTAGTCATAAGTGGTATCATAAGAAGTATCTTCACCCTTTGAAAATCTGTTCAGGCATTGGTATAGGGCATGATGTTTGCTAAAAAGAGATGTTCTCTTTCTGTATTGGACTGCACTAATAATGCCTGTTCAGGGACTTAATGAGGTTTGCCACATGGCTTGCAGCAGTGAACCATGCCTTTTGGGGTCAAAATCCGTGCACCTTCCCAATTAAAGAATCTTGTGTATACTATAATTGTCATAAACAATTCCATCAAAAAGTCACAGGAATCCCTTTGGGAAGGCTCAACCCAAGACTCCGTAAGGTAATGCAACATTCTTTTAAATAGACCAATTTGCAATTCTATGAGCCAAGCCCTTATTGTTATCTGTTCAGCACTAAATAGCCCTTGACACATATAGGCCCATATTTATACTTTTTTAGCGCCGCATTTGCACCGCTTTGTTGACGCAAAAACAGCGCAAATTTACAAAATACAATTGTGAGTTTGCGCAGTTTTTGCGTCAAAAAGCGGCACAAATGCTGCACTAAAAAAGTATAAATATGGGCTATAGTGCTTATTTGGAAGGATGTAAGTGGAGTGGAATATTACAAGAGGCAATTCTTTAAGAAAACGTGAAAAGCACTTCCATACTCCCACACCTAAAATTCCCGTTCTTTGGCACTTAGAAGTAATTCATCAATTCTTGCATAAACTCCTGTTGCGAAACTGTAACTATCACAGATTCCTAAAAGTATTTCTGGAATTCTTGGTGGGGTCTCAGTTACTGGTATGTAGCAATATATGCACCAGGCAGCTAGCTGAAGCGGGGCATGTTGATGTCCTATAAGTGGATTTACCTTAACAGGCCTTAGAGCGGCAGTCCAGGAAAATGAAGAGAAATAGCTTTCTGTTATAAGAACTTGAGAGCTGTTTAGGAGAGAATGTGTCTGGTTAATGTCTGTTACTACTTAAAAGGTTTGTAGTTCTTTCCCTACTTTCCCACGAATTCCCACTTTAGAATGCTCAGAGACTACCTCTTGGAGCAGACTTGTTCACACATTAAATTACATAATATTACACATGAGTAAATGTATTGCATTGTTAATCTTGATTTCGTGAATAGGAAACACGAGTTTACACTCATAAATTGTTTTTTTGCGAGTATTACATTTCAGAATAGGTGTTCGAATACCTTTACAGTCTGTATAGTTCACAATAGCCACATTTACAGGGAAATACCTTTTCCTTTTAACGTGAACTTCTTATAAGTATGAAACTGAAACAGAATAAAAGAGATGTCTCTTTTTGTCACTCTTCTATTCATGAAGTAGAGTTGCCACAGTGCACCAATCATCATAAGTATAATCAAAAAAGTGTATGAATCCAGGGTAGGGAAATGACCATCCGGAAAGCCCAAATCATGGCAGTGTCTCTCCTTCATTATACAGCTGTGACAACTCTACTTGACGAATAGAAGATTGTTGGTCGTTGCTTGTCTCCTTGTGGCATATAATTGAAATACTTGTCCTCGGGTTTAACGGTTTTGTCCTGACGATGATACTGCTTATTTTGGTTTAGCGATCTAAACTTGTGTTGACAATTGTACCTTGGATCTCAGTATAAGCTTTTGATGTATGAGTATAGGTACCAATTAATGACGCAATCTATGGTATATTTCTGTGTCTGTTTAACAGCTGAGTTATTTGATTTTGCTACATTACACTGTTGTCATTTTCTATTACACATTACGGTGCATCGAAGTATAACTTTCTTGTGGATATGACATGGCACCTTTATGAGAAATAACCTGTTTGGAAATCATATTTTCCTTTGTGATTATTTTGTATCTCATCGGAAAATATATATTTGATGTACAATACATCATTATCATTGTTTATTTTTGACATAGGACTCATTGTAGTTCACTGTTATGACAGAGTCTACCACGAGCATTGACATAAACACAAAATCTTAAATCTTTGGTTGGTATTCCGGTGCTACACCTTTAAGAAGACACAAAAATGCTGTTTCTGCAAAAGGAATGAATAATTCGAGTGATACAAACAAATTAAGAAAACTAAACATTGCTTACTAATATTTAAGTAGAAAGCTGAAGGGCTAAACATATGTATCCAACTACTATTCTGAACGCGCGTCTCTAAGTATTTAGGGCAAACACTGTTACTAACTTTATGCAAATACACAGGAGTTTAATTAATAAGCCACATGCTATCAAATAGCATTATGTGCAAATTACATCCTGGGATGGAGGCCAAGTTATGAAAGCATAATATATGCAATTTGGTTAAGGTTAGGTGAGCCCCACACTAACTTTTATGAAGATACTGTACTCACTCAGTCTGATGGCTATGTCAGGGCCTGCGAAAGAGCAAAGTACTCCTCTTCACTGAGAAACCCCAATTTAACCCCTTCATCAGCAGTTATCCATTGAGAAACATTGTTCACATGACTTAAATAGAAAAATGTCTACAAGCAAAAAAAGATAAAGGGCCTGAGTTAGAGCTTGGCGGTGTAACCGCCAAACCACTGCAGCAGCGGCCCGAGAAAACCTTCAAGTCGACAGTGTTCTGCCCACCGTATTTAGATGTACTGCGCCTGAGACGCCGACCGCTAGTGTTCTGGCTGGCGGGTTCCCACTGCCCGTATTTAGATGTTACAGTCCTGCAGGAGGTGTCCTGGTGGCAGTTTGGGAGGGAGGATATTGCTGGACCCAATGGACATTGGGCAATGGTAGTGGCTGTGGAATAGAGGTAGGTCACACACACACTGTATCATTGCAATGTACGTCCCCCTGCATCACGCACAACACACCACACCACATATACAACATTATCCATTGCCATCCCACTGCAACACAACACGTACATGCTGCAAATACACATTGACTTTCATCCATAACACAGCATACACACAGAATTGACGCTGCACCCACACACGACACAACCACAACAATCAACACAAATGCACACATCACAGCTACAACCACGACAACGACAGCAGAACAACAACACTCACCTGAATGTTGCACACAGCAACACAACACAACATATACAACAACATCCATGCCATATTCAAGTGGCATACATACTGACTCAACAACCTGCCAATCGCATCATACACACACACACACACACACACATATTGACTCACACACACAACTCAAAGCACAACATGACAGGTACAGTTCCCCAGGCAATGTGCATACATGGAAACAGTTCACAGGTGTGATTGTACAGTTATTGTGGTGTCAGTATTCATTTGGCAATGAATACTGACACCATAATGACAGCTGTGTATGTGCAATTTATGTGATGTGCCAGTGTGTCCCCATCTGTGTCGGACCCACAGTTTAAAAAAATTACTGTGACATGTATATGTCTGCAGAGGTCCGAGCTCATGTACAGTGACCCCCGCCCAATGTAGACAACTAATGCGGGTTCCTTCCCTTTGTGTTCAGCAACGAGGGGGTTTGTGTTTTCTCCAAAGTGCAGTGGCAGCAGCGATGGAGGGTGTTGTCATCTTGTCCAGTTGAAAACAGAAGTGGAATCAGGAAAAAAGATTCGTTTTTACTCCTTTCCCCTCAATCATCCAACTGAGAAGTGCAGGTCAGACCTCCACATTTTGCTTGGCTGTAAGGCACGGCCAAATCTGCTAGGCAGTTCATGTGGCTGGAGTCCTGCCACCAGCCACTCTTTAATATGACACTGTGGTGGCAGATTGGAATCCTTGGCGGAGTCGGCGGGACTCAGGCGGGTTATCGTCTATTGAACCACCAACATCTAAATAGGGCAGGCGGGCTGCCGAGCTGGCGGACGGGGTTTCCGTCGAAAAAGTGGCAGTGGACCCATTACCGCCTACATCTAATTAGGGCACTAAGACTAAGGCCCATATTTATCCTTTTTTAGTGCCGCATTTGCATCGTTTTTTGGCGCAAAATCGGCGCAAACTTACAAAATACAATTATATTTTAAAAGTTGGTGCTGCTTTTGCGTCAAAAAAATTACGCAAATGCGGCACTAAAAAAGTATAAATATGGGCCTAAGTTCCATCTCTTGGTGGCAAAAATATCACTTAACAAGAGTCAAAAATTCCAGAGTAGAGATTGAGAATGTATATTGGGGATGTTTAGGAAATGGAAAATGCTGCTTGTTGTTTAACTAAGATATGAAGGATACCAAGAAAACCTTCGTTGTCTGAAATTAATATTGCTTGAAGCATTCAATTAATTAATGCCTTGTCTAATTGCATTGTTCCTTCTAAAACAGTAAAACATGCAGACAGAGGGCCGGAAAATCCCCGACCCCCTCTGAAAGGGCTTTTTAATATTTGCATGCTGAGCCTCGGTAGTCCAGCTGCTCAAATAAAAACAAGTTGGACTGACTTCAGGCTTCGGAAAACAGCTCAATGGAAGATAAAATGAAGATTAATAAAAATAAAACCGAAAAAGGGATGGAATGGCAATTTAGAATTGAGTAATTTGACCTAGTGTAGAAAGAGAAGTGATTCCTCTGTTTCAGCATGTTGTTTTCGTTAGGGATCAAAAGAGTACATTCAAGAACAGACCATGTGTATTGCATCTCCCAAAAAGTGTATTGCGAGACATGTTTGGGTGTGAACCATACTTCAGTTGTAAGGTACTACTGAAATTACTGCATGTAACATGATCTCTGTTTTGTTAACTTTTGACGTTTTAACTTCCTAAACTGGTAATCTGTGGTATGTTGTCAACGGTCTTTTGAATATTCATAGGTTTAGTTTAAAAAAAGGACAAGTGTCCTCTGAGTATAATTCAATAGGCGAAATATCCATAATTGGATGTGATATCGTTTCTGGTTTCCGGAATAATATGGCAAGAGGCTCAATATAAATGCAAATAAAATCAGTGATACTGGTGAATAAAACGCGTTCCCCTAGTCAAAAGCATTTTGTCAGCAATGTGTTATTTTTGACGATAACAACTTTTGAATCTATTTATAAGAGGCTAGCAACCACGTGAGCTAGTGTGGGAAATTAAATGACAAGAGAAAAAAATATAATCTCTTGCTCATTGGGTTGAAGGCCTTTTCAACAATCGCGGGGGTGGAGGGTGACAGCCACCGGTATCTTCTAGGTCGTGGAGAAATCAATAGGCTCTGCCGTATGCATTTTTGTTATAAGTTAGCATGGTTAATTTGTTCAGAAAATTAATGATATCTGATGAAATATGAAAGTGTCTAAAACCAACTGTAAGATACTTTCTTCTCATACAGCTGTGCCTGTTCTTGCTTTTTACTGTGCGGTAGTCCAGGAGAATACCATTTCACACATGAACAAGCATTTTTTGAGTTTTGATTCTGGGTACCCAGAAGACTCCTATCTTGGTCTTCTTCTGAATGAGGTGGTTGTTTTGATACTGCTTCCCATTACAGAGCCGATCACTATAGCTATCTTCTCCAGACTATGTCTACGCAATGGAAAACCTTGATGGTATCTCCCCTGTTAAAAGGAAAACTAATGAGAGCATGACTGATGTTGGGAAATATAACCCCTTAACCCTTTTACCTGCCTCATGAAAGCTGAACAAGTGTTTGTAGCACTCCGGCTCTCA
The DNA here is from genome assembly GCF_031143425.1 of Pleurodeles waltl. Taxonomy (NCBI): domain Eukaryota; kingdom Metazoa; phylum Chordata; class Amphibia; order Caudata; family Salamandridae; genus Pleurodeles; species Pleurodeles waltl. The sequence goes on along the minus strand of NC_090436.1, from coordinate 831,607,618 downwards.
GACCATCCAAAGGAGGTGTTAGCTCCATGTCAACTGGACTTTTGCCCCAGGAGGGTAATAGAGTTAGGCTTACTGATAATGGTAGTTTAATTAATAACCACCCAAGATTAAATAGATGCGATCTCACATGTGTTTGACATCATTGATCATAAAAGCTTTATTCACTAATTAACTGAAGAAAGTGTCTCCACTATTGTCTTAGAATGGATTTGATATTTCTTGGAAGGCTGCCTTCAAACCTGTAACTTCCTTCTTTAGCTCCAAGAGACTAGTCATCCAAGGCTGAGTGTATTATAGGTCATTCATTCCTCCAAAGATATTTAATGTGCAGTGAGACGTCTCTTGCTCATCTGGTTTGAAAGTTTGGTTGATTTGGAGTGACACATGCTGACCACACTCAGCTACTATGTGACTGGAAAAACATGCATCTACCTTGGCGCCACATTTTCACGAGTTTCTTCAGGCCATACAACACGTAAAAAGCTAAATGTTTCTCAGACTCAATCCAATAAGGCAGTGATGCTTCACCTGTTAAAAATGAAATTTTGATTGGATGGTTCATTTGCCCCACCATGATGAGTATCCCCCTCTATCTCATTGTCGTCTAAAAAATAGCTGGGAATGGGTTTTTAAGAAGACTCTCCTTGCAGAGAGCAGATCAAAATTGTTTCTGCATCCTGCTTCCTCCATCCACATTGAGTTAGAAAGATTGTGCTGTTCCTTCTCAAGGACCAATACACCTAGTGGCAGCCTCCTCAAAAACAAATCTGGCTTGGACTATTGTGATAGTCTGTACTTGGAGTCTCTAACTTACTCAGTGGCTAAGTTACAACACCTACTCAACTATGCAGTGACTATTGTTGCAAGAGGAAAGCATTTTATCATGTATCAGCTGCTCATGGGACAAGGCCTGCTAAAATGACCGACTAGATGTCTTTTGCAACCGTTCCCTCCATGGAGCTCCACATCCTTTGTAATCCTGAGATTATCCATGCCTCTGCACATTCCAACTATTGCCTTTTGTTAGCAGCCATGTGGGGGCTCTGTATGTGTCCTGCAGAGACTTGCAGAATGGTGAGAGGACAGCGGGATTGAGTGAGCCTGGCCACCAGTGCCGAGTATGGAGGATCCTGTTCAGGGGAAAATGGGGAGCTGGGCAGATGCACAATGCTCGCCACCTGAACAGGGAGAGAACCGGTAGAGTCTCTCTCGGTGACCGAACAATGATCTTGCGCACTTTCCTTGAGGGTCTGAATACAAGTACTGTCGGATGTGGGTGAGTGTAGCCGTGTCTCAAGCCAGCCCTGCACCCATGACTTATTGATGATGCGGTGTGGGACTGCACACCATAAGATTGTTGGGGGGGCAACATACCATGTGTCACCCCCCTCCCCCGAGGTGCAGTGCCAGCACCGGGTGGGCCTGTGTGACTGCAGCTCCCGAACGACCTGCCACTGGGGGCCTGAAAGCATATACCAACAGGTGTGGGTGAGAGAGGCTGTGCCTGAGGCCTGCCCTCGGCCTTGTGGCTTGCAGGGGCTCAGCATCAGAGATATTAGAGACCCTGTGGAAGTGTGGTGCAGAAGGAGAACCCTCTGGGCCTCCCTATCGGTGGCGGGTGCACCTCAGAGGCTGTTGCAATCCTGGCCATGCAAATGAGGGCTGGGCCAGCCTGCTGAGCCTGTGACATCGGTGTGACACTGGTGGACAAGAGGATACCTGCATCTGGGCGTGAACAACTGTGCTGGGTGATCTGGTGGTGTCTCTGGTGCTTTTGTGCTTAAGCTGGTGAGGCCGGAGTGGGGAATGTTGCAGATATGGCCGATGGGCGCTTCGTGAACAGAGCATGCACTTGGGCTGCGGTGGCCCCTGTGCTCTGGAGAACATACTGTCAACTGGATGCATTTAGAGGTGTTGTGAAGACTGAGGGCCCTGGAGGTGGGGACAGTGACATCCAGCTTGATGCAGTGAATTCCACTTGCCTGATCCTCCTGCGTGGCCTTGTGGACTATATGTGGACAAGAGACTGAGCTGGATGATGAAGTGGGAAGCATCAGGCCTGACAGGACTGTCTATGATTAGAGGGGATCCTAACTTTGTGGTTTGGACTAGTGAGACTGCTGATCATCTGAAGGCCAATGGTACTGTATGAACTAGATAGAGCACACCCACCTATGGTCACGTCTCATTGCGGAACTGCCCTAGACCCCAGGCCTTTGTGTGGTGCCTGAAGGCAGGTTAAGCCAGATCGCAAGTGTGGTGGCAGACAGCGGTTCTGGCTGCTATGCGGGGCCCCTGTGCATCGCTGACAATGGGAAAGAACAAAGGGGCAAAACCGGCACCTGCTAATAGAATTGATCAGTATACTGTGTCAAGGCTGGAAACATTGCCAACACACCCGGTCAGTGAACGGTCCTTAGGTGCGCCAAACCAGGGACCCACTACCTCAGAGCTACTGGCAGCAATCCAGGGCTACGGTCCTGCAGTGGAGGGGAAGATGTATTAAATGACTATAGAAATAAACCATCTCCGAAAGGTTGCGGACCTGACCACAGCAGTGGAAGACGATGTAGATGCTTTAAAAAAGGAGGGCAAGTCTCTGAGACCTGCAGTAGAAGTATTAAAATGCAGTGCTACTTATGCATAGGAGCACCTCGAAGATGGGGAAGGCCGGTCCCGGCAAAATAATCTACACTTGGTGGGCTGCCTGGAATGTGCAGATGGCCCTTTGGCAGAGCTCTTTCTGGATCACAAGATAACAAAGTGTTTGACTTTTTATCCTTGGCGTGCAGACCCTACCCAGACTCTTGTTACATAGTTGACACTGGCCAGCGGTCAGAAATGTATTACTCATATCTACTGTGCTATGTGAGCTAACAGACCCACGTCTCCTCTTAATGTGGAAGGCACATGGCAGTGGTTAAGTGAGTTCCTTATCACAGCTGAGAATGAGTAACGATAGACAGGGGGGTACGTGAGGTCTCAGTCAATGCACAATTTAAATTTGCTTAATATAACAGTGCATATCACATACCTCATGACCAAACATCTATGCACATACACCCCTCTAGAGACCCAGGGTGCAAATGCTGCAGACACACACCATGTTGTGTGGAGCTCACCGCAGATCGTCTGTTATTGGAACACAGTCCTGGGGCACCTGCATAACGATACAGGGTGGCTGGTAACTAGGGAACTGAATCAATTCCTGCTAGGATTGGTCCCAGCAAGAAAGAATAGGAAGCTCAGCAGGAAACTTGAGATCCTTGTACTGACTTTGTCTGAGCGCTGTATATTTGGTTGCAAGTTGTAACTGAGTGGGTGGGTGAGGAAGAGGCATATATGAAGATAGTAAGACACAATGGTAGACTGCTGGATGATCTGGTACCATGGGGAGCCATGATCCAAGACTTTACTGGTGGCAATACCTCCGCCCCTGCGACTGAGGTGGGTGAAGGAGTCAGGAACACAACCCATAGTCCTCCCAATCTCGGGGGAGGGAGAGCGAGGACCTATTGAACAGTTGCATGCTATCGCTGGCACCTAGAATTACGCTGGTGGGTGTATTGTAATCCTTTGGACACCGGACCATGGAACGAGTGGAGCATGGGAGCTGGGTGAATGGGTGGTTTCATTGCCATTTTTGCTTATTAATATTTTCTGTTCTGTTCCAAATGGGTTTGGTGATATTTAGAGTTCCACACACTGCACGATGTGATGTGTAGGGTCAGTAATGTTGCCTCTAATGTGGAATGTATGGCGTTGAAATGCCAATAAAAGCATATTAAAAAGTGTATCAGGTGCTCTATTGGTCCCACAAAGAGCATTATTTAAGAATTGTTGCCTCATGTACAAAGCCTACTGTAGAGGATGCCTCTCTTTGATGGCTGAGTGGCTCCACCAGAGCCTGCCTATAAGATCCTTCCTCTACATTCCTCAGGTACAATACATTTTGGGGCATTGGCAGGGTCATTACTTTTTTGCGTTGCAAGCTTTCGAATGTTCTCCAGCTAGAGCTTTAGACGAAGAGCATTAGAAAGGTTGTGAAAACGTTTCTATTTCTTAGGTCTGTTAGTCATTAGTTTTGTGCTTTAGCAAAGTATGATCTGTAAGTGATTTTTTGCGCCTTACAGGGTCAGATTTTCTATCTCGGCACCTCACAGCTTCTGTAGGGATCGCACTCTTCTTAGTGCGCTTTACACTGTGCACCACTTAAGCGCGTTAGCAGCCTCTGTGCTGTATAAAAAAACATGCGATTACGAATGCGTGCAAATAGAAACCCGGTCCAAACAACACTACAGCAAATCCCACAAACTGTCTCAACATGCCCGAGAAAAGATTTTCTAGTTTTGCGGTGCAATAAATATGATGTATGACCTACTTTGCATAATTAAAGCTGTTCCTTCATCTCGGGGGCCCTGCTGATATCCGCCAGCGAGAATCCCCAGATGAAATCGCACCTTCATATAGCACAGTGGAGTAGGGTTTTCATTCATCACTCCTGTATAATTGATACCTTTGCATTACTGCTGATTAAAAAACCAGAGCTGGCCTCTTTCTATGGAGGCTTAAAATATCACAGCCTGTGCGGCAGGTCGTGGGGAGTGTCCAAGTCGAGCCTAACACTGATCACTGATTAAATGAACTCAGGACAAAGCTTTAAGACATTATTCTCACTGTGCAGGCATGCGAGGAACAAAATGATTTTTTAGGAGAAAATGAGCTATTGTTTCACTTCCTATGGTGTTGTGTATATTTCTTACTCCTCAGGGGGAAAGCCCATATGTCATGTTTCTACTGTGGCTATTTGCAGCCCCAGTCTCCACTGCACATGCATGTGCAATTAGTGCTCGAAACAGTGTACACATTATACAGCCAGCATGATGCACCTCACATGGGTTTACTCGACAAATCATTACAATGTTAACCTGCTTCAGGGATAATGCATCATTAAAAGCGTTTTCCTACAAAGAAGAACTACAAAAGAAATACAAAGAAATGTATAAAAAGTATTCTTACCCATAATTCAACAAATGTAGTCACAAATCATGTTAACATGCTTCAGGGATAATGCACTATTAAAAGAGTTTTCCTACAAAGAATAACTAGAAAAGAAATACAAAGAAATGTATAAAAAGCATTCTTACCCATAATTGAAAAAATATAGCCACAAACCATTACAATGTTAACATGCTTCAGGGATAATGCACTATTAAAAGAGTTTTCCTACTAAGAATAACTACAAAAGAAATACAAAGAAATGTATACAAAGTATTCCTACCCAGAATACGACAGATATAGTCACATCATATGCTTAATAAAAAGTTATTTTACTTTAGTGGGGAACATTTGTAGATGGACACTTTGCAGCCACTTCAAGCCAGTCAAGTTGACCCGCATTAATTCGGTGTTTTCCAGCTGCTTCCCGTGCCCGGTAACTAAAATGTGGGTGCTTTTTGTTATCCTTGTTTATTCCAGGTGCTCTATGGTTTAAATGTTTTATGAAACAAAGAAAGGCAATGAATCGTCAATAAATCACCCACATTTTACAATGTGACTCGCAGCAAAATAGCAATATGAAAATGTTTTCGTATATTAACCTATACTAGAGGAACGACTCAAAACGTACACGGGAACAAAGTTCCAGTGTTTGTCCCTCATTAAGGAGGAGGGGAAGAAAGGGAATACAGACCAGGAGTCCAGTATTTAAAGGGAGTATTCACTTGATGAGAACAAGGAGTTGCAGTACCAATACCTAACACTAAGGAGGTTCCCTTATCCACGCAGAGAAGTGTAGTAAATGTGGAACTAAACTCCATACTTACCAAAGTTGGCATAAGAAAAATGCTTTTCATTCTGTTGCCTACAGAGAACATGTTAACATGCTTTAGCTTTTCAGAAAATTTTAGAGGAAAAATACAAGGTCTATGGCCCAATCTTTTGCAGCTTATAAAAAGCTACATTTACATGCATAATGCCTGATCTTTCAAAAAGCTAATTGTTGATGGTTTGTCTGCCATGTGTAGGCAAATGGAGCTAAATGTTGCAATTTGCTTTAAGGTAATTTCTTAAGATTTATATTGCTACTAAAGAAAATAAAAGATCCCAAATTCCTTTTTCTACTTCTTTAGTAATCTTATAATATTATTCAACATAATTATACAGCACCAAAGAACAATAGCCATCAAAGCACAAACACACACATAAATATGAATATTCCCTCACATGACATCACTAATGACATCGTAAATGATATCATTGATGACATCGCTTATGACATCTTTCAGTCATTGTCATAGTGTGCTAAAGCCTTTGTGGGCTTGAAGGAATTCAACAAGCTAAACATGTGCTCAATTTTTGTATAACCAGTCAAGTAATAATGGACATAACCTTTGACCATATGCTGGTAAGCTAGCATACCTGTCAAGTACCAATATATGGTGATTATTGCTACTCTTTGTACTAGTATTCACCAATGTAACAATCAAAATGTCTTCACACATTATTTCAATCAATCAATCAATCAATCAATCAGTTTTTGTAAAGCGCAGCTACTCACCCGTGTGTTCCAGCTCTTTTCTGCAATGTAGGTGAAGGATCGTCCTCCGGCAGTGATTTTGAGGATGTGAGCGATGGTAACCAGGGCCATCTGGGCGGAGCGGAGGGATCTGGCAGGGGTGTGGAAGGAGACACAGTGGTTCAGATAGGTTGGTCCTGCATTGTGTATGGCCTTGTACATGTGGGTGGGAAGCTTGAAGGTGATTTGCTTCTTGACCGGTAGCCAGTGGAGGGTCCTCAGGTGTTGGGAGATGAGTTCTCAGCGTGGGAGGTTCAGAATGAGTCTGGCAGCAGTGTTCTGGATGAGTTGTAGTTTTTTTATGTTTCTAGTTGAGGTACCGGTGTAACGGGCGTTGCCGTAGTCGAGCTTGCTTGTGACTGAGGCGTGGGTCACTGTCCTGTGACAGTCTGCTGGGATCCATCTGAAGATCTTCTGAAGTTTGCAAAGTGTGTGCCAGAAGGAGGAGGCAATTGAGTTTACCTGCTGGGTCATAGAAAGGGAGGAGTTGAGGATGATGCCTAGGTTGCGGGCGTGCTCAGTTGGTGCAGGGGGGGACGCTGAGGGATGTGGGCCACCAAGAGTCGTCCAAGCTGAAGTGGCGTTTCCAAAGATGATGAGCTCAGTCTTGTCGGAGTAGAGCTTGAGGCAGCTTTCTCTCATCCCGATGGCAGCGGCTTTCATTCCTGAGTGGAAGTTCCTTTTGGCCGTGTCCGGGTCTTCAATGAGGGAAATGATGAGTTGTGTGTCATTGGCATATGACACGATGTTCGTATTGTGGCTTCTGACGATGGCTGGCAGAGGGACCATGTATACGTTGAACAGTGTGGGACTCAGTGAGGATCCTTGAGGGACTCTGCAGTTGACTCCTGTGGGTCTGGATGGGTAGGGTGGCAGTCTAACCCTCTGCGTCGTCCCGGAGAGGAAGGAGTGGATCCATTCCAGGGCTCTTCTGTGGATTCCTATGTCATGAAGTATGGTGCGTAGAGTGCTGTGGGAGACCGTGTCAAAAGCTGCTGAGAGGTCTAAGAGTATGAGCGCTGCAGTGTGGCTGCGGTCTCAGAGTAATTGGATGTTGTCCGGGGAGGTCCAGATGCAACCACAGTCAGGTCCATTGCAGCAGGTCAGATGGGGGGTTGCAGCGAGACCTCTGGTACTTGTTGTGAACCTGTAGCTCAGAACATGAGGCTGGCTAACTTGCACTTAGGGGCACTCATGTAGCACCTAGGTCCAGTCTTCCTTCTCAGACAACAGGGCAGGCATCAAGCACCAGCAAAGTCCTCTAGAAGCTGGGCAGTCTTTCTTCTGCAGTATTCACAGTCCCAAGAGTATACTGAAGGGTGTGTCTGAGGGTCTCCTTTTTACACCTGGTACCCACTTTGAAGTGGAATAATCTTCTGGAACCTTTCCCCTAGAGATGTATCTGAAATGTCCTGTCTCCCTGCCCTGGTCCCAGACTATCTGCAGGCACAATAGGCAAGTATGAAGTCCTTTCTGTGTGTGCTAAGGTAGGGTCTTTGAAGTGCAAGTGTGATAGGTGACAGCTCCACCGTTCTCATCAAGTCAGGATGGCCAGTCCTGCACAAACCCAGACCCTCTATTGTATGGCTGTCTCAGCCGAATACACCAAGGCCAACTACACTTAGCCAGGAGAGCCTGGTAACAGGCTGAAGGCACCAAATATTTAAAACAAGAAAATAGCAATTTTCTAAAAGTGGCACTTTCAGAATTGTGACTTAAAATCTGACTTCACCATTAAGGAGGGTTTTAAATTATAATTTGTCAGACACCAAACATGAAATTTCTACATGTTCCCAAACAAAAGTTAGCACGTATTGCATACAATAAGGTCACTCGATGTTATTCTATGGTAGAGAAAGGCCTCACAGTAGCAAAAAAAAATAATTCAGGAGCTGATTGCATCACCCACTTAAGTAGCCCTTTAAAACATGTTGCAGGCCTGCCGATGCAGCCTGTGTATGCCATTTCGACCTGGCAAAATAAACCTTTTCCCAGGCCTAAACTATCCTTTTTAATACATATAAATCACCCCTGCCTAGGCCCCTATGTAGCCCATAGGACAGGGTGCGGTGTACTTAAAAAGTTGGACATGTACTTTTAAGTTGTACAGGTCCCTGTAGTGAAAAGCTCTTAAATTCATTTTTCACTACTGCAAGGCCTGCTTCTCCCATAGGATAACATTAGGTTGCATTATTACATTTAATAAGTGGTACTTTTGATTGAAAACAGGTGAAGCCTTTATGTATGTTCTCAGAAATCAAAATTGTAATTAAAAATCATTTTTGATGGTAAAGTCAGATTCTGGAAAATTACACTGTTAGAAAGTTGGCATTTTCCTGCCTTAACTATTTAGTGCCCACAACCTGGTCCTGGGTCAAATCACTGGGTGCAGTTGGACTTTGTTTATTCCTCCCAGACAGCCACACAATAGAGGAATTAGGTGTGCCTGGATGGGCCATCAGCTGGTAGGATGGGGGGGCAGACAGGGTACATCCCTATCTGCAACTGAAAAGGCTCTGCCCAGCCTTCAAACAAAGAACTTGTCACCACTGCATTGTTCATACAGGAGCTTGGAGGCAGGACAAGGGAGGCAGGAAGTGTCTAGGATTTCAAACAGAGTCTTCAGGAAACTGTCCTGCTACTCTGCTGTCTGCTACCCAGGTTGCTGAGAAGGAAGTCTGGGCATGCACCCTTCATCCCAGGCTGAAGTGATTAGAAGGGTCAGCTGACTAACTTCTTGCTCTAAACTACAGGGAATATAACAAGCTCCAGAGGTTCTCTGCAACTGCTCAGCTGATCTGCTGCTTGGACTTGCAACTGGGTCTGCAACTAGACATGGCTGAGCCCTGCTGGCCTCTGCTGTAGTAAGTTCCTGATTACCAAAGATGCCCCTTGTGTTCTGGACCCTTGATGTGGTATCAGTTGAGCGCTCTCCTTAAGAAAAGGAGAAATCCTGAAGTTTTGGGCTTTTCGCGACCACAAATGGGCCTGTTCATACCAAGATCTTGTCTCCAGTGCTGCCCTCCAAAACGAAGTTCTGGTGAACACATCTCTTCATGCCACAGAGCCCGCCAATGAGGCCCAACAACTTGGGATCTACATTTTGCGCTACAGCATCGTTCTTGCAACAACGATGACTGTTCATGATGCCAGGCCTGTTCTTCACGCTACATTGATGACCATCTGTGACGCTCTCCCTGTTCCTTGCGGCCCCTTCCATTACAAACAGAACTCTCTGCTGTAGACTTGAAAGATAACTCTTTATTCTGGTTCCTGAATCGACCTGAGCTTCATCGTGGTTTGCCTGAACTTGTGACTTTGACCCAGTCTTGCACAACCAGACAACAGTGAGTGGTGCTTTGTGCTTTTGGTGCTATACTTACCTGAAATCCTTAAAATTGTCTATCTCTGGATCTACTGATTGAATGTTTGTCTTTTGGTGTGAAATAATGCATTACGTTTCACTATATTTTTTTAATTGGTGTGGGATTGTTCTTGTGTTGTGTTTTCACTTTATTACTGATTTAAGTGCTGCATAAATGCTTTACACATTTCCTCCAAGTTGAGCCTGACTACATATGAGCCCAACGTACCAGAGGGTTTTAGCACATGTTAATTTTCGGTTTGTTTGTGACTTCACCTGGACAGATATTGTGGTTTCACACCCTCAACCAGTGACCAAATATCTATCCAGCAATATATCTATATTTTTTGCTGAGTTTCTATGTGTAAAGGTTCAGAGTGATCCGTTAAGCAGGGTTCCAGAAAACGGGTGGGTACCAAAATGCAAAATCCCTATGCATTTTCCATAGTCATTTTTAGGCAGCAAATTTGAAAAATAGAACCTTCTGATTGGCCCAGGGGGGTTTTAACCTTGGACCATCTTGCTATACCAGGAGCCATGCTTCAGCAGAAGTACAGCTCTGATGAGCTGCCAGCAACATGAAGAAAAATGTTGCTGGCAGCCATTACAGGACTTGGGGACATAGTAACTAGTCCTGCAATGTTATTAAAAAAAATATAAAAGGCAGGTAGGGATACCCTGCTGCCTAGCCCTTGTTGTGGGGTCCCAGATGGCCACCGTGGCTACAAAAATAAGAAAATCCATAGTTTTTGCTCCATCCTGCTGGACTACAGTGGCAAAAAAAGAAAATAGCATCCTGCCATTTTTTGAACAATATTTGAGGTGGGGCCCCTTACCCAAGCAGATTTGGGCCCTAGGGACCCCATCCCAGGGAACAAATTTATAAAAAATTGAGATGGGGCTGCAAGCCTGTTGCTTTATTTTTAGGGGAGGAAGGTATGCGTGTTGCAGCCCCAGGGTCCCTATTCCCAGTGGCCAAACTCTTTTGTATTAGGGGAGGGAGGCATACAAACCCCCTCCAAGGCTGTTGCAGCCCCTAGTACCCCATCCCTGGGGCCAAACCCTCAATATACAGGGAAGGGGGCACACAGCCCACCTCCTCAAGCTCATGAATGAAGTAATATCTGGGGTAATTAGCTGTGCATGGCTAGGGTGTGAGTTATAGTTACCTTAGGGCATGAGTTTGAATTACTTGAAAAACTCTAACAGCAGAATTTCTATGGCTGTGTGCTTGTAAATTCAGAACCTAATTATAAAGCCATTGTAACCTTTGGTTCTTTCAGTGAATTTCTAAGGTTTTTTAAATGTGAATTCCTAAATATAACTTCCCTGCAACTGTTTTTTTTCAGTGAATTTCTATGGGTTTTTTAATGCAGGGGGGGGTCCGCAGCGTCTGGCCAGTGGCCAGGACCTGTGGGCAACCCCCCATAGGCATCCAAACCTGCACCACACACAGCCTTTGTCGGTGGATGGCCGCAGGGCCTGGCCTGCACCTAAGTCCTGTGGCGAGCCCCCCCATAGGCATCCAACCCTGCACCATTCACAGCCTCCTGTCCTGGGTAGGTGCCAGTCTCTGGGCCAATTATTTAATGCAGGAGGGGGGCCTGCATGGCCAATCTCTTTTTACAATGCAAGCCCCTGGGGGGTGGTGCCCCCGGGGCCTTTAAAGGCCTATGGAGGGGGCCACATGGCTGCCATTCCTCTCATTTTTATATTTAAAGCTCTGGGGAGGTGGCTGTTCCCAGGGCCCAAACTGGCATCGAAGAGGGGTGCTGCATGCGTCCCCTCCCTATTTCTCATAAATATATTCACCCTCCGGTATTTGACCCACCCAGGGGCTGATAGAGAAACAAGCATGGGATCTTCCTCAAATTTCATTGCAAAAAAATATATATATATGTTTTTTGGCCCATGCCACAGCACCAGGCCTAGGGGGTCAGGGTATTTCTACCATTCCCCCTTTCCTTTATTTTTCACTTTTTATTCAGGACTCTGCTGAATGTGAGTCCCAAAATGGCTGCCAACACTTTCTGTCAATCAGATATCAGCACAGGGACTGTTGGATCCACTTAGGCTCTGCACCCCTAGATATACAAATTTCTTTTTTCCTTTAATAACTCCAAAACTACTGAACGGATTTACACCAAATCACAAAAAGGACTCTTTCTGGATGAAGAGTTACCTTTCTGACAAACTTGGTGTAATGCTGTCCAGCAGTTCAAGCAGTAGTCATGTTCAAAATCTCTATGAGAAATTGCATGAGGAAAAAGCGTTTTTGGGACTTCCCCTGTTCCTCAGCCCCCGTTTGACAAATCACCACAAAACTTTCAAGACAGTAGATGAAGTGAGTGACAAACTAGTTTTTATAATGTTGTGACAGTTTGTCAAATAACACCAAAGTTATTGGCAAAACAAAAACATATTTTCTATGGAAACTAGGCACTAACTATAACTACCTACTGGCAAGCCTCACTAGGTAATAAAAGACAGGCACCATTTTTTGTTTGTGATCTTTAATCTTTGTTTTTTCAGTGAGTTTCTACTTTTTAACATAAAGTAATATCTTGTTACCCCAGGGTGACAAGCGTACATACTAACATGTAAGGAGAGACTGGCATCTCCACTCACACCTCTTCCCAGGGTGACAGGAATGGGTAGTAGAGAGTGGGGAGGAACTGTCCTCTCCACTGACACCTTTTCCCAGGGCAACAGGTGTGCCTCTCTCCTAATATTGCCCCCCAGGACAACAGGTGGGAATTGTAAGGTGAGAATAGACACTTTCATCTCCTCTAACCCTTCTATCCATGACAACGATTGTGCTATGTAGGATATGGGGGGTGACAAGCCTACCACTGACCCCTTTCACCAGGGTGTCAAACGTATGCAGTAGGATGCAGAGAGAGAGACTAACCACTCTACTGAGACCTATCCCCACAGTGATATGCATAGCAGAATGTGGGGAGACATTACCCCCTCTACTGGGACCTCTCCTCAAGGTGACTACTGTGTATGGTGGGGTGTAGGGAAGGACGGGTATTCACTGCTGAGACCTCTTGACAAGGTGATTGGCATACGTAGCAGAGATTGGCAAGAGCGTGCCCTCTTTGCTTAGTTTTCTTCCTAAGGACATGGGCATGAATAGTGGGCTCTGATAAACAGAGTGCTTTCTACATTGATAGGTGTGCATATTAGAATATATTCAGAGATCGCCTCCTCCTTTCTACTTCTCATGATCCTGCGAGAGTTTGAGATCACAACATTTAAAAAAAATAATGTTAGATGGCATGTGTGGCTGTAGATACATATTAAAACACAAAAGAGAGTGGCGGTAATAATGCAACCCCACACGTACTCCAGAGAGAAATGAGCACATCCATATACCACTGGAAGTGTGGGGTGATCAAATGAGGGTAAAACTGGATTAGTGTACCCTCGACTGGTGGTGCTGACTCAGCGCGTAATTGCTATATAAGGGGCTGTGTGTAGAGAGTGTCTATGGTAGTGGCTGTGTCTACAAGAGGGAGTTCCTTTTACGGACTAGGTGGTCTCACACACATAATAGTGTCATGCTTCATCATTTGACCACCTAGCCCCACCCAGGTAACAAAGTACTACATGGACGGACTCAACCTCGTTGTTGAAGGAACGACAGAGGGAGTGCTGAAATAAATCTAACTGGATAATTCACAGGGATCCAGATGGGGTGAGAATAAAATTACCATACACGTCAACTATCACGGTTAGTTGGGTACTTTAATAGAGGTGCATGTAGGTAAGGTTAAAATTATGATTGGGACTCAGTTGCGTTTTAATGACTCACGGAGTCTAAAAATCAGGGACCAACATATTTCTGCCCTCTCTACGTGCTGGAAGGTCAGTGGCATTCGTCAGGGTCACGGATCCCCTAGGGGTGGATGCTTTGTAGCATGCTCAGTGGGTGGTAAAAGGTGGAATAGTAAGCCTACCTGAACTGATAGTTCATATTTAGGTAGGTATGTAGAAATAATAAAATAGTAGTTATAATAAGGATGGTGAATGAGTGTCATAAAACACAGCACACAACACAGCACACAGGGTGATAAAATGCAGTGTAGAAACATAAACACACACGCAAACATGCATTGGGGGACTTACCCCGAGGAATAAGGCGATTTGCCTCTGGTCTGGGAGATGCCAGAGGGAGGGTATCCCTTGTAGTCACACTCACATTGAAGAGTGACAAAAAAAGAGAAGAAGCGAAATCTACAAATTGCAATAGTGGTGGTAGGCATAGGGAGGTGCCCCAGGTGGTAGCTCAATAGCCAAACTAGTATGCTGGGAAGGAAATGCCTGGTAGGAAAGAATTGTAGGGAAAGAGGAATAGCCTCCGTTTAAAAAGTAATGCTTTAAAGAGAAAAGGTATGATGATAACAAAGCTTCTGCACGACTAACCACTCCAAAGGAATTACTGGTGGGTGTACCTACTGCCCAGAGCCCAGCCGCTCGAGTGCCGGGACGAGTGAGCGCCGGGTGTTTAAGAATGTTTTTGGAGTCAATTAGGCATGCCGTGAAAAGTGCGCCAGAAAGTTACCGGCGTAGGACAAACATTTGAGGTGCTGCCACGACTTGTGTGTAGAAACACCGGTGGGCGCGCGGTGATGACACATTGCGGGAAGCAGCAGTTCGTCACATTGCTCCCAGGGAAGACGGGAAGTGTAGTCTCCCTGGGAGAAGTGTGCACCGGTAAGGCGCAGCGCGTTAAGGTGTAGCGCGGCGCGACCCAGCCAGCTCCGGTGCGTAGGGAGTTGAAGTCTCCCAGATAGCAGGATGCTAGGAGAAACCAGAGCATTGGCTCAAAATGAAGCCAAGTTGCCCTCTAGAAAAAAAGGAAAAAGGGAGAACAGAGAAACCGGAAAAACTCCAGAGGGAGAGAGAAGATGGGGGGGGGAGGTTGGGGGGTGGGTGGGTGAGGAGATGAAAAGAGGAGGAGACGAGGGTTTGGAAAAGCGCAAGAGAGAAACGGGAGGTGAAGAGATGAAAAGAGGAGAGGGTGAAGGTTTGAAAAAAGAGCGAGAGAGAGAAGGAGGAGGAAGAGAGCGTGGGGGGTGGCTAAGGGAAGAGAGAAAAAGAAGAAAAGAGCTGGAAAAAAGGAGAAGAAGCAGGGGTGGGGGGTAGGAAGAGGGGAAGAAAGGGGGGGAGAAAGGGGAAAAAAAGGGGGGGGGAGAAAAAAAGGAAGAAGGAGACACATTCTCTGTATACTCCTGCCATCTAGTGTTGGGTCCAGAGTTGTGCACGTTGTTTTTCTTTGAAGAAGTCTTTTGAGTCACAAGGTTGAATGTCTCCTCTTTTCAGTGATAATGCATATGGGCATCATCTCCATTATTAGATTGCTTTTCTCTTCGCTGTTGGGTTTGGACGTGTGTGCCTTTGCTCCATTTTCGATTCCGCCACAGTTCGATCTTTGGTCCGTATTCCAATCCCTTCTGTCGGTATTATTTACATTCACATTTCCATCTTCGCTTCGCTGAACAACCACGCTGATTCACATCCGTTCAACCAAAGCTCTTTGGGGCTGCCGTCTTTAGGGGCCCACCTCCAAACTATATCCCAATTTTCCCACAATGCTCAACTGGTAATGGAACGCACTCCTTTTCGGTTCTGCCCACGTTGCCATGTGAAGTACCCTCGCACAGACCAACACTCATTGTGCAACTTGCTCTTGTCCCCAGACCATAAGGAATCCAACTTTGACATGTGCACATCTTTCCGGACTAAAAAGACACTTCAGGATCATTGAGCTCGTCATCCCAAGGATTCTTACAGAGCCACCAACGAAACTCCAGACATATTTGGTGAGGAGCATGCCCAGGAGCAACCATCCGTTGAAGAAGAGAAGACCTTCTCTGTAGACGAAAGTACCAGCTCCGAGCTCGAGGTTGATCTCGATATGGAGGACATTACACCAGCTCAACCTGTGAGTACAGCATCCCCTACCCTCCAACCCAAGCCGACCAAAACACTTTCGCACTTTTTGTCACAGAATCTGAGGTTCCCGGTCCACCACTGCTGCCTGGCCATGGTCGGCACAGTAAAACTGTTACAAACTCTTTGCCATTGGGCCTGGCACCAAAAGTAAATTTGAGGCCGAAACCTTTGGTATCGACCTCCTCAAACAAAGACAAGTAATCGGCACGGTCTCAATCTTCGATGCCAAGCTGGCATTCGACTCCGACCACCTCGATGCCGACGGCACCTCCAAGCTGAAATCTTCAGAACCAAAGACTTCGGAGCAGAAAATATCATAATTGAGCTCCAAGCCCATTCCTGATCTACAGATGAGAACTATTCTGCACAAGCTTCAGGAAAAATTAGACGCTTGCCAGAAAAGATCCACATCCAAATTCAGACTGGACGAATCCTTGCTAAATCTTCCTCTTCTCCACCACTGAAAAGAAAGCTTACCTTTGAAGAGGCATTGGACATGCCAGTCCCTCCTAAAAGGAACACTATCGACAAGGCCAATAGCTCTACATTCTTTCAACATCCCTCACCACCTCCACCATTTTCACCTTTCCCTCCACCCTTACCATACTCTCCTTCACCTTATTTAAAGACCATTTTAGAACTAGGGTTGTGACACATAGGGAAGATAAAAAATATAAACCTGTGCCATCTGACTCTATTTTCATTAAAGGACAGCTGCCACCAGACTCACTAGTTGCCACCACAGCATGCAAGAGAGCCAACTCACAAGTTACTGGAGACACCCCGCCTTCAAACAAGGAAAGCAAAAGAACAGACGCTGTGGAAAAAATAATGGCAGCACAAGCTGCCAACCACTGGTTTATCACTAAGTTCCAAGCTCTCCTAGCACTCTATGACCACGCACACTGGGACAAAATGGAAGAACTACTCCAGTATCTCCCAGTTGAACATAAAAAGAGTGGTCAACAATTAGTTTTTGAGAGACAAATCATCTAAAATACCTTCATACAGTGTGCATTAGATGCTTCAGACACTGCAGTAAGGGGAGCTAACATTAGTATTTTACGTTGACATCACATCTGGCTCAGAACCTCTGGGTTTAAACCAAAGGTCCAGCAAGCTGTATTAAACATGCCTTTTGACAAGGAACACCTTTTCGTTCATCAGGTGGTCCCTGTATTAGAGAAAATAAAGAAGGGCACTGAGACAGTGAAAGCCATTGGAGCGCTTCAAACACCTGTTTCCCATGGGACTTTGCTTTGCCCAACTTAAAATGGAGCCTTCAAATCTACCTAGTCAGAAACATCCTCTTCTCAAGAAAAACAACCTCAAGGCTTCCACCTCAAAGGCCTACTAATGTGGCTCTTTTAGAGGTAATAACGTCAATGGTAGAGGTAAGGGTGCCTCCACCCTGTAGATCCTCCACCAAGCAGTGGCTACCCTATCCAACCCCCAATCACATAACACCTGTTGGGGCAGACTACAGCATTTCCTTCCAACCTGGCATTCCATCACAACAGAAAAGTGGGTATTGGCCATTATCCAACATAGCTATTGTCTGGAGCTCATTATCACACCTCCCAAAATTCCACCTCAAACTCACAGGCTAATGCAGGAAGTTTAAGCTGTTCTCAGTGTAACTAGAGAACCTGTCCCCTCTCAACATCAGGTCTCCAATGTATACTTTCTGCACTTCCTAATCCCCCAAAATGAGGTATTTAAGGCCAATCTTAGATCCCAGACCTTTAAACAGATACATTCTATCAGAACATTTCCACATGGTGACCTTACTGGAAAACATTTGTCTTCTTTGACAGGATGACTTTATGGCAACATTAGACCTAAAGGACGCCTACTTCCACATACCAATACACACAGCTCACTGTAAATACCCAAGGTTTGTCATATCAGACAAACATTACCAATTCAAAAATGTTCCATTCGGGGTCACCCTCAGTGTTCCCCAAATGCCTAGCAGTGGTAGCAGCTCATCTACACAGATAAAATATCCACGTGTTCCATTCTTTGGACGGCTGGCTTATTAAACCCAACACTCATCATCAGTACCAGCAACACACTGGGATGACAATAGATCTTCTCCACAGCTTTCAGTTTACTATCAACATTCCATAGTCTCACCTGCATCTGCTGGAGGTTCATCCATATTTAGGGTCAATGCAAAATACACAACTTGGATTAGCTTACCCCCATCTGCCCAGTTTGAAATGAACAGCAACTCACAGTGAGGATGGTCATGCATCTTTTAGGAACGATGGATTCTTGTGTTGCCATAGTTCCTCATGCACTATTACATACCCGTCCAATACAGGAGTGTCTAGCTCAATAGTGGTCTTAGTTGTAGGGTCAGTTGGCAGCTCTAGTGTTGAAGACTGCCACACTCACTACTCTCTGCAATGGTGGAGCACCACCAACCTGTTGAAAGGGTGGCCTTTTCTCTTCTACCCTGTTCCTCACATTACTCTCACAACAGACGCATCACAGATAGGATGGGGTGCACACTGACAGGACCTCACAGTACAGGGCCTCTGGGATGCCATCACCAATCTCTCCTCATCAACTACCTAGAACTTCAGCCTGCTCAACTAGCCTTGAAAGCATTCCTACCTCACCTGACTCGCAAGGTTGTTCTAGTCGGACGGGCAATATGGCAGCCATGTATTACCTACAGAAACAAGGGGGACACAGTCTCCACAACTGTCACACCTGTCTCGGACCATCTGGAATTGGGGTCTACATTACAACAATCATCTGTTAGGGGAATACCATACAGGAAAAGACAACAACTTTGCAGACCTGCTCAGCAGGATACAGCAAAAAGTCCACGAATGGGAACTCCACCCACCAGTCCTCCTTCCATACTTCCACTGTTGGGGGAGTTCCATCAAAAAGATCTTTTTGAAACCCCATAAAATGCAAAATGCCCAAACTTTGCCTCCAGGTTCCTATACCCACTATCCAATGGCAACACAGTATGGACGAGTTGGTCAGAAATATTTGCTGACTCTTTTGCACCTCACTCTTCTTCCATTTCTTTTTCGGAAGTGCAGGCAAAGTCCTCTAACAATGATCCTAGTAGCTCCCACATGGGATTATCAGCCCTGGTTCACAACACTGCTCGACCTCTCTGTGGTTCCACATGAAAAGCTCCCCGATAGGCCAGACCATCTCACTCAGAACCACAGACATATCAGACACCCATATCCCAAAACTCTTAGCCTAGCAATTTGGCTCCTCAGGTCATGGATTTGTTACCTTAACTTACCACCAGAATGTATGAGCATTATTAAAGAGGCACATAGACCACCACCAGCACTTACTATGCAACAAAGTAGAAACATTTTGTCTACCACTGTCATCCTAAACAAATTCACCCCTTCAAAGCAACAGTATGTTCTGCTATCTACTCCACCTCCAGAAGGCTGGGTTAGCATTCACATCTGTAAGGTTATATCTTGCTACAATGGCTGCCTATTTCCAACAGACAACACCTTTCTCTGTTTAAGATCCCAGTCATTAAAGCCTTTATGGAGGGTCTTAAAAGAGGTATTCAACCATGAGTTCCACGCACACTTTCCTGGAACCTCAGTATCGTCCTTACAAGACTCATTGTCCTTTTGAGCCACTACACTCATGCCCTCTTCAATTCCTCTCTTGGAAGGTGGCATTTTTAGTTGCTATCACTTCACTCAGATGTGTTAGTGAGTTCCAGGCTTTAACGTTGGAAAATCCTTTCTTCTAAATACATGGAGACAGAGTGGTTCTTTGTACCCACCCTAAATTTCTCCCTAAAATGGTATCTCAATTCCATCCAATTAAGTTAATTGAATGGCCAGTTTTTTCCACAACCACATCCTGTTGTAGAAAGAGATCTTCATACATGTTCTATATTGATAGGACTAAAAGCTTCAAAAAGACTAAAAGCTTCAAAAAGTCTAAGCAACATTTTATTGCTTTTTCACCTCTACACAAAGGCAACCCTGTATTCAAATCAGAGACAGCCAGATGGATAGTAACATGCATAGAGATTTGTTTTGTTAAGACTAAAATACCTTCACCTGTACCTCCCAGAGCACACTCTACTCAGAAAAAGAGAGCATCCATGGCCGTTTTAGGAAACATTCCCATTGCTGACATATGTAAAAGAGCTACATGGTCCAGACACGTTTACCACACATTGTGTGGATGTATTAACATGCCAAAAAGCCAACGTAGGACAGGCAGTGCTGCATACCCTTTTCCAATCAACTGCAACACCCAAGGATTAGCCACAACTTCTGAGGGGCCTGCTTTGCAGTTATGCAGAGCATGTGTATCTATAGCCACACATGCCATCAAACGGAGTATGTTACTTACCCAGTAAGCATATGTTTGTGGCATGTAGTGCTGTAGATTCACATGCACCTACCCTTCTCACCAGAAACCTGTGGCCATTGCAGTTTTTTCCAGTTTCTCTGTTCACTACATATACATTTAGCATGGTCACTGTATTACTTACACATACTCTACACTCCTTTCTCACCCGCCTGTGGGAAAACAATCTAACAATGGAGTTGATGCCCATGCACATTATTACTGAGAGGAGGAGTCACTCGACCTCATGACACAAAAGATTTCTTCTAAGAACAGAAGCACACAGCGGAAGTAACATACTCCTTACATATTTTCCATGACAGTGCATATGTCTTACAGACCACCTCTCAATAATGAAGGGAACAACATGCCTTTCTCCTAATGGAGTATATTGAGAGGTCCCCTGCTGCTTTCTACTTTTCAAAATCCTGCAAGAGTTCTGCAAGATCACAATTGTTTTAAAAAAATAGTTTCAATTTTTTTTCGTTCACACTACTTATACCTTACACACCTACTTTCAATAACAAGGGGACAGGATGCCTTTCTCCTACGCTTTTATATAACCATTTCCTTTCTAAATCTCTAGCAACCAGTAGTCAGGCTGGTCGTTTCCACAAGACTCACAGAACTCTCTCACAGGAGCAAGAAGGCTTATGGGAAAAACAAGCCTTTCAACCAATCACAGGGCTCCATTTTTTAATTTGCACTCTTGCTGGCCCCTTGCAAGACTCTGATAGACCCAACTATCCAGATGTACAAATATATTGAATACAATTTTTTTTTTAAACGACTAAATAGATTTACACCAAATCACAAAAAGTACAATGTGCAAACCAAGACCAAGCTTCCTGCCAAATATGGTGTCATTCGGTTCAGCAGTTTTTTGCTCTGCCTGAGTAAGTCTGTGGCAAACACATGGGGAAATTTGATTTTGGGACCCCCATTTTTTTCTTGGTCCCTGCTTGATGGATCACCCCAAAACTTTACAGGAAGGGGCTCAATCAAATCATCAATCAAATAGCACTTGTAAAGCTCACAGCTACTCATTAGATTGTCCTGGCACTACATGTTCAATGACTACTGAATTCACAAAAGAAGAACAAAATTAAAAGGCTCAATTAAATAACCACGTTTTTAGGCCAAGTTTGAAAGAATCAGCATCCCTAGTAGCACAAAGGTGTAAGGGAACAGAATTCCAACTTGCAGCAGCTAAAGCGGAGAAAGAGGTGCTTCCCCATCTCTTCCTCTTTGTCTTAGGCACCACTATCAACAATGCGTCAGCAGAACGTAAGGTTCTAGATGGGTGATAATGGGGGAATTCCTTAGTTAAATAGTTGGGACCAAGGCCATAGAAAGCTCTATGGGCTAGCACAAACCACTCGAAACTCAGTCTAACCTGAATAGGCAACCAAGGCAACTCCCTGAGATGGGCCCGGACTGAGATGTTCTTTGGATTATTACACAAAAGCCAGGCTGCAGCATTCTGCACCAACTGGAGTTGGTACAAAAGGAGACCCCAGTACAATGCATTAGCCTAGTCCAGCCGAGAGAGGTGAGGGCATGGACTACCATCTTCTATCTTCCAACAGAGTGTTGGAAGCAGGAACAAAATCTTCCTCAACACATGAAGGAGGCCAAAACAAGTCCCAACTACCCTTTCCACCTAAAGATTAAAGGGCAGGCTATTGTCAGTCTTCACCCCGAGTTTCCAAACTACGTTGGCTGGAGTCAGAGGAGATGGAGCAAAACTAGGCCATACTTCACCAGCCCACAAAGGGGGGGGGATCCAAAAGCCAACACTTCTGTCTTACTTCTGTTGCACGGGAGATTACTCCAGCATGTCCACTGAAACACCGCCTACACGCACGCTTCAAATTTATTTTAGGTAACAGATGTTCCCATCCCAAGTTCAAAGACTCTGCATGTCATCAGCGTAAGAGATAACCTGCACTCCAAAGGATTCAATCAGGGTTGCCAAAGGTGACGCGTATACATTAAATAATGTTGGACTCAAGGCAGAACCATGAGGAGGTCCAAAACGTAAGGGGTTTGGAGTCAGATGCAAATGGCGGCATCCACACAAACTGACTTCTACTCAATAAAAAACAAAAAGCCCAGCCAGGCCAATGCAGTTCCACCTATCCCAACATCTTGCATGCATTGCAGCATAATAGTGAAGTGAATCCCAGTTTGTTTGTTTTAATGGGATAACAGGAGTTAGCTTAGCCTCTGGCTTGTAGACTTGTGCGCCCGTCACCTAGTGACTTTTAACTTACTTAGCTTGCTCTGTCTTAGCCCATTTAATTACTTATTTCTTCTAAGATGGCTGCCTTGTTTATAGTTAGGCCACTTGTTATGAGTTCCATTATCAGTGTCACCACGCAAAGGCATCAAGATCAAGCACCAAAGACAAACAAACAGTAGGTGTACACACTTAGGGATTTTCCCTCTCTATACTTTCGAGGGATTGTTGATATTAATTGCCGTCCCAAGCATGCCTGTTATCTATTGTTTAGAAATACACCTACGTCAGGGGACCTTGTAGATCTGTATAAATACATCACACTTTAGACAGATAATCAGAGGGATTCCGACCAGAGGGCATCGCCACCATCGCTGATACCGATGCTGCAGTCGTCTTGACGCTGACCCAGTCTTCGTGTCCCTGCGGAGTCTGAGATAGAGACCTCATTCCAAGGTAACAAGGGTTGGGGGGCTCCTCTCATGGACACGGCATTGGCAGATTAGGTTTAACAAACCCAGCTCTCCTTTAGGTAGGAGGTTAGGCCTTCTTTATTAGGGTATTAGGGCATATTACATCTAATATATCTTTTCTATGTATTGCAAAATGGTGGGGGTCTTCGTAACAATGACTCTCGTCTTCATAATACTGTTACTTGCTATATTCATTATCCTAATCATTGCAGTCCATGCAACTTATCGCAAATTGCAGTTATGTTAAATAAAAAGGTATTATAACTTTACTGCATCTGTGTCATTGCCTATGTTTGTATGAGACATAATATATCTGTGAGAAAAGGGTAATCTCTGTTTAACCACGACACTCCCTGAGATGTCTTATGTTTGAGTCCATGCGTAAACGGCTGCCATAAATCACCTTTTACTATTGTGTTTCTGGTGAGGTGCTGCTAGTGAGCCGTTAAGGTTGGGATAGCAGTTTCGACTTGTTGTAGGAAAGACGCTGTCGCCTACAAACAAAAGAACTGTCATCCTTAAACCAGCAGTCTTGCTCACAGCAAGAGTCCAAACTACGACAATAGGATGGGAGATTGTGTTGAACACCACAGAGAGGTCCAACAACAATGAGGCGACTTTCTTACCATTATCCACGGCCAGTTTAATGATATCAGAAATCACTACCAGAGAGATTTATAGGCTGAAGTGCATTTGCATTTTTTTTAGAAAGTTTTCTGAAAATTCAAACCAAAAACACTGTATCTATTGAATAACAATCCTAACTATAACATAGATCTCTTGAAAATGAATTAAACACCAGCATTTTGCAACCTTGGTATGGCCTGTTTTTCACTGGAAAAGAACAGTGGATACACAGTTGTATTTAGAGCAGGCAGCTGGCAATCGTGCTGACAGGCCCCAACCCCATGGTTAGCGTGTATACGCTGGAGAGTTTGGTATATATATATATATATATATACACATATGCACACAAACAGATACACAGAATTTAATATGCTATTTATTATTGATGAATCTGCGGAGGGGGCATATTCGTGAGAGGCAAAACCATGCCTCACCATTGTCACACCAATCAAAGACAGTTCAATCAAAGTGTGGTAAACGGGTACTCTTACAAGTGTCATAAGAAATAATGCATTTGTAACAAGGTAGATGGGATAGCTGTCATGTTTGTGACAGAGTAACCGGTCACCAAACTCTAAATAGGCCTTCTCTTTTAACTTACTAGCACATAGCAGCTGGATCACAGAAAGGGATACTAGAAAGGGCACAGGGATGTGTCATCAGTCGGTGAACCCAGACTGAAATTCATAAAAAAAATGTGTAATAACAACTGTCGTACTTAATAACATAGCTAGTGCTTTAAACCCATTCAGGCCCCCACAACTTCTCCTCCACAAACCTGTATCAAGTCCACTGTATCAAGTCTTAAATAGTAAATTCAATAACATTGTCTCCAGACATATTCCATCAACCAAGAAGTCATCTTTCATTTCTTCCCATTGACAGAGCCATGTCTGGCACTCACATGTTCGAAAGAACAGACGCATTTTGAGTTCCAGTAGCTAATGTTAAATGTCTTCTTCCATATTTCACGTGCATTTTAGGCTCCACTCTTGTTTCTACTACTTGTATGTTCTCTACTGCTTTAACAACCGGGGTCACTACAAAGTATCACCTAATGTATGTACTGAACATTTAATTTACAGTATTCCTCTGAAAACATTCATGGTGACACACGGTTTGAGACCAGAAGATATGGCTCCCAATTTCTTCTGCATATTTACATTTGCTTTTCTGTCCCTTGTGGTTATTCGGTTTTAGTTTATATTGTTACTATAAATACCACCGAGCCCTAAAGCACTAGTCCTTTATAACCATGCATTTTGTTTGCACAGCAAATTTATATTGACACAGAAAACTATCTCAAAAGCATTGGCTGAAGCACATATTATAGCCTTAGAACCCGCCGTAGCGGGCCTTACCGGCTATTAATGGCCTGCTCCCGTGTTAAGGGCCCGAGCCGAAGGCGAGGGCCTTTAAAAAGGGAGAAGGCCTTTAATAGCCAGTAGAACCCGCTACGGCGGGTTCTAAGGCTATTAGAACATTCTGCCACTCAGGGCAGAATGTTCTATTAAATAAAACAAATATCTCACGGAGCCCGAGGGGATTAAAATCCCCTCGGGCTCCGTGAGGCTTTGTTCACAGCTGATGCTGTGAACAAAGCGAACATTGGAATGTTGGCGCTGCGGGCTTTTACCGGCCAGTAAAAGCCCGTACCACTCCATTGTTTTCAATGGAGCTGCCAACGTTCCAATGTTCTAATATTCATTAGAAAATACTATGCAACAAGGTTATTTGTTTTTCATTTTCATGTGTGTGAGGCGTGAGAGAAATTATTCTTGCAGCAGTATTCCCAAAATGTTCTGTTTTGCAAAATGTTTAATTTTTTTAGCATTTTAAATTATGCGAACTTTTAAGCGATTTTTGCCGGCGTGAAAATGATTCTAGAAGAAACTGTCCCTCTCAGAGGCATTTGTCCTCAAACAAGACACAACATTTTCTTCTGGAAAAGGTCTCCTGCCTGTGTCTGCTTAGTAGTTGAGGTTTATCACTGAGGAGAAAATCTATGGGAGATATTTGAGAAATGTATTGTATATAATGCACAAAATTTCATGTAAAGTACAGATACGTTGTGGAAAAAATGACATTTTTTCATATCACAGATTACAATATCTTTTCCGTAAGGGAATTAGGCCCTCATTTCGACCTTGTCGGTCTTTTTTAAAGACCGCCGAGGTACCGCCGTGCTGAAGACCGCCAGTGCAGGCGGTTTTCCACGCATCGTATTCTGACTGCTGGCAGCCCTCCGTCCTTTTTCGGACGGAGAGCCACCAGCAGCCATACTGGCTGTTGGCGGAGAAGTGAAGGCTGCTCAACCTCCACCGCCCCATCATAAGAACACTGCCCACTGAATCACGTCCCATGATTCGGCGTGGCCGTGTTCTGATGACGGGGTGCTGGCGGCTGAGCAGCCCCCATGGATCCCGTCCCCTCCCGGAGGATCAATGGACATAGTAAGTTGATCGTCCTTTAGGGGAGGGGGGTGGGAGGGTGTTGTGTGCGTGCATGGGGTGAGTGTGTAGCGGAGGTGTGTGAGTGCGTGTATACATGCGGGGGGTGTTGTGTGTATGGGACATGTGTGCGGGTCGGTCTGTGTGCATGTCTGTATGTGTGCGGGTATGTGTTGTAGTGTATGTGTGTGTGTGTGGGGTGTGTGTATGTGCCTGTTGGGTGTGGGGGTGGGGAGGGGGTTCCTGCCACCTTTGGGGGGCGGAAGGGGGGGCTTTGGGGGGTGGACTCGGGGGTAGGCGAGGGGGGTGATGGAGACCCCTATCAGTGCCAGGGAAGGAATTCCCTGGCACTGATAGTGCCTACCGACATGGATTTTGTGGCGGTTCCAAACCACCCAAAATCCATGGCGGTATGCAGGGTCCTGATACCGCCGGCGGTCTAGTGACGGCCGCCGGGCTGGAGACCGAAGTAACTGCCATGGTCATAATTCCATTTTTTTCCGCCGGCCTGTTGTCGGTATTACTTCCACTTTTCCACCGCCCGCCAGGGTCCTAATGAGGGCCTTACTGTTTTATAGAGGTGTGATGAATGGTACATTTTAGCATTTACTATTTTGCCTATTAGTTTTTTAGTTGTTTTGCATTAGCCTCACATGCGTTTTTTTTTTACTTGTTAAACATGCTATATATATGTAAACACAAGGTGCCCAGGTACAAGGACACATTCCTTAGTGTATCAAAAAGGTTTCTTGATAATCCCATAAATAATTTGGGGCCTGATGTATCAAGCACAGCTTTAGCAATTATCAAATAGCGATTTTTAGCAAATCGCTATTTGGTGATTGCAAAATGCGATGAAGCACAATAATCACAAATCTGTTTGCTATTCCCATAAATTTGCAATCGCAAATAGTGATTACCAAATAGTTATTAGATAAATTAGCGAATTGCAATTTGGTAATCGCAACTTGCGAATTTTGCATTTTGGAGCAGCTTGATGACATCACTACCAAGAAGTGGGTCAGACCATGCTGTTTACAGAAGCCTGAGCCACAGGTGGAAGCCGAGTGGGAGAGATGAGCACCAGGGAGACAGTTTGCAGTTTTCTCCAGGCACAATACTCACCATGGCCACTGAGAGGAATGCAAAGGATGCTGGAGGCCAGAGGAGGAAACTGAAGTTCAGTGAGCAGGAACCTGAGGTGCTCACAGAAGAGGTCGTAAATAGCCATGACATGCTGTTTGGTCCAAACTCCCTCCATGTCCCAGAGAGCGAGAAGCGGAAAACATGGACAGACATCCAGTCCAATATCAGTGCGGTGGGTGTGACGCAGCTCTCCATTGAGGAGACACGTAAGCGATGGTATGATTTATGTACATGAGTGAAGGAGAGGGTAGCAACCAGGCTTGAGTACTAGCAGAGGACCATCCACCCACACACCATCAACTCCCTTGGAGGACATGGTAGAGTCCACTCTACAGCCTGAAGTCATCATTGGAGTCCCAGAGAGGGACACCTCAGCCACACCCAGCACCAGTAAAGGTAAGAAATATGAATACTTCACTTACCGTATTTGCAGGGAAAGTGCACCATAGAAAAAATCAGTGTCAACCATCCATGCTTTTATTAAGCGCACATACTCCGTGTGGTCCTTGGCCCCAAACGTCTGTACAAATCATGTTCTCTTGATATCAATACAGCATGTTTTCTTGACATTAACACCTTTCTTGACATTAACACAGCCTCAATATCCATGCTCACCTTGCACCTGTCAGCTAACCACCTTACCTTATCTTATAATTTGTAGACTCCAAAGCACTCGTAATATCTAAATCATTTATCCCATATACTACACGGAAAGGATTCTCATCTTAGCCTGTAAATATAATCATATTAAACATATTAATTGTTCACCACATTCATCCCCTCAGCGTCGAAAGGTTTTTTACTACCACATCTCCGCTAATAATTAACAAGTTTTGGGAGTCCCACAACGATCACAAAACATAACAGTAAAATTTCACATCAGGGCCAAGTCAAGCCATATAATCATAACTCGAGATCCACACTGCTTACACAGTGCCGGTGAAAACACCCTGTCCGATTCACGGCAGGTTGCATAGACCTGTAACTACACATCAGAAACTCATCAGTCATAAACACTAGTATACCATTAGTCAAAATCACTAAAGTAATCCAGCAGCAAATCCTCCTACTTACAGTTCCAAGGTAACAGCAGGAGAGTGCTCTATGTTGCAAGGGTGCCTGCATTGGCACTAGGCAACTAATTTTAGCGCCAGAACTAATGGAAACACAGCGGTGCGCCATATTTGTGTAAATACGGTGCATCCCTGCGTTTCTGAAGTGACGCAGTGCGGCACTGCCAATTTTGGAGCAGCGCCACTCTGTGCCGCTTTCTTGTAAATGAGGCCCTTATTGACTGACCTACCACTCTCCCTTCATTGGCCTTAGCAAGCCTTTTTACTGCTTTAGTGATCATTCCGGTTTTTACCTTCTTAGAAGCAACATGCAGGAACTAAGTTAAATGATTTATTGATATCAATTTCCAAATACTCGTAACTTTTTACTTTTCTGATTATTAGGATCTCAATCGTCCATGTTTTTTTATCTGAGTCTTTTCCCAAAGCACATTACTTTTTGAGCAGTTGATTGTAAGCCCGTTCTGTTGATTATAATTATGTAGTCTCATTAGTTGATGTGTTCCTTCAGTGGTAATTGACCGTATTATCAGATCATCTGCGTAGGCCAGATGTGCAATCGGTTGCTTCCCTAACTTCTGCGGGAGCAACTCTATTGGATTAAGATGCTCAGAAGTATCTGAAATACGGAGAGGGAACAAGAGATGTGCTAAAATGCAGCCCTGTTTCAGGCTGTTCTGAGTTGGCATTTTTGGTGAGAGAAAGTTTTGGCTGGAAAGCTTAATACTTTGCCATTTTTCTTGATGTAATAACGTGATAAAATGAAGAAATGACTCATCAGTTACCCAAGATTGTGGTTTACTCCACAAGCAATTTCAATCTTCCTTATCAAACACAGTGCTATAATCTACATAACACATGTGTAATGTAAGGTATGTCTCAATTGCAAGGTGTGTGTAAATGCTGCAATGTATTACTGAAGTACTTTCTGCAAGCTTCTGGTCAGTGTAACACAGTGTTGGAAGATATGACGTCCTAAGTTGGGCTAAGATATCCATTAGGTATAAGGTGTGTTTTAGTAGCTTTCTGAAGGTAAAGGAAGTGGATGCATTCCTGATGAGAAGTCGGATGGCCTTACTGAATCAGGAAGCATGCATTGAAAAGGATCCGGATAGTGTCAACCTACTGTAAATAGACAGGCGAATAAATACTAGTTTGTTTCAAAAACCTACATATAGCCTGTGTCCTTCTGAAAGTTTCAGTTTCTTGTTTAGGTATGTTCCGGAGCTGAGGTGAATTACTTTGCAGACTAGACAAGCTAATTTGAATAAATATCTAACTTCAGAATGCAACAACTTAAGACGTAATTGTACAGGAGTGATGTCCTTAATTTTTGTTTTGTGTTAGGAAGCAGCTTGCTTGTGGACAACAGCTTTTAGTAGGGTGAGGAGGACCCATCTGGGCTGTAAGTGAGAGATGACTAAGGCCCTGATTTAGTTTGGCAGAAAGGGTATTTCATTTGCAATGACAATGGAGTACCCTCTCTGCAAAACTGAAGGTTCACCCACCGAACTTTGAGTCTTCGGTATGTCGACATATGAGACTACTCCATCTCCGCTACTGCAATACTGCTCCAACAGCTTCGCCTTTTGTACACCCAGCCTACTTAGAGTGGGTGGACAAATGGGCAATTTTTACTGTGCATCACTACCAGGTAAAACCTGAAAGCAAGGGGCAGTGAAAACTGTGAAATGATCACCATGCCATGGGGGAAATCTCTCTTTTTGAGATGGTCATTGTTTTTTGTTTATTTTCAGAAAGAAAATCCCGTTTTCTAATTTTCTTTTTTAAAATAAAAAAAAATGAAATTTTGCACCATGACTCCATCATTTTGGCAGAGCCATCTGTCAAACTTTCATTGCACTTACAGAAGCTGCCATGATGATAGCTCCTGTAGCTGCAAGAGATGTCCACTTTTGCTGGCAGACATCTCCAAGTTTGGTGAGATGGTACTCCCTCAGAGCGACTGAGTAAATACCCGTCCTGCAAGCTTTAAGTTAGGACCTAAGGGCCAGATGTAACAAAAAAAGCATTTGCGATTCGGAAATAGCGATTTTTAAGAATTGCTATTTCTGATTCACAAAATGCAATGTATCATATTTGTGATTCGGTAGTAGCGATTCCTTCAAAATCGCAAATGGTATTACCGAATCGCAAATTGTGATACCGGCCCCATTCGCACCATATTTGCAAATATTTTGCATTTCCCAAATTGCGAATTCCTAACTGGAATTCGCAAATTTGGGAAATGCAAACCCCAGGATGCTGGGGGCCTAAGGCCCCCTCTGCTGCACCCCAAGAAGTTTTTTAAGGACATGTAAGGCACACACATGTCAAAGGGGCATGTGTGCATTACAGGTCAATTTTAAAAATGTATTTTTAATGCATTTTTTAAATTTGCACATGGTTACCACCAAGTTCAACTTGGTGGCAATAGCGATTCCTTAATGCCCAATTCGCATTAAGGAATTGCTTGTTACATGTGGTTTAGAAATTGCAAATAAAGATTCCTTATTTGCGATTTCTTATTTAGAGAATCGGAATTTGCGATTCTCTAAACAGGCTTGCAAATATAAGGAATCGCTATTTTAGCGATTCCTTAAATTTGCATTGCGAATGCCTTTCATAAATACTGAAAGCCATTTTTGCATTCACAAACGGGCATTCGCACCATTTGCGAATGCAAAAAGGCTTGATACATCTAGCTCCTAAGTCTCTGGCTACTCTTTATTAAAATCGAGAAAGAATAAATGTGAGCGTTTTTCTTATGTTTAGTCAATCGGATTTTGTTGATTTTGTTATTGACGTGCGTATGGTTGAGGTGGAGATTTCATAAACAAAGAATCCCAGTGATTTTTAGGCTGTAGCAACTTAGGGAGTATTATTTGCTCATTTTCATGCTTGAGACCATTCTTAAGCAGCTGTTGTATTTTGAATAGGAGGCATGAAGAGAAAGTCCAAAAAATGTAAATGCTTTTTTTTCCATCCTTTGCTGAAGGAATGGATAAAGTTGCGATTTTAAATTACAGATGGTTACAGATAGGTTCCTGAAAGTACTGTGTATTTCTGTAGGCCTCAAGCCAGAATCAGCTTATGGACGTGATGTGCGAACCTTGAGCTTCCGTTGGTGCAGGAAAAACAGAGCTGTGTGGTACTGATACGGAGGCTACCTAAGAACCACTTCGCAACCAGGGTATTGGGCTTTTGATGAAAGGGAAGGTACTTGTTCGAGCTCTGTAGAAGATGAAGGTCCCTGGGTCCGTGGGCTTCTTTGTAGGTTGCTTCACAGTACTCCAATCTTGATTAATACGGGCCTCCTGGTAGCGTTAGATGGTGACATGGTCTCCAATTAGTGAGGGAAAAGCAGATCTTCCTACCTTGATATAGCAGTTGTCTGACAGACCATCTATAGACCTGGCACTGAGGCTTTGATGATGTTTGGGATAGGAGACTCTGCAAACTTGTGACAGATGCCCTTTTCCTTGGGGTTCGTTGTGGCCTGCTTAATGGCACTACACATTTTATTTGTGAAGGCTTCTGCCCAGGCAGTGGGCAGGCCTTCTGGGGCCTCAAGCAGACCTGCCTAGCTATAATATGTCTATGATATACTCTCTTGAGCTAAACGAGATGTGTTCTGCTCAAGGCATTGTAAACGGTTCAGTATTCAGCATTAATTTTGATTACATTCTATTGTCGGGCAACCTGGCCTGAACATCTCTGGGAGTGGTATGATAACTTGAAACTCTTGAAATTGTTAAAAGTGCTATCAAGCTGTGTTAACTTCTCCAAGTCTGATGGTTGAGGCAGCGGATACGTACTCTTTCCACAATCAATATTGATGTTGTATAAAACAATGGGGCTACATATCATAGTATCTGTGTGATGGACACATAAATGAGATTTTGTGCTTAGCATGTCTGGTTAGAAGTTGGCTTCCAGCTCTTTGAATTATTCAAAAAGGAAAGGTTTGGGATGGGAAAATCCTCTGCATAGTAAAGGACGTGCACCCCTGCCCTGCCCTGAGTGCCCATCTGTACAGTTGTCTGAATTGCTAATGCTTTTTTGTTGTCATAAGCAAACATTGATCATGTGTGTGTACCATGGGCCTGACTCATGGTTTGAGGTCCAAGAGGGAAGCACAAAATGCGGCCCTCGTAGTGGTAGAAGGCTAATGCCCCTCACCAAAAGTGAAGCAGCATAGGCGTGGTTGTGACAGCTTATCGTGTTGTGATCAGTAGGAGTGAATAAGTCCTTTTTTACCTTGTGTCACTGGAGTGAGGCCAACAGGCTCACTCACTGCTTTTCGCTGTTGTGTGCTTAACTTGCTCCTGGCCTACATCAGTGGTGGAACAAAACTTGAGCCCCCCACGCAAAGTACAGATGGGCCCTCCAACCCTGACCCAGTCAGTAGCCCTCAGGCCAGGGGCCCACTGCTTGTGCACAGTGTACTGTGCTGATGGGGCCTCCTGGAGCTCAGCTCCCCCACCATGAGGGCTGCAGGGGCTAATGTTACGTCACTGGCCTACGTCGGGTAGATGTAGAGTGCTGCACAGCGCAGGAGTAGTGACTCTGCATTGGATGTATGTGTGCCTAGGAAGGGCACAATACAAGGGGTAGAGAAGGTATGTGTAGCACATAAATGGCTAGTGCATTTACTAAGTGTATGTATGCATGTAAAGAATTCATTAAATGAGAGATTTAGGGCCAGATGTATCAAAGAATTTTGCATTCGCAAACAGTGCGAATCGTAAAATTGGTCTGTTTGCGAATGCAAAATCGCCTTTCTGAATGTAAGAAAGGCATTTGCAGTGCAATTTTAAGGAATCTCTAAAACAGCGATTCCTTAATTGCAACCTCCTTTAGGGAATCACAAATTGCAATTCTCTAATTAAGAAATTGCAAATAAGGATTCCTTATTTGCAATTTCTAATGCCATTGTAACAAGCATTTCCTAAATGCGAATTGGGCATTTAGGAAATGCAATTACCACCAAATTCAATTTAGTGGTAACCATGTGACATTTTTTTAAATGACATGTAATGCACACATGCCCCTTTGGCATGTGTGCGCCTTACATGTCCTTAAATATTTTTTTGGGGTGCAGCAGAGGGGGCCTTAGGCCCCCAGCACCCTGGGGTTTGCATTTCCCAAATTGTGAATTCCTAACTGGAATTCGCAATATGCTACATGCAAAAAATTAGCAAATATGGGCCTACAGGCCCATAGGTGCGAATGGGGACAGATTCTCTATTTGCGATTCAGTAATAGCATTTGCGATTTTTAAGAAATCGTTATTACTGAATCGCAAAAATCATACATACCTTTTTGCATTTCTGAAATAGCGATTTCTCAAAAATCGCTATTTGAGAATCGCAAATCAGTTGTATGATACATCTGGCCCTTAGTGCTGTGCTTGGTGTATGTGTGTTTGCAAGAAGCACGATACATGAAAGGTGGAGTGTTGTGCAGTGCAAACATGGTGAGTGTGTGTGCTGGCAGTATGTGTGTTTGCCAATAGCACATCCTAGTAAAATACAGAAAGGCTACAGTGCTGAACAGTGCATGGATGGAATGTGCGTGCTGAATATATGTGTGTCTGGGGTGGCACAATACATGGAGGTCACAGTACTGGCCAGTATGTGTGCTGTGTATGTACACTGAGTGCAACTGCACGTTCAACAGTACATTACACGGAGGACCCTAGGTTCCATTTTGGGAACCCAGGTCTGTCTGGTGAAGAGTAGAGGTATCCCCCCAGACAGATTTGTGTATTGCTGCATTCCTGTGAGCTAGGTAGGAATAACTGGAAGAAGGGAGAAAGAGACTCTCTCTTTACACTTCAAAGATTACTCTTTGATTCTGTGAGAGATCACTAGGAAGGGGCTTGGGCACATCTCAGGAAGGAGATGGGTCTGATAAGGGAATCATAGAGAGTAGAGCTTAGCTTCCTGGAATAACCTTTTGATGTACTTCTCACTGTGGCTGACATACAGGTGTGGACTCTATCCACTCCTATGGCCTCTGTTGTGGGGTAATCAGCTTCAGAGTCTTTCCCTCTGTGCCAGAGAGCTTTCAAGAGGAAAGAACAGAAAAAAGTGTTCACTTCAAAAGAAGCAGAACCACAACATAAAACTTCAAAGACTCAGGCCAAGACCAAATGCACTGGAACTTGGATCACCAGCCCCTGGATGTTTGCAAGGCTAGTGTGCCC
The DNA here is from genome assembly GCF_031143425.1 of Pleurodeles waltl. Taxonomy (NCBI): domain Eukaryota; kingdom Metazoa; phylum Chordata; class Amphibia; order Caudata; family Salamandridae; genus Pleurodeles; species Pleurodeles waltl. The sequence continues at coordinate 831,573,120 of NC_090436.1, read as the reverse complement.
TGTGAGGAAGAGGAGAGTGCTGGAGGGAACAATGTCCAGTGGGGAGCCCTACCGAGAGGACTCTGTGAGCAAGGTGTAAGGATATGGCTGTGCACCCATCGGGTCATTGCCCATGTACAGGATTGATTGAGTGACCTTGGTATGCCAAGAAGAGCCTTACATTTAGCTCTGTAATGGAAGGCTGAACCTGTACTGCCTCATTGCAGTGACCCCATAATCCAGAGGAGGCCATCGTTGAAATGACTGTTACAAGCACGCTGAGACTTGTGACTGCCGTAGCTGCCCTTGTGTGGGCATTTGCAACGAAGGAGTCTGCCTTTGAGCTATAATATACTGCGGCTACCATGGATGCCAGGAGGGGCTGCAGGTACCAACATTACCAGGTACTTTAGGCTGTCGCCTGGGAGAACCACTGAGCTGAGCCCTCAGGTCAAGATCTGCCCATGACTTACCCCTGAGGGCTTTAGAGAATGCAGTGGAAGATTTTGCACCCTCTCTGAGCTCCAGTCAGGAGCTAGAGGATCGAGTTCCTAACCTTTCCTCTTTGGGGAATATTAGATTACTGCGTCTTTGTAGGATGGAAGTGTCTCAGATCGCTTGTAAAAGTCAGCAGCACTGCTTGCAGACAGCCTCAGTTTGCTGGGTTCTGCTGTGTGTACCAGGAGCAACCTGACTTCTACAAAAAGGATCAGGACTTGTGAGTGCCCATGGACAGGGCATTTGGTGCAATGGGGAATGCTTCCATAATGCAGGAGTAGGTAAGACTTGAGTTAGGCCTCTTTGGGCCCCAAGGGACATGGTGTTGATGGTGCTGTGGCACCATAGAGACTTTTGGATTATTCTTAAAGAGTCAAAGGGGCACTCTTTAAAAAACAAACCAAAAAAAAAAAACTTCTTTTTTATGGGCCTTTCTCACATACATGCTTTAATGATGCACAGAGTGAAATGTCTTTATGCAATGCAACTTACATTTCCATCATGTTCGTAACTGCACCAAGACAACATGTCCGCAGGGGTATATTGGCTATTCCATGTGTTGAAAACTAAACTAATTCAAAACTATAATCTACTCTCTTAGGTGTAAAGTGTCTCTGCAATATGTCTGTATATGAGCGGGGGGCCCTGAGTATGCCTCCACGGGGGTCAGGGCGGAACAACTCCAATCCCTTCCTCCAGCAACCAAACCCCGACTGTGCATGGGGTGGTGAGTGGGCCAGGGCATGCCCCCATGTTGCACTCCTGCCGACAGTTGATCCGGTCGCTCTCCACCTCCGGATCTCCCTGGTAAGGTGCCCCAGGCTGGGTGTGCAAGCTCACTAGCCTCATGTGAGTCCCTGGCCTGGGTTGTGACATTTGGGTATCAACATTAGGCCCTGCATTGGACTTCCACGCCATTGCTATGCACTTTTTGGCCAGGATTAGAGCTAAATCAAGGAACTTGTTTCCGGCCTTCTTGGGTTTAGGTTGTGGGAAGGCCCCAATAAAAACACCTCAATGGCACTCTCTAGTGTTCTGTTCATGATCTTGTTTAGTCTTGTTAGGACTGTCCCCCAGTATGACTGAAGTCAGGTACACTCCTATGTCATGTGACTAAAGTCTGCATCCAGGGTTGCACAGGAGGGACACCTCCTAGGTTCCCCTCCATATAAGGCCCTGAGTTTGTGTGGGTACAGGTACGTCCTGTATGTGTAGTTGAATTGATTTTATTTGAGGTAAGTGTTTCAGGAAGCCTGTGGAAACGTCAAAAGGACACTCTTGAGTATGGGCTACTAGTGAGCCTTCACTGGACGTGGCCACCAATGAATGGAGAATGACACAGACCACGTTACAAGGAAGAAGGTGGGACAGGGATTTGTCAAACGAACACCAGGGCCCCCACCTCATGGGGATAGTGTTTTTCCTTATGACTGTTGTTATTTCTTTGAACGTGTAAGTTTAGATACCTCTTTTTCTTATAAAAGCAGATATTTGACTGGGCATTAATTTATTGACATTACTGTCTGCACTTTGAGTTATGAGTTGTGTACACTAACCTGTATGCACACTTTCCACCCAAGGAAACCTTAGACTGCTGGTCCACAGCTACTTCTGAAAGTAAACTGAACTGCAGAAGGGGCACTTGGCCTAGTTGCTCAGGATCCATAGTAGGCCAGGCCCTGGGACATCAGGAATAAAAGGCCTCTACTACAACTGTTGGGCCCAGTAACCCCTGCATGCCCTATGGCCCTCTGAAAGGGGTTCTGACGGAAAGCTACTGCTACACTGTTATGGTCATATTGATTGTAAGGTAATCATGCTGGTTTTTGTCAGTGTGGGTGTGATTATCCACCAAAGAAACAGAGTTCCCTCAGCAGTGCCAACAACCATCTCAGGCTTGGGGAATGAGACAGAGTGCAGTACAAGACAGACTCTATAAGCCTGAGCGTCTCAGAATGCACTTATAGCAGCTGACATTGCCACTATATAAGTTGATGTGCTGGGGTATTTCATGCCTAGAGATGAGGGGATGCCAGATGGCTGCTCAGTCCTTGACAGCACTCTCATGTCAGAGAAGACTGAAGGGTCCATGGAACCTTTTTTTTTCCATTTGCTCCATATGTTGGGCGTCATTCAAAAACGCAGTCATGGAAGTGTTTGTAATACTGAATGTGGCAGGAACTTGCCTTCATTTGAATGAGGTCTGAAATGAGGTAAATGCATATGAATAAGAGAGCCTCTGTCTTCTACCCCTCTTTTACTTAAATACACCAAATCAGCAGGTGTTCAGGTGAATTTGGTATTACTGAGGAGCCTCAAGAAAGAGAATTTCATCTATAACTTGTGACATGTGCAGTAAAAGTTAAATTAGAATATCCTCTCTCCAAAACTTCATCCATTTCTTGCCATCAGGTTAAGTAGATTCAGATATAAATATATTTCCTTCCTGATAATTGTCACATTAGTCAGTTGAGATTTGATGACTTGTGTTGCACCTGGCCCTTTTTGCAGAGTCATCCCCAGTCTTTTTGCATCCTTCCTCCTAATTTTTCTGACCAGTTTTTGTTGGCTTTAGGGCTCTGGGCACTTTACCACTGCTAAACAGTGCTAAAGTGCATATGCTGTCGGTGTAAATTGTACTGTTGATTGGTTTATCCATGATTGGCATATTTGATTTACTGGTAAGTCCCTAGTAAAGTGCACTAGAGGTGCCCAGGGCCTGTAAATAAAATGCCACTAGTGGGCCTGCAGTACTGATTGTGCAACCCACATAAGTAGCCCTGTAAACGTGGCTCAGACCTGCTACCGTAGTGTCTGTGTGTGCAGTTTTAAACTGCCAATTCGACCTGGCAAGTGTACCCACTTGCCAGGCCCAAACCTTCCCTTTTGGTACATTTAAGGCACCCCTAAGGTACGCCCTACGTAGCTCCATGGGCATGGTGCAGTGTACTTAAAAGGTAGGACATGTACTGGTGTGTTTTATATGTCCTAACTAAAATACTGCCAAATTTGGGTTTTACTGCTGCAAGGCCTATCTCCCTCATAGGTTAACATGGGGTCTGCCTTTAAATAACGTTAAAGTGCAGATTCCCTTTGAGGGCAGAAAGCAATGTGGAGTTTGGGGTCTCTGAACTCACAATTTAAAAATACAACTTTTAGGGAAGTTGGTTTTTAGATTATGAGTTTGAAAATGCCACTTTTAGAAAGTAGGCATTTTCTTGCTTAAACCATTCTGTGAATCTGCCTGTGACCAGGGCTGCAGTGTGAAGCGGGCGGAGCGACGTGCGGTGTCACCAGGTCACGGTGCAGGCAGAGTTGTCATCGGTAGGCCCAAGCCGGCTGTGCGGGACGAGATGATGCTTTGTGACCCTCACGAGCGGTGTCCACACTCCACGGTACAGGCAGGGATGTCTGGTGATGACACTGGAGTTGATGGTGCTGGTGTCGGTGGACCAGGGCTGCGGTGTGGCATGGGACGGTGCTTTGTGTACCTCCCGAGCGGTGTCCACAGACCATGGTGCAGGCAGTGGTGCCGGTGTCAGCAGGACAGTGCGGGTCCCACAGATCCCGGTGCGAGCAGCAACTCGGTGAAGTCGTCCGATGATGGCGTCAGTGAGACCAAGGTCGCGGTGCAAAGCAGAGCAGTGCCGCTCCGTGCAGCGTCAGCAGGTAGCGTGCCGGCCAGCTGTGTCATTGATGGCGTCACAGTGGTTTTTCTTTTTGAACAGCACAAACACACAGTTTGCCGTGCTGTAGGAAGAGGAAACTGAAGTCTTTGATATCCCTGAGACTTCCAACAGGAGGCAAGCTCTATTCCGAGCCCTTGGAGAACTTTCTTAAGCAGGACACACAGCAAAGTTCACTCTTTGCACACTATTCAGGCAGAAGCATCAACTGCAGGCCAGTCCAGCAAAGCAACACAGCAAAGGGACAGTACTCCTCCTCCAGCTCTTTAGCTCTTCTCCTGGGCAGAGGTTCCTGTTGTTTCCAGAAAGATTCTAAAAGCCTAGGTTTTTGGGTCTTCTTCTTATACCCCGTTCTGCCTTTGAAGTTGGCAAACTTCAAAGCAAACCCTCAAGTGTTTACAAGATCCTTCCTTGTCCAGGCCAGGCCCCAGACGCACACCAGTGGGTTGGAGACTGCATTGTGTGAGGGTAGGCACAGTCGTTCCACTCCACTCTAGCTCAGATCCCCCATCAGGATATGCAGGCTACACCCCAGCTCCCTTTGTGTCACTGTCTAGTGTGAGGTGCAACCAGTCCAACTGTCAAATCGACCCAGACAGGGAATCCACAAACAGGCAGAGTCACAGAAATGATATAAGCAAGAAAATGCTCACTTTCTAAAAGTGGCATTTTCAAACACACAATCTTAAAATCAACTTTACTAAAAGATGTATTTTTAAATTGTGAGCTCAGAGACCCTAAACCCCCCATGTCCATCTGCTCCCAAAGGGAATCTACACTTTAAGCAGATTTAAAGGTAGCCCCCACGTTAACCTATGAGAGGGACAGGCCTTTCAACAGTGAAGAACGAATTTAGCAATATTTCACTGTCAGGACATATAAAACACATTACTAAATGCCCCACCTTAACCATACACTGCACCCTCCCCTTGGGGCTACCTAGGGCCTACCTTAGGGGTGTCTGACATGTAAGAAAAGAGAAGGTCTAGGCCTGACAAGTGGACACACTTGCCAAGTCGAACTTACAGTTAAAACTGCACACACATGCACTGCAACGGCAGGTCTGAGACATGATTACAGAGCTACTTATGTGGGTGGCACAACCAGTGCTGCAGGCCCACTAGTAGCATTTGATCTGCAGGCCCTGGGCACCTCTAGTGCACTTTACTAGGGACTTACTAGTAAATCAAATATGCCAATCATGGATAAGCCAATTACAGACACATTTTGTAAAGGAGCACTTGCACTTTAGGACTGGTTATCAGTGGTAAAGTGCCCAGAGTAACAAAAAAAAGTAAAATCAGAGTCCAGCACAAATCAACAACCTAGGGAACAGCGGCAAAAAGTTAAGGGAGACCACGCCAAGGATGAAAAGTCTAACAAATTAAAAAGCAGAAAGAGTCCCCATGTAGTTTTAAACACACACTAACACTGTTAGCGTGAAAATGTACCTTGGGTGTATCAAAAATAACCCCGCATGGGCGAGTGTGCGTAAAAAATTGCTTCCGATGCGTCAATTTCACTCACTCACGAGACCTTGCGTCATTTCTCCTTTTGTCGGGTCGGGGCGCGTCCTTTCTTCTCTCCGCTGTCAGCACTCTCGGGTCCAGGCAGGCCTTCCGTTGTTTTTACACGCCCAGTGGTACTTGCGTCAGAAATCCAGTTGCACGATGATCCGAAAACCACGCAATGCGGGTTGCGATCTCCCCAGCCTCCGTCAGCGATGCTGCGCGTCGTTTCTCCAGCTCCGTGCATTGATTCTTCGGTCACGTTACAGGCAAATGTCAATTTTCAGCCGTGAAGCCGGCGGCGCGTTGTGTTGATCTTGTCACCGCACGGTGTTCTGTGCGTGGATTTCTTCCTCTTAGGCTGCCAGCTTCTCCTTTCAGGTCCCTGGAACTGGATGGGCACCACAGGCAGAGTAGGAGTCTCTACAGAGACTCCAGGTGCTGGCAGAGAGAAGTCTTTGCTATCCCTGAGACTTCAAACAACAGGAAGCAAGCTCTAAATCAAGCCCTTGGAAAGTTCTTCACAAGAAGGAAGACAACACAACGTCCAGTCTTCGTCCTCTTACTCTGGCAGAAGCAGCAACTGAAGGATAGCTCCACAAAACACAGTCACAGGCAGGGCAGCTCTTCTTCCTCAGCTCTTCAGCTCTTCTCCAGGCAGAGGTTCCTCTTCGTTTCCAGAAGTGTTCTAAAGTCTGTGGTTTTGGGTGCCCTTCTTATACCCATTTTCTCCTTTAAAGTAGGTCTACTTCAAAGCAAAGTCTCTCTTGAATGTGAAATCCTGCCTTGCCCAGGCTAGGCCCCAGACACTCACCAGGGGGTTGGAGACTGCATTGTGTGAGGACGGGCACAGCCCTTTCAGGTGTGGGTGACCACTCTTCCCCTCCCTCCTAGTACAAATGGCTCATCAGGATATGCAGGCTACACCCCAGCTCCTTTTGTGTCACTGTCTAGTGTGAGGTGCAACCAGTCCAACTGTCAAACTGACCCAGACAGGGAATCCACAAACAGGCAGAGTCACAGAAATGGTATAAGCAATAAAATGCTCACTTTCTAAAAGTGGAATTTTCAAACACACAGTCTTAAAATCAACTTTACTAAAAGGTGTATTTTCAAATTGTGAGCTCAGAGACCCCAAACTCCACATGTCCATCCGCCCCAAAGGGAATCTACACTTTAATCAGATTTAAAGGTAGCCCCCATGTTAACCTATGAGAGGGACTGGCCTTGCAACAGTGAAAAACTAATTTAGCAGAATTTCACTGTTAGGTCATATAAAACACATTACTATGTGTCCTACCTTAATCATACACTGCACACTGCCCTTGGGGCTACCTACGCCTACGTTAGGGGTGCCTTAGATGTAAGAAAAGGGAAGGTTTAGGCCTGGCAAGTGAGTACACTTGCCAAGTCGAATTTACAGTTAAAACTGCACACACAGACACTGCAGTGGCAGGTCTGAGACATGATTACAGAGCTACTTATGTGGGCGGCACAACAAGTGTCGCAAGCCCACTAGTAACATTTGATTTACAGGCCCTGGGCACCTTTAGTGCACTGTACTAGGGACTTACTTAGTAAATCAAATATGCCAATCATGGATAAGCCAATCAACCATACAATTTACACAGAGAGCATATGTACTTTAGTGCTGGTTAGCAGTGGTAAAGTGCTCAGAGTTCAAAAGCCAAAAGCAACAGGTCAGAAATAGGAGGCAGGAGGCAAAAAGATTGGGGATGACCCTGCATAAACTCAAAAGTCTAACAGTTATTTGTCTAAAACTGGTGTGGTGCTCTTTTGTATTGTTTTTTCACTTGTTACTGTATGTTATGTGCAAATGCTTTACACATTGCTTCTGAGATAAGCCTGACTGCTAGTGCCAAGCTACCAAGGGGGGTTGGGGGCAGGAGTTATCTGAGCGGGTATCTCCCTTATTCTGACTAGCGTGAGGGTCCCTACTTGGACAGGGTGCAAACCGACTGCCAATTAGAAACCTCATTTCTAACAACTTGATATTCCATAAACTCCAATAGCCCATGTTGTACATTGATGGATTTTGGCTGGGGGAATAAACTTTTGGCAGGGGAGGAGCACCCTTGCTAGAAAACAGTGGCGTAACGTAGACCCCCGCAGTCCCTGTGGTGCGGGGTGGCCCCGAGCTTCAGAGTGCCCTCTCAACACAGTACTCCAGCCTGAGAGCTCCTGAGTGAGTCCAGAGGGGAGCCTCTCATGTACCTTGCAGAATTCCTCCTCAAGTTTCCTTACACCACTGCTAGAAAGTATCTAGTCAGTTTCTACTAAGGGTCTTTTTTTCAGTTAGACAGCTATGAACTCTGGATCTCCTGAATTAACTCTTAAACTTCATATAGGTTTAGTTCTGCCTGGGTCACTTCTGATAAGAGACACCCTGTCCCCTTAGGCCATATGAATTGTGTGATTGGCAATTTGACTTTCATATACAGACAGATTTTTGTTTGGAACATGTGCATCTATTTTATAGACAATACCCAGTACAGAGTCTTATGTACACTGTTAGTATGGTGCATGAGTCCAACTGTCTCTTCAGGGCTTTAAGGATGTTGTGTCACCAGGAGATACGTGGCCAAACAATTAATTTCACAGTGCTAAACCCATACATTTTACAGATAGTCCTGAAGAGAAACTAAGTCCAGTTCTTCAAGTACAGCCACATAACACATTATTTCTCTGCAACAGCATATCATATATGTGCATATACCAACAGGTTGTGTCACGTCCTAAATACTGCTTTACAGCTACATGAGCAAGGGTGCCACAGCCCTTTCCTCCCACAAATCAACTGTCTAATCTCCAGCCTATCAGAGTTTTTTTCTGCATTCCATATTTCCAGTTCTTTCCTTGAACCAATCAAGTATAGGGGACTTACAATTGGGTCCACTGCAGAAAAGGAAATATGAGTGTTGTTTGACATGAAGAAGAATCATCAGAGAAACAGTGAAAAAGTGAATAAAAAAACAGAAAGAAGTCCTGCCCAGGGGACAAAATGCATTTGCCCGGCTGATGCTGAATGATGATTAAAGGAATAAAGAAACAATTTTGAATTGAAACACAATATCATGACTCCCACTTCATTGGATTTTTAAGAAAGACTGTATTTTTATACCATAAGACTTATTAAAAATGTTCTAGTATTACTGGCTCTTGTGAACAGTCAAGGAAATTTCTTTGGACTATCTTAGCACTCCCTTTTATGTATGGACTCTGGTCACACAACTTACTGAAACTTTAAAGCCCGTGATAAGAGCAGCGGCTCGGGTACTGTGTCAAATAATGACAGCTAGAAAACATCAACCTACTAGAATTAATGCCTATTCAGTGCTTCATGTGAGCACGGAATAAAAAACAACTCATCAACACCAGTAAAAAATCGTTCTTCAAATATGTAGAGAAAGTTAAAATAATACAATTTTTAGGTTTAGAAAAATCATATTCCTGCTACAGTGTGCATTTTTGATATGCATGAGATCACATCCAGAAACCTCACACTCCCAGCTGCGGAAAAAGGTTGTGGTGTTCTACTGAGATCCATAACTTTGGCCTCCTTTATATTCTTTGCACAACATTCCCTTGAAGGTATGGTTCACTTCATGGGAATAATTATGTCATGTTTTCTATAGACTGATAAATTTGGAAAAAAGATGCGTTTATCTCACCCAAGGCCTCTTAACTATTCTGTTCTCAGAGAGCGTGCATGATCCAGGCTGCACAATAAATAATGCATCCAGCATTTATGGAAATATAATGTTTATGCAATATCAGTGGAAACAAACTGGTTAATTTTAAACTATGATATGTAAAAAGTTTCAAATGATACCTTTCCTGCCCCTCTAGACCATAAATCAGATAAAGAACTGCAGTTAGAAAAGGTACTCTGCTATGTACGATGCATTAATTGTATTGTAATGCAATTGCATTCGAGATTTAAGTTCATACCATCCATTGATGGCATGCATGATTGAATTTCCTGACTTCTATAACATTAATATACTTTTCCTATACATAAAAAGTGTGTTTGTTCCCAGGGCACAGTTCGGGGGTACACGCGAAAGGACGACGTGCACCCACTATTATCATAGTCCACCCTGCCAAGATGTTGGGCTCTATTATAAAAAGAGCTGAACTGCTCTGGTGTAATTTCTAAACACCGGGACACATTCAGCAGCACCTGCACGTTGCCTGCTTTTGAAACACAACAATGTGCACGCAGGAGGGGGCTTTTGTATTTCAGACACCAGCTGGGCCCATAACAAAGGCTGAATCTGAGGGTCATCAGGCCTTTTGTTCTAGTCTTCTGACTGGGAGATGGTCTGGAGCTTCACACCTAGATGCAGATGAGGTGGAGGGGAAACAAAGATACACATCCTCGTTACCACTTCATACCTACTTAAGACAGGCATACTTTTGACTTTGTTCAGTTTCTGTGTACCAGATATGCATGCACGGCAACAATGTCAGATGTTGGTCTTTCCCAGCATTTACACAAAATAAATAGCATTTATATAGCACTTACTACCCCTGATGAGAGGTTGAGATGACAATTTAAATACTAATATTTTTCCTTTTATAGTACTACTCATCCCATTGCAGGGTATCAGAGAACTTTACAGTCCATGTACAAATTACATATACAATAAATAAGGATATGAACATAAAATAGCGGGAGTTACAATTTGGGTATGTCATATATTGTCCTTCATAGCTAACTGTAATAGATTAGGATTACAATACAACTGCAAGTAAGGATTTCAGTGTTCAAACAGTAACCCTTTTGCCTAGCTAATAGAACAAAATCTGTCATCTGCAAGCTACATGATGTGCTTTGTGGGAGACACATTAACCCTCTATGCTACTTTGAGTCAAAACTGAGGCAAGACAAAACACAGATCTTTCCTACAAGTGCATTAACCTCCAGATTTATTTTACCAATAATATTATTCACTTAATTGACTGGGAAGCAGGGACCTCTGAAGCGGGTGCCTTAACCCCATGAGATATTTTAACATTCCGGCTTTTCATCAAATTAAGCAGAAAAGATTTACTCTCAGTGTTCTCCTTGTTGCCAAATTCCTGTGGCAGATTTTTTAAAAACATAAGGGCCATATTTATGGCAAAGTCATGCAGCGCAGCTCAGCAAGTCACCTTGCTGTGCTGCAGTACGTGACAGGGAAAGGGCAGGAGTGCGCAGTATTTAAAAAAATATTGTGCATTCCTGCCTTTGTCGCTGCACTGGCACTGTTTTGGCTGCCTAGTTCCCAGGCACCCTTGCACCATGGTTCATGGGTACCTGCATTGTAAGGATGATTGTTTTTGTGCAGGAAGGTGCTCCTTCCTGCACAAAAACAATCCTCTGAGACATTCTCCTCTTTTTGTGTGTTCTGCAAAATACAACAGATATAAAAAGAATAAGTAACAATAACAAATAAAGATATTTCTCCTCGTTATACCTCACCTGGGAAGGCGTCAGATTTTAGCACATTCCCAGGTCTACCACTTCTGATAAATCTGGGAATGCATCAAAATCCATGGCTGTTGCATTGGACACCCTTGCAACAGCCTGGTACACTTCCCCGGGGCAGAAAAATGCAATGGATCAATTTGTGCTGTGTTGCATTACTCCATATTTATCAAGCCACTCAGGACCACACAAGGTGGCCTTGCGTGGCTTGATAAATCGCATTTTGGGTTTGCATCGTGCATGCATCACGTTGCGTGATGCAAGAGTTAAAGGTATATATAGAGTCCCAGATTTTGTGTCAGGTTGCGTCATTTTGCTGGCACAACCTTGACGCAAAATCTATTTTGAGATTTACAATGCCCCACAAATCCTCTTTGTGTGGCTTTGTAAAAAAACAAAAAACAACAATTGCAAGGCAGCACATTGCCAGCCTTGTGTTACCTTACATCAGGTAGACGTTACATAGGTGGTGCCTGGGCATCCCTGTGCATTTACTCATGTATTTTGATGTAAACTCATATTTACAAAGACTTGTAAACAAAGGTTTGCGCCAAACTGGAAACCGGTGAGTATACCTGAGTCTGACGTAACAAGGAGAAATATCTTTATTTCTCCTCGTTATTTCCTCTTTGCACCTATGCTACATTCTGCAGCATACATATAAAGAGGAAATAGCCTCATATGATAGTTTTTGTGTGGAGAAAAAAAAAAGGAACACACAGCAGTGCATAGCACTGCCTTGCATTCCCATGCATCAGGTAGGCATTACTTGGGTGGTGCGTTGACATTCCCATACATCCGCCCAAGTATTTTGTGTACAAATAATATACACAGTCTTCCTAAGACAGACACACTAGCTTTCCTTGGGTCAGGTCTGGAGTTCCACTTCTCTCTAAAAGGATCAAGGCTATTCCCTGTTTATGTCAAAAGACATTCCAGTTAGGCCCCGCTAGTGAGTTCAAGTTTTAGAAGTTCTATGATGGTATTGAGAAAGTCAAAGTGCTCCAATGCTGTAGCATATCAGTAAGAGCAAGCCCAGTATTGCGAACCAGTATTCAGTCTTACCCACCCTCACTGGAGTGTAGGTTCAGAGTGCCATGGAACGCTTCTGAAGCCCAGCAGTGAACAGACGACTGAATGCTAAGGTGGAGGCGGCAGGCATCCACATGCTCCTCTGCCTACATGGTAAATCTGGTGGCAGTCCTTGGGTCCTCCTGGATTGTTCAGTAGTTGAACCTTTGCTCTTCCTCCGCGGTGATGACTTGCTTCTCCTTCACAGCTGCATGCTGCTACAGGGCGATGGCCCTCTCACTTCGCCATGCCCCCCTCTTCCAGGAATACAGGGTTTTTGACAGCGCACACAGGTCACAGCATTGCACAGGATGCCCTTTTCTCAATAGAGCAATGCAATAGGGCAACATCTCTCAATCATCACCGCAGCCCCTACCTGGCATACAGAGGTCATGGGCAGCACAGAGGTGTTTTGCATTCACTTTGTGCAATTCAGCCACTAAATGGACATCTCTATTTTTCCTATTTCACACCAAAGAACAATGTTTTGTCTTTAAATCTTGGCGCATGAGGTTAGAGTGTGGCTGACATGAAAGTCAAGTGGCAAATGCATCCTATAAGTGGCCTAGACTCTGATTACTATATTCCAAGAAGGAGGGAGTGAGACATCATAGTTCACTCACCTAGCCATACAAAAACAACTGGAGGGATCCCTCCAGTACTTAGCCTATCTCTCCATACCAGCCCAGGGGACTTCCCCTATTGCATTCAAAGGACTCCAACCCACTGAAATTCAAAGTGGCATGTTTCATCATAGAGTCCTTGTCCGGATACCTAGAGTGTCTGGACAGACTCAACCTTGGTAGCCAAGGGAGCTCTTTGGTTATTGTGTGGAATCAGAAATGTAAAATAGTCTAGAGTGTCCTGAGGATTAATTTTGTTTTCAGAGGGCACCCTGACAGAGTTGAAGACAGGTGGGTATGTACTAAGGAAATTCGTATGCTCTGTATCCCTGGGTCAACATGTTCCAACCATCACACCAGTGCCTCACCTGGCTAGTAGGCTTTTGTCAGGACCTCACAAGAATCCTATTAGTGTCCTATATTGTTTGCATTCAATTCTGAAACTCCCATTCACCATACTCATACATGCCTTACATACTAACCCATTTTGTCCCTATGTTCGCATTTCTTTAGTAGTATCCTATTTATAGCATCATGAGTGTAAGGAGAGACGTGGACCATATAGTCAAACTTTCATCAAAGGCCTCTTCCTAGCAGTGAACCTATTTGGTTCCTCCTTTCCCTGCATCCTAGATTCTTATCATACATGGTGCAACCTTATAGCCTATTAAAGCAAACACAAGAGAGAGATTTGCCTAGGTTTACATAATATAGTCAAGCTGGGAATCCGGGATCGATCCCAGGTTTTCTGCTTTCACATTGTTCATTTCAGCCATTAGATCATCTCTATGTTACTCCTATTTCTCATGTTTTACCACAAATGTTAATGTTTTGTCTTTAATTCTTGGCACATGAGGCTGAAGCTTGGGTGTCAGGCAGATGTTGCAACTGTGCACTTCTCACTTCAAATAAAGACTGCCTTGCATAATCTTGCTTGGTTCTCCATGACCCAGATATTTCAGTTTTGTGCAGAAGTATCAAAATCTGCCACACCAGACAAAATATAATTTCCTAACATTTGAAATGATGGGCTTTCAGTTCCAATCACTACATGTTGAAGAGCTGTTTTTCTTGAAGGAAGACAAGTTGCATTTTTGTAGCTGTGGAAATTCTACATTGCTTGGATATGGCTGCGTTAAATTTTGCCAAGATATTACCCTGCTGAGGTATGTGTGTTTTTTTATTTTGCCATTCTCACACCTCCCTACTGCAGCGATGTTGCAAAATTTGCAATGTTTTGGATTATAACACAGGTTAGCTTTGTTGTTATGAAGCTCTTAGTTCTGGGAGACTAATATAATTCAGTTATGCTATGTATGAAATGAAAGATCATGTGGGCTCAAGGGAGGCTGGCTCCTTTTGAATGCGGTTACTGTTAATAGGCCAGCCCAAAATTCAGTGTTACTGTAAACAAGTAGATCTAGCAGGCCGTCTCCAGTAATATATCTAGGATATGCACAATTCATATTAGCAAGCAAAGTCTAGTGTAGATTGATTGCTGGCCATAGTTTGTGGTGTTTCTCGCTGTTCCTACATCTCACAACTTGGGTAGTTTTTCAATGCAAACTAGTAATATTTCCTTCTGGAGGCCAATATTTTCTTGAAAGTGCTAATTGGGCCTGGAATTGCATGTGCCTTTTTCTTATGAGTTGCCTTTGTCACCATATCTTACTCATCCTTGGATGATTAAACTTAGGCCCAGATTTAAGAAGCTCTAGTGCCACATTAGCATCATTTTTTTTACGCTAATGTGGCGTTAGACTTCAAAAATCTCCACGCCATATTTACATAGTTGTAACCCTTTGTGCCACATTACACAGGCACCATGCATATTGTATGCAAAAGGGGCGTTCCTCCATTAGGGGGACCCCAAAAATGGCACAGTGGAATCTAAGAGGTTCCACTGTATCATTTTTTGCGGCTACTTTTAATGCCTGCTCAAAGCAGGAGTTAAAAGGGGGCACACCATTGGTTACCTATGTACTGTTCATGTTTAGTGCCAAAATTTTGGCGCTAACCCTGAACAGTACATCAATAGCGTCAAAAGGTTTCATGCTATTGCCCCATACCCTGCGCCACACATGGTGGCGGTAGGGGGCGCAAGGGGCACAAGAAAAGTGGCACTGCCCTGGGTGCAGAGCCACTTTTCTTAAATCTGCCCCTTAGTTTGATGTGGAGGTGATACCTCTTACTGTGAAATTTGTGCTCAACACTTGTTAGTATTGATTCCAGGGTGAGTTGTCAGGTTGCACTGGTAAATGTGAGGGTTTAGATATAGTTGTGCAAACAATAGGAACATGAGAGCTGTCTATTGCTAAATGTGAAGGTGATGTTTAGGGAGACAGTGTATCATTTTTTACAAAATAAATGCAGAGCTCCAAACCTTTTCTTAGGGTCCTATTGCTGAATGTCAAGGTTGCCATAACCTTTTTCTTTCATTGCCCTACAATTGCTTATTCTTGCAGGTTCTTTCTTCATCCCCTTTTCTGCCTTCATTTTTGTTTATCTCTCTTCTCCTTTCTTCCCTTCAAGCCTTTATATCTTGCTTTGGGCCATGGTCTGCTGGTGAAAAGTGAGCCCAGTCTGCTAAAATGAGTGCAGGTGGGTAAAACTGAGTATGAATACTTCACATAGGAAAGTGGTATCACCTTTAGAGAGCGCAGACAGCTAAAGTAATCACATCTGCATGGAAATATGCTGCATAAGATTAGCATGCTAATGGTAGGCTGGTGGTGGAGATAGTCTGTTCAATCCTTGGGTAAAGGAAGCTTTACGCTGTCAAAAGGCATCATTGTTTTATGTGTAGTTTAAGAAAGTGTGAGTCTTCTCCGTAAATCACGAGAGTTTTCTTATATACTTGTAAGATGCTCAAATGTACTCATGATAGACCTGCTAAAAGTATATGTGAGGTCTTAAGATGTGATGGCACTTCTTGTGATGCCACTTCCTGGAAAGTCAATTACTGTGTTGCCACATGCAATTTCATGCAATGTGATGTCATGCATTGTAAGTCACGTGCCGTGATGTCACTTGCATACTGCTTAACTACGTTAGTCCCCCAGGTCTTTTTTTAGGACTTGTGCCCTGTTTGTTCCACTGTCAAAAATGTCCAAAACTGAATGTTCACTCATTCTCTAGGGTAGCCTTTTCTAGACTGTGGGTCATCACAAGCCAATGCAATAAATAAAGATGCCTTTAAATTCTGTGTTTATCTTATCACATTTGTCAGTGCTTTAAAGACATAGGTCAAGTGTCAGGCTATATGTTCTGACAAAGCTCTACTGATTCTTTTTACATGATGTTTGATATTTACTTTTTTTCTCTGACTTCAAAATAAGAGAATGTTTTAACCTTAATTATGTGACAATCTTGTTGGAGTACAGGAGGTGTCAAAGGAAAGGCTATAGAATCATGTTTTTGCAACACTGAACAAAATGGAAATAGGTTTAATGAACGTCAGTAGTTACTAAAGCGAAAAGCACATTTTTGTTTGTAGTGTTAGAAAAATCAATTTTAATAAAATCAAAATAGATCAAGACACTTGGTGATACACAATTTATAAAAATTCTAAGATTATCGTTTGTGTACTATATAAATTAATCGGTAAAGCGCAATTGCTGCGCAAATTTCGTGCACATTTCAATGGAAAATATGCTGCCTGTAAGTAACAGTGTGCTGCCACACTATGCTTTAGTTACACTCAAAAATCGCTCGCTTTATGGCCATTAAAGCTAAGTGGGTCGCAAAAGTTTGCCATTCTAAAAACTGTGTCGTGGTTCTAAAACGTTTGGGAAGCACCGGTGTAGGGCTGTGGCGTAACAAAAATTGAGCGCCCCCTTGCAAAGTACCTGGAATGGGCACCCTTCCCCCTGGTAACAATCATGGGCCTCCGTGCACAGTGTACTGAGCTGAGGGGGGCCCTGGAGCTCCGCGGGGGCCTTTATTATACCACTGCTCGGGGAGGGGGAGGTCAAACCTAAAATTCTTGAAGATCCCGAATGAAATACCGTATATCAACTATAGCATTACTATCTTCTATGCATGTCTGTTTCACTCGGTGCTTAGCATTGCCCCCGGGTTGATATGTTGGACTGTTACTGAACGCAGGTCTACAGGATCTCATAATGCGGAGAACGAATACACAGGTGCAAACAGTATATACAGTATCACTGCGAAAGCCATTACTCAACGTCACATGATATATTGTTATTTTATTATAAATATAAAAGCCTGCAGTGCAGCACAGGCATCACAGCGCTAAGCGCTCAATTGAAGCAGACATACACCCAGCCTATGGGAGCCGCTGTACCTTTATACACTTTCTGTGAACTGCATCATGTCACTGGCTGTATTTACTTACTCGAAGAGAACTGTCAGGTGCGAGCAGGGGATCAAACCTGAGCTGAAAACAATCCGTGTTTTATGCAAACACTGATTTATAACACATTCGTGTAATGTGCTACTGTGTATCTGGGCACGTCAAGGTTTGTTTGCCCTGCCGTACCAGGAGAGGCGTGCATAAATTCCAAACCGTCTGTGTACAGCAGCCGTGAAAGGTCATTAGATAAGAGAGATACTTCGACGGCTCAGCTACTGTTCCCTGCAGGTTTAATGGGTGCTCTGAGAGCCTTGCAGATTTCCATTGGTTTGCCTTTCTTCTCCTTCCTCGCACATCTCCGCGTGAGGCAGGATGCTCAAAGCAGTTTTTTCACAAATGCCAGATTAATCGCACACAAGGGTTGTTGCACTGTCTCGAGCCTGAGTGATGATCTTAATGTCCAGAAAATTTCTTCCCCAAACTTCAAACACAAAATGACCATTTCTATTCATTTAATACCACTTGATAGATTACCATTTTGCCTGTCAACAAAATGGCCTCCATGTAACCACTTTTACTATGTTAAAGAAAGCAGTAAGGGGGAAGAAACATGACCTTGTGGCTCGAGCGGCTGTCTTTGAAAGCTGGGGGACCAGTTTCGAATCTGACTTGTGCTCGTCGTCCTGTGGTTAGTACCTTTCTCCCGTGAAAACGTTAATGGAAAAGTACATAGTTTCTATTCTAATGCACTTGGGCCAGGTTCGTGCCATAAAAAGCCACCTTTCAGTCCGTTAAACAAAATTGCCATCATCTAACCACCTTCATTTTGTCAACCAAAATGACTATCATCAAATTGTTTATATTGTGTCAACCAAAGTGCCCAGTGATGTTCCACTGCAGTCATTTCTTGCCTTAACAGTCTAAGGTTTATAGCGTGAACATAAACAACATTTCTCTCTCATTCATACAGCTTATATCTCTGATAGTTTGATTGGGTTAATGCAAGAAAGTGAGTTATTGGTTATTGGTAAGGATGTGAGTACTTCACAAGTAATAAGTCTGCACCCTTCCTTTCACTGGAAGCCAAGTATCCATCCCATTGCGGCAATTGACTCTTTCAGGGTTGTGAAGCAGAGCAGTCCAAGGCCTTCTCAGGGAAGGACAACTGGTTTATTACACATACACTACTGAATACTAGCATTAATTTACAAATATCTACAAAAATATAAAATACCTGTTAGAAAAGGGGTTTCTGGTTGGCAGTCAGGTTACCCCCTGTCCAAGCAAAAGCCCCCACTCTAGTCAGGGTAAGTCACACACAATCCAAGATTATCCTGTGCCCACCCTCTGGTAGCTTGGCACGAGCAGTCAGGCTTAACTTAGAAGGCAATGTGTAAAGTATTTGTGCAATAAATCATACAATACCACAATATAGCACCACAAAAATACACCACACAGTGTTTAGAAAAATATTTAATATTTATCAGGATAATTGTAGGTCAAAACAAAATAAAGTTGCAATGTGAATTTGTAGAGATATCACTGGAAAGTGATATAAAGTGTCTTAAGTCTTTAAAAAGCAAACAAAGTCTCTTTCACGCACAAAGTACCTGGTTTGGAGTGGAAAATCTCCTCAGAGGGCCACAGAAGAAGAGATACGTGGAAAAAGGGTGTGTGCGTCGATTTCTCCTCAGCACACACGGACTTGCGTCGTTATTTTTCACGCGGGGAAGTCGTGCATCGTTTTCCGGCACGCGGACAGTCTCTTTCTGTGGATCGCGGGGATTACCAGATGTCCCGGGTCTGTGCGTGGATTATCCTGCTTGTTTTCCGGCTGCCCGCCGTTCTGTGGGGCTGCGCGTCGAAATTACGATCTCACTGCAGGCGACGCGTCGATTTCTCCTCTAGAGGTCGGGCAGCGTTGTCCTTGCGAAGCCGTGCGTCGAAGTTCTGGTCGTCCCGAAGGCGTCGCGTCGATCAGCGTCGGTGTGCGGCGTTTTTCTCGCCGCGGAACAAGCTGTGCGTCAAAATTTTCGGCGCACGGAGCGTCCAGGTGAAAAAGAGAAGTCTTTTTGGTCCTGAGACTTCAGGGAACAGGAGGCAAGCTCTATCCAAGCCCTTGGAGAGCACTTTCACAGCCAGACAAGAGTTCAGCAAGGCAGCAGGCCAACAGCAAGGCAGCAGTCCTTTGTAGAAAGCAGACAGGTGAGTCCTTTGAGCAGCCAGGCAGTTCTTCTTGGCAGGATGTAGTTTCTGGTTCAGGTTTCTTCTCCAGCAAGTGTCTGATGAGGTAGGGCAGAGGCCCTGTTTTATACCCAAATGTGCCTTTGAAGTGGGGGAGACTTCAAAGAGTGGCTAAGAAGTGCACCAGGTCCCCTTTCAGTTCAATCCTGTCTGCCAGGGTCCCAGTAGGGGGTGTGGCAGTCCTTTGTGTGAGAGCAGGCCCTCCACCCTCCCAGCCCAGAAAGACCCATTCAAATGCAGATGTATGCAAGTGAGGCTGAGTACCCTGTGTTTGGGGTGTGTCTGAGTGAATGCACAAGGAGCTGTCAACTAAGCCCAGCCAGACGTGGATTGTAAGGCACAGAAAGATTTAAGTGCAAAGAAATGCTCACTTTCTAAAAGTGGCATTTCTAGAATAGTAATATTAAATCCAACTTCACCAGTCAGCAGGATTTTATATTACCATTCTGACCATACTAAATATGACCTTCCTACTCCTTTCAGATCAGCAGCTACCACTTCAATACTGTATGAGGGCAGCCCCAATGTTAGCCTATGAAGGGAGCAGGCCTCACAGTAGTGCAAAAACGAATTTAGGAGTTTTACACTACCAGGACATGTAAACTACACAGGTACATGTCCTGCCTTTCACCCACACAGCACCCTGCTCTAGGGGTTACCTAGGGCACACATTAGAGGTGACTTATATGTGGAAAAAGGGGAGGTTTAGGCTTGGCAAGTACTTTTAAATGCCAAGTCGAGGTGACAGTGAAACTGCACACACAGGCCTTGCAATGGCAGGCCTGAGAGAAGGGAAAGGGGCTACTTAAGTGGGTGTCACAACCAGTGCTGCAGGCCCACTAGTAGCATTTAATCTACTGGCCCTATGCACATAGAGTGCACATTACTAGGGACTTATAAGTAAATTAATAGTCCAATCAGGTATGATTCAAGGTTACCATGTTTTAAGGGAGAGAGCATATGCACTTTAGCACTGGTTAGCAGTGGTAAAGTGCGCAGAGTCTAAAAGCCAGCAAAAACAGTGTCCAAAAAGTGGAGGGAGGCAGGCAAAAAGGTAGGGGTGACCACCCTAAGGCTGTCAGGTCTAACAATACCTATGGAAAAATCCTCATATCCTATTTGTTAGCAATGGGGTCTTTGGTTGACAGTCAGGTTACCCCCTGTTCAAGCAAGGACCCTCACTCTAGTCAGGATAAAAGAGAATCACCCTCAGCTAACCCCTGCTTACCCACTTGGTAGCTTGGCAGAGCAGTAGGCTTAACTTCAGAGCGCTAGGTGTAAAGTATTTGTACCAACACACACAGTAACTTAATGAAAACACTACAAAATGACACAACACCGATTTTAAAAAAAAAGGAAATATTTATCTAAACAAAACAAGACCAAAACTACAAAAATCCGACATACACAAGTCAAGTTATGAATTTTTAAAGATTAAACTCAAAAATAGCGCTTAGAAACAAAAATGCTTCGATGAGATGTTAACACGGTGTCGTGACGGAGTCGTTCCCAACAAGCCGACACCAGCGGCGCCGGACACGGAGTCGTGTAGACCCCCAAGTACAGTACCTTTGGTGAAGAGTGAAAACAAGCCGATGCGCGAAGTCGGGGATCGAGGCGTCTGTGCGAAACGTTGAATCCACGCACTTCGAGCGGCGTCGGTCACGACGTGGTGCAGCAACTTCCACAGAGTCACGGACTTCAGCGGGGCTGCTGCGGCATCGGGCCTGCGAAGAGCATCGCGTTCCAGCGAAGGACACGGCGTCGGGTGCAGGCGGCGTTACCGGATTCAGCAGCGGCGTCGGTCCGGAGTCGTCCGAAGTCAATTTCCTTGGATTTCCACCAGCTTTCCTTTCAAGGGCCCAGGAACTGGATAGGGCACCACTTGTCAGAGCAGGAGTCTCTCCAGAGACTCCAGGTGCTGGCAGAGAGAAGTCTTTGCTGTCCCTGAGACTTCAAACAACAGGAGGCAAGCTCTAACTCAAGCCCTTGGAGATTTCTTCACAAGATGGAAGGCACACAAAGTCCAGTCTTTGCCCTCTTACTCTGGAAGAAGCAGCACTGCAGGAAAGCGCCACAAAGCACAGTCACAGGCAGGGCAGCACTTCTTCCTCAGCTATCAGCTCTTCTCCAGGCAGGGGTTCCTCTTGGTTCCAGAAGTGTTTCTGAAGTCTGTAGATTTGGGTGCCCTTCTTATACCCATTTTAGTCTTTGAAGTCACCTTTCTTCAAAGGGGACTCACAGCTACTTGTGAAATCCTGCCTTGCCCAGGCAAGGCCTCAGACACACCAGGGGGTTGGAGTCTGCATTGTCAGAGGCAGGCACAGTCCTTTCAGATGAGAGTGACCACTCCACCCCTCCCTCCTAGCAGAGATGGCTAATCAGGAAATGCAGGTTACACCCCAGCTCCCTTTGTGTCACTGTCTGGTGTGAGGTGAAAAACAACCCAACTGTCAAACTGACCCAGACAGGGAATCCACAAACACGGCAGAGTCACAGAATGGTTTAAGCAAGAAAATGCTCACTTTCTAAAAAGTGGCATTTTCAAATGCACAATCTTAAAATCAACTTTACTAAAAGATGTATTTTTAAATTGTGAGTTCAGGGACCCCAAACTCCACATGTCCATCTACTCTCTAGGGGAATCTACACTTTAATCATATTTAAAGGTAGCCCCCATGTTATCCTATGAGAGAGACAGGCCTTGCAACAGTGAAAAACGAAGTTGGCAGTATTTCACTGTCAGGACATATAAACCACATTACTATATGTCCTACCTTATCCATACACTGCACCCTGCCCTTGGGGCTACCTAGGGCCTACCTTAGGGGTGCCTTACATGTAAGAAAAGGGAAGGTTTAGGCCTGGCAAGTGGGTACACTTGCCAAGTCGAATTTATAGTGTAAAAGTACACACACAGACACTGCAGTGGCAGGTCTGAGACATGATTACAGGGTTACTTATGTGGGTGGCAAAACCAGTGCTGCAGGCCCACTAGTAACATTTGATTTACAGGCCCTGGGCACCTCTAGTGCACTTTACTAGGGACTTAACGGTAAAACAAATATGCCAATCATGGAGAACCAATTACATATACATTTTAAACAGGAGCACTTGCACTTTAGCACTGGTTAGCAGTGGTAAAGTGCCCAGAGTAATAAAAACAGCAAAATCAGAGTCCAGCACACATCAACAACCTGGGGAACAGAGGCAAAAAGTTAAGGGAGACCACGCCAAGGATGAAAAGTCTAACACGTGTCCTCCCCAGCTAAAAGTGGGGAGCAACTACCCAACCTCATGGGAGTTCTCATCACTAAGGCGGAAGAACCTGGACAGACCATCAGCATTGGCGTGCTCTGTACCAGGACGATGTTCCACCGTAAAGTCCATCCCCTGTAGGGAAATGGACCACCTCAACAGTTTTGGATTCTCACCTCTCATCTGCATTAACCATCTGAGGGGCCTGTGGTCGGTCTGAACTCGGAAGTGAGTCCCAAACAAGTAGGGTCTTAGCTTCTTCAGTGGCCAGACCACAGCAAACGCTTCACGTTCTATGGCACTCCACCTACGTTCCCTGGGTAGTAACCTCCTGTTAATGAAGGCTACGGGTTGATCTAGGCTCTCTTCATTAAGCTGTGAGAGTACTGCTCCAGTACCATGCTCTGAGGCGTCTGTTTGCACAACAAACTCCTTGGAGTAGCCAGGTGCCTGCAGCACAGGTGCTGTGCACATGGCAGCCTTCAGGGCATCAAAAGCGTTCTGGCAAGCCTCTGTCCAGATCACTTTCTTGGATTGCTTCTTAGAAGTCCACTCATTTAAGGGGGTAACAATGGTACCATATCCCTTAACGAACCTCCGGTAATATCCTGTGAGACCTAAAAAGGCTCTCACTTCAGTCTGGGTCTTGGGAGGCTCCCAAGCCAGAATCGTGTCAATCTTAGGCTGTAGGGGGGCCACCTGGCACTCCCCACCTGGTGTCCTAAGTACACCACAGAACCCTGCCCTATTTGGCACTTGCTCACCTTAATAGTGAGTCCTGCCTTCTGCAGGGCCTCTAACACTCTCCAGAGGTGTTGCAGGTGTTCCTCCCATGTGGAACTAAACACAGCAATGTCATCCAGGTAGGCGGCACTGAACTCATCCAGTCCTGCCAACACCTGGTTGACTAACCTCTGAAAGGTGTCAGGGGCATTCTTCATCCCAAAGGGCATCACATTGAAGTGGAAGTGCCCATCTGGGGTAGAGAATGCTGACCTCTCCTTTGCCCCCACAGTTAAGGCAATCTGCCAGTACCCAGATGTTAAATCAAACGTACTGAGGTACTCGGCAGCTCCTAACCGATCAATGAGCTCATCAGCTCGGGGGATGGGGTGTGCGTCAGTCTTGCTGACCGCATTGAGACCCCGGTAATCCACACAGAACCTAAGTTCTGGAGTGGCACCAGGAGCAGCAGCCTTTGGGACCAAGACCACTGGGCTGGCCCAAGGACTGCTGGAGTGCTCAATAACCCCTAGGGTTAACATTTTGGAGACTTCCTCCTTAATGCAAGCCCTGACCCTGTCAGTCACCCTGTAAACCTTATGTTTAACAGGTGTACTGTCCCCAGTGTCCACATCATGTGTGCACAGGTGTGTGACTCCTGGGATCAGGGAAAACAGCTAGGCGAACTGTCCCAACACGTGGCAACAGTCCCTCTGCTGTTCCTCAGTCAGGGAGGGGGAGAGGATCACTCCCTCCACAGACCCATCTTTCTCTCCTGCAGACAGGAGGTGAGGAAGAGGCTCACTCTCTTCCTCCACCCCGTCATCTGTCACTAGGAGCATGGATAACTCAGTTCGCTCAAAGTGTGGTTTGAGGCGGTTGACATGTAGGACTCTCAAAGGGTTTCTGGGGGATTGCAAGTCTACCAGATAGGTGACCTCGCTCTTTCTTTCCACCACCTCAAAAGGCCCAGTCCACTTATCTTGGAGAGCCCTAGGCTCCACTGGTGCCATGACCCACACTTTTTGTCCAGGCTGAAACTCAACCAGAGTGGCATTCTGGTCGTACCACCGTTTCATATCATCCTGGCTTGCTTCCAGGTTCTCCTGAGCGAGACACCTGAAGCGGGCAGTCTGGTTTCTTAGTGCCAGCATGTAGCTAAATACATCCTGGGGTGGTTTACTAGGAGCTTTCTCCAAAGCCTCCTTCACCAGACTGAGTGGTCCCCTCACAGGGTGGCCATAGATGAGCTCAAAGGGGCTAAAGCCGAGACCCTTTTGAGGCACCTCCCTGTAAGCGAACAGAAGGCATGGCAAGAGGACGTCCCACTTACGCCTCAAGGGCTCTGACAGGCTCTGAATCATGCCTTTCAAGGTGCGGTTGAATCTCTCAACAAGACCATTACTTTGGGGGTGGTAAAGGGTGGTGATCTTGTAGGTTACCCCACGCACCTTCCACAGAGACTTCATATAATTAGATATGAAGTTTGTATCTCTATCAGATACCACTTCCTCAGGGAACCCCATGCGGGTAAAAACTCCCATCAAGGCACGTTCCACCACGGGGGCAGTGACCGTCCTTAGAGGAATGGCTTCTGGGTACCGTGTGGCATGGTCCACCAAGACCAGGATGAACCTGTTGCCCATGGCTGACTTGGGATCCAGAGGCCCCACAATGTCAATTCCTACCCTTTCAAAGGGAGTACTGACTACAGGTAAAGGTTGGAGGGGAGCTTTGCATTTCCCCCCACTCTTGCCACTTGCCTGACAAGTCTGACAAGACCCACAATAAGCAGCTGACTGCTTGTGCATCAAGGGCCAGTAAAAGTGGGAGACAAGGCTCTTATAGGTCTTGTCCTGCCCTAGATGTCCTGCCAAAGGCACATCATGAGCCAAACCCAGTAGGAAGGCCCTGAAGCACTGGGGTACCACCAGCATACGAGCTGACCCAGGCTCAGGAACCTTAGGCTCACTATACAGGAGGCCATCCTCCCAATATATCAGGTGAGTACCTGGCGCCTCGCCAGCCACCTGGGCTGCAGCCTGCTGCTGCAGTCCCTCAAGAGTAGGCCACTCCTTTTGCACTGTGCAGAATGCTTCCCTGGTGGGTCCCCCTTCCTGCTGCCACTGCGACAGCTCAGGGACCTCCCCCAGTTCAGCCACCTGCTCCCCTGTAGGTTCCCGGGCGTCACCCTCAGGTTCCGCCTCCTCCCGGGCCGTGGGAACTTTGGGGGCCGGTTTCCTGCGCCCCCTGCCCTTCCTCTTCTTGGCGGTCCCCTGGGCCACTGTTTCAGGCTCCAGGGGCTCTTGACTACCCTGATTGGCTGCCATAGACCGGGTGGATACGCAAACCCACCCAGGCAGACCCAGCATCTCCAAGTGAAACCTGTGTTCCACCTCTTTCCAAGGGGAATCCTCCAGGTCGTTACCTAGCAAACAATCAACAGGCATGGTTGGACTCACAGCTACTTTCCAGGAACCTGAGCCCCCCCCCCCATTCAAAGGGAACCTGCGCCACTCTGCAGAGGCGCTCAGAGTTGTCTACCGCAACCACTTGGTGAAGTACCCGGGGATCAATCTGCTCTTCAGACACCAGGTGACTCCTCACTGTAGTCACACTGGCTCCTGTGTCTCTCCTCCACCCTCTGTCCATTGATGGGCACCCATTGCCTGTACTTCTTAGTGTTATCAGGCACTAGGTTTCTCCGGACCATCTCACTGTCCCCTAGTGAGACAAGGGTCATTTCTGCTGGTTCCCACCCACCTGAAACCAACTCCTCCCCAAGCGCTAAACTGGCCAAACCCTGGGACAGTGCACCAGTGGGTGCCGGTGTACTTTTGGGGCATTTGGGGTCCCCCCTCACATGACCCACCTGGTCACATACATAGCACTTACGTGGGGGACCACCTGCCACTGGCTTCCCTTTGGACAACCATGGCTTCTTTTCACTGGGGGGTTGGGAATCCTTACCCTGGGAATCAGTTTGGGGCCCTTTAGAGAACTCCCCCTGTTTGCCCTTACCCCCCCCCCATTTCTTCTGAGAGAGACCCTGCCCACCCTTGGCGTGGTCTCCCCCATACCTCTTTTGGACCCTGGTGCGGTCCGCTTCCTGCGCAAGCTTCCTGGGGTCAGTCAGCTTGCTGTCAATGAGGTGCTGGCACAGCTCTGGAAAACATAAACTGTCCAAGTGCTCCCAAGCAATTAAATTGTAAAGCCCCTCATACGTGTTTACCTTACTGCCCTTCACCCAACCATCCAGTGACCTGCAAAAAGAATCAACACATTCCAACCAGGTTTGAGATTCCTTTCTTTTGTAGGATCTAAACTTCTCCTTGTACTGCTCAGAGGTGAGACCATACCTGGTGAGTAAGGCCTCTTTCATGACAGGGTAGGTGAGACTCTGAGCATCCCCTAAGGCTGTCAGTGTGTCCCTCCCCTCTGCCTCAAAATGCTTCCACAGGGCTGCCCCCAATGAGCTTCAGGGACCAGGTTCATGTGGAGAGCTGACTCATAACCCTTGAACCACAAGTAGATATCATCCTCCCTCTTATAATCCCTCACAAGGTCTTTTGGGATGTGTACCCTTCTCTCAGGCTGCACTGTAGGATTGCTGCCACCATCTCTACTGGACTGGCTTCTATGATCCATCTCTCTCAAGCTAAGCTCATGAGCCATCGCTAACTTCCTCTCCTCAAGGGCTAGCCTCCTCTGCTCCAATTTGTACTCCCTTTCTGCCTGTCTGTCCTGTAACTCCTCAGGTGTCAGACTCTTGGATGAGACACTGCTCCCTGCCCTGGAGACCTTCTCCCTGGACATAACAGGCCCACCCACAATACCATTGTGTACTGAACACTCTTCCTCATCCTCCTCAACTCCCTCATCCTCTGTGTGCCCTTCAGTGCTCTTGGCTGTCACCCAGGCCCACAGCGCCTTTTGCAGCTCCTCCTTCCTGGATGAGCTCTTAATGGGACAGTCAAAACTTTTACAGAACTGCTTCAACTGAGCTTTGGTATAACTCTCCAATTTCTCAAGGTCAAAGTCAGCTCCAACTGATGCATCTCCAGCATGGGACATGATGAAGATTCAAAAACAAGTGTAAAGTTCCAAAGGTAGAAAAACAAGTTCCCAAATGAAGTTCCAAAGAAAGTCAATCAAGGAATCAGCGAGAATAAAAATGAATGCAGAGCAAAAACAGTCCAAATAGAAACAAAACAAAAATCACAAGACTAGTAGTATGTGGTCACGTAGTGGTCTGAACTCAAACAGTAGTGTACACTTAATTACTGTATGTCAAGTACAAATAGAAGTCCAAATCCCAACCGCTGATCACCAATGTTAGAAATGGGGTCTTTAGTTGACAGTCAGGTTACCCCCTGTTCAAGCAAGGACCCTCACTCTAGTCAGGGTAAAAGAGAATCGCCCTCAGCTAACACCTGCTTACCCCCTTGGTAGCTTGGCAGAGCAGTAGGCTTAACTTCAGAGCGCTAGGTGTAAAGTATTTGTACCAACACACACAGTAACTTAATGAAAACACTACAAAATGACACAACACCGGTTTAGAAAAATAGGAAATATTTATCTAAACAAAACAAGACCAAAACGACAAAAATCCAACATACACAAGTCAAGTTATGAATTTTTAAAGATTAAACTCAAAAATAGCACTAAGAAACAAAAATGCTTCGATGAGATGTTAACACGGCGTCGTGACGGAGTCGTTCCCAACAAGCTGACACCAGCGGCGCCGAACATGGAGTCGTGTAGACCCCCAAGTACAGTATCTTTGGTGAAGAGTGAAAACAAGCTGATGCGTGAAGTCGGGGATCGCGGCGTCTGTGCGAAACGTTGAATCTACGCACTTCGAGCGGCGTCGGTCACGACGTGGTGCGGCAACTTCCACGGAGTCGCGGACTTCAGCGGGGCTGCTGCGGCGTCAGGCCTGCGAAGAACACGGCGTCGGGTGCAGGCGGCATTACCGGATTCAGCAGCGGCGTCGGTCCGGAGTCGTCCGAAGTCGATTTCCTTGGATTTCCACCAGCTTTCCTTTCAAGGGCCCAGGAACTGGATAGGGCACCACTTGTCAGAGCAGGAGTCAAGGAGGTAAGCAGGGGTAAGCAGGGGTTAGCTGAGGGTGATTCTCTTTCACCCTGACTAGAGTGAGGGTCCTTGTTTGAACAAGGGGTAACCTGACTGTGAACCAAAGACCCCATTTCTAACAATCACTGTTTCACTAGAATATGTTTGCGGCAGTATGTGAATTCTATTCCTGACAATTAAGGATCCGTTTCTCTTCTCTGTTGCATAGCCCTTCCCAGCAATCATTCAAATGATATAATTTAGGCAGCCATTCCAAGAAGGAGAGGGAACGTGAACAAGCTGGGTTATGTGTAAATCTCAGGCCTCTACACTGAGTGAAAAATGTAAATTTTACTTCTTTGGCTAATGTAACAATGAGTTGAATTTTCAAAATGACATAGAACTTATGCTGTAAAGGAAGGAAGTGGGATGATACTCACCTCACGGTCTGGACATTTTGGAGATTGATGTGTGCCTGGTTAGACTCTTATTAATAATACATTTAAGGTTAGGCAGATCATTAGGACTATACCTGATTTATTAGAAAATCACCAAAATCACTAACACAATTGCATCTCCAACAAGTAATATTTCATACTTGATTTTAAATTCCAAGCAGTAAGGTTTTTTGACACTCACTGAAATGTAGATGAATGAGCTCTGAAATTAAAATCAAGATAGTTGTACGCATCAGAGCTCTTAGAATGGAATAACCCATTTGTGAGACCCTTTCAGTGGTGGATTTTGTGTGTCCTTTACTGATCAAATGATTCTTTCGGTCCATTAGGTATAAGGGAAAGTGAATCCCAAGAAGTTCCATTTTTTTATTTTAAAAGTTGATGTTTTTTTCATCTTTTGTTGGCAAGATGGCCCATTGAGTTCAACATTCACTGCTGACATTTGAAGCAATCTGCAGCTCACGCGTGAATTCTGGCAAGCTCAGCTAAGCCTTCCATCCTTCTAGATCGAGTACAATTGTATTTGACTTAAGTGTGGTAGGAAGCACCATATAAAGAACAAGTCGTGGCTTTTCCTTTCAAAGTCTCTAAAAATGACCAAGCACAATTTGCCCTCTCATGGGCGTAAATATCAAAGGGACAGACGACAGTCAATAAAAACATCCCACATGAATTTGGACACTAAATACCCATTACAGCAGCTATTGTCTATAATAATGTTCTAGGTTCAAGTCACAATCCCTGCAATTCTAAGAAATGGCCACAAGGGGGAAGCATTAAAGCCTTACAAAACGCGTGTAAATAAATAAATATATTCATAAATAAACAGAGCTCAGATATTTATTTCAAGTCAATCACAGCTGATAGATATTTTAAAAAGGGCAAGCGTATTCTACCAGTTAGTTCAGCTTGTAACTATTAAGTAAAGGATTCAAGCTTGTGGTTCCATTGCTGCAAATATGACTGAGTGAATTAAATTCTACAAATCCACTCACCCCCGAATTAAAGGTGACACAGGTGACTAGATTTGTGTTCTTCTTTTTGTGGACGCATATGTTCTAAAGTCCTTGATGCATCATTGAGATTTAGAACATTGACAAGATTGGTGGCACCCCTTGTGCAAAATAGCCTTTCCTTCACCACAAGCCACGTCACTACTGCTTAATGTACTGTCAACAGGTACATTGTGGACATCATTTAGGGGTCTCAGCTATGAGCCCTGGCTTGCCCCTTGCGCCCTCTGGCACTGCTTTTGCAACCCCTGGCCTCAGAGGTGTCAAAATCATTGCCAGAATCACAGCGGCAGCCCGTTCTTTTGGACGTTGTTTGGAGCTCCCAGTCCTTTTTTTCTGTCAGCTTTTGCATTACAGTAATAATGAATAGCATTGTATCATTCACTATTAGTGTAATCAAAATGGAGTACAATTAGCTGGAATATGACACTCCCTTTGCAGCTGAGGTAAGCAAAAACTGCTTTTAAATGTATGTTATGCGCGTGCTTGTGAGTGAGAGTGTGTTTATGTGAGAGCGGGTGAAAGTGCGTGTCTGTGTAAGAGTGTGTGTGTGTGAGTGAATTGGAAGGTCAAAGGGCGTGTGATTTCACATCAGCCACCACTGGCATTTTGGTGAATTGACGTCCATGGCCCATTGCAGGCCTTTGTACTCGAAGCCGCCATGCGTTCAAGGAGGCGCGTGTCTCGATGAAGCATAGAAAGGGATCAATATTAACAGATGCGCCTCCTTACAGCTTGTAAAACGTCGGTTGCAGGGAGTGTTCTGAGCGCCAGGCTGTTATGTATATTTCAGTCAACTCTTATGGTTGCTTGCCTAAAATGCAAGACATGAGGACACCAAAGAGGAAATTAATATTTAATAAACTGGAGTGAAATGTCTCTCTAGTGGTTTCTGGGCACTCACAGGCATTCTCGGCTGTAACGGTTTCCTGAGCAATGTGATGGATGAGTAGAGCAGACTTGTGACCACAAATCCGTGTGTGCTGGAGAACACAATTGCAACAGAAAGCTCCAGATACTGTCTCAATCAGTTACGCATCTTGCTTTTTTGTCAGATATCTGTTATAAACCTGCATTTTGTTGGCATGGACGATGAAAGCGCTTGCATTAGAGTAGGGAACTGCATCA
Source organism: Pleurodeles waltl (assembly GCF_031143425.1). Classification (NCBI taxonomy): domain Eukaryota; kingdom Metazoa; phylum Chordata; class Amphibia; order Caudata; family Salamandridae; genus Pleurodeles; species Pleurodeles waltl. The sequence goes on along the minus strand of NC_090436.1, from coordinate 831,542,043 downwards.
ATCATTTTATTCGAAGAACGCAGTGCCTGCTTAACAAGGGGCACACTGTTAGTTCATCCAGAACCGCGGAACATTTTTAGGTGCTAGTTTCTCTTCATTGCAAGTTTTAATTTTCTCAGCATTCCAAGTAATTATATGTTAATTGTTTCATCGACAATGTTACACCAGTGCTTAACAAACGGATTCGCAGTTCAGTCATTTCGTTTGCACGTTGTTTTTCTCTGACAGTGCCACAATCAGAGATGTACTTAGGTGCATTTTCAGCCAACTGATGGCTGTCCCTCGGGTACATGGATCTTGTCTCCATCTTCGATCTTTGCCAAGTCAGGGGTGATTTAGGAGCTGGCAATTCAGAAGCACTTGTAGTGCCTCTCTTTGGTTTCTGATCCAAGGAGCAGCCTTTAATTAAGTAAACTTGTCGACCTAACTGAAGGAAATCACATCAGTTCTCTTTTTCTCTTTTCCTACATTGCCCTCTGTCTCTTTTAGTTGTTATCCTTATTTCTCTTCTCATCTAGTACTCATGCTGTCTCATACACCCCGTCTAACTCATCTCCTCTGTCTTATTCTTTTCTGTCTCCATTGCTTGTACTCTCTGTCTCCCCCTTGTGGCTAAAAGTTCAGAGTCAGATTTATGAAAGGACTGCATTGCCCTTGCATCACACAAGGTGACACGAGGGTAATGCAAGCCTTAAGTGAGACTTACTATGCCACACATCTGCATGGCATAGTAAATCTAGAGTAATGCAACACATCGCGTCTCTTCCTTGTGTTACTGTGCCCAGGGAAGGCATTCCATGGGTGAAGCATGGGTGTTCCCACACAGCCACCTATGAATTTTGGCACCTTCCCAGATTTACTATCAGTAGTAAACCTAGTAGTGCATCAAAAAGGTATCCAATCCAACGGGAAGCACAACGAGAACAAATAACTTTCTTTCTTCTATTTTTTACCTCTTTGTGCGAGGGCTGCATTCTGTAGCACGCAAAGAAATAGGAAAAGGCCTCTGAGGATTGTTTTTGTGCAAGAACGAGTCCCGTCCTGAGCGAAAAACAGTCCTGCCAGCAAAGGGTGCCTATATTGGTGCTAGGCTGCGCTGTGTGCACCAGTGTAGGGAGGGAGCAGGGATGCGCCACATCTTAGTAGATCTGGCGCATTACTGACTCTTCATGTGACGCAGCACAAGAAGTTGTTCTGCCGCCTTGCACTGCGTCACAGCTTCATAAATCTGGCCCATAGTATGTTGGTGCTTAATAATTGAAATAGCATTGCTGAAGATCCACCACCAATCTCCAACTCTGAAATCCAGCAGAAATTATTGAACTAAAGCAATCCTCCCTCCACTTTCTAGTGTGTAGAGCTCTTTTGTACTTTCTATATGTGTTCTTTATTGAAAACTGCTTTCACTCACCATTTGCATTTTATAGAAGTTTCTAAATAATTTGCATATGATTTGAGGTGGCTGATCGCAGGGCAAACATTCATTTACAGAACTTAATATGCAGTGCTGTGCAAAACTGGAACAGAGTGCCTCTTTATTAATGTTTGTACCTAAACGCAAGTAATCCGTTTCAGATTAATTTGGAGCGAGTATTTATTTTTGCAATAATACCCACAATGTTTAGCTGTTTAATATTAATAGTACTAATGTAAGCCATAAGTAATGAATACGGTCCTGATTAGCAATCTTAGGCACTTAGCTGAAAATAGTCCTATGCCCCAGTTATTTTTGGGATATTTATCGCAAGATTAGAAAAGGATTATTCGAAGTGTTTTTACAGACCCAATATTCAAATATTTCTTGGTTTGCTTTCAAAATGATCAACGCAAGGACCGTATGGTTAGTTTATTGTGAAATAACACTGCGCGAAAGGTTTTTAAAGTAGATTTAGGGAATCGTTTGCTGCGATTTACAAAGCTGAAAGAAATCCCATCAGGAACACGTTTTCACTTGCGTCTGTTCTGATTTACTCACAAAGTGACCGGGTGTAAATTCTAAACATTAACCAACTTTCGTTGGAGTACACACACCGAGCCGTAGCCGACTGTCCGCGGGTGAAAAATTATTATGTTTAGGTTGGCGATACAGTGGTCACAATTCACCAAAAAGCATCATAAATCTGTTTGTGCAGGTCTACGACTTCACATAAGGAAAAAATGTTTCCTTTTAATCCGCAAAACCTTTACAGGTTAGTTTCGGTAAATTGCACCTTTTATAGCTTTCTGGCCGTATTTCAAGAAAAGTTAGCGAATTCCTGCCTTCCCCTGTGCGCCGAGAGTTAGGCTAGCACGATAGGACATGTTGTCCAGTTTCATCTGCTGAAGGGCCAGACCCATGGTTCCTTGGCACAATATGTTTGTTTATTTTTCTCGGTAGGATTTTTTTTTTCTCACACAAAGAAACCCCTTCCACTCTTTCCCCTCGTGAAGTTGTTAGAAGTTCTCTTTTCCTTTCCAGTCTGGAAATGAAGTTACCTCTGCCTTCACAGAAATAAATCTCCTGAATTTATAACTGAATGGTCACTTTTTGTGAATTCTTGCTTTGGTAACTCTGTGCATTAGCACAGGTAAATAAGACTTAAGAATAAATGGGTCTTTAACATTCACTGCACTAAATATGGAGGAGTTCCATGGCCTATTCACCCCACTGATTGCACTTAGTCTGACCTTTTGTAGGGGTCTAATTAGTTGCTTTTTTAGGGTGGCAAAAGCATGGACAATTTGTATGACTTTCCACAATTTTCAGAATTTGCGAGTTTGCCAAACATTTTTCACTATTACCAAACTGACAAAACACATGTGCATTCCTATTGCAGGCCCTAGAACTTACATGTTGCTGCAGTCTAGCTGCTTACATAAACAGGTTGATGCAACTGGGTTCCACCCATTAGGTATGCCCAGATTTTTTATGCTTTTTGGATCACCCGGTTTTGGACTTTTTGCTGTGGGTGAGTCTGACAACTGGTGTCTCACCCATGGTAATCACATGGCAAACTGACTGCACGTATTTACTGTAAGTGCCTGCATTTTAAAATAAGGCCACTGCGACTTAGTAAGAGTAAGGGCACTTGGCTTGTTACATATGAACACGTGCACACACGTGGTCACACGTGTGTGGGCTGCGTGTGCTAGACTACTGTCTTGCGCATCCCAGTAATTGCGCACAGGTAGCCTAGTGCAATGAGGACTCTGCAGGATTAGATATTCACCTAGGATAGGGATTATAATGTTAGCGAACATTTATAGGGAAAGTCAGCGTAATTTACTGTTTTGACTGTAGTGACACTTTATTATACACATAGGGAGAGAACTTCCTTAGACTGCAGTTTCACTTCCCCTTTGGCCTACAGAGCCCATTGGCGTCTTGAATTGGGGTGTAACCTATGCTGGAAAATACATTCTGTAATTTCCAAAATAATATCTGTACACTTATGGGTCATACAGTGTTTTAAAATTTCTCTGGCTCACTAAGGATCAGCAGTCCAGGCTGTCTGTCACCCTGCTGTGCCCAATTAATTCAATTTCCCTCCAGCAACAGGAACAAAGGCCTCCCCACACAAGGGGAGCAATTAACAGTACTTCACCAAGCTCCTGAGGAGAAAAGGGGTGGGGTGAATAATCTGCATCAATCAAACTGTTTACTACTCCTGAAGGAGCGCCCCACAATGCCCTGTGGGTCTGAATCACTGTGCTCTGTTTTGGCCCTAGTTTTGGATGATTCCTCCTTTGTGGTGTCCCCAGGAAAGCAGGGTCACCACCACCAACAACGTTAGGAGGTGTGCTGCCTTCCCCAAAAGTGGGCTTCAGGAGTCCCCACCTTATGTTGGATGGGACTCAAAAACACTAGCCTGTCCAGGATTTCCAGCATATTTTCATGCACTCCCAAGGCTAGAGATTTTGCTCTACAGCTGGGAATACCACTTTCTCAAGGGGCTATGATTAAGAGTTGAAGTTGTATGGCCTGAAAGGTTTAAAGGTGGTTAAAGAAAATATATATTGTGACTTGTTCCCTGGGGGCTAAGTGTATGGTTGCAATGAAATCTCATTACGATGTGATGCCCTCTAGGGGCTGATTTTATAACTGCAGTTTAATGGTTGAAAATGTATACAAACTGCACAAACACAGATTTTACTCATTATAAATTTTGTATTGGTTTCTCATAATGATGCCAATCATTACTGCCCACAGTATATATGCTTAATTAGCATTAACAAGTGTGTTCAAGCAGGATTTTTATTTTTGATAATTGCATTTAAGTACAAAATGATGATGTTTGACATGGTTAGTTGCTTTTGAACCTTGAAAAAGCCAATATATTTACTTGCTATGTTTGTGTGACCCCTTAAGGGGTCCAAGGGTGATTATACAATGTCATATATTGTACTCTCCATCTGCCAATGTACATATTTGCAAATTATTTCATAGTATTTAGTAGTGTATGTGATAAATGCACTTCTCCTTTTCTAAAGTAAAAGTACTGACCGGACAATCATTTAATGAGTGTTATTATTGCAGGCCAGTGAATGGTGATTACTGGCCCAAACTATCTCCCCCAAGCAGACCGTGCCCTGCTCTCCCTCGCTACCCTGAGAGAATAAGAGAGTCAAGCACCACAAGGGGAACTGTGGACCTATTACTTGTGCAGACCTCACAATTAATAACCCAATTTACTACACAGGTCTCAAAGAAGGGTTGTTGTTTTTATAATGGCCATCACAGTTTTTTTGGGGGGGGCATAGGTTTCATCAATATTTGCAAAGAAAAGTGAATCTGGCCCAATATCACCACAGAGGCCAATTGATTTGAGTTGGATGGAGAGTGCTTTAATTTTTGGAAGACATATACATTAATATAATGTATTTTTGCATCTCTCTCCAATTTGTATATATTAAATGATTCAGCAGATAAACGAACATGTTCTTACAGAATAACGGATTTTTCTAATTATTATATACACTTTTTGTTATTCTGTATGTTGCTCTTATAGACAGCAGTTCAATATAGAGGCCTACAAATAGTTTTTGTGAGAGCCTCACAGGAAACAAGAATGTCCACATTTATAACCCCACATGTGTCACAAAGTGGTGCATGTGCAACACAACTCAAAAATCAGGTTTATGAAGCCACACAAGGCCACCTCGAGTGGCCCTGAGTGGCTTCATAAATCTCAAGTAAAGCGACAATGCACAAATCACTGCATTGCCTTACCGTGTGCCAGGGAGGTGTTCCATGGGTGTTGGGTGCGTGTTCCCCTGCAACATTCATGGATTTTGACACATCCCCAGACTTACCAGAAGTGGTAGTCTTGGGGATGCTCCAAAAACCTACACCTCCCCAGGTGAGGCATAACGAGGAGAAATATCTTTATTTCTCCTAATTTTTTCCTCTTTCTATATGTGCTGCATGCATAGAAAGAAGAAAATGTCTCTGGGGATTGTTTTTGTGCAGGAATGTGCCCATTCCTTCACAAAAACAATCCTACATGCAACGGAGGCCTTCTTGCACACTGGTGCAAGGGTGCCTGTGTTGGCACTAGGCAGCACATTGTGCACCAGTGCTGAGGAAAGGACAGGAATGCTCTTTATTGGGATAAATATGGTGCATTCCTGCCATTCCCTGTGATGCAGTACAGAAAGGTGACTTGCTGTGCTGTGGGGTGTCACTTGCCCATAAATATGACCATAAGAGCTTTACAGTAGTTTAAACAATCGTTCCTCAAATGTTAGATGATTTGTAGGCCGTCACAAACCAATCACACCTCCTCAATCTACCTGTTTGACATGGACAAAATCTACTCACCAGGACCCATGTTTAAGGAAAATGATGCTCAGCTGCGCTAGCGCAGTTGTGCATCAAAAATATTAATGCAAGCTAACGCCATCCATGCACCATATTTGAAAAAAGATGCACAATGGCACTAAGAAATGGTTAGTCGGTGCTGGATGGTGTTCGGATAAATTGCGCTAGTGGGCCAAGAATGACGCTAGACTGATTAGCGGCAGAAATTCTGCTGCTAGCCAGCATAGCGTCCTATCTTGGTTGCAAAAGCAGGCATAAAATGATGCCTGTCCACCACAATGCCCACCTCAAGGAATTAGTGACCCCAGGAACCAGTGCCAACTAGGGGCCCATGTAAGTGGCCCCAGTGGCACACAAGAGGTAAGCACGTATACTTACCCGGGATGGGCTCCCACTATTGTCAGCGTGCCTGTGGTGTGGGTGGTGGTGATGCTGGGGGTTGGGGTGGGCATCTTTGTGCCCAAAATAGTGACACCATGGTGGACTCCATGGTGTTTCCCTTTGAAAATATGCCTAATATCCTTTTAACGCCTGGTCTTACCAGGCATGAAAATGTGACCCTAATCGGCCTTAGCGTCATTTTGTGGGTCCACCTCATATGTGTGCGTCGGTTTAGCATAGGGAGGTAAATATGGCGCTAAGGGGCTAGCATAATTTTTTGGAAAGTAACGCCTACCTTGCATATCATTGTCGCAATGCGATGCAAGGTGAGTTGGCACTTCCAGAAAATGACGTTAACTCATATGTTTTGACACTAGATGGGTCTAGCGTCAAAATGTAAATATGGAGTTAAGTTAGTGCTGCTTTAGTGCAAACAAAATTACACCAAGGCAGCGCTAACTTTTCATAAATATGGGCCAAATCTCAAAGGTATGTTTGATATTTTGGTAAATATTTGTAAACCAAAAGATCCAGCCCGATCTTAAGGAAAGGAGAAACAGAGTGTTGGAGGATTGAAAGTGTTGGAATATGAGAGAAGAAAGGAGGGCTAACTACAGGGAGTGCAGAATTATTAGGCAAGTTGTATTTTTGAGGATTAATTTTATTATTGAACAACAACCATGTTCTCAATGAACCCAAAAAACTCATTAATATCAAAGCTGAATATTTTTGGAAGTAGTTTTTAGTTTGTTTTTAGTTTTAGCTATGTTAGGGGGATATCTGTGTGTGCAGGTGACTATTACTGTGCATAATTATTAGGCAACTTAACAAAAAAATATATATACCCATTTCAATTATTTATTATTACCAGTGAAACCAATATAACATCTCAACATTCACAAATATACATTTCTGACATTCAAAAACAAAACAAAAACAAATCAGTGACCAATATAGCCACCTTTCTTTGCAAGGACACTCAAAAGCCTGCCATCCATGGATTCTGTCAGTGTTTTGATCTGTTCACCATCAACATTGCGTGCAGCAGCAACCACAGCCTCCCAGACACTGTTCAGAGAGGTGTACTGTTTTCCCTCCTTGTAAATCTCACATCTGATGATGGACCACAGGTTCTCAAAGGGGTTCAGATCAGGTGAACAAGGAGGCCATGTCATTAGATTTCCTTCTTTTATACCCTTTCTGACCAGCCACGCTGTGGAGTACTTGGACGCGTGTGATGGAGCATTGTCCTGCATGAAAATCATGTTTTTCTTGAAGGATGCAGACTTCTTCCTGTACCACTGCTTGAAGAAGGTGTCTTCCAGGAACTGGCAGTAGGACTGGGAGTTGAGCTTGACTCCATCCTCAACCCGAAAAGGCCCCACAAGCTCATCTTTGATGATACCAGCCCAAACCAGTACTCCACCTCCACCTTGCTGGCGTCTGAGTCGGACTGGAGCTCTCTGCCCTTTACCAATCCAGCCACGGGCCCATCCATCTGGCCCATCAAGACTCACTCTCATTTCATCAGTCCATAAAACCTTAGAAAAATCAGTCTTGAGATATTTATTGGCCCAGTCTTGACGTTTCAGCTTGTGTGTCTTGTTCAGTGGTGGTCGTCTTTCAGCCTTTCTTACCTTGGCCATGTCTCTGAGTATTGCACACCTTGTGCTTTTGGGCACTCCAGTGATGTTGCAGCTCTGAAATATGGCCAAACTGGTGGCAAGTGGCATCGTGGCAGCTGCACGCTTGACTTTTCTCAGTTCATGGGCAGTTAGTTTGCTCCTTGGTTTTTCCACACGCTTCTTGCGACCCTGTTGACTATTTTGAATGAAACGCTTGATTGTTCGATGATCACGCTTCAGAAGCTTTGCAATTTTAAGAGTGCTGCATCCCTCTGCAAGATATCTCACTATTTTTGACTTTTCTGAGCCTGTCAAGTCCTTCTTTTGACCCATTTTGCCAAAGGAAAGGAAGTTGCCTAATAATTATGCACACCTGATATAGGGTGTTGATGTCATTAGACCACACCCCTTCTCATCACAGAGATGCACATCACCTAATATGCTTAATTGGTAGTAGGCTTTCGAGCCTATACAGCTTGGAGTAAGACAACATGCATAAAGAGGATGATGTGGTCAAAATCCTCATTTACCTAATAATTCTGCACTCCCTGTAGAGCGAAGGAGAGTTTTATTCCACAAAGCTAAAAGAGCACAAAATCATTGCAATACGGTGGCTCATTGGGTTCACAAGTTTACTGCACGAATTTAAGTGTTAAATACAGGTCATTAGTTTAGTTAGGAAAGTGACAACTCGCTGTGTTATTCTTATGAAGATGACAAAGTTAATGCTATTGTGTTTGGGCTAAATAATGTGTGTGCTCTCCTTAGCCATTCGAGAAAGAAAATGCCATAAAGAAGCAAAGTCAGTCCCATGTAACATGATATTCCTTATTACATGTAATAGCTCAGAAACGATGGCGAATGTAGATCTCCCGTTGTTACAGGGGCTCTGAACCCACACGATATGGGGGATGGAGACAGAGCACATCTCTTTTCTGAGGACAGTGGAAGCCTGGATGCCTATGGAATCTGCTTTGTTCAATAATCACTTCTTCAAGTCTGCAGGGTGATCTGCTATGTCAAGACCAAGCTCAAAGGTCTCCCGTGTGTTCCAGTGTAGAGACTGGGGATCACAATCAGACACAAATCAACCTAAGTTGACCTGATCAGTATGAGATGGAACTAAGAAGCACAGGAGCAGGCACATGCAAGGGTGCAAATGGGGGACACTTACCAGCTACATCTGCCACTGTCATCAACTGCGACCTACCATATTGAGGATACACGCAGGCAGTACCCTAAAACCTCATGAACTCACAACACCAAGTAGATACATCTCACAATAGAAAGTGAAAGGGTCCCATTCATGACAGATGTGCATTGTGAACCTAGGAAAGGAAGTAAGCAGCCTCTCCTAAACTAAACATGCAACTAACCCAGCTTCCATGAACAGGCAGCTATGTCGTCATTAAAGTGAAGGTTGCTGCGGCGTAACATACTACAGTGAAGTGGAGCATCATTCAGTTAAATCATGACACGAGTCCCCTGAGCACGAAAAGACACCAGGTCAGTCAGAACTGATGACATCAGGAGCACTGATGTGTAAAAGTACTGAACGAGGGACCTATGAACCTACAGTGCCCGCACCCCTAAACTCAACAGTGAAGCAACCAATGCTTAATTTGTGCTTGTTGTTTCCGGTGCTGATCACCTGCACTTGCTTTTGAGGGCCGGCGCCTAGTCTTCTGCCTGAAGCATTTACTGCGAGCAAATGACACATATGGGAAAGACGGAGGAAGACAAAAACGAAAAAGTGTCACAACGGGAGAAAGAAGAAAGCTGCAAGAGTGAGCTGAAGGGGCAGGGAGTGGCTTTAAATGGATTGAGAAGGCCCGAGATGGCTTCAGTATTAAGCTGCCTCAGTATTCCGTGCTCGCACATTTAAGTGTAGCAGCCACGTGCTTCAGAGGAGGGCTTTGGGCACCGGCACGTTGTTATCTACAAAATAAGCACTGGAAGCAACTCAACCCGAGTGCTGGAGTTTGTATCGTAGCAAGTTCCAGCTTTGAGCGAAAATGTCAGTCGACCATCCTCCTCTGCTTTGAGATCTGGTAATAGCACGTTGTGCCCTCATAAGTTGAGTTTAGTTGTGGAAACATTTGTGAATCGGACCCAAGCTTACTTAGTACAGCACGGAAACGTGCCTTGAAGAGAGCCTACGTAGGCAGCAGAGACATGTTTTGATCCATGCAATGAATTTAACTTATCCTGCACAAGCACAATCAGCCTACTCTATACACCATATTTATGCAGGAATTCCCTGTTAAGGACTCATAAGGACTTATAATGCCTGCGTTCAGCCTTGAGTCTATAACCTTAAAGTCATTCACACGGAAACACGAACTGAAATCACAAGATTTTTTCAAATGCTGAAATGGGGGGCCACACATGAAAAATGGGGAGACTGCTATTGTAGGCATAAATCTATTGTTTGCGTTTTATCTTACTAATACGTGCTATAATAATTTGCTATGCAACGTATGAGTCAGTTACTAAATAATGAATGAAAGGTTTGCAGTGTCATGATTTCAGTTTGAAAACGATATCATTAATCGACGTCTCATCCAGTACACAGCTACCTATTTGTTTCCCATCACCAGCAAAAGCTTTTAGAGTCCCAAGTACTTAGCTGTATGAGCTCTTCCGGTTGGGCCGAAAATTCAGTAAAGAATCATAGTTTCATGAAAATGAGAGGACCTGACTTAAAGTGACAGATACAATTGTATATTCAGACAGCAGTCTGCCTCTTGGATTAATCTTTCATGGTCACTGTTTCAGCCAAGCAATCCATTTCCCAAAACCAATCAGATACTGCAGAAATAAAGTCCTCTCCAGACTTATGTTGTAAAGTGCCCTTAGTCTGTATGTGGAAACAAATTCGTTAAAATTGAAGGTCTTCTGTGTTTCTTTTTTATCAGCAGTGAAATATATTTTGATAATTGGTATTAATCGTTGCTCATCTTGTACATTTTGCAATTTTCAGTAGGATTTCACCTTTAAAAGTAATTCTTCAAATCTAAATTTCATAGAAAGAAGTTCCCATTTTACAGGTGAGCTATCAAAATACTGCAGATAACAGGGCCGCATCATTATCCCTTTTTATGGGCGAGCACAAAGTGCTCGTCCATTCTGTAATCTCTCTTTGGGCTTGAAACCACGCCCAGGCCACGTCAGTCACTTACATTGGTTCGTGGGCTTGCCTTTTAAAATCCGCTTGCTTTCATTTGTGAAAGGCATGCATACGTCATGCCTTTTCCGGTGTTTAGCCCACCTACACAGCACCGGTAAAGTACCAAAAACATACGAGGCTCGATGTTTTCAGCCTGGAGTCCGGACTACTTTATCTATTTATTTTCCACACAGCGCGATCGTGCTGCATTTTACATAGCGCGATCGCACTGCATTTTTTTTTGCTTTACAACGCTAATAGCTCTAACTCGAACAAATGCGAGACCCGTTGCATTGAAAATGCTTGTTTGCAATGCGCTGACGCAGAAGGGACCAGAACATTTATTTTTTCAGTTTACAGCCCAAATGTTAACTCTTAAAAAACTTATGGGGCTCATTTACAAAACCCTAGTGCAACTGGAGCATCACTTTAAGTGACGCTCCGGTGGCGATGTGCCCTTTTCCATATTTACAAGGCGGCGCTAAGCGACTATTGCCTCCCCTACGACGCAGTTTTCTATGGGCCTCATTTACAAGGAAATGTCGAAGGGTGGAGCTACACCAAATTTGAGATTTAACAAGGCAAATAAGTTTTAATATTGTTCACTCTGTGGTGCTCACACCTCTGCATCATACAAACAGTTAATGGTATTATGTTTTTTATGTTCCCCGCAAGTAACTAACGTTTCTAAATGTAGTTTATAACCAAGACAGTTTCCCTGCACAGCAATCAAATTAAAAGAAACCAGTGTGCCAGATTAATTTATATGATAGAATGCCAAGAAATGTTTGGCTGGCTTTCCACTCCAAGATATTAAATGCTTGGCATGGCTATGTACAAACGGAAATAACTTACTTGTCCTTTATGGCTATCCTATTTTAGCACTTTTTCTTTTGCGAAGATTGCAGTTTACGCTCTCTAGAATGTGCATTCTAATTGCTGTTGTTGCCTACATACCTAAATTCACCGAAAGTGTGAAGGCGTGAGTATCTGTATGTTGGGCAGCGCCATTTTGGTAGAATGATTGCTGATGACCTTTTGGTCGTTTACTGTCAAGTGTTAATGGTTGTTAATTGCCCTTTACCTTATCTATGGGCCTTCGCCTACGCTTGCAGGTTAGGGAATTAGCAGATATCCAAACTGTAGGTAGCTGGAGATGGTATGGAAAGAAAAAAGAACACATGTATTGGTTATCCCTACAGCAAACCAGTGTTGGAAGTTATTTAACCTCCCAAAACGTGATCTTTAAACAGTAATACATGGTTGCGCAAAACACTGAATTAATTGTCCTCGTCATTACGTAGTGCTGCTTGATATAAAACCAAACCCAACTGGTAAAGCTTGGATGGATAAACAATTTAAACCCCACTTTGTATTTTAATCATATTCTATCAGCTTTTTTCATCAATGTAAACCTCCAGTTTTTATAGAAAACATGCAGGATACATAATAAACTACTGGCTGTAGAAATGCAAATTCACTGACTCTCAAGGATAGCAGAAAAATAAATGGGGTTTGTGATGCTAAAGTTGTCTGTCAGATTTTAGAACTTAAGGCCTTGCATGAAGCATTGGCCTATGAGACAATCTGGTATATTTGAATTGTCTGCATTGTCGAACCAGATTTTTGCACCTTTTTCTGGTACTAAAACTCTCTGCACCATGACACTGCTAATCAGTACCACCATGTGTGTGCGCTGGCCCTAAAGTACTATTAATAAAATTGGTTTCATCAATTTGATCTTTTTAACTGCTCTGTAAGACCATTGTAGATGGTACAGACAATGCACTTATGACATGGAAGTTAGCTGTCAATTGTCAGCTGCAGTGTGCCTCTAAGCCTAGGAAGAGCAGATGCATTATTAACTGCTGATCACTTTGCAGGGATTAGCTATTTGGAAGCTGACAGTAGCAACTGGCAAAAGAGAGAGGTGCTACAATAGTATCTTGTTTAACTTAGAGATGCCAGAGCCATCTTCTCCGACTCTTTCTCAGGAACCTCTTAGACAGTCATCCTCCAGTCGCAGTAGAGTAGAGACTAGGATACTGTCTGAATAATGGTGTGACTAAGGAGCTAAACACAAGGCTGCCTGGTGGCAGAAGGGTCTGCCATGTTAAAACAAGGGCTTCTGGGTACTTGTACATAGGGAAAATGGGCAGTACAGGATTAGGAGGTGGGGACTCCATGAAAAGGTTTGGGCTGCAGAATTAGACAAGTCACTGCACACAATAAATTGGGTACCTTAACCACAACCCCCTTTGAACATTCTTCGACCTGGGAAATCTCTGTCTGAAGAGGAAAGTCCTGCTGGAAGAACAATTCTGAGTTCTTACTGAAGAAGTCGACTCACTCATGGACTCAAGGACTGTCGGCACCAAGGAACTAGAATTGCTTTCCAAAGGTTAAGTGGTTGACCTCTTGTTAGACTTGACAGCCTTAGGGTGGTCACCCCTAACTTTTTGCCTGCCTCCCTCCACTTTTTGGACACTGTTTTTGCTGGCTTTTAGACTCTGCGCACTTTACCACTGCTAACCAGTGCTAAAGTGCATATACTCTCTCCCTTTAAACATGGTAACCTCGGATCACTCCCAATTGGACTATTTGATTTACCTGTAAGTCCCTAGTAGAGTGCAATACATGTGCCTAGGGCCTGTAGATTGAATGCTACTAGTGGGCCTGCAGCACTGGTTGTGCCACCCACTTAAGTAGCCCCTTAACCTTGTCTCAGGCCTGCCATTGCAAGGCCGGTGTGTGCAGTTTCACTGTCACTTCGACTTGCCATTTAAAAGTACTTGCCAAGCCTAAAACTCCCCTTTTTCCACATATAAGTCAACTCTAATGTGTGCCCTAGGTAACCCCTAGAGCAGGGTACAGTGTGGGTAAAAGGCAGGACATGTACCTGTGTAGTTTACACGTCCTGGTAGTGTAAAACTCCTAAATTTGTTTTTACACTACTGTGAGGCCTGCGCCCTTCATAGGCTATCATTGGGGCTGCCCTCATACATTGTTGAAGTGGTAGCTGCTGATCTGAAAGGAGTAGGAAGGTCATATTTAGTATGGCCAGAATGGTAATACAAGATCCTGCTGACTGGTGAAGTTGGATTTAATATTACTATTCTAGAAATGCCACTTTTAGAAAGTGAGCATTTCTCTGCACTTAAATCTTTCTGTGACTTGCAATCCACGTCTGGCTGGGTTTAGTTGACAGCTCCTTGTGCATTCACTCAGACACACCCCAAACACAGGGTACTCAGCCTCACTTGCATACATCTGCATTTTGAATGGGTCTTCCTGGGCTGGGAGGGTGGAGGGCCTGCTCTGACACACAGGACTGCCACACCCCCTACTGGGACCCTGGCAGACAGGATTGAACTGAAAGGGGACCTGGTGCACTTCTAAGCCACTCTTTGAAGTCTCCCCCACTTCAAAGGCACATTTGGGTATAAAACAGGGCCTCTGCCCTACCACCTGAGACACTTCCTGGAGAAGAAACCTGAACCAGAACCTGCACCCTGACAAGAAGAACTGCCTGGCTGCCTAAAGGACTCACCTGACTGCTTTCTACAAAGGACTGCTGCCTTGCTGTTGCCCTGCTGTCTTGCTGAACTCTTACCTTGCTGCAGAAGTGCTCTCCAAGGGCTTGGATAGAGCTTGCCTCCTGGTCCCTAAAGTCTCAGGACCAAAAAGACTTCTATCTTTCAACTGGACTCCTTGTGCACCGAATAATTCGACGCACAGCTTGATCCGCGGTGAAAAATTCACTGCATGCAGACCCGGAAAGACGACGCTCGACCCCGTGAGGAAAAGATCGACGCGACGCCTGCGGTGCGACCAGAACTTCGACGCACGGCCCGTCTGGACAACGCCGCCCGACTCCCAGAGAGGAAATCGATGCAGCGCCTGCCGTGAGGAAGAAAATTCCACGCACAGCCCCCCGGAACCTGGGGCATCTGAAAACCCTGCGACCCACAGAGGAGACAGTCAACGTGCCGGAAATCGACGCAACGTCTTCTCCGCATGAAAAATAACGACGCAAGTCCGTGTGTGAAGGGGCGAACCCGACGCACACACCATTTTCCACGCATCTCCTCCTCTGCGGCCCTTTGCTGACATTTTTCACTCCAAACCAGGTACTTGGGGCCAGATGTAGCAAAAAAAAAAATTGTGACTCGCATTTTGCGAGTTGATGCGACTCGCAAAATGCGACTCGCAAATTGGAATGCCAGAAAAAAAAGCGATCCGATTTTGCGACTCTCAGCCAGACTCGCAACGCTGTGTGCGAGTCCGCAGTTTGCGAGGTCGCTGTTTGCGAGTGTGCAAAAACGAACTTGCAATTAGCGAGTGGGTGTCGCAAATTGCGAATACCTTCAAAATTGCTTGCAGATGCAGCAGAACACTCCAGAAAGCATACCAGAACACCCTGGAAACACTTCCTGGCACATGATGATGACATCACAGCCAGGAAGTTAACAAATACACCTGGGAGGAGGGCTCAACAGTGAGCAGTGTCTCTGCCACTCACAGTAGGGTGCTGAGGAGTGGTAGGCACAGCACCATGGACGCAGCAGGGACCAGCCAGGCTGGCAGGAGGGGCAGGAGATCATAGATAACAGCCAGGACAGATTCATGTGGCACATGGCGTTAATGTGCCACATGACTGGTTGGCATTTTCCTGCCCATGGACAATTTCAACTTGTATATAGTTTCTTCATGACATTAATAAAACAGTTATTTTTGTTCCACTTAACAAATGGTTAATAGGTGAGTATGGTGGGAGTTGACACGTACCGTCCAGAATTTTGCGTTGCAATGTGGTCCCGTCTCAGTCTGCCTTGATTAGCTAGACTCCTATCCCCATGATGGCGATGTGGTTGTTCTTGCTCTTCATCATCAGGATCTGGGTCTGCAGGGGTGAGAGGTAGCCCACGTCGGGTGGCTATGTTGTGGAGGATGGCGCATGCGACCACAATTTTGAAAGCGGTAATGGGGGTGTATTGGAGGGCGCCTCCGCTGCGGTGGAGGCATCGGAATCTTGCCTTCAGGAGTCCGAAGGTGCGCTCTATGAGGTTCCTGGTCCTCTTATGCGCACTGTTGTATTGCCTCTCTGAATCATTGCTGGGTGTTAAAAATGGAGTCATGATCCATGGCCTTAGAGCATATGCACTGTCACCTGTTGGGCACAAAAGTACACTGTTAGTAAGTCCAGATAGTCGTGCACAGTGACCTGTGTGTATGTCTGCAAGGTGTATGCAGCTCTACCTAGGAGGTATCCGTTTCCAAACTCCCCACGTTCCAGGCGTTGATGTATCCCACTATGTCTAAAAATGTATGAGTCATGGGTACTGCCTGGAAACTTAGCTACGATGTTTGTGATGACGTAATGGGCATCACAAACAACCTGTATGTTGAGTGAGTGGGTACACTTTCTGTTGCAGAAAATATGTTCCAGATTAGCGGGGGACATATTTGAATGTGTGTCCCATCTACACATCCAATGACATGGGGGAAGTGGGCAATGCGGTAAAAGTCCAGCTTCGTGCTGTTAATTTCTGCCTCATTCCTTGGTAAGTATATGAACTGAGACCTGTGCGCTACTAAGGCATCTAGGAATGCCCTGAGGAACCTTGACACTGCACTTTGGGATACCCCACCTGCCACGGCAATGACCCCCTGATAGCTCCCTGAGGCCAAGAGGTGCAGTGCGCATAGTACTTGCACATGCGTAGGGATGGCGCAGCCACGCAGAGTCTTGTGTTCTAGCTGTGGTTTTAGTAAATCTATTAATTCTAGAATGGCAGCGCTGCTAAGGCGGTATTTATCATAGATCTCCTCTTCAGTTTGCTGGAAAAGGGTCTGCCTTGTTCTATATATCTTCTCCTGTCTGTGGCCCCTCCTCCTCCTCTGCTGGGCTGCGTAGACTCTCCTCCTCACTGCTATCAGGTATATGTCCGCCATCTTGAGTGACCCAGATGCCTTCTGGGTCTCCTTTTATACTTTGGTAATGGTTACCACCTGCTCTGAGTTAGTGGTAAATGCGACTTGCAAACTGGGCTTTTTGCGACTAGTCGCAATTTGCGAGTTGCAATTGCATAAGGTTTGCGACTCGCAAATTGCGACTTGCAATTTGCGGGTCGCAAAATGGTGTCGCAACGGATGCGACTCGCAAACGGGTCCCATCGCTTTTTGCGAGTCGGAAATGGGCTTTTTGCATCCCATTTCCGATTTTGCACTGTCGCAAATTGTGAATCGGCCCGTTTGCGAGTCGCAAACGTTTGCTACATCTGGCCCTTGGTGCTTGAAAGAGACTTTGTTTGCTTTTTAAAGACTTAAGCCACTTCATATCACTTTTCAGTGATATCTCTACAATTTCTTATTGCATCTTTTATCGTTTTGACCTGCAAATATCCAGATAAATATTGTATATTGTTCTAAACACTGTGTGGTATATTTTTGTGGTGCTATTTTGTGTTATTGTATGATTTATTGCACAAATACTTTAACATTGCCTTCTAAGTTAAGCCTGACTGCTCAGTGCCAAGCTACCAGAGGGTGGGCACAGGATAATTTGAATTGTGTGTGACTTACCCTGACTAGAGTGAGGGTCCTTGCTTGGACAGGGGGTAACCAGACTGCCAACCAAAGACCCCATTTCTAACACCTCTTCTTTGCCTGCTTCAAAAAAGCAGAAGTTACCCTGACTCTAAGGGACCCACCTGACCACAGAATTCTAGATCCTGCATATGACCTGGCAGGAGGGAGACTTGATGCCTTGAAGCCTGCTCTTAAGACCTAGGGGCTGCAAGACTGACCAAAAGGAACTTTCCCATCAAATTGACAAAAGTTGGAGCTTAGTCATTTGCACAGCTCAGGCAGATCAGGAAAAGGTGCTGAGGCTTGCCTACATTGATTGCACCCAGGGTAGGCAAGAAAATCAGGTTTGTCCTGCTCAGAGTTTTTTGATGTTCTGAAAACTGGTTCAGCAGGACTTCATGGCAAAGCTATCCAGCCTTGTGGAGCTAGGCCTAACTATAACTTCCAGCCTTGCGTAAGTGGTGGATTCTGACTTCCAAAAAATTGGCTAAGTCTGAAGGTAAAACCTTTGACTGTGGCAAGTCAGCAAAGCTATCTGACTCACAAAGCAATTTCAGTGGCTTAAAAACCCAGAATTGTCCGGCTTGGAGCTTTTGGCACCAAAACCAACGGTTTGAATGGAAGCTTGGGGATAACGTATCTGAAAAAAAGATTTTGACTCCAAATTCAGAGACTAAGTGGGAATGTAAAATATTTGATCAGGATGATCAGCATGGTTTATCCAATCTCCACTCCATCAGGGTCACCTTGAATCAGTGGGGGCCGGTAATTTTATGAGGGAAGGGGGTGGGTGGTACACTCATTAATTCACACACAAGTGCTCACACACACATTTACACAGAACACTCATTAGCAAATATTCAAACATACGCTCATGCATCAAACATTCATTTAAACACACCAAAAACACTTACCTGCAGCTCAGCATCCGAGGTCCCAGCTGGGTTGGGACTACTGCCTTCCTTCATTGGTTGACCTTAGATCAGCCAATGAGGGAAAGCAGCAGTCCTAAGACTCGGTGCTCCTAGGAGGGTTGGGACTGCTGCCTTCCATCACTGACTGACCTTGGGGTGGCTTAAATCATGTCTAGATCCTGGTTAAACATGATTAGTGACAGTAATTGGGTCTTTATCTTTTCTTTGCCCTTTTGGCCTTAGAACTTGAAAAATGCATATCTCCAGTTCCCCTTAACCTATATAAACTGTATTGGTGCCTTTTAATTCATTAAATGTTTATCTATGTTTCTAAATTCGTATCAGAATTTTAGTGTGTTGTGTTCTTTACTTTAAAATTGTTGGTGCTGCTTCAATTAAACACACTCTGCTCTTAGGGTTGCCTGTTGCTTGTGCCATAGCTATTGCGGGTTGATTACAGATTGTCTCATAATTTTGTTTTGACTTACCCAGGTGTATTTGTTAAGTTGGTAGGGGGTACCCCTTCTCAAATTATTAAGCTCATTCTGGACAAGCAGGATGTGGGGAGGGACTCAGTGTACCAGACACAGGTTTCAGTTCTTTTGGCAAATTGTCCATTCAGAGTTATGATAAGTTTCTAGGACTCACCTACAGAAACTGATTTTCTGTGGTGTACCATGGGAGGTCAGTGTTCTCACCTATCCCTTGTATTTTGTGATGTCACATTACCTATTGAGCTTTGGAAGTGTAGGGGTTCAAAATATATGCTAATGATTTACAAATGTTGGTTTCTTTATTTTAGCCTTTCTTAAAAGTCAAGCAGAACTCCTTTTTTCAGCTCTACTATTAGTTGAACATAAAAGCGTTGTGTACTGAGTAAGACAGAATCGCTGACATTAGGTTTGCCATAAACTCAAAGCACATTGAGAGAAATATCTACTGAGAATTTGTTTCAGGGATTAGACGCTTTGTAAGCCAAAGAAATCACATTTTTGACCATAGCATCAGAGATAAACTATCAATTTAGGGTCATTTAATTTTCAATCAAGGGACATTTAATTTTTGTGCCTTGATTGGCAGCAGTTGGTTATTGGGAGCACTAAGTTCATAATAGAATGTATCAAACCTATCTGCATTTCAATATAATAGAGAGCTTCCACTTTTAAAACAATTAGCCATACAATTTTAATTTTATCTATAATAACCAACATTAAATAAGAATACTAAACATCCATGCCAAAAATAACCTGACACTTTCCTGTAGACCAGATAATAGACACCTCTTCAATAGGCAGACACACATTTTTCAATACCTACTTACAATATAGTTGGATGTCACCTATTAGGGGTATATTGACCTTTATTAGGCATTTTTTATCTGTCTCCTTGCTTTGCAAGCATGAACAGTCTCAAATGTTTTTTTCACACGCGTGGGTCAAATCTTTTCATTACCACATTTTCAGAAGTGTAGCAGCATTGTGAGAAATTGGGTCACTTACTGCTGCTTTAGGGGAGTGAAAGCCTAATCAAGCAGTGTTAGACCTGACAGCTATTTGGCGTCTCTCCCCTGTCCTTTTGCATTCTGACCTCCTGTTTTTTTGGTTTACTGTTGCCGGTTTATTGTCTCTGTGCACTTTACCACTTCTGAGCAGTGCTAAAGTGCAAGTGCTCCCTATGTAAATTGTAGAGTTGATTGGTTTATCCATGATTGGCACATTTGATTTACTGGTAAGTCCCTAGTAAAGTGCATTAGAGGTGCCCAGGGCCTGTAAATCAAATGCTATTAGAGGGCTTGCAGCACTGATTGTGCCACCCACATAAGTAGCCCTGTATACATGGCTCAGACCTGCCACTGCAGTGTCTGTGTGTTCAGTTTTAAACTGCTAATTCGACCTGGCAAGTGTACCCACTTGCCAGGCCCAAACCTTCCCTTTTGGTACATGTAGGGTACCCCAAGGTAGGCCGTACGTAGCCCCATGGACAGGGTGCAGTGTATTTAAAAGGTAGGACATGTATTGGTGTGTTTTACGTGTCCTAACAGTGAAACACTGCCAAATGTGGGTTTCACTGCTGCAAGGCCTATCTCTCTCATAGGTTAACATGGGGGATGCCTTTAAATAACTTTAAAGTGCAACTTCCCTTTGAGAGCAGATAGAAATCTGGAGTTTAACGTCTCTGAACTCACAATCCTCACAATTTAACAATACATCTGTAGTGAAGTTGGGTTTTGGATCGTGAGTTTGAAAATGCCACTTTTAGAAAGTAGGCATTTTCTTCCTTAAACCATTCTGTGACTCTGCCTGTTTGTGAATTCCCCGTCTGGGTCAGTTTGACAGTTGGGCTGTTTACACTTCTCGTCTAGACAGTGACACAAAAGGAGCTGGGGTGTAGCCTGCATATCCTGATGGGCCATCTGAGCTAGAGTGGAGGGAGGAGTGGTCGCTTGCCCCTGAAAGGACTGTGCCTGCCCCAACACAATGCTGTCAACAACCCCCTGGTGTGTGTCTGGGGCCAGGCCGGGACAAGGAAGGATCTTGCAAACAGTTGAGATTTTGCTTTGAAGTTTGCCAACTTCAAAGGCAGAAAGGCATATAAGTATTGGACCCAAAATCCCAGAGTTTTAGAATCTTTCTGGAATCAAGAGGAACCTCTGCCCAGGAGAAGAGCTGAAGAGCTGAAGAGCTGCAGGAGGAGTACTGTTCCTTTGCTGTGTTGCTTCGCTGGACTGGCCTACAGTTGCTGCTTCTGCTTGACAAGAGTGCAAAGGGTGAACTTTGCTGTGTGTCCTGGTTGAGAAAGTTCTTTAAGGGCTTAGAGTAGAGCTTGCCTCCTGATGGAAGTCTCAGGTACACCAAAGACTTCAGTTTCCTCGACCTGCAGCCCTGGGAACTGTGTGTTTTGTGTTGCTGAAGAAGAGAAACCACTGCGACGTAGCCACTGATGCCGCTGGCCTGCACTGTGACCTGCCGACGACGCACAAGCCACACTGCCCTGCTTTGCACCGTGACCCTGATCTCACCTATTCAATAATCAGACGACTTCACCGAGCCGCTGCTCGCACTGCAACCTGTGGGTCCTGCACTCTAGCATCACCTTGCTCACACCGCAGCCTGGGCATCCCCAATGACGAAGCTCCTGCTGACACCAGCATCGATGCCTGCACCGTGGCCTGTGAACCCTGCTCATGAGGTACACAAAGCACCATCCCGTCCCGCACTCCAGCCCCGCTCCACTGACGCCAGTGCCATCGACTTGTGTGTCATCACCAGGCATCCCTGCCTGCACCGTGGCCTGTGGACACCGCTCATGAGTGTCACAAAGCACATTCCTGTCCCGCACCGCCGGCTTTGGCCTATCAATGACAGCGCTTCAGCAATGGTGACACCGCTGCCTGCACACTGCCCTGGTGACACCGCACGTCGCACCACACCCTTCACACCACAGCCATGGTCTCACCAACACCGCTGGATGCCATCACCGAACCGCTGCCTGCCCCGTGACCTGTGGGCACCTCATGTTGCATCATCTCACTTTGCACCGTAGCCCCAACACTATCCATGCAGCGCTCCTGATTTCATTAGCCCGGAGTTCGATTTGCAACGTGTGTGACTTCAAGGGCCCGATGACTCCCGCACCGACTCCGGAACTGACACCATGACGCCAGCGACGTCGCTCTCCGGAGCTCACCACAGGATCACAACTCCCTGCATATGTAGAAAAGCAGCAGGCCAGCACGGCAGTAGTCCACCAGGGCATCAATCCAGCAGAGTTGCAGTCCTTTCAGCAGTACAGCAGTCCTTCTTCCTGGCAGAGTCTCCACAGGTCCAGAAGTGTACTGAAGAGTTGGTGTCTGAGGTCCAATATTTATACTGGGTGCCTATTGTGAAGTGGGAAAAGCTTCTAGAGGTTTCCATTTGAAGCATAAAGGTTTCCTTCCATCTCCTTTCTTGGCACCAGACTAAACACAGGGGTAAACAGCCCTTTGTGTGGAGCTAAGACACAGCCTATTCAAGTGTAAGTAGAGCAGTGCTAAGCTCCTCCCTCCCATACTGCCAGTGATGGCCCATCCAGGCACACTTAAGCTTTCTATTGTGTGTGGCTGTCTAGGAGGAACATAAACAGTAAAACTGTCAGCAACACCCAGTCATGTGACTCACAGGCAGGCTGCAGACACCAAGGGGGTCATTCTGACTCCCGCCGGGCGCGGTCACCGCGCGCCCGGCGGGAGCCGCCAAAATACCGTACCGCGGTCGGAAGACCGCAGTGGGTATTTTGAGGTTTCCCCTGGGCTGGCGGGCGGCCTCCAAAAGGCCGCCCGCCAGCCCAGGGGAAAACGTCCTTCCCACGATGAAGCCGGCTCGTAATCGAGCCGGCGGAGTAGGAAGGTGCGACGGGTGCTACTGCACCCGTCGCATATTTCACTGTCTGCTAAGCAGACAGTGAAATACAAGCGGGGCCCTCTTACAGGGGCCCCTGCAGTGCCCATGCCATTGGCATGGGCACTGCAGGGGCCCCCAGGGGCCCCGCGACACCCCCTACCGCCATCCTGTTCCTGGCGGGTGAACCGCCAGGAACAGGATGGGGGTAGGGGGTGTCAGAATCCCCTCGGCGGCGCAGCAAGCTGCGCCGCCTTGGAGGATTCCAACGGGCAGCGGAAAACCGGCGGGAGACCGCCGGTTTTCCATTTCTGACCGCGGCCAAAGCGCCGCGGTCAGAATGCCCTGCGGGGCACCGCCAGGCTGTCGGCGGTGCTCCCGCCAACCGCGGGCCTGGCGGTCTAAGACCGCCAGGCTCGTAATGAGGGCCCAAGTTTCTCAGGCAAAAAAAGGCCTTTCTAAAAGCGGCATTTTCAAAATTGTAATTTAAAATTCAATTTCACCGTAACAGAGAATTTTTCATTACAATTTCAAAAGCACCAAACATGAACTGGTTACCTGTTTCCATTTGGAAGTAACAGCTTTTTAAATGTAATAAGATAGCTCTATGTTATCCTGTGGGAGAGGTAGACCTTGCTGTAGTGAAAAACAAATTGTAGACCATGCAGCTTCCCCAACAATTAAGGTTTAAAAAAAGCAAAACAAAACAAGCAATCACAAAGCCAAAATGCTGGTATTGATAAAACCGTTAAATTATGTAAAGTGGTGGAAATAGGGGGCTCAAATATAGAGGATCATACAATTTGATGTCTAAAGCATGCTCGATAAACGTAATGTGTAGTAAAGTCTGAAAATGCAAACAATTTCGACTATTACTCCATTGGCAGTTGACTGTTTCAATGCATTTTGCATTTCAACATTACCTTTTCCTTTTTCCCATTTTTTTCTTGCTGGATTTTCTATTTATTTTGTGACATATTTCTGTTCATAATCTTTTTTTTTCTTTTTGCTCAGACTTGGTATTATGCTTGCAGGTTTTTATTTCAATATATGTATTGTTGATTGGTAAGTCTGGTATGTGCAGCACTTCATACGGTTTTGATTATTGATTATTACGTGGCTGTTCTGCTCAAAGGACCAAAGGTCACCTTATCCTTATTTATAACTTTCACATGTTTCTGCTTGAGCACCATGTAACCAAGCCCACGTCTCACACCAAGACTGTGGCGCTCTCCCAATAGCCTGGCAGTCGATTTTTCATAACTGTCCTTCTGATATACTTGTTATTATTCTTAGCGAGTAATGAGAGGTGATCATACAATCTATTGATTTATGAGGCATCTATGACATTTCTTATCCCTACCTTTGTACCTTGCTTGTACCAGAGTCTTCATGTCCTCAGTAGTTGAGGTTCAGAAAGCTTTGAGGAGGAAGTTATCCCATTGACTCACTAACTGGGCGACTCACTAGCTGAGTTCGAATAGGGGTTGTACAAATGCTTACTTTGTCCACCACACCGACAGACTAACAAACTACACTCAGCAAGGAGGTGAAAACATGCACAAGGGACACATCAGCTCTTTAAAACACTCAAAAAAATGAATAAATACATCTTAATGAGAATAAATGCTATTTGAATACTATTTGCTTCAGAACATACTGTTCTCTGAATTAATATTTTTATTTACTCAATATTTGAGGCTGTCGACTTTCCCTTTCACAGAATGTATTAGTACATATAACACATTGCCTTGTTTCTCGAGTGCCTTGCACTCTCCTCATCACCTGAGACAAAATCAGCATTCACAGATTGTTAGATTTAGCTAAGATGTATACAGGGAGTGCAGAATTATTAGGCAAGTTGTATTTTTGAGGATTAATTTTATTATTGAACAACAACCATGTTCTCAATGAACCCAAAAAACTCATCAATATCAAAGCTGAATATTTTTGGAAGTAGTTTTTAGTTTGTTTTTAGTTTTAGCTATGTTAGGGGATATCTGTGTGTGCAGGTGACTATTACTGTGCATAATTATTAGGCAACTTAACAAAAAAAAAAATATACCCATTTCAATTATTTATTATTACCAGTGAAACCAATATAACATCTCAACATTCACAAATATACATTTCTGACATTCAAAAACAAAACAAAAACAAATCAGTGACCAATATAGCCACCTTTCTTTGCAAGGACACTCAAAAGCCTGCCATCCATGGATTCTGTCAGTGTTTTGATCTGTTCACCATCAACATTGCGTGCAGCAGCAACCACAGCCTCCCAGACACTGTTCAGAGAGGTGTACTGTTTTCCCTCCTTGTAAATCTCACATTTGATGATGGACCACAGGTTCTCAATGGGGTTCAGATCAGGTGAACAAGGAGGCCATGTCATTAGATTTCCTTCTTTTATACCCTTTCTTGCCAGCCACGCTGTGGAGTACTTGGACGCGTGTGATGGAGCATTGTCCTGCATGAAAATCATGTTTTTCTTGAAGGATGCAGACTTCTTCCTGTACCACTGCTTGAAGAAGGTGTCTTCCAGGAACTGGCAGTAGGACTGGGAGTTGAGCTTGACTCCATCCTCAACCCGAAAAGGCCCCACAAGCTCATCTTTGATGATACCAGCCCAAACCAGTACTCCACCTCCACCTTGCTGGCGTCTGAGTCGGACTGGAGCTCTCTGCCCTTTACCAATCCAGCCACGGGCCCATCCATCTGGCCCATCAAGACTCACTCTCATTTCATCAGTCCATAAAACCTTAGAAAAATCAGTCTTGAGATATTTCTTGGCCCAGTCTTGACGTTTCAGCTTGTGTGTCTTGTTCAGTGGTGGTCGTCTTTCAGCCTTTCTTACCTTGGCCATGTCTCTGAGTATTGCACACCTTGTGCTTTTGGGCACTCCAGTGATGTTGCAGCTCTAAAATATGGCCAAACTGGTGGCAAGTGGCATCGTGGCAGCTGCACGCTTGACTTTTCTCAGTTCATGGGCAGTTATTTTGCGCCTTGGTTTTTCCACACGCTTCTTGCGACCCTGTTGACTATTTTGAATGAAACGCTTGATTGTTCGATGATCACGCTTCAGAAGCTTTGCAATTTTAAGAGTGCTGCATCCCTCTGCAAGATATCTCACTATTTTTGACTTTTCTGAGCCTGTCAAGTCCTTCTTTTGACCCATTTTGCCAAAGGAAAGGAAGTTGCCTAATAATTATGCACACCTGATATAGGGTGTTGATGTCATTAGACCACACCCCTTCTCATTACAGAGATGCACATCACCTAATATGCTTAATTGGTAGTAGGCTTTCGAGCCTATACAGCTTGGAGTAAGACAACATGCATAAAGAGGATGATGTGGTCAAAATACTCATTTGCCTAATAATTCTGCACTCCCTGTATAATTAACACTGTAGGTACTCTGAAACTGTATTTTCTCATATTCCAATCCTGGGTCTTCTTTTCATCCGTCTGAGAGGGGATGCTGGATGACTGCCGCATCTGAGCCTGCAGTACTCTTTGATTAGAATCATCCAATTAGTGCTCACACTGGTGGAGACGCCTCGGGCGCCATTTCCTGGGACTACAACATTTTTGTGCTGATGCAATGTGAAAGTTTCTGCTCAAGCAGGTTCATATACTTAAGAGAAAAGTTTATGCAGAGCTAAGAGGCGTGTTTTGAGCTTGATGTGAGCTAGTGCTATTCTGATGCATACTGCATTCCTGTGATTAATTTACCTGGCAGCGGTGGAGAGTGTGGTGGGTGGAATCCTGTTTAGTAAACCAGGCAAAGATACTACTTGTGATACTTTCACAGAACAAATGTCCGCCACTCAACAGTCACGGGTGCGGATTCGGTTCATAGTGCATTAGAGCATTATGGCAAATCTCGCTTCTTCAGTTAAAGTATCTGAGCACAAGAAAAAATACCGCACAGCCCTAGAAGGAGAAAATCCTAACTCACTGGAAGACATGTTATGCTTTGGAAGTGTTAGATTAATGCAGAAGTAGAAAGTAATGCTTCTGCAATGGGTCATCAGTACTAATGATACAAGTACAGTGCGAGGAACCCCTTAGGATGCATCCGCCCTATCACTTCGTACATGGCACAGGGAATGTGCTGAGGGTGAGACTGTGAAACAGGGGTTCACGGGGGGAACTATTTTGAAGAAACATTAGTGAACGTGGTGGATGTCTGGGTCATCTACGAACGTTCTGATTATCGTATTAAAAAACCTGACCAAAAATTCCTTAATCAATACATTTGCTAGAATAATTTGTTGAAAGTGTCTATTCGTTCATTAGCAACAATAGAGTGCTCATGACACAGTGTAACAAACGTGGAGAAGTGGTGTGTGTCTGCAAATAAAATAAAATGACTCTTGACCTAAGAGGATTCATGGGAAGATGTGGTTATTTGAGACTAATTGTATTTTAGTTAACAGTGTTTTGACCTCATATTAATTCAAAGGTCATCGTCAGGACAATTGGTCGATTTGAGAACTCTCATGAGCTGAATTTGAGTGAGGCAGCAATTATTGATGCGAAGGTGAAGCTAACAGTTGAAAGACATTTAGTAGGAAAGAGATGACTTACAGTGGGTTCGTTGGTTCTTAGTGAAGGCTACTCATGGTTGTCAACAGTCAGGTAAGAATGGACTGGAGAAAAAGTTATAACAAAAGATTACTATTCATCCACATGTAGAACCAGTCTACTGTGACTGAGCTCCAACCAAAAGTGAGGTGACCAACAATGGTGCCGGCGGTGCGTGATAAGAGAGACTGACGTAGGGAGATGCTAGGGGCTGTTTTCTGTACCCCTGATTGGTTCCTGATTGGCATCTCAGGTATCCCTTGTGCTTGTTTACTGTTGGGAGTTAAAACTGGGTTTTTTATTCACATGGGTAAACAATATTTACAGAACTGGGGCTTAGCAGATCAGCTCCGCCGGTCAGTATATGAAAATGGTGTGCTTTATTGCAGTAAAATATTACTTACAAATGTTGTTAAGATTTGCCTGCAGGAAGCAATGAAATTGGTACTCAACGTTGTTGAATGGATGGGTGGGTCTACCACATTTTTGACTAGCAATCCCTCAGCACGAGATCTGATGCATGCATAGGTACCAGTTAATTCAGATTGATCAACAGTATTGGACAGGCATTCGCCTCAATTAGGATGTGAGAGCGACTGAGTTAGGCAATGAAGAGAGTTTGTCAAAACATTTTAAAATGTCTAATTGGGGGACAACGTATACATGCATAGCACGTTTATCATCTACAAACAACAGTGCTCTCACAAGGATGCATTTAATAAATAACTCTTCCTATGAACTATCGATGAATAAACATTGCAGTAGCTAATTAGCATGAAGAAAACGATTGCATTTTAATCAATCAAAATATTCTTTGGCCAGAGGGCTGTTAGAAGTACGGCACATAAGGAACAAAGACGTTGCGTTAACAGAGACGGATCTGAATGGATTATTATGATTCATGGGAGTGTTTCTGTGGGAATGTATTACACTATAGAATGCTCGGGAGGGATTTCCCATTGTGGCTTTGATAAATAGGGCGATTTCTGTATTGTCCAATTGAGCTGTGGAGAATCCAAGGTCTGCTGCTGTTGTGCTATGTACGGCCATATTCGAGAAACAATCCCCAAGTTACCTTAGGATAAGAGGCAAGCCAAGCGGGATGGAGCCAACATTAAATGCTCTATGCACAATATTCTGAAATGCAGAAGTCAGATGGCTACTGTTGTGCATTGCATGCACATCCATTGACCTGTAGTTGTGCTGGTCAAGCATATAGTGTGCCTAAGATGCACTATAAACACTAGCCGTTGCAACAGACAAAAAGACCACTATGTGGTTGTAGACTTCAGTGTGCACTAAATATTCCAGGTGACTGGTTCGCACACTGGACAGATTGCACCAGTCCTCCCAATACATGCTTGGAATGTACTCAAAATCTCCTACATATTTCGTGGTTCTTGCTACTCAACTGGCAAGTTTTCTTTGGGGGTGCTCAATTAATCAGTCAATCAATTTGTAAAGTGTGCTACATACTCATGAGTGTTTCAAGGCGCTGGGGGGAGGGAGGGTGCTGCTACTGCTCGAAGATCCAAGTCTTGAGGAGTTTTCTGAAGGTGACGAGGTACGAGAATGATCTGCCACCGGAAGATTTGCGTCAGATGCTGGGGATGGAGGCGAGGGCGAGGTTAGCGGAGCGGAGATGCCGGGTGGGGGTCTAGAAGCTGAGTCTGCTGTTCAGGTATGATGGTCCTGTGTTGTGGAGTGCCTTGTGTGCGTGGGTGAGGAGCTTGAAGGTGATCCTCTTGTTGACGGGAAGCCAGTGAAGGTCTCTTAGGTGGGGGGTGATGTGGCAGTGGCGAGGGATGTTGAGGATGAGTCGGGCGGAGGCGTTTTGGATGCGTTGGAGGCGTTGGAGGAGTTTGGATGAGATGCCGGTGTAGAGGGCGTTGCCGTAGTCGAGTCTGCTGCTGACGAGGGCCTGGGTTACTGTTTTACTTGTTTCTGTTGGGATCTATTTGTAAACTCTGCGAAACATGCAGAGGGTGTTGTAGCAGGAGGAGGAGATGGTGCTGACCTGCTTTGACATGGAGAGTGAGGAGTCGAGGGTGAAGCCGAGGTTTCGTGCACTGTCGGTAGGTGTCGATGGGGGACCCAGCGTGGACGGCCACCATAAGTTGTCCCAGGCGGAGGGGGTGCAGCCAAGGATGAGGACCCCTGTTTTGTCCGAGTTTTGTTTTAGCCGGCTGTCTCTCATCCAGTCGGCGATGGCTTTTAGTCCCTCGTGGAGGTTGGTTTTGGCGTTGTGCGGGTCCTTGGTGAGGGAGAGGGTGAGTTTGGTGTCGTCGGCGTAGGAGATGATGTTGAGGTTGTGCTGACGGGCTACTTGTGCGAGGGGGGCCATGTAGATGTTGAACAGCGTTGGTCTGGGGGATGAGCCAAGGGGTACGCCGCAGATGATGTTGAAAGCTTTGGATTGGCACGGGGGAGGCGGACTCTTTGGGTTCTGCTGGCGAGGAAGGATGTGGTCCATTCGAGGGCCTGGTCCTGGATTCCTGCTGCGTGGAGGCAGGATTTTAGGGTGTGGTGACAGACGGTGTCAAAGGCGTCTGATAGGTCTAGGAGGATAAGGGCTGATGTCTCTCCATTGTCGAGGTGGCTAACATTATTCATGTAAGCAGATGCATTTAATACCAAACAAATCCCAGGTGTGTTTCAGAGCTCAGACAACAAATGATGACTTCTATTTTGTGGGGATGTAAGTTAAAATGTGAGTTGACATGTGAGTTAAACTGAATGAATTGCATCTACCATCAGGCACTGTAGGGGTACTATTACATGTTCATTGTGCAAATCAGAAATCCAAGTCAACCTTGTTAAGCATACTTCGGTTTAACCAAAGCAATAGAAAAAATCCTAATCCTTCTCCTACTTATCACCCTACCCAATAGCAGTATTTACATGCATTAAAGCCTTCTGATAAGTCCACCCTATTTAGTAACTGTAACAATTACCCCATTTCTTGTTAGTAGAATTCGATGAAAATCAAGATTGCCTCATTTACAAGTGGTAGATACACATTTCTCCAGCATCAAAGAGCAATAGATTATAAACCACAAGAATCATACCTAATTTCACCCCTATATGACTCCACTTTGGTACTCCCTGTGTTATGCCACAATTGTATAATGAGGTCAATTGCAGACACTCCCTGCACTAGTAGCGTTCAAGCTGTGGTGTGCCCCTGGGTGGAGGTGGGCACTTAAATCCATGTCAGAGAGAGATGAGACCCACGAAAATAAACATTATCAATGTGCACTTCAAGCAACTTCAACCACTGCATGTAAGACTGTGCTCTGGTCTGTATGAAAAGCCACTTTTCAAATGAAAAAGGACCCATCTAAGCCCACTTATACATTACAACTATATTTGCCCTCAATATATGTGACACATGCACATTCACACCTAGCAGTCGGGAGAGAATAATGTTCTCCACCTCATCATCACTTCTCGAGCTGGCCAGAAAATGACATATATGGGCACATTTACCTTTGTGGAGGTCCCTGAAAAAAGGATTTCTAATTAAAGCGTGAGTGGTCATGCCAGAAGTACGTGAGAGAGTACATCTGGTGCATTCTGTATTCAGTCATTCAATAATTGTATTAGAAAACTGAACTGGAAAGTTTGAAGCGCCTTTGAAGACAGAGGAGTAGCTTTGGGCTTACAATGGGAGGTATAAGCCTAAGTCTTTATGCTTCTTCCTCTCTAAGTTACAGCATTCTAACCTAACTGGGTGGAATGTTCTAATGCATTTATAGCCCTTCTGCTTCAGGCTTTACTGGTTGGTAAAGGCCCTCTTTCTCGTTTAAAATCCGGTATAGCCCTCGGCAGCGGACAATAAGGCTATAATGTATTGTGCATCTACCTGTACAAATATAAACTCATAATATTGCAAGTAACACAAAGATAACTGGTTTAGACACCTCATATCATTACTACCTAACTCTACGAAATTCATGTCGGAAGAATGAAGCCCTGAGAGGCTTCAAAGTTATGTTGGCGAGTCACTATTTTCAGACGTTTTAAGCAGTTTAGCAAAGATCGCATCATTAAGATTAGATAAAGGTTTGGTGGAAGATGTGATTTGTTTAATTATTTGTACATGAAGTTTGCAATCTCATTTCATTTCTCAAGTTCATTGCAGGGTGCTTCAAGTATGGCGTTCAACCATAGATTTTCATGGATTACCAGAAATGCATTTGAGAAGAAGTTGTCCATAATGTTAACAGTGATACAAGAGGTGGGATTGTTGAGTGTGCATTGAATTAATATTTTAGTGTCTTGAAGAATGATCTTGGTTGATTTTTGGGTTCTTTGATCATATTATTTGTGATTGTAGCTAGTATGAGGTATTTGAAAGGAGTGGCTGGTATTGGGAGGCGCAATTAGAAGAACAAGAGTGTTACCTTCTCATGAGTGTACCCGGAGATGTTATGTGTAAGATGACGATGGAAACAAAATATTTTGTTTGGTAATAGGTTTTTGAAGATGTACTATAGAACACTAAGTGCCAGATGTATCAAGCTTTTTTGCATTAGCAAACGGTGTGAATTGCATAATTCGGCCATTTGCGAATTCAAAAATGCCTTTCACAATGTATGAAAGGAATTTTCAGTGCAATTTTAAGGAATCGCTAAAATAGCGATTCCTTAAAATTGCAACCCCCTTTAGAGAATTCGCAAATTGCGATTCTCTAAATTGGAAATCGCAAATAGAGAATTCCTATTTGTGATTTCCAAAGCACATGTATCAAGCATTTCCTAAATGTGAATTGGGCATTTAGGAAATGCAATTACCACAAACTAAAGTTTGGCTGTAACCATGTGCAAATTTTAAAAATGCATTTCAAATGCATTTTTAAAATTGACATGTAGCGCACACATGCCCCTATGGCATGTGTGTGCTTCACATGTCCGTAAAAATATTTTTTGGGTGCAGCAGATGGGGCCTTAGGCCCCCAGCACCCTGGGATTTGCATTTCCTAATTTGCGAATTCCTAACTGGAAAATGCAAAAACATTTGCATCAGGCCTACAGGTGCGAATGGGGTCGGATTCTCTATTTGCGATTCGGTAATAGCATTTGTGAATTTTAAGAAATCGCTTTTACCGAATCACAAAAATCATACATACCATTTTGCATTTCTTAAATAGTGATTTCTTAAAATTCGCTATTTAAGAAATGCAAATCGTTTATTTGATACATCGGGCGCATAATTCCCATAAAACATGCTGGTATAGTAATGAGTTTTCATCAGTGAGACGTTTCATAACGTGTACAGTGAAGGAAATGTCAT
The DNA here is from genome assembly GCF_031143425.1 of Pleurodeles waltl. Classification (NCBI taxonomy): domain Eukaryota; kingdom Metazoa; phylum Chordata; class Amphibia; order Caudata; family Salamandridae; genus Pleurodeles; species Pleurodeles waltl. The sequence goes on along the minus strand of NC_090436.1, from coordinate 831,509,302 downwards.
AGTCAGGGTGACAAAATATAAAATAGTATTGTTATGTTTGGTAGTGGTTTAAAGTATTTTAGAAGGAGGGGAAAGAAAGTGAGCCAGGAACCGAGCAGTCAGCATAATTTAAGAATAACAGTCCCAGTTTGAGTGAAATTACGGACAACTTGAATCAAATAGTTAAACAAAACAGAAATACAGAGAAAGGGGATAGCAGGATAACAAAAAAAGTCGGTAGAATTTTTTTTTTTTTAAAGCAAGATGAAGTACTATGGAAGAAGGCAAGGTCCAGGAAAAAGAAGTAAAAGAGGGATAAGTGTAATTAAAAACAAATTCTTAAAATAAAGGTTCGAACATAATGATTTGTACCATTTTGATTAAAACTACTCAAGCACCAGGGGCGTAGCTTGGTCAGTAAGACTGAGCGATGTGAGCTTCAGATTTTCCAACCACCACGCATATCATGGTAAAATACATTATGGGACAAGGAGGTTTCATGAGAGGAGATTAACTGGCAGTGAATAAGGCAGAGGTGTGTTCAGTGGGAGGAGCACTCAGGGACATATTTATACGCCATTTGTGCCAAATTTATGTCATTTGTTTTTACGCAAATTCTGCGCAAAAATAACTCCATATTTATATTTTGATGTTAGACACGTCTTACGTCAAAATATTGGAGTTTGCACCATTTTTTAGATGCGTGAACCTACCTTGCGTCAATGAGATGTAAGGTAGGCGTTCTCATCTAAAAGATGACGCTAACCCCATAGCCCCATATTTATCCTCCCATGCTAAAATGATGCACAGGTGGGAGGAAGGGCTAAATAATGGTGCAAAGCTTGCTTTGCACCATTACTTAACACCTGGGTCAGACCAGGCGTTAAGGGACCTGTGGACCCATTTCAGTGGTTAAACACCATGGAATGGATCCACAGGTGCCCTCCTCAAGTCCCAGGAACACCCCTACCCACACCAGAGGGACACTGGAGGGTGGGGGACCCCATCCCAGGTAAGTAGGATAAGTATAGCTAAGTAATTAAAAAAAGAAATTAAGTGCCATCGGGGGTCCAACTTGGGGCCCCCTGGATGGCACAGGGTGCAGTGGCCATGCCCAGGGGACGCTGCTCCCCTGTGCTGGCCATTGGGGTGGTGGACATGTCTCCTGTCTTTTCTAAGACAGGAGTCATGTGGTATGGATGGTTTTGCATCAGAAAACGACGTTAAGCTGGTTAGAGTCATTTTTTTTACTCTAACCTGCCTTACGTAATTTTTTGGTGCAAAACCCTCTTCTCCCATACCGCCAGCCCCACCCAGCTAACTTCATTTTTTTTTTACGCTAGGTCACCCTTTGCACCGGCTTGCGCCATTCTATAAATATGGCACCGGCTGGTGCTCAGGAATGGCGCAAGCCGGTGCTAAACTTTTTGGTGCAAAACTGCGTTAGTGCAGATTTGCACCAAAAAGTATAAATATGCCCTCAGTGAGAGAAAACATCATATTTTGTAAAATAACATTTTTAGGACTTTCACAAAAGAGAGAGGGAGAGAGTGTGTGTGCCTTTTTTGTCTGTGTGTATGTAAAAGTTCCTGGTGAAATCCGACGGATACCCGATTTAAAGCCCCTCCACCCAATTATTTATCAGAAAATATATTAATTATAGGGGTGTATCAACCTAAATACGCCCCTAGAGCTACGTCTCTGTCAAACACAGTACCCATGAAACTGAGAGGGTGTGACAGGAAGCTGTTCGTTTTACCTCAGCAGAACAGGTTTGCTCACAGCATAATTGTACCTTGCCGATCTAAGATCATATCATGAAGGTCTGCATTTCTGTAGGGCACAGCTGTTCACCTGTTTTCATGCAATGCAATTCGGAATTTTTCTGAGTATATGAATGCGATGCAAACCGCACAGCTGAGAGGGTCAGTGATGCCCACAGCCCATATACCAGCTTAGAGAATTTCTGACTTAAATATATTCATTTGAGAAAGAAAAGTCATATACAAATAGGCGGACGATCGTGTCATGAGTGAATGCACATGATATGTCCCAATGGACTTATTTCAAAGCTATGAGCCTGACGTCCTATTTCTACTCTCAAAGCAGGGTTGTGTAATTTGCACACACACTGATGTGAGCGAATTCTAAAGCAATTTGAGTAGTAAATGGTGTGCTCGTAGGTCACATAACAAATTTTACAGTCTCAGGGACTAGCAAAATTGTCTCACTACAGACTATTAGTTTGGCAGGTTGCAATTTGTGACTGCTTGTGATGGGCTGCACATGCAGGGACGAGGGTCTATAAGTGATAGCAAATGTACCATCACTGCATTTGTGTGCCCAAACAGTAAACATTTTTCAAAGCAACCTGTGTCAAATAAAGGGACAGGCTAAGCTTTAAAAAAATGTTTAATGATTTGCACGCATCAGGGCAGCAGGCAGTGATCCACTAGACCACTCACCTTAAGGCAGCTGACACAGTCCCCAAAGTGGGCAGTTACCACCCCAAATTGGTGGTCAGTAACTGATAAACGCTTTATAATTGGAATTGTAGTCACAAATCATTGGCACAGTCCGTAAGGAATACCAAAGAGGAGAGGGGCATCTCTTTCGCCCCCTTTCTATTTGCGATTTATATGGCACTTTTCTAACTTATAGGTCTTTGATTCCGTTTAAAAGGTGTTTTGCAGTTTGTGTTTTTAGTCAGTCACAGGCATTGCGGCCTCAAAAAGTATTTGTACATTGCCTAATGTATTTTTTATTGTCATAATATGCCTAACGTTTTGCTGGGATTTTATATTTTATTGTGTCAGATAGTTTTATCACAGGGATGCACTGTAAAAAAATATTTTCAAGTGAACCAAACAAGTAAAATAAATTGCAGCCTGTTTAAAATAATCATTACTGCCTCCTGTTGTCGGTTTCATCACATTGTCAGAAGCAGACTTCACTCTCTCTGAAGTGCCCAGCGGGATCAATTATCACCCAACCATTTTACCAGGAAGTCCCACATTTAGACATTGAGCTTAGCACCGTCCCCCTTGTGTGCTGTGCCAAGGCATGAAAAAAGGCTAAAATAGAAGCTGGTAGTAAAAAATATTATTTGTGCTTTATTTGCAATTTACAAGATTCCCGATGCTATCAATCAGCAGCTAATAGCCATAATTTGACCTTTTAAGCCTCTTTATTGAGCACTATTGATGTGGAGCGGCCATTCAGTTCATCCGATCAGCGAAGAGGTCATCACTTGTAACCAGAGCGACCTTAGAAAATAGAGCTAGATTAGCTCCACAATGACTCACAACCTGAAAGGAACAAAGTGCATGCTGAGAGACAGACCCCGATCTGAGTACTACGGCTCAAGTTGTGATATACTCTTTTTACTTCAATAAATATAGGTCAGTGCTTGCATTGCTGCATTAAGAGCAAAAATAATTTCACTACTGTTAGAAATGGGATCACTAGTTGGCAGACATTTGTCCAAATAGGGATCACAATCCTAATCAGGGTAAGTCACACACACTCCAAATTATCCTGTGCCCACCATCTGGTAGCTTGGCACTGAGCAGTGAGGCTTAACTTAGAAGGCAATGTGTAAAGTATTTGTGCAATAACACAGTGAAAACACCACAAAAATACACCACACAGGTTTAGAAAAATATATGATATTTATCTAGTTAAATTAAGGTAAAGACGATAAAGATTCAATAAGCACAAGGTGAAATATCACTTTTGCAAATTAAAAAGAGTCTTAGATCTTAAACATCAACAGCTGTCTCTTGTTTGCACAAAGTGCCTGGTTTGCATCAAAATTATCATGCACGGAGACCTCAGAGGAGGAGATGCGTGGAAAAATAAAGTGTGCGTCTGATTTTCCAACACCGCACAGATGATGCATAGTTTCTTTCCACGCTGCAAGGGGCATTGCATCGATTTACAGCGCACAGTCTTGGTTCTTCACTGCGATGTGGGGATCTTTTGACGTCCAGGGACAATGGGTGGAAATCCTGGGCGTGCGGAACAAAGTCACAGGCTTTGCTTTCGAACCGGTAGACGTTGCGTCGCATTTTCTGTTGCACGGCAGTCGCTGCATCGATTCTACACTCAGGAGGTTGGGCTGCGTTGTTCTGGCTCGGCTCTGCGTTGATCCGGTATGGCTGTGTGTCTAATTTCCAGTCACAATGCAGGTGCTGCGTTGATTTTCACTTAGGAAGGCGGGCTGCATCATTTTGGTTCGGCTGGGTGGAGATTTTCTCATCGCAAGGCAGGCTGTGCATCGTTTCCGGCAGGCTGTGTGTCGATTTTAGGTGCACAAGGAATTTCCTTGAAGAGATGAACTCTTTTTGGCCCTGAAACTTCAGAAAACAGAAGGCAAGCTCAATCCAAGCTCTTGGAGAGCACTTCTCAGCAAAGCCAGAGGCCAGCAAGGCAGCAGGGCAACAGCAAGGCAGCAGTCCTTCACAACAAAGCAGTCCAGGTGAGTCCTTTGGGCAGTCAGGCACTTCCTTTTGACCGGTTGCAGGTTCAGGTCCACAAGTGTCAGATTTGGTTGGGTCAGGGACCCAGTTTATATACCCAACAATGGCTTTGAAGTGGGGGAGACTTCAAAGAGTGCTTTTGAAGTGCACAATGTCCCCTTTCAGTACAGGTCTGTCTTCCAGGGTCCCAGGAGGGGGTTTGGCAGTTCATTGTAGGAGGGCAGGCCACTAGTCTTTGAAATGTAAGTATCAGGCCTTCCAGCCCAGGAAGACCCACTCGGTATGCAGATGAATGCAGATGTGTCTGAGTGTCCTGTGTTTGTGGTTGTCTGGGTGGTATGCACAAGGGAGCTGTCAACAAGCCCAGCCCAGACTTTGATTGGAGACAGGCTATAAGCACTCACATTCTAAAAGTGGCATTTCTAAAATAGTAATAGAAAATTCAACCTCACCAATAAGCATAATTTTCTATTACCTTTCTGGCCATGCTAAACATGACCTGTTAACCCCTTTCTGATCAGAACCTACCACTCAAACAGTATATGAAGATAGACCTAATGCTAGCCTATGAAAGGAGCAGGCCTCACATTAGTGGAAAATGAATTTAGGAGTTTTCCACTACCAGGACATATAAAGCATATGTCCTGCCTTTACCTACATAGCACCCACCCTATGGGTTACCTAGGGCCTACCTTATGGGTGACTTATATGTAGAAAAAGGGGAGTTTAAGGCTTGGCAAGTATTTTTAAATTTCCAAGTCGAAGTGCCACTGAAACTGCACACACGGGCCTTGCAATGGCAGGCCTGAGACATGGTTATGGGGCTACTTATGTGGGTGACACAACCAGTGCTGCAGGCCCACTAGTAGCATTTAATTAACAGGCCCTGGTCACATATAGCGCACTTTACTAAGGACTTACAAGTAAATTAAATATGCCATTTGGGTATGAGCCAATGTTATCATGTTTGAAGGGAGAGGACATATGCACTTTAGCACTGGTTAGCAGTGGTAAAGTGCGCAGAGTCTCAAAACCAGCAAAAACAGTGTCTGAAAAGTGGAGGGTGGCAAGCAAAAAGTTGGGGGTTGATGATGCTAAGGCTGTCAGGTCTAACACCTACCTGTAGTAAACAGCACCTGTTGTAGTGTCTCAGTTATGTCTTTTGTGACCGCCTTAAGGTGGATAATCTTGACAAGGCTGATTGGTTCATTGGGGCAAAGGGGTGATGGTTTCCATGGAAGACCACCTGGATGAGAGTGGTCATGGTGACCAAGGCCTCCTAGGTGGAGGAAACAACAATCCACATTTACAAAAGATGTGGACACTATCAGTGCCTTCTGTGTCCTGTGGTGCCCTTCATGCACTGTACAAGGGCATTTTCTGGCCTGTTGCAGATATTTGGCAACTATTTTGAGCCGCCACCACTAAGTTGCGACCTGAGACCACCAACTTACCTCACCTAGCGGAAGTCCTGGTCCAACCAGTACAATGTAAAACAAAGTTACATCTAATGTTGGAAAAGGAGTGACTTGTTTACTTTCTTTCCATCTGCATGTTCTACCCTGGTTGTTAAAGATATGTTACATGATAGGGCTAGCAATCCATCAGTTTGTCATGACACTGACTTTCTGTCCTGTTTTAGCTGCTAAGATGCATTTATAATTTTCACATGTGCATGACGAAAGGACAGCGTTCGTCAGACAAATGGATCAAAGGCATAACAGGCAGCATAGTACACAAACGGGGAAGTTTTCTTGAATTATATATTTTTTAAATAATCAAGCGGCATGTGCCTCTCGCCATTTGCGAGATGGACCTGTAGGTAGCTCAGCTTGAAAGTGAGAACTGACAAAGGCAATATGTTTTGATTTTGTATAGGGCAGGCACACAGAGGCTGTCGCGGTTCTCAACGGTCTTACCCTCGCAGCGGAGAGGCGTAGGGGAACGGTCCTTGTTCCGACGGGTTCTGCTCTGGCCGAGGTAGGGGCGACCCCTTCCGGTAGCCACGGTGCTGTTTGGTATGAGCGAACCACTACAGTCCGTGCCCTCCAGAAGGAGTCCCAGAGGAAAAACCCCAGTAGGGTAAAAAACCTCCACAGGAACTCCCTGAAACGAAAAGGAGGACACCAGGGTATTAGGACCGCAGTTCAGGAAGGCAGGAAAACAAGGCAAATCAGGAACAGACAGGATCCGCAGAAGGATATCAAATAGGAGCATGACTATCACCAAGGAGTGTTGCAACGCAATGAACAGGCAGTTGGAATCCCCTTATATACTCCTGGACAGGAAACAGGAAACAGGAAGTAGAACACCGCCATCTTGGATTGGGGAAGAGATAACAATAGTGAATTAGGTATGTGCGTAAAACAATGCATGCTGGGTAGAGAGGGAGTGGTCAGCATGCTGAGAGGAAAAAAAGGACAAGTATAAAGTGCACCATGTGTAAGGGTTCTGTTTCGTTCCCAGGATATCGGTAAGTGAGATATAACATGCAAGAACGCGCATCACGCGCTGTAAGCGGCCCTGCCACGTCTGTTTTTATTGTAAAATGTATAATAGGGGAGGCGGCGAGTGCCGCGACCCTTAAACCGGCTCCTTGGAGCCTCCCTGGTTTTCGCCTGAGCCGCGGCATCCCCCGCGACCCAAGCGTCAACCGTGGTGGGCGTCGAAACCCGAACGCTGGCCGCGGCGCTCCCCGCGACCGGGGCGTCGGCCGCGGCGAGATTGGCGTGCCGCGCCGCGGCAACCGGGGCCCGCGGCCGCGGCGAGCGCCGCGGTGAGAGCCGCGGCGTAACAGTATGCCCCCCCCCCGAGGCCCTGGGTTTGTGAGGGAAGAGCCGAAAAAAGCGGCGGACCAAGAGAGGAGCATGAACCGAAGAGGCATCCTCCCAGGAACACTCACTCATGGGGTATCCCTTCCAATGAATAAGGAATTGGAGGCGCCCATGGAAAAACCGAGAGTCACAGACCTCCTGAACTTCGTACTCCGGTACATTGTCAAGCAACAGAGGAGGGGGACAGGGCAACTGTCTATGAAAAAGATCAGGACGGTAAGGTTTCAACTGCGCGACATGAAATACCGGATGGATCTTCCATGTCCGAGGTAGACGAAGACACATAGATACTGGGTTGATTTTCTTGAGAATGAGAAAGGGACCATAAAAGCGGGGTTTGAATTTGTTTTGGGTGAGTCGGAGAGGTAGGAATCTAGAGGAGAGCCAGACCTTATCATGGACCCGATATAGAGGAGCCGCACAGCGTCTCCTATCTGCTATTGTCTTCATGCGGGACTTGGTGGACACAAGGTTAGAATGGATAAGTCGCTGTATACCCCGTAGCTGTCGAACGAAAGAGGAGATGGCGGGAAGGTTGGAGTTGTCTCTCAGGGGAGTTGGGAAGGCCCTAGGAAGGAAACCATAGGAGCCATAGAAAGGAGAGACTTTAGAGGCACTGTGTAGAGAGTTATTATAGGAGAATTCTGCAAGCGGTAAGTAGGGAGCCCAATTACTTTGTGTAGCGTTACAGAAGCTACGTAAGTACTGCTCGAGATCCTGATTGAGTCGTTCTGTTTGTCCATTGGTTTGAGGGTGGAACCCGGATGACAAGGCCACCTGGATCCCCAAGATCTTGCAGAATTGGTTCCAGAAACGGGAGATATATTGGGGACCTCTGTCTGATATAATAACTTGGGGTAGCCCATGTAGCCTGAAAATTTCTTGAGTAAAGACCTGACTTAACTCCTTTGCCGTGGGTAACTTTCTCAAGGCCGTGAAGTGGGCCATCTTGGTGAAGGAGTCCACAGTTACCATTATGATGTGGTTTCCCATTGAGGAAGGTAAGGCGCACATAAAATCGGTGGATATGGTAAGCCATGGGCCTGGGGGAACAGGTAATGGGCGGAGTAAGCCCACAGGTCTGGTTCGGGGTGTCTTGGCTTGAGCACATGTAGGACAGGATAACACATATGCCTCAGTGTCAGCCTTGAGAGTTGCCCACCAGAAAGAGCGAAGCAAAAGATCTTGAGTCGCTTTCACTCCTCGATGACCCGCAATAGGAGAATCATGGCACATGTGTAAGGCTTCGATTTGCACTGTTTTAGTGGGTAAAAACAGGGCCTTATCATGATAATAGTAGTCATGATCTATGTGCAGCTGTGGACGTAACCTTTTTAGTTCTGTTTCGTGTAGACGGGCATATTCAGACTTAACTTGATCTAAAAAGGTCTGTGCTACCCCTATGATTTTATTGTTGTCGAATAAGTTTTGAACCGCGGAATCACCGCACCCAGGATAACGTCGGGACAGGGCATCCGCCAGGATGTTCTGAGAACCAGGGATGTAGGTGATATAGAAATCATATTGGCTGAAGAAGAAGGCCCATCGAGCTTGCCGGCTATTTTGGCACTGGAAATTTCTTAAACACTGTAGATTTCTATGATCGGTCCGGGCTTCGAAGGGCTCCTTTGATCCCATCAAAAAGTGTCTCCATTCAGTGCACGCGACCTTTAAGGCGAGTAATTCGCGTTCTAGCACGGAATAGTTTCGCTCAGAATCAGATAGAATGTGTGATAGATAGAATACAGGGTGTTCTAGGTCATCATCGTCTTGTCTTTGTAACAAGGCAGCCCCAATGGCTCTTTCTGAGGCGTCTGTGACAACAATGAATTGTTTGCTAATGTCTGGGTGTCGAAGAATAGGGGCTTGACTAAAGGCTTTCTTTAAGTCCTGAAAAGCTGACTCAGCGCCTGGTGTCCAACAAAAACCTTTCTTTAGGTGTTCCTTTTTGAGGGTTTGAGTAATGAAGCTGGTTCTCTGGGCAAAGTCTGCTATTAACTGCCGGTAGAAGTTGGCTAGTCCCAGAAAACATTGAGTCTCCTTGATGGAAGAAGGAGATGGCCAGTTCAATATAGCCTGTACTTTGTCTGAGTCCATGGCAATTCCGGTTTTGTCTATACAGTATCCCAAATATTTCACTTCTATCTGATCAAATTCGCATTTTTCAGGCTTACAGAACAAATGATGTTGTCGGAGTCTTTCTAAGACTTGGCGGACGTGCTTGGAATGTTCCTCTGGATGAACCGAATAAATTAGGATATCGTCAAGATACACTACCACTGTTTGTTGCAAAAGATCAGAAAAGATAGAATCCATGAATCTTTGAAAGATGGACGGGGCATTAGTGAGTCCGAAGGGCATTACTCTATATTCGTAGTGACCAAAAGGTGTTCTAAAGGCGGTCTTCCACTCATCACCTTCTCTGATTCTTAGCAGATGATAGGCTCCTCGGAGATCCAGCTTAGTGAACCTCTTGGCTCCTCTGACTGCTTCTAAGATGTCTTTGATGAGGGGTAACGGATACCGGTCTTTGATAGTGATCCTGTTTAACCCTCTGAAGTCGATACAGGGACGCAGGTCTTTGGTTTTCTTTGGTACAAAGAAAAGAGGAGCCCCGGCGGGTGAAGAGGAGGGAGTTATTAACCCACTTTGTAGATTCTCATCTAGGTACTCCTTCAGAATTTGTTTCTCTGGTTCGGTGAGGGAGTACATCCGCCCAAAAGGAACTACAGTGTCTGGCTCTAAAGAAATGGCACAGTCGTATTCTCTGTGGCGTTGCAATCTGTCGCGGTTCTCAACGGTCTTACCCTCTCAGCGGAGAGGCGTAGGGGAACGGTCCTTGTTCCGACGGGTTCTGCTCTGACCGAGGTAGGGGCGACCCCTTCCGGTAGCCATGGTGCTGGTTAGTATGAGCGAACCACTACAGTCCGTGCCCTCCAGAAGGAGTCCCAGAGGAAAAACCCCAGTAGGGTAAAAAACCTCCACAGGAACTCCCTGAAACGAAAAGGAGGACACCAGGGTATTAGGACCGCAGTTCAGGAAGGCAGGAAAACAAGGCAAATCAGGAACAGACAGGATTCGCAGAAGGATATCAAATAGGAGCGTGACTATCACCAAGGAGTGTTGCAACGCAATGAACAGGCAGTTGGAATCCCCTTATATACCCCTGGACAGGAAACAGGAAACAGGAAGTAGAACACCGCCATCTTGGATTGGGGAAGAGATAACAATAGTGAATTAGGTATGTGCGTAAAACAATGCATGCTGGGTAGAGAGGGAGTGGTCAGCATGCTGAGAGGAAAAAAAGGACAAGTATAAAGTGCACCATGTGTAAGGGTTCTGTTTCGTTCCCAGGATATCGGTAAGTGAGATATAACATGCAAGAAAGCGCATCACGCGCTGTAAGCGGCCCTGCCGCGTCTGTTTTTATTGTAAAATGTATAATAGGGGAGGCGGCGAGTGCCGCGACCCTTAAACCGGCTCCTTGGAGCCTCCCTGGTTTTCGCCTGAGCCGCGGCATCCCCCGCGACCCAAGCGTCAACCGTGGTGGGCGTCGAAACCCGAACGCCGGCCACGCCGCTCCCCGCGACCGGGGCGTCGGCCGCGGCGAGATTGGCGTGCCGCGCCGCGGCAACCAGGGCCCGCGGCCGCGGCGAGCGCCGCGCGGCGTAACAGAGGCACACAAACATGGGCACTCATGGAGTTGGTGCACTTGCATGAACATGCACTTTTGGAATGTTCCATGGGCATACGGACACCATGCGCACAGGCCAACAAACATACAGGTACACATGCACATAGATCAGCTAACCCACACATTGGAGTACACAGACCAATAGTTATGAATAACTCTGCACCAGAGGTGCAAGGTGATGTACATCAGCGGACAATAACAATGATGTGCAGATGAGGGGGTAAGACAATGTGCATCATTGGGGTGCAGCATGATGTACACCGTGGGAACGCTGGATGAGGTGCCTCAGGGGAGTACTGAGTGATGTATCTCAGGGAAGCACTGGGCGATGTGTCTCAGGGGATCACAAGGTGATGTGCCACATGATGGCACATGTGCTGTCCGCCAGAGAACACTGAGCATTGTGGAACAGGGAGCATTGTAGAGCATAAAGGGAGCACTGAGAAATATACAGTTAAGGAGTGCAGGCCTGGATGATGTATGGAGGCACCTGATGATGCTGATGGTGTTGTGGAGGGAAACATGTTCAATGAAGACACCTGGTGCTTTAGTGGTCACAAGTTTATGCTTGGTAGAGGGACACAGGGAGATATCAGAGGGGTCCCTAATTCACCATTGTTAGAAATGGGGTTTTTGGTTGGCAGTCAGGTTACCCCCTGTCCAAGCTAAAGCCCTCACTCTAGTCAGGGTAACTCACACACAATCCAAGATTATCCTGTGCCCACCCTCTGGTAGCTTGGCACGAGCAGTCAGGCTTAACTTAGAAGGCAATGTGTAAAGTATTTGTGCAATAAATCATACAATACCACCATATAGCACCACAAAAATACACCACACAGTGTTTAGAAAAATATATAATATTTATCAGGATAATTGTAGGTCAAAAAGAATAAGGTTGTAATGGAAAATTGTAGAAATATCACGGAAAAGTGATATAAAGTGTCTTAAGTCTTTAGAATATAAACAAAGTCTCTTTCAAGCACAAGTACCTGGTTGGGAGTGGAAAAATCTCCTCAGAGGGCCACAAGAGAAGAGGTGCGTGGAAAAAGGGTGTGTGCGTCGATTTCTCCCCCGCACACACGGACTTGCGTCGTTATTTTCCACGCGGTGAAGTCGGCGTCGTTTTCCGGCGCGCGGACAGTCTCTTTCTGTGGATCGCGGGGATTACCAGATGTCCCGGGTCTGTGCGTGGATTTTCCTGCTTGTTCTCCGGCTGCGCGTCGGTCTGCGGGGCTGCGCGTCGAAATTACGATCTCACGGCAGGCGTCGCGTCGATTTCTCCTCTAGACTTCGATCTGCGGGGCTGCGCGTTGAAATTACGATCTCACGGCAGGCGTTGCGTCGATTTCTCCTCTAGAGGACGGACGGCGTTGTCCTTGCGAGGCCGTGCGTCGGATCTTCGGTCGTCCCAAGAGCGTCGCGTCGATCAGCGTCAGAGTGCGGCGTTTTTCTCGCCGCGAAACAAGCTGCACGTCGAAATTTTCGGCGCACGGAGCGTCCAAGTAAAAGAGGGAAGTCTTTTTGGTCCTGAGACTTCAAGGAACAGGAGGCAAGCTCTATCCAAGCCCTTGGAGAGCACTTTCACAGCCAGACAAGAGTTCAGCAAGGCAGCAGGGCAACAGCAAGGCAGCAGTCCTTTGTAGAAAGCAGGCAGGTGAGTCCTTTGAGCAGCCAGGCAGTTCTTCTTGGCAGGATGTAGGTTCTGGTTCAGGTTTCTTCTCCAGCAAGTGTCTGATGAGGTAGGGCAGAGGCCCTGTTTTATACCCAAATGTGCCTTTGAAGTGGGGGAGACTTCAAAGAGTGGCTAAGAAGTGCACCAGGTCCCCTTTCAGTTCAATCCTGTCTGCCAGGGTCCCAGTAGGGGGTGTGGCAGTCCTTTGTGTGAGGGCAGGCCCTCCACCCTCCCAGCCCAGGAAGACCCATTCAAAATGCAGATGTATGCAAGTGAGGCTGAGTACCCTGTGTTTGGGGTGTGTCTGAGTGAATGCACAAGGGGCTGTCAACCAAGCCCAGCCAGACGTGGATTGTAAGGCACAGAAGGATTTAAGTGCAAAGAAATGCTCACTTTCTAAAAGTGGCATTTCTAGAATAGTAATATTAAATCCGACTTCACCAGTCAGTAGGATTTTGTATTACCATTCTGGCCATACTAAATATGACCTTCCTGCTCCTTTCAGATCAGCAGCTGCCACTTCACCAGTGTATGAGGGCAGCCCCAATGTTAGCCTATGAAGGGAGCAGGCCTCACAGTAGTGTGAAAACGAATTTAGGAGTTTTACACTACCAGGATATATAACTACACAGGTACATGTCCTGCCTTTTACCTACACAGCACCCTGCCTTAGGGGTTACCTAGGGCACACCTTAAGGGTGACTTATATGTAGAAAAAGGGGAGTTCTAGGCTTGGCAAGAACTTTTAAATGCCAAGTCGAGGTGGCAGTGAAACTGCACACACAGGCCTTGCAATGGCAGGCCTGAGACAAGGAAAAGGGGCTACTTAAGTGGGTGGCACAACCAGTGCTGCTGGCCCACTAGTAGCATTTAATTTACCAGCCCTATGCACATAAAGTGCACCTTACTAGGGACTTATAAGTAAATTAATAGTCCAATCAGGTATGATTCCAGGTTACCATGTTTTAGGGGAGAGAGCATATGCACTTTAGCCCTGGTTAGCAGGGGTAAAGTGCGCAGAGTCTATAAACCAGCAAAAACAGTGTCCAAAAAGTGCAGGGAGGCAGGCAAAAAGTTAGGGGTGACTACCCTAAGGCTGTCAGGTCTAACATGTGTGTCCCCCAGCTGAAAGTGGGGAGAGCTACCCAACCTCCTGGGAGCTCTCATCGCTAAGGCGGAAGTACCTGGAGAGACCATCAGCATTGGCGTGGTCAACCCCTGGGCGATGTTCCACCGTAAAGTCCATCCCCTGTAGGGAAATGGACCACCTCAAGAGTTTTGGATTCTCACCCCTCATCTGCATGAGCCATCTGAGGGGCCTGTGGTCTGTCTGAACCCGGAAGTGAGTCCCAAACAGGTAGGGTCTTAGCTTCTTCAGTGCCCAGACCACAGCAAAAGCTTCTCTCTCAATAGCACTCCACCTCTGTTCCCGTGGTAATAGCCTTCTGCTAATAAAGACTACCGGTTGATCTCGGCCCTCCTCATTCAGCTGTGCTAGGACTGCCCCTATGCCATGCTCTGAAGCGTCTGTCTGCACGATAAATTCCTGGGATTAGTCCGGGGCCATGAGCACGGGGGCCGTGCACATGGCTTCCTTCAGGGCGTCAAAGGCTTTCTGACAAGCCTCTGTCCAATTCACCAACCTAGGTTGTTTCTTGGAAGTGAGTTCTGTCAAGGGTGTTACAATGGTACCATAGCCCTTGACAAATCTGCGGTAGTATCCTGTGAGGCCTAGAAAGGCTCTCACCTCAATCTGTGTTCGTGGTGGTTGCCAGGCCTTGATAGTTTCAATCTTGGCCTGGAGTGGCTGCACCTTGCCACCACCCACTAGGTGTCCCAAGTACACCACGGAACCCTGCCCAATCTGGCACTTACTAGCCTTGATGGTCAGGCCTGCCTGTTGCAGGGCCTGAAGTACCTCCTTGAGGTGAAGCAGGTGTTCCTCCCAGCTGGAACTGTAGACAGCTATGTCATCCAGGTAGGCTGCACAGAAGGCATCCTTGCCAGCTAGGACCCCGTTAACCAACCGTTGGAAGATAGCAGGGGCATTTTTCAACCCAAACGGCATCACCCGGAACTGGTAATGGCCATCAGGGGTTGAAAATGCGGATCTTTCCTTAGCCCCCTCAGTCAGGGCGATCTGCCAGTACCCTGAAGTAAGATCAAACGTACTCAGGAACTTGGCAGCGCCTAGCCTGTCCACGAGCTCATCAGCTCGGGGGATGGGGTGAGCATCAGTCCGTGTGACTGAGTTGAGACCCCGGTAGTCCACACAGAACCGGAGTTCTGGCTTCGCACCTGGGGCAGTAGCCTTAGGGACCAACACCACTGGGCTGGCCCAGGGACTACTGGATTTCTCGATAACCCCTAGAGTCAACATCTTGGAGACCTCCTCCTTGATGCTGGCCTTCACCTTATCCGACAACCTGTAAATTTTGTTCTTCACAGGGAGACTGTCACCAGTGTCAATATCATGAACACAGAGGTGGGTCAGTCCAGGAGTAAGGGAGAACAGGGGGGAGAACTGCTCCAACAGCTCATAGCAGTCTCCTTTCTGGTTTAGAGTCAGGGAGTCAGACAGAATGACCCCGCTTACTGACCCATCACCTTCTTGGGCAGAGAGGAGGTCGGGGAGAGGTTCACTCTCCTCTTCCATTCCTTCATCTGTGACCAGAAGCATGTTGATCTCCGACCTCTCAAAATGAGCTTTTAGTCGGTTCACATGGAGCACCCTTAGGGGATTCCTAGGGGTTTGGAGGTCCACTAGGTAAGTGGCCTCCCCTTTCCGCTCCTTTATTTCAAATGGGCCAGACCAGCGGTCCTGGAGAGCTCTGGGCTCTACTGGCTCCATTACCCACACTTTGTCTCCAGGTTGAAACTCTACCAGGGTGGCCTTCTGGTCATACCAGTGTTTCATTACCTCTTGACTGGCCTCAAGGTTACTTTGGGCCTCTTTCCAGAAGCGGGTCATCTGGTTGCGGAGGGCCAACATATAGCTGACCACATCCTGAGGGGGTGTCTTTGGAGCTTTCTCCAATCCCTCCTGGACAATGCTTAAGGGTCCCCTGACAGGGTACCCGTAGAGAAGCTCAAAGGGACTGAACCCTACCCCCCTCTGGGGGACCTCTCTGTAAGCAAAGAGAAGGCATGGTAAGAGGACGTCCCACTTACGCCTCATGGCCTCAGGGAGGCCACCAATCATGCCTTTCAGGGTCTTGTTGAATCTCTCCACAAGACCATTAGACTGGGGGTGATAGGGGGTGGTGAACTTGTAAGTTACACCACACGCATCCCACAGAGACTTCATGTATGCAGACATGAAGTTAGTGCCTCTGTCAGACACTATTTCCTTGGGGAATCCCACACGGGTAAATATCCCCATCAGGGTTCTGGCCACCACCGGTGCAGTTATGATCCTCAGAGGGATTGCCTCTGGGTAACGGGTGGCATGGTCCACCAAAACCAGGATGAACCTGTTGCCTAAGGCAGTTTTGGGGTCCAAGGGACCCACAATGTCGATGCCCACCCTTTCAAAGGGGGTGCCAACGACAGGAAGTGGAATCAGGGGGGTTTTAACCCTTTTTCCTGCTTTACCACTGGCCTGGCAGGTAGGACAAGATCTGCAGAACGTATCTGAGTGTGTCCTCATTTTGGGCCAATAAAAGTGGGTGACAAGCCTGTTAAAGGTCTTGCCCTGCCCCAAATGTCCTGCCAGGGGAATGTCGTGAGCCAGACCCAGTAGGAAGGTTCGGTAACATTGGGGGAACACCAGCATACGTGCTGCCCCAAAGGCCGGAACCTTAGGCTCACTGTAGAGGAGATCATTCTCCCAATATAGGTGGTGATCGCCAGAGGCGTCGCCTGCTGCCTGGTTTGAGGCTTGTTTCCTCAAACCTTCCAGAGTGGGACATTCTTTCTGCGCCTTGCAGAATTCCTCCCTGGTGGGTCCACCCTCAACTTGCCAGCCAGCAAGCTCAGGTAAGTCACCTAGGGCGGCAATGTCTTCCCCAGTTGGCTCGGGAGCCTCCTCCTCAGGAGCCCCGTCAGCCACTGTGGGAACTTCTGGGGCCGGTTTCCCGCGCCCCTGGTCCCTCCTCCTGGCAGCTCTCTGGGCCATCGTTCCAGGCTCCAGATGCCCTTGACTTCCCTCTCGGTCAGCCATGGACCGTGTGGTCATGCAGACCCACTCAGGTAACCCTAACATCTCCAGGTGAGACCTGAGCTCCACTTCTTTCCAAGCAGTGTGCTCAAGATCATTGCCTAACAGACAATCTACAGGCATGGCAGGACTCACAGCTACTTTCAGAGTACCAGAGACCCCCCCACACTCAAAGGGAACCAGAGCCACCGGTAGGTGACTCTCGCGATTGTCAGCGACTCTGACCTGGTGGAATGTATTAGGTACTATCTGCTCTGTTGACACCAGCTGACTCTTGATAGTAGTCATACTGGCTCCTGTGTCACGCAGAGCCTCCACCTTCTGCCCATCAATGGTGACCCACTGCCGGTACTTGGAAGTATTTTTGGGCATGTGGGCCTGGGGCACCATTTCTCCTTCTCCCAGGGACACTAGGGAAATCTCTACCTGCTCCCCAAAGCTACTTGGGTCCATCTCCCCCCCGAGCGCTACACTAGTCAACCCAGGTGCCTGTCCGGTAGTGGACGGTGCCCTCTTAGGGCACTGTGGATCGCCTTTGTAGTGACCATACTGGTAACACTCCATGCATTTGGGGCTAGATTTCCCTGACTTGTCATATGTCCCTGGCTTTTTCCCAAATTTGGAAAAGGAAGGGTTGCCACCCCCTCCCTGGGAATTCTTTTGGGGGCCTTTGGAAAGTTCCTTATCCGCAAGTTTATCTCCCCCCTCTTTCTTCTGTTGGGAACCCTGACCACCCTTGTGGGAGTCCCCCCCAGGTACCTTCTTGGACACTCTGGTGTTAACCCAGAGGTCCGCCTCCTCAGCAAGCTTCCTGGGATCAGTCAGCTTACTATCCACCAGGTGCTGGCGCAACTCTGTATAAGTAGTATTAAGCATATGCTCTCTCAGAATCAAGTCATATAAACCTTTATAATCTGCTACTTTGTTGCCCCGCACCCATCCATTCAGTGCCTTACTGGAGAAATCAAAGAAATCTACCCATGTTTGTGTGGTTTGTTTGGTGCTGTCCCTGAACCTCTGACGGTATCCCTCAGGGGTCAGCCCAAACTTGGCAAGTAAAGTGGCTTTCTGAAGTGGGTATGTGTTTTGATCAGGTTGATCCAATGTGAGAAGTGTGTCC
This sequence comes from Pleurodeles waltl, assembly GCF_031143425.1. Lineage (NCBI taxonomy): Eukaryota > Metazoa > Chordata > Amphibia > Caudata > Salamandridae > Pleurodeles > Pleurodeles waltl. The sequence goes on along the minus strand of NC_090436.1, from coordinate 831,491,363 downwards.
CTCCCCAATGGCGGCACATAACCCCACATAGCTACCCCCCATTGCCCTTCAGGAACCTCATGAGCCCTTAGTGCAACTTCATAAGCAGCTAACCATTTATCTATGTCATCTCCCACCACAAAACTGGGCACCACATTTTTGGGTATACGAACCTTCTTTTCTCCAGCAGGTCCTGTCTGTATGCTGCCACCATTATTGCTGGATTCAGACTGCCTCGCCTTGATCTCCAGCTCCTTGAGACTCAGTTCATGAGCCAACAATAGTTTCTTTTCAGCCAAAGCTATTTCAGCTTCCACTTGTTTGGCTGCTCTTTCAGCTTCCGCTTGTTTGGCTGCCCTTTCAGCTTCTGCTTGAATCTGTTTGGCTGTTCTTTCAGCTTCACTTTGTTTGGCTTCTCTCTCTGCCCTCCTCTCCTCCTGTTGAGCCTCAATTTTCAGTTTTGCCATTTGCAATTGGAACTCCCTTTCCTCTCTCCTTTCCTCTGCGGTCAGGCTTTGCATAGAGACACTGCTCCCTGGTCTGGAAGGGGGCACAATTGCAGTGGTAACACCATCCACAGATAGTGAAAATTCCTCTGAGGGGCCATGTTCTGGCTCCTCTTCCTCATCATCCTCTAAATGGGCTTCTGCCCAGGCCCTCAGCGCCACTTGAAAGTCCTCCTTTCTGGAGGCCCCTTGGGTGGGTACCCTCAATGCCCTGCAGAATCCTATTAGTTGTTTGACCGTATATGCATCCAACTGGACTAGGACAAATTCCCCTGTCTGAGACCCAGTCAGAGACATGTTGAGTGAGGATTTAGTTTTTGAAAATTGTCAGGAAAAAAATCGGGTTTTCAAAAAGAGATAAAAACCAAGTTGACCTTCAACTGTGGGTAGGTAGTGAAATACTTAGCTACTGTATGTCACTGCACAAATACAAGTCCTATCCTCACCGCTGATCACCAATGTTAGAAATGGGGTTTTTGGTTGGCAGTCAGGTTGCCCTCTGTCCAAGCAAAAGCCCTCACTCTAGTCAGGGTAAGTCACACACAATCCAAGATTATCCTGTGCCCACCCTCTGGTAGCTTGGCACAAGCAGTCAGGCTTAACTTAGAAGGCAATGTGTAAAGTATTTGTGCAATAAATCATACAATACCACCATATAGCACCACAAAAATACACCACACAGTGTTTAGAAAAATATATAATATTTATCAGGATAATTGTAGGTCAAAAAGAATAAGGTTGTAATGGAAAATTGTAGAAATATCACGGAAAAGTGATATAAAGTGTCTTAAGTCTTTAGAATATAAACAAAGTCTCTTTCAAGCACAAGTACCTGGTTGGGAGTGGAAAAATCTCCTCAGAGGGCCACAAGAGAAGAGGTGCGTGGAAAAAGGGTGTGTGCGTCGATTTCTCCCCAGCACACACGAACTTGCGTCGTTATTTTCCACGCGGTGAAGTCGGCGTCGTTTTCCGGCGCGCGGACAGTCTCTTTCTGTGGATCGCGGGGATTACCAGATGTCCCGGGTCTGTGCGTGGATTTTCCTGCTTGTTCTCCGGCTGCGCGTCGGTCTGCGGGGCTGCGCGTCGAAATTACGATCTCACGGCAGGCGTCGCGTCGATTTCTCCTCTAGACTTCGATCTGCGGGGCTGCGTGTTGAAATTACGATCTCACGGCAGGCGTTGCGTCGATTTCTCCTCTAGAGGTCGGGCGGCGTTGTCCTTGCGAGGCCGTGTGTCGGATCTTCGATCGTCCCAAGAGCGTCGCGTCGATCAGCGTCGGAGTGCGGCGTTTTTCTCGCCGCGAAACAAGCTGCGCGTCGAAATTTTCGGCGCACGGAGCGTCCAAGTAAAAGAGGGAAGTCTTTTTGGTCCTGAGACTTCAAGGAACAGGAGGCAAGCTCTATCCAAGCCCTTGGAGAGCACTTTCACAGCCAGACAAGAGTTCAGCAAGGCAGCAGGGCAACAGCAAGGCAGCAGTCCTTTGTAGAAAGCAGGCAGGTGAGTCCTTTGAGCAGCCAGGCAGTTCTTCTTGGCAGGATGTAGGTTCTGGTTCAGGTTTCTTCTCCAGCAAGTGTCTGATGAGGTAGGGCAGAGGCCCTGTTTTATACCCAAATGTGCCTTTGAAGTGGGGGAGACTTCAAAGAGTGGCTAAGAAGTGCACCAGGTCCCCTTTCAGTTCAATCCTGTCTGCCAGGGTCCCAGTAGGGGGTGTGGCAGTCCTTTGTGTGAGGGCAGGCCCTCCACCCTCCCAGCCCAGGAAGACCCATTCAAAATGCAGATGTATGCAAGTGAGGCTGAGTACCCTGTGTTTGGGGTGTGTCTGAGTGAATGCACAAGGGGCTGTCAACCAAGCCCAGCCAGACGTGGATTGTAAGGCACAGAAGGATTTAAGTGCAAAGAAATGCTCACTTTCTAAAAGTGGCATTTCTAGAATAGTAATATTAAATCCGACTTCACCAGTCAGTAGGATTTTGTATTACCATTCTGGCCATACTAAATATGACCTTCCTGCTCCTTTCAGATCAGCAGCTGCCACTTCACCAGTGTATGAGGGCAGCCCCAATGTTAGCCTATGAAGGGAGCAGGCCTCACAGTAGTGTGAAAACGAATTTAGGAGTTTTACACTACCAGGACATATAACTACACAGGTACATGTCCTGCCTTTTACCTACTCAGCACCCTGCCTTAGGGGTTACCTAGGGCACACCTTAAGGGTGACTTATATGTAGAAAAAGGGGAGTTCTAGGCTTGGCAAGAACTTTTAAATGCCAAGTCGAGGTGGCAGTGAAACTGCACACACAGGCCTTGCAATGGCAGGCCTGAGACAAGGAAAAGGGGCTACTTAAGTGGGTGGCACAACCAGTGCTGCTGGCCCACTAGTAGCATTTAATTTACCAGCCCTATACACATAAAGTGCACCTTACTAGGGACTTATAAGTAAATTAATAGTCCAATCAGGTATGATTCCAGGTTACCATGTTTTAGGGGAGAGAGCATATGCACTTTAGCCCTGGTTAGCAGGGGTAAAGTGCGCAGAGTCTATAAACCAGCAAAAACAGTGTCCAAAAAGTGGAGGGAGGCAGGCAAAAAGTTAGGGGTGACTACCCTAAGGCTGTCAGGTCTAACAACCATGAAATATGTAAGCCATCCATAGTCCCGTATTTTTCCTTTGTATTCTGGAACTTTCATTCTAATGCAGTTGAGTAATTTGCTAATTGTGGCAAGAAGCTGTTTGTGAGTACATACCATATTTAAAATGGCATGGTTTGTACAAGCACCCATGTAGATTGAGGTGCACACATGTATACATATATGCCTCATATACAGGCACAGCTGCATAGGGTCCTATTTTATGTTTGACACCTTCAGCTAACATTTGACATGCTGACATTTTTTAGCCCTTTTTGTAATTGTCAAATACTAGCTACAAATCTTTGTATGCGTCGACTCATTGATAAAAAGCCAGAATTGGCTCAATGTGCTGGAAATGATATGGGGCACTTTCCATTACCCTTTCAGATGCATGGTAAACAAAAATAACACATATTTCCTCTCCATGATGTTGACTTTTCTATGTCTACTGCTTTAAAGTCTTTTCAGTGTTTCCAGCAATATGGAAAAAACGTTCTTTATTTAGCAATTTTAATATGGGTATCTGAAGCTTATTCCACAGTCTTGGCCCAAGACAGAAGAAACAGAGATCCCTCCTTGCCTAATTAACTTAAAGCTAGGTATAGTGCCAGGCAAAGCTCAGAAGAATTTAGGCATTTTAACTATAAAGTGAAAACACAACACTAGAAAAACTCTGCACCTATTTAGAAAAATAGTTTAATTCAATACACTATTTGAGACCAAAATGACAAAAATCCAATCAGTGGAACCTGGGATGTGCATGTTCAAAGTTTTAAGAAAAAATAGTGTCTAAAAACACAACGCACAACCTGAGATTATCTGGTCATGCCGGACCGGGACAAAGTCACAAAATCAGGCCAACAGCAATGCAGGGCAGGCTGGGTACAAAAGTACACGACAGCAAATAAGTATCCCAAAGTGTTGAAGTATTGAATAGCGGTCAATACTTTAACCAGCTGGTAGGTGTAGGAATGCTTTTTTGTTGCTCTGTATGTAGTCAGGAGGGTGTATCCCTAGAGCACCTTTTCTGGGGGGTTAGAGATGTTTTAGCCTCCCCAGATTAGCCTTCCAGCCCCACAGAGAGAGAACTGACTGATTGTTCAGTTTTCTATCTGCTCCTTGTTTAGGATACAAAAGTACCCTGGTTGCAGAGCAATGTGAAATCCTGCATCAAGAATGCAACAGTCAGCAGAGGCGATGCAAGATTCTTCCTGCAGTGACGGATGTGAGGAGCTTTGGTGGTGATGTGATGTCCTATGTGAAAATGTGTCACGCAGCAGCGGTTCTGATGAGCTGTGGTGGAGATGCAAAGTACTGTATAGAGATGCATTACGCAGCTGCAGTTCTGAGGGACTGCGGGCTGTGAAGCAAAGTTCTTTGTCGGGGATGTGTCGCACAACGGTGTCATGTTCTGACCCCCCTCTTACCACTCTTTTTGGATTTGACAGGAGCTTGACTTTGATTCTTGTACGTGCTGGTCCAGTAGCCACAGTGCTGCTGACAATGAAAATGCCAAGGCAGACTGTGCCTCCCAGAAGGACTGCAACAGAGGAAAAACTCAAAAGGGAAAAACCTCCAGAGAACAGAAACCCCAAAATGGAAGGATCCAGAGAGACACCAAAAACCAAAGACCAGGAAGAAGATGCAGTACCAGGAGCAAAGCAGGAGAAGTCAACAGGAAAAGCCAACTGGAACAGCAACAAACAGTCAGCAGGAGCGAGGACATACCTCAGGACAAGGAGAGTCTGCAATGCAAGGGAAAGGGAAACCAGCCCTTCATATACTGAAAAGCAGGAAGTGACAAAACAGCAAAGAGAAAGATCACTATCTTGGATAGGGAGGTGTGCCATAAGAAAAAACAAAGAAAATGTCATGGTGGATTGGGAAAAACAAATAACCCCATAGCATGCTGGGAACAATGTGCAAAGCACCATGGGAAGATGAAAGGACAGAACATGGCCCCATGCACCAAGACCAGGAAAGAATGCAAACACATGGCCCTGGGGATCCCAATGTTAAGAAAACACTGTGACAGAAAAGAAAGTCACTACGGGTGCTTAGCAACTCGCTGTGAGTATTTATTCAGTAATTTGTGCACTGCGGAAGACATCTGTGATGCCATTTCAGGCCACAAAAAGGAAAAAAACTGCAGCGGACCTGGCAGTTTAAAGAACGAACTGCGGAAGCATCGTAGTTCGAGAATGAGACACTACGGGTCAGCTGCAGACCCGAAGCGTAACAAGCGAATTCATTGCAGAGTCTTGCAAGGCAATGTGTTGTGCTGTGTCAGTTTGGCTGGGACCACAGATGGGCTGGCAGGGCACATTCTGGTCCTTCTTCTAAGAGTCCAAGACTAGGATGGCACACCTTGTTGAGGCAGAGCTCACAGCTAGCAGAGTCCAGGTGCTGGGTTCAAGAGGGTTGGAGTCCATTCTGTCCATGAGGCTTCTGATCAGAACATCAGCCAACTGGCCTTTGAGTCAGTCTAGGAGTCGTGGGTTCAATATGCAGGTCCAGTTGGTCACTCAGGCAGCAGGGCAACAGGGCAACAGGACGCAGGGCAGCAAAGTAGCAGTCCTTCTTGTAGAGCAGCATAGCAGTCCTTCTTAGTCTTTCACTAGGCTAGAGGTGTACTGAAGCATCAGAGGGCCTAATATTTACACCTGGTGCTCACTTTGAAGTAGGAGACATTTCTAGAGGATTGACTTTGGTGTTCTTGACGTTTCCTAACTCTCTTGTCCTGGCTCCAAGCCGGCTCCTTTAACAATGCAGTGGTGGCAACTCCTTTGTGTGAAGGCAAGGCACAGCCGATTTAGCTGCAATAGGGCTGTACTCAGCTCTGCCTTGCTCCCCGCTTCCCCCATTTCTGCCAGGTGATAGCCCATCCAGATACACCTAATCCCTCTATTGTGTGGCTGTCTGGCAGAAAGAACAGATTTCAACTGCCTACTACACCCAGTCATGTGATCCAAGAACAGGCTGCAGGCACCAAATGGTTAGGGCAGGTAAATGAAAAATCCTTAAATGTGCCAATTTCAGAATTGGAACTAAAAATTCTACTTTACCATTAAAGAGAAGTTTTAATTTCAATTTTTTAGACAGCCAACATGACATTCCTATCTGCTCCCAGCTGAAAGTCATCATTTATTAAACGTAATAAGTTAACCCAATGTTATCCTGAGTAAACGGTAGGCTTGACTGAAGTGAAATATGAATTTAGGAGTTTTCACTACTAGCACATGTAAAACGTAAAAGAATATGTCCAAATTTTTAAAGACACTGCACCCTGCCCTCTGGCATGTATAGAGCTTACACTAGGGATGACTTCTATGTATAAAAAAGTGAGGTTTGGGCCTGGCAAAAGATGTATCTTGCCAGGCCGATACAGCAGTGTAAAACTGCATTCAGGCTACAATGGCAGACATGGGACATGAGTAAAGGGATACTTAAGTGGATGACACAATGAGTGCTGCAAGCCCCACTGGTGGCATTTAATTTACTGTCCCTGAGTACATGCAGTACCATTGTACTGGGGACAAGTAAACTACATGTGGCAATTGAGGGTAAGCCAATTTATCAATGTTTAAAGGATAGAACACAAGCACATTAGCGCTGGTTAGCAGTGGTAAGGTGTGCAGAGCCATAAAAGCCAAAACAAATGGGTTCAAAAAGCAGCAAGATGAAGGCAAAATCTTTGGGGATGACCCTGCAGAAAGGATCAAGTCTAACAGTGCATCAATAAGCAAAAGATGCTGAAAACTATTGAAATATCTACAACACATAGCAGAATTATTTTCTTCGTTAATTGCAGTATTTATTTACCACTGCCAACAACAGGAATTATAGGAGGTGACAAACTGTGGCCCAAAATCTAGAAATGCTTCTTAAAGCATCTTAAAGCAGCATTATTCTACTCATGTGCATCCTCCATTTGCCTTAAGTCTTCTCTGCAGAAATATCGTTTAAACAATGCTTCCAAAAATAGTAACTAACAGTATATTCTAATATACTCAGAATTTAAAATCACAGATGCTGCTTCTGTATTATGTACCCCTACTCTTTTTTGCAGCTACCTGATATTTGTTGATTTTCCATCAGAACTTGTGCACAATTCCCGTACAAAATTTTTGTCCATGCTGCAAATTCATTAACTGTTTACATCCAATCACAAGTGTCCGAGGATGTTTAATAATTGCTGTTTCCAAAGAACTGTAACGTCACCTGCAACACACAGGGGGCCACATTGTTCTTCCTGATGTACTGTTAATTCATAGTTTTTTTGCCATCTGACACCAAGCGTATGGTGCTTTTCTTCCAGAGCTGCTTTTATTCCATTCCATTGTGTGATCTAATATTTTGGCTTTGGTATGCTTCTGAAAGACAATGTTTAGCTACAGAACTCGTATTTTGCCATCCAGATGCTGTTATCAGCACAAGATGCCATGGAAGGCTATCAGCACAAGATGCCATAGAAGGCTGTTATCAGCACAAGATGTTAGAGCTATAAAGAAGACTTTGATGAGGCGCTGTGTCTACTGGAGATAAAGGCAAGGAGGGGGGTGGGCTGAATAGGCAATAAAAACTCAGATAATGGGTTTTCACTCACTGAATAGAAAACCGTTTCCACTGAGAATTTGCCAGTGCAGCTGCTGGGACGACTCCTGGCCATTGCTCCTGCTCCTGCAATGCAAAGCAACAACAAAGTGGCATTAACACTAGCAATAGATTCACTTTCACATGCAAAAGCTATTTTGCACTGAAGTCTTTGCATTGTCTCTTTTAATGAATGCAAGAAGGCTTGTCTGGGATACCAATACCCATGTTTTTGGCGCAAAGTCAGAATTACTAAAGTAAGTTATCTGGCTTTACCCCAAATCCTAATTCATCTTAATGGAGCATACATCGTGCTTGTCTGCCTACTATGCTTAGTCTATACGTACAAGTTAGTACTTGAGGGTGTACCTCAACTACAATTTAAGCTAGTCAATTCTGGATCACCTTCGCACAACACCGTGCAGCTGAGTGTCACAAAGAACACTCAGATTAGGGGGAGCACTGCTGATGATGACAGCAGCAGGTGACTCACTAATCCTGGTGTTCTGCTATTCTCTGACCTGTGTACAACGCTGCGCTTCGTTTTGTCATGCAGCTCTTTTTTGCAAGAAGAACATTAAGGGGCACATTTATACTTTTTGACTCAAAACTGCGCTAATTCAGTTTTGTGTCAAAAACCTTAGCGCCTGCTAGTGCCATTCCTGAGCGCAAGCCGGGCACGTATTTATGGAATGGCGCAAGCCTGCGCTAAGGATCGGCTAGCACCAAAAGAAAAAACGCTAGCTGGGGAGTTGACGGTAGGGGAAAATGGCGTTAGGGTGCCAGAAATGACGCTAGGCTGGTTAACGCCAATATATAGCGTTAACCAGCCTATCGTCATATTTTGATGCAATGGCACCCAAAAATGACTCCTGTCATAGTAAAGACAGGAGTCATGCCCACCACCCCAATGGCCATGCCCATGGGGCCAGTGTACCCTAGGCATGGCCATTAGATCCAGTGCCATGCAGGGGGGCCCATGTAAGGGGCCCCTAATGGCACAGATTTTTTTTTTTTATACTTCCCTATACTTACCTAGGATGGGGTCCCCATCCTCTGGTGTCCCTCTGGTGTGGGTGTTGCTGGGGTTTGGGGTGGGCATCTGTGGACCCATTCCATGGTGTTTGGCCATGGAAATGGGTCCACAGGTCCCCTAGCGCCTGGTCTGACACAGGCGTTAAATTATGGTGCTAAGCAGGCTTAGCACAATTATTTAACTCCAAGTACGTCTTTTTTTGCGCCAGAGTATAAATATAGCGGTAGGGGGCTATCGTAATTTTTAGGATGGGAATCCCTACCTTGCATCTCATTGACTCAAGGTGGGTTCACACATCCTAGAAATGGTGTTAACACCTATATTTTGGTGCTAGACGAGTCTAACTTCAAAATATAAATATGGAGTTAAGCTTGCGCTGTGTTAGCGTCAAAAATGTTGACGCAAACATGGCGCAAACCAAGTACAAATATGCACCTTCATCTGGACCCAAGAAAAACAGCTAAGTGCAAGCAACAGGGGCATAACACAAGCCGGTGCAGCCCCTCCGGTGCATAGAAGCAACCCTTCAGGGGAGTCGAAATCAGTCCAAAAGCCAATGAATATCTGTGAGATGTGAGAGACTCAGGGGCCCATCATCACATTCTTCAGGGGTGGGCATAATTTTTAAACTATGAAACTGGTAAGCATCCTTGGAAATCTCAGCTGATATGCTTATTTTTGTGACATTCCTTTTTTTTACAAGTGGAGTTCATGTGCTCACCGCGGGGTTAGCTTGTGTTTGATGACCCACAAGTGTAAGCCTTCAGTGGATCTTGCACTTGGAAAGGGTTATGGACCAAACACCAGTCATATTCAAGTCTCCATCCAGAGCTCATCAACAGCCAAATATATTGAACACAAACTTTTATCAGACTACAATATAAAAAAACACACTGGTATCAGTATAAGAATACAGGATATCACATTATTTGCTTCTTCCACTCTTGGCTCTGTGACAGCCTTCTAAACATCACTGAAGTCGCTCCAATTGATAGGTAAATCCAGAAGTGAGCTAATCGAATGTCATCCTTGTTTAAGAGAAATGTTGTTAGAAATGGGGTCTTTGGTTGGCAGTCAGGTTACCCCCTGTCCAATCAAGGACCCTCACTCTAGTCAGGGCAAAGGAGAAACACACCTGGTTAACCCCCAGTCACCCTCTTGGTAGCTTGGCATGAGCAGGCAGGCTTAACTCAGAAGCAATGTGTAAAGTATTTGTACCAACACACACAGTAATACAGTAAAGACACTACAAAATGGACACCACACTAGTTTAGAAAAATAGGCAATATGTATCTAAATTAAACAAGACCAAGACGACAAAAATGTAGCATACAGAAGTCAAGATATGAATTTTCAAAAGAATAAAAGTCTTACTCTATAGAAAATAATGGAAACGTTGCTGTTACACAAAGTACCTGGTTTGCGTTTAAAATAAAGCTGCATGGGCGAGCATCCGTCGAAAAAGTCATTAATATGTCGATTTCTCACTCGCAAGTGAGACCGTTTGTGATGTCCTTCTCTGGTCAGGTAGGAGCTGCATCTTTTTTCTCTCCCGCAAGAGAGCGATGCATCGATTTCCGGATGGGCACTTCGGATCCGCGCAGGCTTGCGTTGACTTTTGACGCCCAGTGATGATGCATGTGAAATCTGTCCGCACAGTGATGCAAATCTGTGCTATGTGGGGTTTGCGTCATTAACAGCAGCCGCAAGCGGGTGTTGCATAGTTTCTCCAGCCGCGCTGCGTTGATCTCCCTGCCGCGATGCAGATGGAGCATTGATTTTTGCTGCAAAGCATGTGGCATGTCGTTTTTCAGCCGCATTGCAGGTGGTGTGTCGAAAATTACCCCGCATGGCATTCTGTGCATGGATTTCAGTCCTTGCTCTGCCAATCTCATCTCTCAAGGGCCCAGGGACTGGATAGGACACCACTTGGCAGGGCAGGAGTCTCAACAGAGAGTCCAGGTGGTGGCAGAGGAAGCCTTTGATGTCCCTGAGACTTCAAAACAGAAGCGAAGCTCAGTTCAAGCCCTTGGAGATTTTTCTCAAGCAGGAATTCACAACAAAGTCCAGTCTTTGTTCCCTTTAACACGCAGAAGCAGCAACTTCAGGCTAGCCCAACAAAGCACAGTCACAGGCAGGGACAGCACTTCTCCTCAGCTCTTCAGCTTGGCAGAGGTTCCTCTTGATCCCAGAAGTAATCTGAAAATGTGCGGTTTTGGGTTCACTACTTATACCCCTTTCTGCCTTTGAAGTAGGTAAACTTCAAAGGAAAGTCTCTGTTGTTCACAAGATCCTGCCTTGCCCAGGCCAGGCCCTAGACACACACCAGGGAGTTGGAGACTGCATTGTGTGAAGGCAGGCTCAGCCCATTCAGGTGTGGCCACTCCTCCCTCCTCTCTAGCTCAGATGGCCCATCAGGATATGCAGGCTACTCCCCAGCTCCCTTTGCCTCACTGTCTAGAGGGGATTTACAAACAGCCCAACTGTCAGTCTGACCCAGACAGGGAATCCACAAACAGACAGAGTCACAGAATGGTTTAAGCAGCAAAATACCCACTTTCTAAAAGTGGCATTTTCAAACTAACAATCTAAAACCAAACTTCACTAAAAATGTATTTTTAAATTGTGAGTTCAGAGACACCAAACTCCACATTTCTATCTTCTCCCAAAGGGAATCTACACTTTAGAGTTATTTAAAGGTAGTCCCCATGTTAACCTGTGAGAGAGATAGGCCTTGCAACAGTGAAAACCGGATTTAGCAGTATTTTACTGTCAGGACATGTAAAACACATCAGTATATGCCCCACCTTTAACAAACACTGCACCCTGCCCATGGGGCTACCTAGGGCCTTCCGTAGGGGTGGCTTACATGTATAAAAAGGCAAGGTTTGGGCTGGCAAGTGGGTAAACTTGCCAGGTCGAATCAGCATTTTAAAACTGCACACATAGACACTGCAATGACAGGTCTGAGCCATGTTCACAGGGCTACTCAGGTGGGTGGCACAATCAGTGCTGCAGGCCAACTAGTAGCATTTGATTTACAGGCCATAGGCACCTCTAGTGCACTTTACTAGGGACTTACTAGTGAATCAAATATGCCAATCATGGATAAACCAATCACACTTGCATTTTACACAGAGAGCACTTGCACTTTAGCACTATTCTGCAGTAGTAAAGTGCCCAGAGTACCAAAAACAGCCAAAACAGAGTCCAGCACCCAGTCAAATCCTGGGAAGCAGAGGCAAATAAGACAGGGGAGACCACACCATGGATGGCAGGTCTAACCAATGTGATCATTGTTTTTGTTAGATGTGGGGTCTCTAGTTGACAGTGGTTTGCACCCTGTCCAAGTAGTGACCCTTACTCTAGTCAGGGTAAGGGAGTCACACAGCTAGGATAAACCCTGCTCATCCTCTAGGTAGCTTGCCACGAGCAGTCGGGCTTTTCTCAGAGACAATGTGCAAAGTAATTGTACACACTCTCACACACACACATACTAACACAGTGAAAACACTACAAAATAACTCCACACCAGTCTAGAAAAATAGGCAATATTTATCTGAATAAAGCAAGACCAAAACCACAAAAATCCAAAAAACACAAGTCAAAATATCTCTTTTCAAAAGTTTAAGCAAGTCTTAATCCAGAGGAATCTATAGATGTATCTCTTTAGCACAAAGTACCTGGGATGCATCAAAAACAAAGATAACACGGGCCACAGGGGAGGTGAGGTGTCGGAAAAGCAAAGCCATGCATCAGTTCCTTACTGCGCAGGGGAGGTGATGCGTCAATTCTTTCCTCACAGGTGAGACCATGCATTGGTTCCTTACTGGCAGGGGAGGTTACACGTTGATTCTTCCTTGCAGAAAAGGGGATGCATTGATTTACGGACCCTCTGCCTTGCTTCCTTACTGCGGTGCAGGGTCGATGAAAAATTAGCACCCACGGACGATGCATGGAAAATCCAGATGGTCTGTGTTGAAAGGGCCACGGTGAAACAGGCTCTGCATCGATTCTGCGGTCACAAGCAGGGACTGATTTGATTTTTAAGCCACAAGACTGGAGCTGCATTGATTCTTTTGGTGCATTGATGTGTGGATTTTCTCCTTCAGATCACCAGCTTGCATTTCCAATGGCACAGGGACTTTAGTTGGCACCACTTGGCAAGTTAGGACTCTCAGCAGAAGAGTCCATGCACTGGCAGATTTAGGGGATCATTCTGAACACGGCGGGAATTCCCGCCGCGTTCATGCAGGTGGTCTTATCACAGACCACCAGCCCCCTTGAGACCCCGCCGGCCCAATAATTAACATTCGGCAGGCGGAAACAGTGTTTTCGCCAGCGGAATGCTGGGCCGGGACATTGCTGACAGCTCCACATGGAGCCGTCGTCAATGCCGCAGTGCGGCGGGTGCAGCAGCACCCGTCACGCAAATCACTGCGCCAAGTGCATGGGCAGTGCAGTGGCCCCTAGGGGGGCCCTGGAGCACCCCTTCCGCCAGCCTTTCCCTGGCGAGTGAAACCACCAGGGAATGGCTGGCGGAACAAGGGTTCTTTATCCGGAGGGCAGTGCTGCTTGCAGCGCTGCCCTGTCGGATGAAGAATTCCGCCATCGTCAGGCTGCCTGTCGGTGGTAGCCTGGCAGTGGTGGAAGGCCACCTGTGGCGGTCCCTACTGTGTTCATTATGTGGCGGTGGAGACCGCCATGCCGGTGTTGGAAATTTCCACTGCCGCCGGTATGGCGGTCTCGACCACCAAGTTCATAATGAGGGCCTAAGTCTTTAATGTCCCTGACCAGCGCCTCCAAGCACATATGCTCTCTAAAGGTGGAACCGATAAATTTGGAAATCAATCTGGTTCCTTGTCTTCTTTTTCTATATTGTTGCAGAACTTGGATTTTTTGCCACAAGCAGCTGTGTTAATGTTTGTTTTTCACATTTTGTACTATTGTTGTGTTTTGTTTTTTATCTCAGTATTGTTTGTGCAGTGCCAATTTTGTTATGTGAATTAATTGTTTATCTTTTGCTCTTGTCTTTGTGACAAATATGTTGATATAGTAATTAAATTGTTGTCCTGGAAAACTGGAAAGCATTACAAGTGTGAGGTAACTAGTTGTGCTTTCTCACTTTGAAAAATAAGTTTAAGTGATTTAAGTAATTCACAGTGTTGGCTCTTGTTTTCTATGTTTACACTTTCTGAAAGTGGCATTTGCAAACTTACAATTCAAAAACTAACTTCACCAAAAGATGTATTTTTAAATTGTGAGACCCCAAACTACATATTTCTATTTGCTCCCCATGGGAAATGGCACTTAAAAAAACATATTTCAAGACAATCCCCATGTCACCCAATGGGAGAGATGGGGCTTGCAATAGTGAAAAACAAATTTAGCAGTATTTCACTATTAGGACATGTAAAATACACTAGAACATGTCCTACCTTTAAAATACACTGCACCCTGCCATGAGGCTGCCTTGGGTCTACTTTAGTCCCCTTGGGTCTACTTTAGTGGTGACTTACATGTAGTAAAAGTGAAGGTTTGGGCCTGTCAAGTTGGTGCATTTGCCAGGTCGAACTGGCAGTTTAAAACTTCACACACAGACGCTGCAATGGCAAGTCTGAGACATGCTTGCAGGGCTACTTATGTGGGTGGCACACTCAGTGCTGCATGTCCACTAGTAGCATTTGATCTACAGGCCCTGGGCACATATAGTGCATTTTGTTTGGGGCTTACTAGTAAATAAAATATGCTAATCAAGGATAAACCAATCACCAATACAATTTAGACAGGGAGAACTTGTACTTTCGCACTGATCAGCAGTGGTAAAGTGCGCAGAGTCATAATGTAAAAAAAAACGAAATTCAGCACAAGATCAAAAAGAAAAGGTCAGAAGCAAAGGTTTTAGGATAACCCGCAAAAAGGGCCATTTCCGACAGTTTTTATTTCTTCTTGACTTTGGTCTACCTCTGGCTGACTTTGGGATACTCAAAATGCATAGCTTATAATGCTCTTTGGCTCCTGTTACGTTTCCTGGTACATATTGGCTGGCACTAATGCCTTGCGATCAGTACTGGGCTTTACAAGCTGAGCGTAAATGTGGTTGATCGTCATTGCCTCATGCTCCTGCATGCATAGGATCAGTGGATGCATAATTGCTAGATATCTTGGGACCTCTTGATGAGACCTTTATATCATTCACTACTGAGACAATCAGTATTCCAAGTTAGAAATATGAGATCTACTCATTGAGAAACTCTCTTACAGCCAAGGCAAACCTACTACTGAGGTCCTGTAGCAAAACAATTAAGAGTTGCTGCTATTCCAGTTTACATTACTTAGACTAAAGATGGTATATGCGCCTGCATTATCACACTTACTTAGACGAAGTATTCACTTAAATCAGTCCAGGAATTTTCTAGGGTAAACAGATCTTCACCATCACCAATATGCCTTCTTAGATAGGTAGATCAAATTCATTTGTAAGGAGAAGATTTGAATTTAATGGTCCGCAAATCTTTAGTAATTTGGAGTTGCAACATTTCCTAATGGAAAGCAATTTTGAAAAATAAAATGTTACCTTAATGAGCACATACAAGTATTACTAAACATCAGAGCATCTCCATATTTCAGGAACTCAAGCTTCACCGTAACACATTATTACCTGACATTTCCAGTGCAGGTGTTAAAAAAAGCTATGAGCAAAACGTTGCATAGAACGCCAGGCCCCATTCTGCCTCTAGTACCAACTACTTCTGCCACTGATGTGTTTGTTTCTGCAGCACAATATTCAAGACTGTAAGCTAACAGTGAAAAGGTCTCTTCACACACAACCTGGAACTCACTTGCCCTCACCAACCAAAATAACTGATGTATGAGTTGGTAGAGCACCAAAGGCTTTGGGAGGTGACAGATATTCAATTACTAATAGTATGACTTTTGTCATGCCTGCAATGAATTCCCCATCTACTCATCACATAAATATTTATGTTAGTTGCTCTCTTTTGATTCTTGTATAGAAAAGACACCCATCTCAACCCCTTTTTCTCTAGGATTGCCCTCCTTTACCACCCCTCACGACCCCATGCTGAAGATGATATGGCACTGGCTTTTCCCCTGCCACTCTAGCCTGCAACATTATGTCGCTGTGGGTGGGAAAGCAGCACCCATGGTAACACCAGTGCAAAGGAGATGGGCCATACTAAGAGATGTGGAAGGATGCTTCAAGCACATGGTAAATGGCTTGTCCCAGCTGAAGGTTTTTCAGACACTAGGACGTACTGACAGTTGCTGGTGTGCAACAGCTGCATTATGTGCGACTGACACATCACACAGCCATAATGGCCTCCATCCATTCACTCTCTGTATGGCCACCAGCCACATGAACTTGATGTATAACAGTTGCCTTGATTCCTAGTACAACCAACGTTTTTGCTGAACATACCAACCCCTCTTGGCAGCCCAGTCTTAAGAGCCACTCATTCCAAGACCATCATAAACCTCACTTGCTTTACTTTGGCATCTCTTTCAGAGATAATTTTACACCAGCCCAAGTGGTGC
Organism: Pleurodeles waltl; assembly: GCF_031143425.1. Lineage (NCBI taxonomy): Eukaryota > Metazoa > Chordata > Amphibia > Caudata > Salamandridae > Pleurodeles > Pleurodeles waltl. The sequence goes on along the minus strand of NC_090436.1, from coordinate 831,475,061 downwards.
ACCTATTCTTAGATTTAGAAGAGAAATCAGAAAGAGTGAATGCACTAAACGCTTTAACCCAAAAATAAAGATGTTATTTGTAGCTCTCAGGGAGGATTCCTTCAGCTGCTTTCCATGTGTCAAAATAATTAGATTATTCTACTTAGGGTGTCATTATTAGTATGCAGAGGAACAACATCAGTAATTCAGTCCCTGGAATTAACAGTACAAAGATGTTATACACTAGGGATTCTACAACTACTATGAGAATCTATGTTTTATGCATCAACTGAATTCACACAAGTTTTCCATTCACTCCTGGTCCTTTCTCCTTGCCACCACCTCCAATTCTAACCCCCGCCCCCTCTGAGATCATACCAACTGTGGTTACTTGCCGAAATCTGCATGGGGAATGAAATCCAGAGTGGGGCAAGCCTACACAGCTCGGAATCCCATTTGGTTGTAAACCCATACAGCAGGACTGGTAGTACTCCTATTAGGGCCTATGCATCCTTTCTTTTGGCCCAAAATACAGACTGACAATGTACCTCCACGCTCGCCTTGATGTTGGATTTGCCGCTATCACAGAACCTTGATAAAATGAGTACACATTTTATACCAATTGAGCATGTTGTGAAAACGACTGGCAACAGATGTTTATGCAATTGTAACTTTATTTTCAGGCATTTTACCAGTGAAGACGTTGGTTGCTACTGTAATGATTCACCTGGACTGTTTCCCGTGTCCTGTTGACCCAGATATGTATAGCACTGATCCTCTTGCCAGGCGTGGGCAGAGGCTATAAATAAAAGGGTAATAGACTGCATGTCTTTGCGCCCATGCCAGTATTAATGTGCATATGTCTTGCATAATTGGCATTTGCTCAACCCCTGTGCAGTGCGCACCAGTCAGGAAGGCCTGTGTCGAAGCCCCTCCACACTTGGTGACAAGGGCGGACTGTTGCTGCGTATGCACCATGAGTGAGCTAGGCACACCTCATTCATGCCATGATGCCTCCCCAATACTGAAATTGAGCCCAGCAAGCTTTCTGCAAGCTGCAATGCCACTCCGACATGGTGCTCATGCCCGGCATGCCTCTCTCCTACTGTGGTGCCACTCCTACCTCATTGTCACCACCGCTGCATCGGAAATTCATGGGCCAACCCTCATCCACTGCTACCTCTGCCTGATGCCATAGCCCCTTCAGCTTTGCTTCCTCATCTCCTGCTCCTAACGCCGATGCCCCAACACACGTGGCTCCTCAGTCTAAGTAAAGACAGGAGTCTTGCCCCTCCAGCTCAATGGCCATGCCCAGAGGACATACGTCCCCTGGGCATGGCCACTGGGCACAGTGCCATGTAGGGGGGCTCAAGTTAGGCCCCCCTATGGCACTTTAAAAAAAAGAAAACTTACTTGGGATGGGTCCCCCCCATCCTTAGATGTCCTCCAGGTGTGGGTGGGGGTGGGGGTGGGTGGGGGTGTCCCTGGGGGCAGGGAAGGGCACTTGTGGGCTGCTTCCATGGTCTCTGACCATGGAAATGAGCCCACAGGTCCCCTAACACCTGCCCTGACCCAGGCGTTAAATAATGGTGGTAAGTGGGCTTAGCACCATTAAGGTCCTCCTCATCCTGTATGTGATTTTTGCACTGGAGGATAAATAATGCGCAAAGGCCTTAGAGTAATTTTTGCCATGGAACGCCTACTTTGCATCTCATTGACGCAAGTTAGTTTTCCGCAGGCAAAAAATGACGTTAACTCCAATATTTTTACGCTAGGCGGCTCTAGCGTCAAAATATAAATATGGAGTCAAGTTTGCGCCGGATTTGTGTAAAAAAAAAAAATTATGCAAATCGGCGCAAACAGAGTATAAATATGCCCTCTAAATGCAAAAGTGACTGTTACTACATGTCCTTCTCCTTGCATAGGGCACTTTTCCTCTGTGACATCTGCCTAAAGAGCACCATTTGGCAACACGTCTAAACCATAAGCAGTGCTACCTTACATTCCCCTGCTGAGACACTCCACCGGGGACCATCTGGATACTGTCACCTTCAGGCCATAAAGCAACTCAGCCAGTGGCCTTGACATCTCCTCCAACCCCTCGTGGCAACACGTCATACCACGCGACCACATCACTTCGCCTACTCTCTGCGCCAACACCATGGCTGATTACACAAATGTGACCCCGCTGCCAACATAACCTCAAGTTCGAATCCCACACCAACATGCACTCATTGGGGTCATGCAACCATTCTGCGAACTTGCGGACCTAGCCACAGCTGCACCCTGTTAGCGCATCTGGATAGAGAGACTAGACAACTATTTTGTGGCAGCTAGAGAGACTGAGGGAGCCGTCAAATGTTTGCTACTCCTTCATCATGTGAGGGAAGAGATCTATAAACTGTTCAAGCACCTTTCTAACACTGGTGCTGCAGACAATTATGATGCCACAGTACAGGCCCTCAGTGGCCACTTTGACCCGCAGTTAAACCCCCACATTGATTGCTTTAAACTCAGTCAAGCCTGCCAGCATGAGGGGGACTCCATCTACACCTTCTGTGCGGGGCTACATGAACTAGCCAGCATGTGTTCGGTTCATGACCAGCTCAAAGAAATGAGTGCAGTTTATCCAAGGCTGCCACAATAAGACACATAGGGGCCTCATCCTACGCCCCCCCAATATCAGTCTAGACGACATTCTTGTCATGGTCAGATCGCATGATCTCTTGGCTGCCAGAGCCTCCAAGATGGACTTAGACATCACGCAAGTGCGACTGAAAACTCCTGCTATCAAAGTAGAATGGGTAGATGCCATGACAATGAGAGGGAAACCCAGCAGACCCAAAACCTCTGCTGCAACCCTGCCAAAGTCTTGGTGCATGTATTGCAGCTACAAGGAGCACTACCAGAACGACTGACCGGCTCAAGGAAGTACATGCTCCAACTGTGGAAAAATCAACCACTTTACATCCATATGTCGAGGGGGACAATGGAGCAGAGGACTAAGAGGAAGACATATGCCGATCAGAGCAGTGTGACAGTTGTCACTAGGCAAACTTGAACTACTTGAGACAGTTAAACATCAGCAAGGATTTTGACAACAGCTGGAGGATTTGCTATCTGAAGACGAGGAAGAAGTATTCCTCATTTTCATCACAAATGAACCAAAAAACATAAGGGAGACTTCAGCCCACGTGTGATAGAAGTTGCATGCTCTGAGGCCAAAGCACTCATTGAGGCTTCAGTCAACGCCAATGATACCGTCACCTCAGACTTAAACCAATGCTATCACCATCTCATTCCAAGATATGGTTCTTGGACTCGTGTCCTTCAAACATTGTGTGAAGTCATGTCAGATAGACGAGCTGTTGCTACAATTTACTTGGCTCTTCTATGGCCTTGGATGTCTCAAAGCTCCTCCAGTCAAGCTACACATTGATAAATCTATCAAACCTGTGGCCCCTTGCCACTGAAGCGTGCCTTTCCACCTACAGCCCCTAGTCGAGAAAGAACTTGAGAGCCTCAGTGATTGAAAAGTGTAAGGGCCCACGCCATGGGTGTCCCCCATGGTCATTGCCAAGAAGCCCAAGCAACTGGAAAAATTTGTCTATTCATCAAAAATGCATCTACCAAATAAAGTAAACAAACGTGAACGACACCTTGGGTGACCATGGAGGATATTGCTGTCCTCAACAGGGCGCAGTGGTTCTCCAACCTAGATCTAAACTCCAGTTACAATCAGCTCCTATCAGAAGAAAGCCAATAAATCACAACCTTGTCAACCCACCATGGGCTACGCCCTTACAAACGGCGGCATTTTTAAATCTCCTCAGCAGCTGAAGTATTCCAAGCCACCATCAAAGAAACTCTCTCAGAGCTCCAGGGGGTTATGAACATTAGCGATGATATACTAATCTTCTCAGCGATCTTGGAAGAGCACCACAAACACCTGTAGGACCCTCTGAATCACCTGTGGGAACACAGCATTACCCTGCATAAAGAAAAATGCTCCTACTTTCGAAACTCAATTTAATTTTCTGTTATGTATTTACTCAAGATGGCGTTGACCCGGGGAAATCACAGGGCATCAAGCAAGCCCCAGCACCTACCACTGTATCGGAAGTCTGCAGTTTCCATGGAATGGTTACATATTGCGGCCAATTCACCCCAATCTCGCAACAATTGATGAGCTGTCAAGAGCCCTCATATGAATTGATGCTGGTTGTAAGTGGAAGCAAGCAGAAGCAAGCAGAAGAACAGGCTTTCCAGAACATCAAAGCTGCCTTGTTAAACAAAGCAACAATGGCTTATTTTGATCACACAAAGCAGATAGAACCACTCGTAGACGTCAGCCATGCGAGTCTTGGTGCTGTACTTACCCAAGATGTTGAGCATGTTCTCCAGCTGAGCGCTTTTATCCCAACTGAGATGAGATATACCCAAATAGAGAGGGAAGTGTTGGCCATTAAATAGGCTTGAAAGCATTTCACCTGTGCCCTTTGTGGATACTGTTCACAGTTGTTACTGACGACCAACAGCTTGTGCTGCTGTTCCGAGGTACAGCTCCACATCGAACACCTAGAATAAAGCGCTGGGTCATTCATCTTCAACACTACAACTTCGGTGTTATTTTCCGACAGGGGTCCAAGAGCCCAGCAGATTTTCTCTCCCGCGAGCCAGTAACAGAACCAAAAAAATGTTGATGAAGATGACAAACTATCTGAAGAGTACCTTCACTTAGTGACACAGAGTGTGTGCCCATGGGCAATAAGCCTGAGTGAAACTGAAGAAGCCACCAAAGGTGATGACCCTGCTGACCAAAGTAGGAGATGCCCTGCAGCATGAATCATGGTGACATTTCCTCTGCGATGCCAAGAGCTGGCATGGGACAGTCCAAGAAAACCTCACACAATTGTGGAGGATCCATGATGAACTCAGTAGCACCCCCAACAGCATCATAGTACGAGGTCACCGAATAGTAATTCCATGGAGCCTGCAGCAGTGAGTTGTGTTGCTAGCACATGGTGGGCACCAATGTACAGCCAAGGTGAAGTCTTGCCTGTGAGCGAAAGTATGGATTCCGAATCTCAAGGTGATCACTGATGATCTAGTGCGACAGTGCCCAGTCTGTCAACTCACTGGCACACAGGAGGCTCCAGCACCCATTATCACCAAGGAACCCTGTACAATTCCATGGTCCAAAGTGAGCATAGAGTTCAGGAGCTTCCCTGATGGGAGAATAACAATGTTCTCGTGGATGGATATTCAATGTACCCAATAGTAGAAGTCCTTGATTCAACAGCGTTCAGCAATGTGGTGCCAGCTTTGGAGAAAATATTCACATTGGTTGGACTGTTGGAAGAAATTAAACCAGAAAATGGGCCCCGATTCCATGGAACAGAGTTTAGGTAGCTCCTGGCACACCTCGGAATTCGACATCACCACATCACCCCAAATGGCCGCAGACAAATGAAGATGCAGAATGCTTCATGCATACTCTTAATAAGGTCCTAAGGATTGCTGTCTTGTAGAAAAGTGACCCTGAACTCAGCCCCTGCCAGTTCCAGAGAAAATACAGAGGGACTCCCCACTCTACCAGCCACCAAGCTCCATGGACCATGATGCTGAAGGAAAACCGGAGAGAAGCTATCCCAATTCATCCTGAATGGGCCCCACTGAGTTGTGACTCACGGGACATCCAGGCTGGATACAAAAGAAACAACACACATGCAAGTGTAAGAAGACAAACGATCACGCAACAAATTGCCTGAGGTGACTAAAGACCAGAGACCTGGGTGGAAATTGCGGATACCGTTTAAACCCGGAGTCTGAAAGGTAGTCAAGATTGAAAGAACAATGGTAACCGCTTGAAAGGGCCAAGAGACTGGAAAAAGGAATATGGCTTGGTTCCTCAAAGTGATGATGTCCAACTCCCCAGGGCAAGAGGAGCTAGAACAGGTTGTAACAGCGGACTGCTCTCCTATCAACGAGTGAAACTGTAGCCCGCCTCCAGCAGATAACATCCTAAGGCAGGGCCTAGAGAGAAAGCTTAGAAGTCAAGTCTGTCACAGTTTGGCAAGTGGTGAACAAGGAACTGATTGCTCACATTATCCCCAATATAACCTGAGGCCAAATTCCCCTTTGAGTCAATGGCTGAAAAACTATGTGAGTGAGGTCTGAATATAGGACTCTGTACTAAGATTGGGAGGGATTTAATTAGCCACCCGGGCTGTTGCTCGTGTCCTATTGACCCAGATATGTATCGCACACATCTTCTGGCCAGGTGTGGATAGCGGCTATAAATAAAATGGTCGTAGACTGCATTTTGCGCCTATACTTGTATTAATATGTAAGTGTCTTTCATAATTGGCATTCATTCAAACCCCACACAGCGCGCACCAGTCAGGAAAGCCTGTGTCGGGGCCCCACCACAGCTACAGTGTACACCAGATGTGTGTAGTCAAAACAGAACAAGACTTTCTAATGCCTGACTGTGCTATTCTCTTAACTAATAACGAACAGTGGTGGCTGCCACTGAACATGAGTGGTGGAGCAGGGGGAGGGGGATTAAAAAAAAAACAAATAAAAGAAAAAACACACCTGTTTCCTACGGAGACTGGTTAGTCTCCTCCATCCTCGTCCGGGAAGTGTACCGGCTCCCAAACTCCCCTCACCCAATCACGACACTGCTGTCACCAGCATGACAGCAGCGTTGTGACTGGTGCGCCCTGGTTCGTTGCTCACAAAGGGAGTGCCACACTGTGCACTTCCTCCTCCTGGCTGTGAAATACAGCTGGGAGAAGAAATGCAAAGTGCGCATGTCTGTTTGGCCAGCCCAACACGGCCGGCCAAACAGAAATGCCCACTTATGGTGCACAAACCACTCCTCCCTCCAGTCCTCTCCAGCCCCGCCCCACCCTAACCCGGCTCAGCTGAAAAATAAAATGATAATAACGCTTTGTTATCATCATTTTATTTTTCCTTCCACTTCTGCTGAAAGCAGTGGGGCGACGCCCCTCATTACGAGGCGTCATGCTCCCTTTCGGCCACTAGAGAGCGTTGAAACTTTGATGAGAATGAAGGATGAGAGCCTGTGGTGAGTGAGGTGTGAGGCCAGAACGGAGAAAGCAGACCCAAAGGTTTGAGAGAAGAGCGAGATCAAATTGGGAGGATTATCAAAATTAATGACAAAGATCATCAATAAGTCGCTGTGCCAGTTTCCTACTTTGGGCCCTCGTCTCTATATTGCCTGAGAAAAATATGTTTTTATTTCCTACGGAAAGTGAACACTGAGCATTTCCCGAATAATTAAAGTAATTCAAATCACTTTCAACCAACACACCAATTTGGCCATGTGAACGTGGTGATTACTTATTCCCCTGCACACGGTTAAGAAAGACTGCCAGTGTGATCTATCTAGTTGGCTGCATCACTGTTGTAAATCATGGCGGCTGCCTTTCCCGGTAGCTGCAGCACAGCCATAATTGCTTATTCTACCTTATAATGTGGACATGGAACTAAAAGGCGGGAATTAAAGTATGAAGGACAATGCATCAAACTGGCTCCTTAGTAGCCGAGGCATGCTTCCAACCCCAGTGAATAATAGCAACTGTTAATTCGTGACACATCAGGCATGATGTAGTTAGCCTCTTGAACCAACAACATTGCTTTAAGTAATTGGCCTTATTATCAGAAGTGCACTTAACAAATGTGCAAGCGTGAAAAAGGCCCAGGCGTTGGGTTTACAGCATCCAGCGAGGGTTTTTTTTAATGTAAAGCCACTTATTTGTTTTTTATTTCACGTTTTACTCCTTGTTTATGCAAATCAAGAGGAAAATTGCTACAGAAACACAGTTGCGATGACACATTTTCCTGCCGAAAACTTCACAAACCCGAAGTAAAACATAACTTCCCCGCAAGGTTTCTTTTATAGAAGACAAAATGGCTCCGTGAGGTAAGCAACCATTAACGACATCTATAAAGATTGCGTTCCACAAGTTCATATTCGGGCACAGATGTCTCCGATCTTCACCATGTGAGTAAAGTAAGCAACGTTTAACAGTGGTAGCCAAAACACGTGAGACTGTGCCCAGCGTGTGCCCGAGGTAAGCCGTGTGGTCACTTAGCTAGTAGATAGAGCTCTGTGTGGAATGTATTCAGTAACTGAAATAATTACCAAGTGCGATGCAGGCAGCGCAGAACAAAAAAAAGGAGCAGAAGTTAACTAACAGTCTAATTGTTCCATGTATGATGCTGCCTCAATATTCAGTGGCATTCTCTTGCTCGCCACAAGGGGCGGTGCGTCACAGGCAGTGCCCATCCTTACCCAACCAACACAACAAGGGCAAAAGAGCCAGTGGCTCTGCACAAGAAATGGACAGCATGACATCTGCTGCAAGGAACCCCTGGTCTCTATTCAGGGAGTTTACTTTCTGTGAGAGCACCATCCCCTGTGAGGGACACTCTCCTAACACTCTTTTAGCGCTCCTCCCTGTCCATTTTAATCCAGCTCCTGAAATTGAATCTCTAAAGGGCATCCCTAATGCTAGGCAGAAGTGAGAGCTCTTGCCACAGTGACCCTGCAGTGTATCAGCTTCTCCGCACAGGGTAGCCTGAGGAGAAAAGATGACTTGTACGTGGAACCCATGAAGTTGGAGGTCACATTTGCCGGTGTGTCTTTTACCATGTTCCATTTCTGCACACGACTTCCAAGGCACCCACCACGTACCCAGGTGCATAGCTCCCTCTGTCTGAGCACAGTCCAAATACAGAAAACGCAATATTTTGCCCAGAAGTTACACTAGTAAAGAAATCATGTGCCTACGTTGTAATATATTAAAAAAAATTAAACGCACCCCATTTCAAGATGGCCGGCACACCATAATAGCAGACGGTACTTTTCAGCATTGAAGGCCGACCCATCTGCAGCTATTGACGACAGGAGGAGGTGCTATCCATGGGCATGTTATGTGTGCAAGGAGATACTGTCTTTGTTGTGGGTGCAGTAGTATATTGTCCCCGTTTGGATTCTCACTCGTAAGAGCGGATACCTCTTTGGTGGGAAGGGAACTTGCTAGTTTTGTTCTTTCCTTTAACATAGTTCAAAGGGAAACAGTGTGGTGAGCCAGGGAAGAAGGCATGCCACCTGCCAGACTTGGGGCCTGCAGGCATGTCATTGCCCCAGCAAAGGAATTATCTCCTGGATGATTAAGGCCTCTTGACTCTTCATGAACAGGTTTAAGTAAGAAATACCACTAGTCTACTCTAAAAGGTGCATAAATATTTGAAAATATATAGTCAAGTCAGGCCCACATATGCCAATGTGTAATACAGATGACTGAGTTAACACTTGATACATATTCTTGTGAACAAAATTTAGAAGAAACGTATTGACAAATCATTAGAATTGTTGGTATTCTTAAAAAAATCACGTCACGTTTAATTGTTCACATTGATCAAAGCTAGAACAAACAATGTATTTGAAATGCCTGTGCATACCTATTCAGAGGCTTCAGTACCAAGAGGCTGTAAGCATTTCCCATTTAACATTTTCTTACAAGACTTCTCATGTAAGGCGTTTGCACTAGTCCACATTTCAAGTAACAATTAATGCTGGTAAAATGGCCAGTTCTGGTAACTGCACTCACAGGAGATGTGACAGAAACCGACTTTTCGATCAAGATTCTTAGCTATATCACCACTGAGACCATGGTGGGGAACGTCTAGAGATACTGAACATGTACTTTAAGGGACAAAGCTAACTTGTAATAGCAAATCCTGTGATTCACAAACCCACAGGGTTTGCAACTGAAAATTGGCTATTTTATCTTTATTAAACCCATTATGAGAGTTGGAAAAACGTGTAGAAGGGTTGTGAAAGGGGTGTCCCCTCCTAAATGTGATTCCGTAGCAAAGGAAGTGGTAACTGACACCTACTCCTTTGAAAATTGTGTTTGCAGTCTTGGAAGGGAGCGTGTAGTGGGACCACGGCCTGCTATCCTTGATTGTTTCCCAAAGGAGAAACTTCTTTGGTATTTACATTTGGGATAAGGAGCTCAAAAGTGGTGGTCTGCTGTTCCCTGCAAGCCACCATCCCTGTGTCCGTAGCGAGTCATAGTATTGTGTAAATTGCAACTTGCCTAATTAATATGTATTAGGCAAGTTGCAATCATTCAGCGACCTCCTGCAACTGGAGTTTTTGTAATGTAACTTATTGCAAGGCAAGCTTTGTACTTATTATACATAGCTTGCCTTGCAAAATTAAAAACTGATCTAAAAAAGTCAGCGTACAATTTGCAAACACTTTTTGAGACCTGTCTTTTAGTACATCAGGCATCAATACATTTTGAACTAAGAATGGAATCTTTCTATACAAATACATAGGACAGCATTAAAGCTCATGTTCAGCAGGTACAAATATTGAAGCAGAAATATATAACGCTTCAGATACTCATCTGTTTGCTTATTCAAATCCCATAACTGTCTCTTTTGTTTAGAAAGGAAAATGCTTGCAATAGGGTGACATTTTAAATAACAAATACACTTGCTGGGATTAAGGCATCAATATTACCGACTGTAACATGTAAAACCCGCATTAAATCTTCCAAGGAGAAACAAAGAAAAACTCTTCAAGCAGGATTTTGGTTACATTTCTCTGTTCGATTGTCACTTTGCAGTTTGCACTTCTGTCAGGGACTCAGTCCCACTACAAACCCAGTCAATTTACTCAGTGAAGAATAAAATTAACAATGGTTATAATTAAGGAACAAAAATGAAGTAGGCTCATATAATTAAACACAGCAAAACTTCAAAAGTAAATATTCCAGATGAATATTACAGATCGCATTAGTTAAGAGAGGTAATACTAAAACCTTAGTTTTTTGATCTGATGATTGTTCTGGCAGATATTTACACATGGCAGTGTTGAAGAAGTGTTTTAGTTAACCATCTTGCATCTTTCATCATCAGATATTGAAATGAATTAAACTGGAAAAAATAATATTAAAAGGCTTGATAATTGTTTAAACAAATGGCCCGCGGACATAGGGCCAGAATACGAGTCAGTCGATCACTGGACTGCCAGACTCGTGGTGGCAGTTAGGGCCGCCGCTGCTGTGGTGGTCCGACCACCACATTACAACCCTGAAGGTCAGGCCGTCAGGTTACTGCCGTCTCTGCCGGGATCGGTAATCCCGAAGGGTTGATGGCGGGTGCAGGGCACCATAAACCTGGGGGCACTGCATGCAGTGCCGCCCTGCTGATTACGACCTGGTTCAGGAACAGGTGCAGAGGGCCAGGGGGTGTCCTGCACTGCCCATGTACTTGGCATGGGCAGTGCAGGGGTCCCCCTGTCCAGCACCCTCCCATTGTTTACTGTCTGCTGTGCAGACAGTGAGCATTGCAAGGGTGCTTGTGCACACTGTGGGCTGCAGCACTGTCACCGGCTCGATTACGAGCCGGCAACAATGCTGCTGCCACTTTCCCGCTGGGCTGGTAGGCGGAAACCTTGTTTTCCACCCGTCAGCCCAGTGGGAAAGTAGTTATGGCCCCGGCGGGGAGGTAGCAATAGAGGCGGCAACCTCCTCGTCGGAAGTTCGGTGGACAGGTCATCCCGTCCGCCAAACTCATACTCAGACCCATAGTCTGTTACTGTAAACTTTGTAAGCTAGTTACTATCTCTGGCCACTCAGGTTTCCAACTGTATCGCCAAGATCCATGGCAAGTTACTCATTCCAGAGACCTCTGTTCTGTATTCAGTTTATCAAAACACTTTTGTTAATCGACTGATGGAATCTTGTTGCATCCTTTGCTTTGAGTTTACTACTGTCTTGACATTGGAACCATGCTGTTGTCCTGTGCACTGGCTTTCAAAGGCCACCATCCAGAAAATGACACTTTCCTAGTCCTGTGTAGAGCATTCAGCAACATTGTGGTGCATCGTTGAGCAACTCTTCTTGCCCTATTATTGATTTTTCATTGTGGTGAGTTCAATCGGTTGCTTTCTGTCATAACACAAAGCACTTACTGGGAGAACAATTTCTATTACACAATGTCCTGTTTGAAAACAAGGGAGGGGAACAAGAACAAATTATATTTTTGTTTAAAAAAAACTAATACTGCAAGTGATAGTGGGAAAATGTGATGTCAATGTTGGATTGGGCTGTGCATTTCCTGGCAGGTCTGAGTTTTCATTAAGACCCTCGAAGTAATATCCTCATATTGTCAATCTCGGATCACTGTTCCAACCATAGGTTTAATTTATTTATGTTGATGCCTTGAAATTCAAGTCTAGATTATTGGTGTCTAAATGGGACTAAATTGTGCACTATCGCAGTAGGTTTATTAACGTTCAACATTTTCATCAAATGTATATGTAATTTCAATTTACAGATGTTACCCACACATGCAACTCAAAGATGCAGGCAGTTTTAATATGATACACTCAATGCCACACATGATTGGCTCAGATATTTTTTATGTCTTTTTTTTGTTACTGTTTTAGTGAAGTTGTCCCATCCATTATGCTGTTGCCTGCTTTATATCGAGGTTATGCCTGGATTTGGTCCCCCATTATATTTTTGAAATATCTTGCGCCTCTGCTAATTGAATTGGACCACTAGGTTTTTTTTTCAAAGGCCTCTGTATGTTCCTGCATGCAGTCAGAGCCTGGATAACTGTTCTAATACTGATATTGATCACATATCTCTTCCTTTAAAAAATGGGGCCTCTCTTCAAACAGTCTTTTTTCGCATGATTACGAAAGCCAGATTAGGGACCACTCCAGATAATTTATTCCAAAATCATAATTCAAATTGTCGTCCCTAATTTTCAAAGTTCAGTCACCCTCCAATCTCACTACAGGGGCCGAGTCCTGATTCGTTAGGCTTCCTTGCTCTGAGCTGGTTCATCTTCACTTCACTCTCATTATAGTTCTATTCTACACCTGAACAGGTTCACCCCTTTATTCCAATTTCCTTACAGCTTTCTAACTCACCACCTTCAGAAGGCCAAGCGAACCTGTCAGGGACTCTGGAGAGCTTGGTACTTATTCTTCCAATTTGTTTTAGCCCGGGGGGCGAGGGGGGTACTTTCATCAGAGCTTTCTCCACTTCTTGTGTTTCCTTTGTTTTTGGAAAACAGGGCTCCATTTATTGTCATTTTTGGGGGCATCTCTGCCACAAGTATTTAATGTGGTGACAACACCCACTCTCCACTGCTAGCCAGAACCTCTCAGTTGCCAAGCTCTCTGCATCTTCCCCCGTCATGTTATTTTGTAATCTCACATCCATCTAAGTCATGTGATCTAAATTTCACATAATTATATTGTGGTGAAGCAACTATATGAGAAATGTGTTGATTGGTTCTTTAAATCCTCAAGATATTTTAATTCATGCACAATACACACGAAGGCAATTTAATGTTTGTCGTAAAATTCATTAACTGATTGAGCATTGGCACTTTGAGCAATTGATTCAAATCACATTTTGGGGCCTCTCTTACATTAGCAATGTTTTCTTTGCCAAATATCATAGAAATGGCTAGGTTTGATCTGCTTTCTTAAATTTTAGTAAGTATACAATTGACTGTTTTCTTGCAATATATGACTCAAACATTTTTAATTCGTTTTTTCCAAGCATCATATTATTACTTCCAGAATGTATCACAAGATAATTACCCAAATTTAAGTTCAATGTCCCACAGAGAAGGAAGGAGTGTCTATAGAGAGGAGAAGCAATTACGCCATGGCACAGTCAAGAAAAGCCGTAGGTGAAATGTTCTCATACTGTGCCCTTCAAACGCCACATGGATAGTAACTTTTACTGCAAATGTAATGCACAGCTTCTTCTGAGCACCCCAGTAGACACTAAAACGATTCTTAGGAACTGAAAGTGTATTCAGTGCAGCAGCATAATATATCTATGCAATTGATGTTGTCATTGTTAGTAATAGAAATGGGACTGTAGCGAGCCAGATACCCTTTGGACCTTCATTGTCCTCATCAAATATGTCTATTGAGCCCTCTTTTGGACTAAAGCATGAAATGTTAATGGCATTGCTCTGGTACTCTGTCTTTTATGTACAATGGCCAAACACTATTCAAATCATATTTCAGTGTGTTGTTTTCCCCTGACTTTTTGACTTCAGACCTCCTGATTTTGCTGACTTCATTGTTACTGGCTTTAGGATTCTGCATACTTTACCATTGTTAATCAGTGCTAGAGTGCTTGTGCCGATTACCTAAAACGTTGTAACATTGGCGATACCCGATTGGGCCATTTAGTAAGTTCCTAGTTAAGTGACTACATGTATCCAGGGCCTGTAAATTAAATACTAGTAGTGGGCCTAAAGCAGTGATTTTGTCACCCACTTAAATAACCCTTTTAACGTATTGCAGGCTCTTACATTGCAGAGCCTGCATGTGCAATTAAAAAAAATATTTTGCCAGGCCCAAGCCTTCCTTTTTAAAACATATACATCACTCTAAGGTAGGCCCTGGAACGGCATCTCTAAGAGCAAGGTGCAGTGTATTTAAAACGTTGAACATATACTTTGAAGTTTTGAGTGTCCTGGTAGTGAAGAACTCACACTTTCATTTTTCACTACTGCAAGGCCTCACTTTCCCATAGGATAACATTGGAGTTGCCTTACTAAATTTTAATAGTGTAATTTCATTTCTAAATGAAAAATATATAACTGGTTCATGTTTGGTGTCTCTCGAATCCTAATTTAAAATCCTAACTGATGGTGAAGTCAGATTTTAAATTACAATTCTGAAAATGCCACTTCTAGGAAGTTTACATTTTCCTGCCTAAGCTCTTTGGTGCCTGCAGCCTGTCTCTGGTCACATGACTGTGTGTAGTTGGCAGCTGGTCTTTGTGTGTTCCTCCTGGACAGCTACACACAATGGGAGATTAGGTGTGACTGGATGGGCCATTACTGGCAGGATAGGAGGAAGGAGCTGGACCCAGCCACATTTGCACCTGAATAGGCTGTGTCCTGCCTCCACACAAAGGGCTGCATACGCCCCTACTGTGAGTCTGGTGCAAGGGCAGAAAGGCAGGACATCTGTGCACTTCAAAGGCATGCCTCTAGCAGCTTCTCCCGATGTCAGAGGCACAACTGTGTACTAAAGAAGGACCTCAGAAACCACCACTTTAGTTCATTTCTGGACCTGTGGATACTCTGCAAGGAAGAAGGACTGTTGTGCTACTGGAAGGACTGCCACTCTGCTGGACTGCTACTCTGAAGGAGCTGCTGCCTTGCTGTGCTGATCTGCTGCCTGCTGCCCTCTTGCCTGGGGAGGACGAGCTGGACCTGCAATCCATCTTGAACCCAAGCTCCCAGAGTGGCTCAAAAGGCTAGTCTGGTGCCCTCCTGAAGGGGCATAACAGGCTCAACATCAGCCACTGGACCTGTCTTCTGTGAGTTCCTGACCACCTAGAGGTGCCTCTCAGGTCCTGGTCCCTTAGTTTGGCTCTTCAGTTCCTAAATTCAAGCTTTTGGGCTCTTTGCGACCAGGCTCATTTGCACCAGAACTGTGCAGATCACACTGAAAATTAGTGTGAGCCGCTGCAAGCGCATCTCTTGAACAGTAGCACACACCGCTCGCAGGGGACCACAAGGGTGAAACACCAGCCTGCCCATCCCCGACTCACAACTTGCTCCTCGCATCATGCAATCACTGCCTGAGGCACTCTCCTTGCTCCTCGCGACCCCCTCCAACATGAATGGGACTTTTGACACAAAACTTGAGAAGGTACATATTGGGGGGACTAATCTGGGACTGTATCTGACCCAGCTTCATCGTGGTTGGCTTGAAGTTTTGACTTTGACTAGCACAACCAGGTAGCCGCGGTTGGTGATTTATGCATTTAGGCGCTGTATAGCAGTTTACTCTTCAAAAATTCATAACTCTGGTTCTCCTGTTTAGAGTTTTGCTGTTTTGGTCACTTTATGAATTCAGTTTTTATCTTTTTTTCTAACCTGGTGTGGGATTCTTTTGTGTGGTGTTATTACTGTTTACTGTTTGAAGTGTTGCACAAATACTGTATACATAGCCTGACTGCTCTGTGCCAAGCTACCTGGGGGTTGAACATAGGTTAGTGTGGGATTTTCTTGTACCTTACCCTGACTAGGATTGCTGTTGCTACTTGACCTGGTTTCACTCATCAGTCTACCAGTAACTCAATTTCTAACAGTAACAATGGAAATACGCTTGTCTTAGAAGTCACTCTCACTTCATTAGCCCTGTCTGTTTAACCTTAACTATTTCACTCCATCTTTCAATTTTCATCCATTACACTTTCTATCTCCTATTTCATTATATTTATCTTCATTACCTTGCTTTTTATTTTCTTCTTCTTTATATCATCCTCTTTTTCTTCTATTGATGATTCCTGTGTCTCACTCAACCATCTTTCTCACCATTCATCTCTTTTTCTCACCTCTGTATCTATTTCTCTATCCTTCTTTCGGACTCTTTCCGTTTCTTGTGCTGATTTTCAAAACCCCTTTTTGTAAGTTGTAGAACGTGGTTAACGTATGTCTACATGCTATTGATAAAATACATTCACACTAAAGTAGCATTGCAACGTTCTTGGAATGCATGATCTGAGTTCAAGATTTTCTTGAGAGAGATACAATATGACCAGTGATGAACAAACCAGGCACACAAATGATTGACAGCACAATGAATGTAATGTCCAAAAGAATCTGAAAAAAGATGGAAAAACTAGAGGTGGCGAGATCTGGAGAATATTATAGCTTTGACCATTTATGTGAAGTTCAGCAAGGAGCGCAAACATTTATGGAAACCATATCTTTTTTTAGGCTACTGGATTAATAAAACTGAAAAATACTTACTTATACTAAGGACCTCTCAGCAAGAGTTGATTGTAAAGTTAAGATAATACACAATCACAAGTGGGAGGAAAGGACTTAGGGCCTGATATAAAGTTTGTCACAGAGGGTACTCTGCTGCAAAAGTGCCCGAGTACACTGTCCATCAACTGAAGTTCCGGTCTGCCTCATTTGGAGTTGAACAGAACTTAAGTACATCTGCGACAGAGACTTCTTAGTGTCCGCCACTGACATACTCCTATAATGGCCCAATGGAGTAAGGGCCATCTGAGGTTTGGCCATTTGTCTGTCTTATTGAGAGTGGGAAGACAAATGGACAGTTTTTACTTTCACACATAGCCAAAAAGTGGAGGTATGTGAAAATAAAAACATTTAAATGACTGCCATGCCATGGGAAAAAGCTCCCATTGTGAGGTGGCTGCTGTTTTTTTCATATTTTCAAAAAGAAAATCCAGCCTTTGGATTTTGTATTTGAAAATGAAAAAAACATTGAAAGTTTGCTGTATGGCATCATCATGAGAGAGAAGAATGGCACACTTTCAATGTGCTGACAAGAACTGCTGCAACTTTTCTAGATTTTTCTGCTTCTGTTGTCTCTTTTAAGTAGCACATGCATGTGTGTGTGGGGGGTAGTAGTTGGTGCTGTGTAATTTGAATAAATTAAAAGGAAAGTTTGTAGTAGTGTTGTTGTTGTGATTTTACAGAATCTTTGTACCAGGTGGCCAGTTCACAAATGCATTTATGAGTTTGGGAAGTAGTCCCACAGCAGTACTCTTTCACATGCGTGCTCTTTTGTATTGAACCTGCAACATCTAATTCCATATTATTTAAAGCACAAATAGTATATATTCCTTTCTGTTTATACTAATTGATAATGATTATTCCCTGAATATTCCAATTTGGGGCCAATTAACAAAGGCATGTAAAAGTACGTAATTGAGGAGGAGTACACCTTTACTTTTAATTTATCTGTGAATTGACTCTTATGTTTTAGTCGGAGATACATTTGGAGCATCACAGACTGTGGAAGTCTATGCTTCTCTCAAACCTCATGAAGGCTTCACTGTTATAAACATGGCTGTGGTGACTTGTTTTTAAGGGGTGTGCTTTCAGGGCTGGTTAACAGTCACTTTCCACATCTTGGATTAGTTTTCTGTGCACACTTCAAATGGTCTATGCTGAGCTGAGTACATGCATTTTCTTAATGAAAGTGTGCAAAACTGTTTATGATGCACAGCTTGCAACATTTACATTGTAACATACAAGTTCCACAAAATTACATTTTGGGGAGAAAATATCAAATACAATACACTTTTAAGCACAGAATTTACTGACAAAACAATTCTCACAATTCTTCTGCAAAAATGATATTTAATGTCCGTAATAAATTGGGCTTTTGATTTAGGGGGTGAAGCCTCGTCTCAAACAACAACCACAATCCTTGCCAGAGTGAAACACAAAAGGTACTAAATTAATCTGTGCTTAGCCCTCTGGTAGCTTGACAGAAAAAAATAGTCAGGCTTAGAGGCACTGTGTTAGGTATTTATGCAGCATAAAAACAGTATCAAAGTGGAAACACAAAATAAGAGATATCCACACCAATTTAGAAAACACAGTAACATTTAGTAAATTCAATGAGACCAAAATGACAAAAATCTAATCAGTAGAAGTGGAGATATGCAATGTTAAATGTTAAAGTAAAAATATTGCCAAGAAGCAGAAAGTGCTAACTTGGGCATATGGTCACTCTAGACTGAGACAAATTCACAAATTTAGGTGGGCCATAATGGAGTGTGGGCCAAAAACAGGGACCATGTTAGTTCTGCTAAAAAAGATACCTCCCCAAAATCTGACGCACAGAGTTCAGAACTTTAGAAGTTCACAGGAGGAGCTCAGCTGGTGCTGCCAAGGGTCTAGGACCTGGGGAGGCACCTCTTGGGGATCAGAAACCCACTCCAGTAGAGGGCAACTGGGCTCGGGCAGGTCCAGTTGCAAGTCCAGGCAGGGCCAGTTGCAGCAGGTCAGTTGGATAGCTCCAGGGAGGCCTCTAGAGCTTGTTGTGTCCCTATATCCCAGAACAGAAGGTCATCCAAATGACCCTTGGAATCACTCAGGTTAGCCTGGGATGAAGGGGACAGGTCCAGTCTTACTTCTCAGGGAGCAGGGCAGGCCTCAAGCAACAGGGCAGTCCTCTAAAGAAAAAGGTAGGCCTCAAGCAGCAGGGCAGCCCTCTGGGGAACAAGACAGACCTCAAGCAATAGGGCAGTCCTCTGGGGAACAAGGAGGCCTCAAACAGCAGGGCAGTCCTCTAGGAATAAAGGCAGTTCTTCTGCAGTGTTCAAAGGTCCACTGACAAGTGGTTCAGCAAGTCTAATATGTATAGCTGGTGCCACTCTTAGAAGTGGAGGAAAGTGCTTTCCTTCCCCTTTCTTCCCCTGCCCAGGCTCCAAAAGGTCTATGGTTATAAAAGGCTGATGTCAAGTTCCATTGCGATTGTGCTGTAGGAAGCCCTTTGAAAAGTAATTTGGGCAGGGAATAGTTCTGCCCCTCCCATTCTGGCAGGATGGACCCCGGTCCTATTTTTCACTGGCTGGGCCTTGTATGCAATCTTGATGGGGGAGCAATTAACAGGCCCAAACAGCTGGAAACTCCTTGAAGGACTCATGAAGTTTAGAGCAGGAAATGTCAACTTTCTAAAAGTTGCACTTTTAAAATTGTAATTTAAAATCTGACTTCAGCAATAACAAGTGTTTTAAATTACAATTTATTTGAGCCCAAACATGAATTTGTACCTGTTCACAATCAAAACTTAATTCTTGTTAAATGTAATAAAGTAACCCAATGTTATCCTGTGGGAAATGTAGGCCTCACAGTGGTGAAAAATGAATTTGAGAGGTTTCACTACCAGGACATATATAAGCGCATGTCCAACATTTTAAATACACAGCACCCTACCATGTGAGCTGTCTAGGGCCTACCTTAGGGGTGACTTATATGTATTAAAAGGGAGGTTGAGGCCTGGCAAAAGGTTATTTTGCCAGGTCAAATAGGCAGTTAAAAAGTGCACAAAGGCTACAGATGCAGATATTAAATATGTTTTAAAGGGTTCTTTAAGTGGGTGGCACAATAGATGCTGCAGGCCCACTAGTAGCATTTTATGTACAGGCCCTGCGTACATGTAGAATCACTTTTCTAAGGACGTATAGGTAAATTAAGTGCCATTTATTTGCCTCTCCCCCCATGGGGGAGTACCATCTTTGCACACATTATGCCTGGCGCAGGTATAATATAGCGCAATGGGTTACACAGTGGTGCAATACACGCATTGTGTCACTTTGTAAATATGGCGCAGCGTTTTTGACCTCCTAACGACATATTAGTGTAAATAAATTACACTAATATGGCGTTGGAATGGTGCTAGGGACTTTTAAATATGCCCCGTAGGGTTTTGTAAATGTAGGGTTACACTAACTATCTCCTGTTGTTAGGGACTCCTGATGTTTGTTATGGAGTTTGCTCCTTTCCCAAAGCAGCTGTGAGGTGCAGGAGATCATTGGAGGGTTGAGCGCGTAGAAGCGACATTTTAGCCCTTTGCACAACCTAACTCTCACAATTTGAACCTTGAATCATCAGGGTTGAGTTTTCTTGTAGGCACATTATCATTTATGTCTCTGCTAATTAGCTTTATCATGCTCTGATGCTGAGTGCATTTAACTTGCTATCCATATCATGTTATGAATTTTATTGTCACTGTTGCATTGAGTTAATCATATATCTGTCTGATTATTTGATACTTTGTCTTACTGTGTGCACTTTATTATTCATGCACTTGCCAAAACATTTTTATCATGCTGCTGTGAAGGATGCACTTTATTTTGCTCTATGTTTCATTTTTATGAACCTTTTATGGCGACCTGCTGTGCCAAATAAAGTACAATTGACTTGACTTGACTATAGTGAGTGTTTGTAAGCATGGCAAGAGCTCTTTAGAATCATTCCCCGCCTAAACAAGGAAAGAAACAATCAAAACGATGTTTCAAGTGTTCTGAAAATAAAAACGGGCATAATACAAAGCAAGGAACATTTCCTATGACAATGCACTGAGGTCATTATTTCCGCCTGTCCAAAGTCACAATTTTCTCCTCTATTGATACAATGACTGAAACAGAACGATAATGAACAACTCGTGTGGAGAGCCTTATGAGCTGGCAAACTTGCATTTTGACCTCAATGAAAGATGACAGCTATGATTATAAAGGACGACCCACAAGACGTTATTATGTTAATGGCAAATATTTGATTTAGGCAAAGACTGCGGACTAGGGGCAAAATTCACAAAACAATCAGTGAATAGCTGTGTCTTGCCCATGCCTTACGTGTGAATAACTCTACAACACTAAGAACAAACCAATAAAGCTTTCTCTTTCAGTATCTGTGTCTCACAACTGGCATACGGGTGAATCACTCCACAATGTTCAGGTATGACACATTATTTTCTCTGAGTAGCCACTAGATATCTACGGCTTTTTAAGAAATATTTTTCTGTGAGTTGCTGTGTCTCATTCTTTGGTTAGGTGTGAATTATTCCTGAATATCGAGAAACGAAATGTTTCCTGTGATTAGGTGCACGTTTCTCGTGTCTGAGGTGGGAATAACTCCACAATGCCCAGGACTGATTCACAAAAACATTTTCTGTGAGTAGTGTGACTTAACTCTGTTCTG
This sequence comes from Pleurodeles waltl, assembly GCF_031143425.1. Lineage (NCBI taxonomy): Eukaryota > Metazoa > Chordata > Amphibia > Caudata > Salamandridae > Pleurodeles > Pleurodeles waltl. Next base: position 831,453,500 of record NC_090436.1, on the reverse strand, counting down.
GGTGAGACTTACTCCACAACATTCAGAGCTAATTAACAGAGCATTTCCAAACAAAGGTCTTGTGACTGGATCTCTAGGTGATCTCTCTGATCTCATAATGGGGCTTGGAACAGTGGGCCATAGACCTTAGGAGAATGCGTATAAGAGGTGCCGGAATACCCTCACAACAACCTGCCGGAATACCCTCACAACAACCACACAGTGCAATCAGAGACAGAAGTCAAATATCAAGTTATGTCTTCTATCAAACTGTTACTTATTCTTTTAACATGTAGGTTGGTGTTTACTTTTCTTTCTCTGACTCCAAAGTGAGAGGCTTTTGTAAAGTGAACTATGTTACAATCTTCCTTGGGTACAGGGAGTGTCAAAAGAAAGGCTGTAGAACGTACATTTTTCTAACCCACAACATTTAAAAAGCTTTAGAAGTACTCTACACATTAGTCAAACTATATCAGAAGTTAGCAAAGCACCAATGAAGCTAATTTCTTTAGTAATTCTGAAGCAGGATGGAAACAAATATTTTAATATGATCAAAACCAATCAAGGCACTTTACTTGGTGATGCCCTAATGATAAACATTTGTGAAACCCAATTTCCACACATTATCGTTTGCCTGTTATATGGTTTAATCAGTAAAACTGCATGTCTCTGCAAATTTCATTTCAATGGAAAATGTGTTGTCTACAAATGGCAGTGCCCTGCCACACCATCTTAGTAATATATGTGCAACAATGTTCTTCAACATGCACTACTGGCTATAAACCACCCCCTTGTCACTATCCTGCTGAATGGATGAGGCTCATTTGCTACACTTGTTCTTATGGTTGCTCTTGGATTCTTTACATTTCCTGATTCAGTGATGTAATTTTGATGGTAGCACCCCCACTCTAAAACATTTTCAAGCACAACTGCAGTGGGCCCACAAGTCTTGAGCCCAACTAATGCTTGCAATCACATATGTTCAGGAAGTGCAGTTGAGTTGGACATATTTACTTCAGGCTCTTATCTTGAAATGATAGCAACTAAAACAGCATCTCTGTTTACAGAGATTTTGGAATAGAATACAGAGTTGAATGTAGTGCAGTAGCAAACTATATTTTCTGAAAGATTAGCCAATTGGGAGGCCAAATCTGAACATTTAGGTCTTATTTTCAAGCTTCCCATTGCATTCATGTAACTAGAGGAGAAACTGAATTTTCAGAAATCTGAAATTTGCTCATGGTTGTAAGTGTAGTTTTAGATAGTATAAAGTGTTCCAATGATACTATAATGCTTCTTACTAGTATGAAATATCCAGGGTTCTAATATGTGAATGGGTACAGCAAATCTTACCATATGAACAAATGAATGTATGCAAAGTTCATAAAACTTGATGAATGTAAGCAGACTTATTACAGCGGTAGGTGAAAAATATTTTTCTCAGCAATATATTTCAAAGTTTACATACATAATATGTCAGAAAAGTCACAGCTTTTTGTAACTTCACAAACTTTGTTTATATGTGAAATGTCATTGTTAGATCTGACAGCTTTGGTGTGGTCTTCCCCCTAAACCTTTTGCACTCACCCTCCTGGCAGCTGAAATTTGTTTTTGTTGGCATTAGGACTCTGCTAACCACTGCTAAGGTGCTTGTTCTCTCTCCTTTAAACATGGTGACTGTGTGCAGCGCCACTTTTCTTAAATATGCCCCTATACTCTTTAAAACAGGTTTTGAAAAGGACTGGAAGAAAAGTCTGTAAAATTTACAAAAACACATGAGGTGCATTAGTGTTTGCTCTGACATCCCATCACAAGGACAAGAATCTGCATGGCTTCACTGAGAACCATAAAGCTCAGAGAGAAACACAGGAATCGGCACACCAAACCAGCCCTGAAAAGAATTAGAAGTGATCTGTCCCAGTGTGTAAGTTCCAAGTTTAAATACATAGCAGGATTGCCAGGAAAGTGTGATAGGTTCTTATAGAGCTTTTGGAAAGTTCCATGCCCAAGCTTTGGGATTGACAAAGCTCAAGAAAACTGAGCTTGACTTTCAATTTATCATTTTTAATTGGAGTGGTGAGTGCATCTAGCATATCAAGCAGAACAGTTCCTTTAGGGTTCTTAAAACATAGCCCGACCAGGGGATGGATAGGCCCTTGTTCAGGTTAAGACAATGTAAATTGATATCCCTGTTTAAGCTAGCTTTTGGGTTAGTTCAAATACTAACCCAGAGCAAAAGTGGAGTCATCCTAGCTTTATCTGCTATGTACTCCAGGTTTAAATCTGAATGGATGACGAAATTAGAACTAGAGTGGGGGGAGACAAAGGAGTCGCGTACATATGTGTTTTTCCTCTACCTGCTGAGTGTTAACATTATGATAACCCTAAAACCCAGCACCATACAAACCTGACGTAACCCATTGTGATTTATATATATTCAGGAGAATTAGTCCCCGTTCCTGTGATCTGAGGCATCCAGGATAATACTTCAGCTGCCCTACTAATCTTTAAGCGGGGACTGTTAACCTGTGGCTGCATGGTCCCATGGAATCAAAGACAATCTTGCGATAACTAAAATCAGACAAGCTACCCACAACAGAGTCACCACTGTCCGATAACTTTTGGATGTTTTTCTTCCCTGGGCTACATGCATGTGACATGTGACTTCCCAAAATTAGTGCAGAGGTCCAAGTGATTCACAAAAATAACAAATGACTCCACTAACAGCCTTTAGGGTCAGTGCATAAGTACTGTGCCGTCTGCAGATAGCAATACTAGTTCAGACAGGTTGACAATCCTAACATAACTGATCAGGTAGGAGCTCAAGTTGTTGATATAAATGATGAGCAGCAATGGAGCCACTATACACCCCTGATACAACCCTCTGGCTAGCCAAAAGATGTCTGACATTTTGCCTGCCAGACCACAACGAACCCTTGCAGCTACGCTCTCATGAAGGTTGTACAGAAAATTCACCACTGCCACATCAACCCTGAGATTTAACAGCATCAACCGAAGCGTGTTTCTGCTTACACAATTAGATGCTGTTGATATGTCCATAAACACCAGATACAGAGGTCAGTGCTTGAAGATGGTTTACTTTCCAACAATCAGGTGTACATTCAAGCAGTGTTCCACAGTACCCAGCCTTGGATAAAAAACAAATTGATAGGGACCAGGAATGTTATTTAGATTTGCCCAGGATTTTAATCAATTTAAAAATCACCCTTTCAATTATTTTAACAATACTATCTATAACAGAGATTGGCCTATAGCATTTAGGCGCTATGCGATCTCCTTTTTTAAATATAGGGACAATGATGGAAAGTTCCCAAGAACGAGGGTTCTTTTTGGACAAAGAGCTGTTGAACACATTCTTGATTAGGGGACCCCACAGATTAACGTTTAGTCAACTTACATCTGATATAGTTGTAATATAAATTATTGAATAAGTAAGTTTACTATACTGCCCTACAAAACCTATTTACAGTGTTACTGGCATGCTCAGATTTTTGAATTTACATATAACACCACCCACAACACAAAGATGGACAGCGGGAATCTCATCTCTCTCTGTCAGGCATATTATTTGAAAACGTTTGTGGATGCGGTCTTGTCATATCTGCATGCACATGCACGCTTGCATGCACACAAACACACACATTTATGTGTGCACGCATGCATGCACAGACACACGTCAGAGCAGGTGGTATTGTCAACACAGTTGCGCTTCTTTTGCCAGGGTCGACCAGAATGGGAGCGGAAATCACCCCCTGAAAATAATGTCATATAAGCGCCACACAGAACTGAGTCAGCAAGCATAATGTGCTAGCTTATACTTCTCAAGGGGGACATGGCATAGGACTTCTCCATTAAGAATTTCTATTGTATTTATCCATTAAATATGTATCCATTAAGAAGTTCTCTTGCGCGTTCCACAGCATCATGTTTTAAGGACATAGTTTGAAAAGCCATAGGTTTTATAGTAATTCTGAAAGGAAACTCAACAAATATTTCATTACTTAAGGGCCAGCATTGTGCTTGGAAGATTGTTTTCTCTGGAGAAGTTGATCATGTCAGTGCAGTTCAGAAATGCGCATACTAAATGGAAACCCTGAGTGCTGCTCGAATGTAAAATAGAGGATCTGGTGGAGATAGTCTTGTACTCAATGCACTAGCTAGTCAGGCACAGAATCCAATGTCTAGAGGAAAGAACACTCTACATCTTTCAAAGTCCCCTGCATGCCCTGACCAATAGAACCGACAAACAGAAACTTTGGAAGGGGGGGTGCAGTCCCTTTCAAAACCCTGTTTGGGATCTAAGACTTACTCAATTTTCTCTGTACCCAGTCACATCACAGATATCACCCCTAACTCATGCTATTATCATAGCACCTGAACAGCTCCTCAAAAGCTTGTCTTACAAGTACCACTCACGCAGCACTTAAGTAGTTTTGAGGGGGCACTCCTACTCACATTATTCTCAAAGCACCCCGCTCCCACACAGCTTTTCTCATTCCTACCTTTTTCACAGCTTTTGCACAGTTCGCAAATGCTTGACTTGCACAACCATGTGATGGCCTAAAGACTCACTCCGTTCATGCAGCACTCACCCGGCCCACTGAGAGCTGCTCTTACTCTTGTCAGCATATAACAGCACCTGCCTAGTTCAAGGACATCTTCACTCACTCAAAACCTTCTCACATCAACTGCCCAGCTCACATACACCTTCTCTACCTCACACACACTACTCATTAAACCTGTGCAACTCAGAGAGCTTCCTTCATTTAGAACACCCTCAAGACTTAGAGAGAATTTCTGTCACTTAATCTATTCTAACAACACTGGCCCAGCTTGCGAACATTTTCTCTCTCACGCCACTCGTAAGGGCAAGTATATAACTCAGAGAGAACTCTGCCAGCCTATTGCTATCATAACATTCAGAGATATTTTCTGCCACTCCTGCCACTCTCAGACCACCGGTCCGACTGGCAGGCGGCTTCTCTCTCCACCATCATTCTCACAGCATCCCCATAGGTCACGTACAGTTTCTGTCACATTCTTACATCAACTGTACAATCCAGAGGTAGCCTATGCTTGTCAGTCATACCATTCTGGAACCCAACTCACAACCCAGAGAGAGAGAGGTCATCATACTCCTTGCGCCTACCACCGTTTGACTCATGACATTCTCACATCACCCGCAAAGGTCAACGAGAGCTTTTGTCGATGGCCATTCTCTCAGCAACCACACACGAAAGAGGGAGCATTTCTCAGACTTACTGTTCTCTCATCACCTCCGCAACTCCGACTTTAGAGTTCTTGGGGTGTTCAGAAGGTTGGAAAATAAGCAGTGTTTCTCCATCTGAAAGCTGGATATTCACTTCAAAGTGGAAAGGGGCACTTTGTGGGAGTTAAACAGCTCTTTGTTCTCACAGTATTGTCTTCTGCTTCGCAAGATAGCTAGCACGCTGAATCCGGAAAGCAAAAGAACACTTAAGCAGTCATTACAGGTGGCCAATTAATTTTGATTGGGGCAATAGCAGCACTGGCCCCATTTGAATAATGATATCCACAAGAACACAGCAGATCTGTTTACTTTCACCTGTAGATTTTGGCTACTGAATTTAGCTGAAATCCCGGGTAAAGGTCCAAGCTCAGGCGTGGAATTACTGGGGGAATGGGACTGGAAATTACCGATTGAACTGTAAATTTCTCATTTCTAAGCAGGCCCCCAGAGTCAAACTTGAAATAAGATGGATTAACCCCTAACGCCCATCTGCTACTGGTACACCCAGCAAAAGTAGCTCTGGGAGTGAGGAAAAATCAGCCTGCTTCTGGGACCCCCATAATGAGGAAGTCGGTAGGCATTTGACAACACACAAACTCCTCAATTGTTAAACGTATCGCATTTCTGTTGTCTGTATTTGATGTCTATGAACACAATTGTGTTTAGTTCTACTGAACGTGTTACCATATTTACAAGATCTGTCTCGACTCACATTAACAACAGGACCAACATTGTAAAGGAACTGTTTTATTCTGAAACAACACTTTTACAAGGTCACTAATAATCAACACGCTCTATGCCAAATAAATAACCGAATGTGGCAAACATCATTATAATCAGAAATACAGCAAATGTTAATTTGACCAGCTATACAACATACGGTTGCCTTAGAAAAAATATGCTGTAAATACACCATTGTGTCCCATTTTTTTTCAACAGTTTGTAATCATAAGGCTGCTTTTCAGAAATAGTCTAGCTTCTCGAAGATGCAGAATAAAACTGTATGGACCTGAAAGCATTTCGCTTGTGGGGCTGTGATTCTCTCAGCTCATTCTTGACTCTGAAATATTTAAAGCCAGGTCAAGAAGTTTGAGATTCAAAGTGGATTTCAGTTTCAAGCAGATGCCTACAGCGCTTACCTTTAAAGTAGATATGTACTAGTATACCTTCTTAAAGCCTGAAAACATTTGTGTTCAAACGTACTTTACAATATGATTCATAGTGACATGCTGTAAAAATTCTGCAACGCCTACTTCAAGAAATAATCCTACCACATAATACCACTATTTCCCCACAGCTGCCATAAAAGTGAAAAAGTACTGCCTTCACCAAAGCTTTTTTGTTTAAAACTAATTTTAGTTCATATGGACTTAAGCTTTCTAATACTATTGCCTCTTCGGCTATTTATCAATTAGCTCTATGGAGGCCAGCACTGGTCGGAGTCATGCCAGATTTTCAGGATTGCCACTGGCTATGTATGTCATTCCATATTTAATTCACTGAACATCATTTTACCTCATGCGGATGTCCTCAAACTATGCCTCTAGTGTGCATAGAGCAATATTAACCCATTGCTCCCTTTTAACAAATCAGATTATTTTAGGCTTTAACAAGCATTTCATGCCATCAATGTCAGCTTCAGAGAACAGCATATGAATAGAAGATGCAATCCTGTTAGAGGAAGGCAGACACATTGCATATCATACCATGCCAGATCTGTACTAGGCCTTGGAAAGAATGGCTGGTAAAAAAAGTTTGACGCTAAAAAGAGAGAACTGTCTCTTCAAATATGACAACAATGTGTATTCCAGCAGGCTGATAAATAAATGTATGTATGAATTACATGAACCTGCAGCAGACTGCTTTTAAGTTCTGCCACCTTTGCGCAAAGCATTGCGTGAGCAGTGCTAGGGCCTCCCTGCCCAGCACCCTTCGGAATGAGCTCATTCTGAGGGTGCAGAGGCCCCTTTTGTTCAACAGCATTGGCCTCGGCTCCATGAGCCAAGGCCAATGACACTGCGTTGTTTCCTCCGGGCTAACCGGACGAAACCTCTGATTTCAGAGGTTTCCGCTGGTCACCCCCAGTGAAAACTTCGTAGTGGGTGTGGGGGCAGAGGAGATTGCCAGCTCCTCTCTGTGAGCTTGGCGGTTGGCTTGTCCACCTGCCAAACTCATAATGAGCCACATAGTCTACATCAGTAGCCATCAGGGAAGAGGGCTATTGTATCCATCTAGGCTGTAAGGCTTTCATTTTTGGAACACTGGCCTTTGTGACAGTCTCTAAGGCTAGAACAGGAGAAACCACAATTATGCCTTTCCCATAAGCCGGTTGGTCTTTCCTTTATGCCATCTGAATTGCAGTGAGTATTTTTTGAGTGGATGCAAAACACATTTCTATGTTGGAATATAGATGTGATTTATATGCAGTCGGTACTGTGTCATCCTCTTTGCATCTGACATACGTGAAACCAATGGCACCCGGTATTATGCGAATTAACACATTTGTTTTGTTGATACATGTAGGTAAGTGTTGTGCTGCAAGCATGGCATTCTATAATGATCTTAGTATTTGTGAATGTTCTGGTGTGCAATGTGTACTGGAAACACCTGGACAAATTAAGTCGTACAAAGATTTTATGCATTGTGCATAATCAGGTATGTCTGTTCTGCCACAACTGAAGAATCCTAAGAAGGATTCCAATTTTTGATAGTATTTGGTGGTTGGAATAGGGCACACTTCTCTAGGAAGTGCAGTACCAGGCTCTTTCCCTCATTTGACCACTCGTATCCTAAAAATAGGATATAGAGAAAGGCATTTAAAAAAATATATATATATTGAAATTGCAGCCATGCTCAGCAAATCCCATAGCAATATGATCTACTCTGGCTACATGTGTGTTTAAGTTATTATCCGTGAGATACATTTCATCAACATAGGACAATGCTTCTGTATCAATATCATGCAATATTGAAGTTACTGGGGAACCAAACAATCCAGGACTGTTCTTATACCCTTGAATGTGCTGACAAAAACAGTGAAGAGAGCTGAGCATAGAAAAAGCTGTTAAATCCCTGCTTTCAGGTGCTATGTTTTGGAAACAAAAAAAACATTGCAGATATCCAAGATTGTTTTATATTTTTTAAGGACAATATTATTGATTTAAGATGTACTGAGTGAATTTAGTATTGCAAATGTGTGTGTATATGACTGTTTAGATGTCTATAATCTAAGGCTACTCTATAGGAGTGATCGGAATTAGGTACTGGAAACAAACGGTTATTCATAGCAGAAACACAGGGTTCAAGTACTCCCTGGTACTTGAGCTATAAGAGAATTTCTCACGCTGGAGCTTTCACTTCATGTTTGATAGGGTCCTGCAGTTGCACTTGTGGGTTGGACCTCATGGGTTTTACATGATCAGGCGAGTCCTTATACCAGCCTACATGGTGGCAGTATAATGCCGGATCTTGTGCAAGAGCTCATTCAGCAGCATATGCTTTTTTAACTTGTTCAGGAACAAGGACAGAGAAAGATGGTAGAATTACATCTTCCTCATGTGGGAGTGTTCTAACAAACTCCAGTGGTTAATCTCATTTAGCCAAGATAATATCACAGCAAGTGATGGTGTAGCATGAGTTATGGTATATATTGCAGTGAACACTGTACCCCATGTGGCACAGTCGTCAGATGTGGGAACCATCCCAAGTGGCAAGCACATGGTGAGAACTCTATGTTTATTTTGGGGCCCCATTTGGGGAAACACTGCTTCAAGCTGATTTGTTTTTTGTGCTATCCAGAACGGAATTGCCTCCCGTCTGGTGGGCATCTTACTCATTATGGAATTGATAGTTACTGGGCTAATCCCATGTGTAGCTAATTATGATTGGACAGCTTGAACAGCCTGCGCTGGGGCAGTTGTGATGGTGCGCATAATAAATTGAGTTAAAGGACAAGAGCATCATAAAGGGGGCGTAAATTGCCCACAGCTAGAGGCTGTATATTAGGATATGGTGTCCTAGAACTAGCAATGTGGCCCCATCATTGCTGAGGGGACGCAATCTCACATTTTCTAAAACATGTGGTGGGGCACCTTGGAACGATTTGTGATGTTCCTGAATGTTAATGGTATTTCTAAGTCTTAATATGCTCTGTATTGGCCTGGTGCATTAGCCTCGGTGTATGAGTGGAATGTTTTTGTATTAACATTGGCTGCAGAAAAAGTGACCAATGAGTAATATACTTCAATTTTGCATGAATTGTGAGCCTCAACCACAAAGGTAACATTCCACCCTAATTAGGTAATCATTGTACATTTAAATGTTCTGTGAAAGCAGGCCTGCAATCAGCAGGAATATTAATTGCATTCACTATTTTAATATGTGAAATTCAGAGAGGGAATTACTAAAGTGGGGTATCCTTTGAAATGTTCTCACTTGAACAATCTACAGACAAATATACATGCTTCCTATATTGCTCAGGAGGATTTAGCCCTAACACCACAAATATCACTAAGGTGAATAGCGAACCTTGGGCACCCAAGAGAACTACTCAGGAGACCCTTTAAATAAGTACCTCACCTATGACTGTTGGTGGTGCCATATTATAAGGTTCCTACTAAAATAACAACAGGACTGTGTATTAGGACAACAGAACTTCAGAATGTGGGGAATGAGTCTGCCCACACCATGGGAACAGGTCAGCCCAATTCCTGGCTAGCTCAGAGTGTCTCACCTGAACCCCTAACCTTACAAGGGTGGAAGTGATTATGGCAACCTGGATATGACACTCTGATCCCCAACGGAAACATGGAAACAGATTGTTACCCATTCATTGTCTTACTCATTCATGTGGAGGTGAAATTCAGTACCTTTATTGAACCAATCGTAGCCTTGCATAGAGAGAATGAGCTGCAATAATTAGGCAGGTGAAACAAAGCAATGTTACCTGCATTCTGAATATGGTGAAAAGAATAAACAGTCCAACCATGGCAAATTAGTTTTAGACATTCCTATCTAACACTAACCCAGTAATGAGAGCATAATGTGTGTACCATCCGCCTTTGCCCTGTCCAATAGGATAGCCTCTGCCCCCATTACTGGAGAACTCAACCAGGGAATCGGCCTGTAGTGTAAATGGAAATCCTTCTCACAAACTGGAAGATCAGCACCTGCAGAGCTGCATATCAAGCACAGCATTTGTCCCAGGATGGTCATGCTAGAGTGCTCTTCCGACCCCTAAGCGTCAGTGCAGCATTTACACTGTCTTAGAGGCATGCTCTGATGCAACGCTATGTCTAGATGTTAGAAGCGGTCTCCAAGGTGGCAATGCAAACACTGGGCTATCTTGTACCATGTTCCTATCCTTGAGTACATGTCGAGAAAGGCTAACTGTAAGCAAGCAACATTTACAATGTATTCTTTGAATAATATTGTGCAAGCCTAAGTGTGTAAAATGTTACCTCCAAAAGTGATGTCAGCGAAAACGTGTAAAATGTAAAATATAAAATAAAGCTAAAATGGAGAACCAACTTGGGCCCAAGACAGCATCACAGCAAGGTTGGGGTAGAGAAAACAGCTCAGGATGAATGATGGGACACCTGCAAGCTGTTTTACATATTTCTAAAATAATTGTGATTTCTGTTTGCTGATCAACTCAATTGGTCTGATATTAAAGAGAAGCAAACACATCAAAGCACCAGGACTACGTTTTTTAAAAAGAGACTTTTGTTAGAGTTTGCCTTGAGGTATTCAAAACATGGAAAAGCACTCTATTAAATGACGGAACGTACTGTGCTGTTTTTATTTTATTTTTACACTTCCTATAACTCCTCCCCACAAAAAATGGTACCTTAATAAAAACTAGCACATCACAGAGAACCATGAACAACCAAGATAACGCAAAACTGAAAAAAGGAGATGGTAGAATACAAATATGGTGGACATTGAAAATCAAATAGGAGAAGGATACTAGGAGAAGGATAATAGGAGGAGGGCAATGTTTCTGTCATTCCCATGACATAAATATTACTTAATAACAATTTATATTTTATGCCAAGGACATAATAACCTAAAACTAAGTCGTTTCCAGGGCATAAGAAAAAGATACCAAAACCAACTAAATCAAATAAAAAATATGTTTGAGGTGAGATTTCTACAAACGTAGGACAGCAGAAGGAAATGCTTATTTAGATTGTGGTGTCATCTGAAATGTAGAAATTTCGGATTTTGGTGTGCCCCTTCAATGGCCAAGAAGTTATCAAATAGAAATAGACCACTTTTCATCTTGTGGACTGTGCAGAACACCATACATTTTATACATACTGGGAACCCATGAACAGAAACCTGCAGTCAAATGTGCAGCAGAACTAGATTCGGCTTTGAAGGGAGAAAACGTTTTTAAGGGAACTCCTGTGAGGACTGTATTTCACTATGAAGGCTGAGAGAAATTAAAAGGAGGGCCAGTTTACTAAAGAATTTTGCAATCACAAATTCTACAATTTGCAAAATCCCAGGGTGTCCAGCTATAAAATAATATGTTAGTATTTACTAAACCTATTTCAGAATTCTGAAACATATTTCTGAATCGCAAAAGGAGAAGGCAGATGTGCCAGTAAAACACCAGCTCAGAATACTGAGGAAACCAAATTTCGAACTAAAGTAGCAGAGACATGTGATGAAGTTATCAAAATTAATTCAGTCTTTTCTGGGTGAATTTTAGGAGTCAAAGCAACATCCAGTCCTTGGTGGCACTTAGGTAGTACCGAATGAGGAACATCTTCATCACAAATGACACGTACAGTCATAAAAAGGTGCTCTGGCGAACACGGTGGATGAAGACACCCTTATCCACCAGCACAGATCTCTGCAGATTTCATCAAGCTATATAGTAAGGTTTAGGAGAGCTGACTCCTGGCGTAAAGTGCATGACATAGGGAAGGGGTCAAATCTGAAGGATCCTGTCTGGATGATCTGAATTCAGTAAGATAATAAAGGTGTAAGCACTCAAAGACATGGCCTTCTATGCCCAGCTGAGTAAAAGCAAAAGCATCCCGTTCTTGCTTCCTAACATATATATGAAGAAGCATCTTTATGCTCTCTCAGCTATGCGGTAAAATGGTTAAAAATATATAATTTAGTCATTCTTGCATTCACCATTTAATTCATATGCACCAAGAGTGTGGATAGTTATGTTATAAATATTTTGGGAAACAATATTGCAACTTAAAGGTAATTAGTTTTGTTTGCCTCATTTCTGCAATATAAGTTGTCTAAAGTGTTGAGACATGTATGTTAACTTGAAACATCGTAGCAAACATATTCCGTGGTATATTAGTTTTCATTCAACTCGTTGAAAGGCAAATCCTTGTCAGTAACAATTAGTACAAAAATCGTTATCACTCGTGGGAGAAAGTATGCGTTTCGTAGCCTAAAATAGGTACACACTGTAAAGGATGCCCAGAGAGACTTGGAAGACACAGTCAGAGAAAAATACCTGCATGTCCGAGTGTGATCTTAAACATTTGATTCGACCGAAGTTGGCCTACAGAACAAAAGTAAGAAGATCCCACCCTCACAATTCTATATTGAAGGCTTTAGGCTGGTCGACTATTGGTCTCTTTTTGTAAAAACAATCAGAGCTGCTGAGAATTTTAAGCTGAATATTTCAGAACTATGCCCATAGACAACAGAAGAATAGCCATGCTAATCATTTGGATGATATCATACTCTTCACACTCTTCAAGGCAGGCCTAATGTCGTATTGAGGTGATGTTCATCTCTATCAGGTGACCATATTAGCTCGGCATAAATAATATTGATATTAAACAGTAGCATGTATCATGAATCAGATTTCTGTGCAATGGCTTCAAGACGAGTCCTGAACAAATTATTATATATTTGGGTAGTACTTGGTATGAACCCTTGAAGATACTGTAGAAGCTACTGAAGTACTTGTGCTGGACAAAGAAAGAGTCCTTTCAGTTTAGCATGGTGGTAAAAACTAGACATAATTATGATATGGATCTAAAGATTAACTCTGTGTAAACCCTTTTGTTAAAGTTAAAATTATATTTTACATAGAGTTGTGCTAAATTTGCATAATTTGCTTTTGGGTACTTCTGGAAAATTTCGGCAAAATTATTAGAAATTACATATAGTTACGTCAAATGCAAATCTATCATTTGACACTATGGGCCTAATTACAACCTTGGCTGATTGGATACTCCGTCACAAACGTAACAGATATCCCACCTGCTATTGTACAAGTTCCATAGGATAGAATGAAACTTATAATATGGCGGACCGGATATCCGTCACATTTGTGACGGAGTATCCCATCCACCAAGGTCATAATCAGGCCCTATGTTTTAAAACACAATAATCCTTGCATCCATTTTTAGCACAGGGAGGCATTTAAACAAAATCTCCCCAAACAATAGATACTGTTATCCTGTTGCTACTGCACATCAGTGGTAATATTTCTTTACAGCAAATGGCATGTTCATAATAGGTTTTTACTGCAAGTGGTGTAATGGCGTAATTTCATGAACTATGCAGATTAGGGGAGTGTAACGTAAATTTCCCACATGCTTAATTTTACAAAACAATTTAGTATGCTGCCACCTTCTACACAAAAGTTTTAGATCCCAAAATAGTCTGGGTGTCCAAATCCCAACTATTGTCACCAGCAGGTTTTCCTCAGTTATGGACAAAGGAAAATGCAGGACCTTAATGTGGCTGTAGTACTTTTGACATGTTGTTCTATTTCACCCGGCAGTCCTAAAGCGCCATCAGACAGATCTCAGGATGGCTCCCAACAAAAATGGACTCACACACCAGTAGGCTGCACTGACCCTCAGACATTTGCATCCTTGGCAGTGTGATGTGTGAATCACAGCTATTCCTTACATCCATACATTATGTGCAGTCCCTTAGATTATGGCCATTTTAGGGCCTGATTTAGGGTTTGGTGAATGGGATACTCCGTCACACAACAGTGTCAGAATATACCATCCTCCGTATCATGATTCCCATAGGAATCAGGACCTTAATGTGGTATGTCTCATGGTGTATGCATGCATTCAAAAGGCTCACATTTCATCCAAGCTGCAACAAAAACAATTCATTATAATAACGCAGCTTAGAGTTTTACTGGACTGATTATCAGCTACTGCGAAATTGTGAGGCCATTGAAATAAATATACAGCAGTCATGTCCAGGGAGGCTTATGATGCTATAGGAAACTAATGAAGCTCTCTCTAGCTTGTATGTTATCTCTAAAACTGAATACTTTTCAAGAGTCCTTTGCCTTTATACAGATAAGATGAAGTAAATTGCAAGGAAAAGCATTATTTATTGAAAAGGTTGTAGAATTATACTTCAAAACCACCTAAATTGTTCTAGGGATTTTACTTACTTACAGACATTCTAGGGAGACATGTGAATATGATTGGAAGGATGTTTTACCAACACTGTGAACAGAACAAATAGTGATATGCATACTTCCTGTTATACCTGTCAGCCTTAGGATTGTCTTCCCTCAAACGTTTTGCCTCTCCTCCTCCATTTTGCTGGAACTTTTTTTGTTGGCCTTATGACTCTGAGCACTTTACCGCTGCTAACCAGTGTTAAAATGCATGTGTTCACTCCTTAAAACATGTTAATATTGGCTTATCAACAATTGCCATATTTAATTTACTTTCAAGTCCCTAGTAAGGTGCACTGTATGTGTCCAGGGCCTGTACATTAAATGCTACTGGCGGGCCTGCAGCACTGATTGTGTCACCAACTTAAATAGTCCTTTACACATGTCCCAGGCCTGCCATTGCAGAGCCTGTGTGTGCAGTTTTAATCTTCCACGCTGACCTGGCAAAATAAGCCTTTTGCCAGGCCCAAACCTTCCTTTTTAATATATATGTCACCATTAAGGTACACCCTAGACAGCCCCAAGGCCAGGGGGCAGTGTATTTGAAATGTTGGACATGCACTTTTAAGTTTTACCTCTACTGGTAGTGAAAAGTGTAATTTCCAAATGGGACGAGATAACCCCTTCAAGTTTGTTGTCTCTAGATCACAATTTAAAATCTCAATTTATGGTTAATTTCAATTATGAAAATGTCACTTTTAGAAAGTTGACATTTTTCTTTTTTTTCGATTTGGTGCCTGCAGCCTGTCTCTGGTCACAAGATTAGGTGTAGCTGGAAATTGGGCTTTGTGTGTTCCTTCTAGACAGCCATACACAATGGGGATGGGTGGGCCATCACTGGCAGGATGGGAGGGAGGGCTGGGTCCAGCTCCGCTTACACTTGAATAGACTGTGTTCTGTCTCCACACAAAGGGCTTAATGACCCTACTTTAACAGTTCAACAAGCTTGGAGCCAAGGCATTGGATGCAGAGAATTCCATGCACCTCTTAGGCACTGTCTAGAAGCTGGTATGGTGTCATTTTTGTTGACGTAAATCTACTCTAGTGGCAAAAGAGAAGGAGTCCTGCCAGGGGATCCCATCAAAAGTTAGGTGCACACAACAACCCGTAAAATGTTGTGTATGCAGAAATATGTATTGGTCATCGCTATCCGGAACATGGTCAATGGTTTACTCAAAGGCAGAAGTAAATCACTTTCCTAAGTCTGAATTGGGTGACAACATCCACAAATATAGAGTGGAAGGAAGAGGTTTTTCATGTGAAAATCTCTTGTAGGAAGAGAAAATAAAACATTTAACAAGTGCAAATGCACTTTTGCTAACCATTAACACATGTTTAAATGTACAGATTGCAAGTATTTCTGATTGATCTTTTTTGTGAATCGTAATCATTGTTTTTACATTATCATCACATTTTAAAAGTACATCATGTTTATGACCCAAGAAATTACGCGCTGTTATCACTTTTTCAACCAGCTTATTTTTCTCCTTCCGTTCAGGGATGAATTCTCTCAAGGAATCTAAATCATAAGGGTCTGTAAAGAGGATGCCCAGGCTCATTACCTTTGTTTCATCTACAAGCAGAATTCATCACTGTCTAGTTCTGCAGCAATCAAAAACAAAAAGTCCGTGTAAAATGACTCTGGTCTATGAATAATGATCTGCGTTTTAGATCCTGTTTTTGTGTGTGCTCTATTGCTGCTTTGATGAAGTTACACCCAATACATTAGCAAGTGCCAAACACTTTACAAGCAGCACACTTGTAGATGAAGATCCTTAAACTCTTTCTGCATGGATCATTTCGGTCAGAGTAGTACACCAAGACAGATACTGATTGGTCCATGGTGCAATCTGCCAACAGTTGTGTTATCATGAAGCGCACCAAAACAGCAGTAAGAATTGTTTTGCTGTATTTTAGAAGGGCTGGAATGTGCAATTGTCAGGTTTTGCCGTGGAATCACCTCCGGATGTCATGGTCAATAGAGAAGATATCATTTGACATCAAAAGCTGCATATCACTGCCTCTTTGGTGCATACTTTGAATACCTGATATAAAGTAAAATGACCCACATCCCAGTTCACGTAGGTAAATAAGACCTAGTTCACAAAACGGTGGCACCTCGTTGGTAGGTTAGTGTAACAAGGAAAAGTGTTTGTAAAGGTGGTGAATAACCAAAGATCCGTGACAATTATATAATAAAAATAAAGAACTGTCAACGTCCCACACATAACAAATTAAAAATGAAAATGGAGTAAGCAAAATAAAACAAAAATACGAACAAAATGATTGGAGGTTCAAATGTAGGCATAATAAAAATAACACCCGAAGCATTTAATGTAAAAATGCCTTTCATTCTAAATAATACAACATTAAGAATAATGAAAAATACCCGCAGCAAAACAAGTGTTAACAAGTATTGCAGTGAAACAGGAAACGTAATCACACATCTCACTAATGAAAATAAATAGTGAGGCATATAACATTCAAATCAATGGCAAGGGAAGAGCGATAATAGCATGGTCCATCAACAGCAACGTGGAGGAGAAGCAGCGGCTGAATTAGGACAGTGACTGATTTTCAGGATGCAGGATGGCTATTGCATTCTTTATTGTGCTGTGATATGCATTCGGCTTAGTGTTGTGATACTACCGTGGATGGTGTAGGAGTGAGGAAACAGGGCTCATACTCTCTTGATAAAATTCTCCAAGAGTGGGGTTTCTAGTGCTCCATGCCTGAGGAATTTACACTTGCTACAGTATTCAATGCACTATCACTCTGTGAGTGAGCATTTAGGTAAATCTCATTCCATTTACAGTGCTTCCTTCTGGTCCTCTAGCCCCTGTTTCCTCAGTGCCTCCTTTCTGTTTCTTCTTGTTGACCTTGGAAGTGGCACAGCAGTCTTAAGTGGCTTAACAGTGTCTTATCGGCTTTACCAATGATCCAAAGATCAAAAGAAATAAACAAGAAAGATTGGCAGCATATTCCTCTTTAGGCAGACAACAAATAACTCTCTCTCTCTCTCTCTCTCTCTCTCTCTCTCTCTCTATATATATATATATATATATATATAGACATTGTTCCTAAGTTTTGATACTCTCAGGGACCATTTGATTTCTCTCAGATTGGGTAGGGATCAATCACCTCCACTGTGGAACTCTGCATCCATTCTTTGTGATTTATATGGGAGTACTGTGCACAGGACCAATTAGAAAATCTCCCACCACAGGAGCGCTCTTTTTTTGTTTTGACATGAATATTAGGTAGACAGTAAGTGGATGCGGTGGGCTGACAAGTGTCATGCACCTACCTGGTTCTAACAGCAGAGACAATGCTGGCCCTCCAATCTCAGCTTTTACAGCAATGTGAAACAAGCAACAATAATCCAATATCACGAACTGCCCTAAGGGTAAGGGGGATGGAATAAAACAAGGAACGATGAACTTGTATCACTGGTTCTGCTCTGCTGCCTTGCACCACTGCCTAGTAGGGTCTGTACTCCCTGGACCTCATTCATGTTGATGCAGGTGCGGAGCACTAGAAACAACAAGCAATGTTTTGCCAATAGATCTCAACTCGGAATGTTTTAGAAATTGTTTACAGATAATGTACACTTACAGGATTCATCATAAATATTATATGAACAACTCCAAATACAAACTGGAGTTTTCTGACACTCCTAAGAAAGTCATAAAATACAAAGTTCAGATCAAAATTTGATTGCGAGATGTGCACTTGAAGCTTCTCCAAATACTCAAGGAATACTGTAGGAAAAACCTTCAGTTCAGGTACAATACAATTCAGAGCTCTCCCAAGAAAAGAGGTGAAGCACTAGACCTCTCAGGGTCATAAAGATTCATAGATTGTCTGATTTCCAAGGATGAACTCATGCCTTCAAAAATCTCAGTATTGGTTTGACTAATGTAACTAAGGATTAGTGTGCACTAACCTGAGGATCAAGCACTTAGCCTTGTTTTAGTTCTTTAACTGGTATCCAAAGGAAGACAGGAGGCTGTGGTTCAAGAAGTTCAAAAGGAGGCAGAATCGCTGCCCATGAACGAAGACACAGGAAGCGTCGCAGGAGACAGGATCACAGGATCAGCAGGAAGTCTTGGAAGACTAGAACACTGAAGGTTCTGGGCGACTCAGGAGGTGAGTGCAGTGAAGATGCATGCGCAGGAATGGAATGATGTGAAGCACCGATTGATGTTCAGATAGGGTATTTGTTAGACTTTTCAACCTTGGTGTGGTCTCCCTTAACTTTTTGCCTCTGTTTCCCAGGTTGTTGATGAATGGTTGACTCTGATTTTGCTGTTTTTGTTACTCAGCGGACTTTACCACTGCTAACCAGTGCTAAAGTGCAAGTGCTCCTTTACAAAATGTGTATGTAATTGGCTTATCCATGATTGGCATATTTGATTTATTAGTAAGTCCCTATTACTCTAGAGGTGCCCAGGGCCTGTAAATCAAATGCTACCAGTGGGCCTGCAGCACTGGTTGTGCCACCCACATAAGTAGCTCTGTAATCATGTCCCAGACCTGCCACTGCAGTGTCTGTAAGTGTACCCACTTGCCAGGCCTAAACCTTCCCTTTTCTTACATGTAAGGCACCCCTAAGGTAGGCCCTAGGTAGCCCCAAGGGCAGGGTGCAGTGTATGGTTAAGGTATGACATTTAGTAATGTGCTTTATATGTCCTGACAGTGCAATATTGCTAAATTCGTTTTTCACTGTTGCAAGACCTGTCCCTCTCATAGGTTAACATGGGGGCTGCCTTTAAATCTGATTAAAGTGTAGATTCCCTTTGGGAGCAGATGGGCATGTGGAGTTTGGGGTCTCTGAGCTCACAATTTAAAAATACATCTTTTAGTAAAGGTGACTTTAAGATTGTGGGCCTAATTACAACTTTGGAGGAGGTGTTAATCCGTCCCAAAAGTGACGGTAAAGTGACGGATATACCACCAGCCGTATTACAAGTCCATTATATCCTATGGAACTCATAATACGGCTGGCGGTATATCCGTCACTTTACCGTCACTTTTGGGACGGATTAACACCTCCTCCAAAGTTGTAATCAGGCCCTGTGTGTTTGAAAATGCCACTTTTAGAAAGTGAGCATTTTCTTGCGTACACCATTTCTGTGATTCTGCCTGTTTGTGGATTCCCTGTCTGGGTCAGTTTGACAGGTGGGCTGGTTGCACCTCTCACTAGACAGTGACACAAAGGGAGCTGGGGTGTAGCCCTGCATATCCTGATGAGCCATCTGTGCTAGGAGGGGGGGGGGGAGGAGTGGTCACTTACACCTGAAAGGGCTGTGCCTGCCCTCACACAATGCAGTCTCCAACCCCCTGGTGAGTGTGTGGGGCCTGGCCTGGGAAAGGCAGAATATCACAATCAAGAGAGACTTTGCTTTGAAGTAGGCCTATTTCAAAGGAGAAAATGGGTATAAGAAGGGCACCCAAAACCACAGACTTTAGAACACTTCTGGAAACCAAGAGGAACCTCTGCCTGGAGAAGAGCTGAAGGGCTGAGGAAGAAGTGCTGCCCTGCCTGTGACTGTGCTTTGTTTAGATATCCTGCAGTTGCTGATTCTTCCAGAGTAAGAGGGCAAAGACAGGACTTTGTGTGCCTTCCATCTTGTGAAGGTCTCCAAGGGCTTGATTTAGAGCTTGCCTCCTGTTGTTTGAAGGCTCAGAAACAGCAAAGGCTTCTCTCTGCCAGCACCTGGAGTCTCTGGAGAGACTCCTACTCTGCCCTGTGGTGCCCATCCATTTCCTGGGACCCTGAAAGGAGAAGCTGGCAGCCTAAGAGGAAGAAATCCACACAGAATGCCGTGCGGGAAAAAGATCGAAGCAACTCTGATCTGCGGCTGAAAAATTGACGCGCCGCCGGCTTCGCGGCTGAAAATCGATGCTCGCCTGCAATGCGACCGAAGAATCGACGTACGGAGCTGGAGAAATGACATGCAGCATCGCTGACAGAGGCTGGTAAGATCGCAACCTGCGCTGCGTGGTTTTCGGATCATCGTACGGCTGGATTTCTGACGCAAGTACCGCTGGGCATGTAAAAACAACGCAAGGCCTGCCCGAGAGTGCTGACCGGATCGACACATCACTCTCCTGTGGAAAGAAGAAACGACGCGCCTGACCCGATGAAAAGAGAAACAACACAAGGTCTCGCTCGTGAGTGAAATCGACGCATTGCAAGTCCTTTTGACGCACACTCGCCTGTGCTGGTTTATTTTTGACGGACCCAAGGTACATTTTCATGCTAACAGTGTTAGTGTGTGTTTAAAACTACATGAAGACTCCTTTTGCTTTTTAATTTATAACTTGACTTGTGTATTGTGGATTTTTGTCGTTTTTACCTTGTTTTGTTTAGATAAATATTTCCTATTTTTCTAAACCTGTGTGTTATTTTGTAGTGTTTTCATTAAGTTACTTTGTGTGTTGGTACAAATACTTTACACCAAGCACTCTGATGTTAAGCCTACTGCTCATGCCAAGCTACCAAGGGGGTAAGCAGGGGTTAGCTGGGGGTGATTCTCATTTACCCTGACTAGAGTGAGGGTCCTTGCTTGGACAGGGGGTAACCTGACTGCCAACCAAAGACCCCATTTCTAACAGTATTTATACTGGAAGGGAGGAAAAAGCATGTGCTGCACGTGGACGAGTGGAAAGTTCCAAAAAAGCCTGAGGAAGAGCATGTGGTAAAAACACTGATATGAACCCTTGCAGGTGTCAGGTACAAGTGGCAGTTGGAAATAATCCATGTTTAATGGAACCAAAGACCATTATGGTAAAAGTCAAGAGGTCAGGGCGGATACCGTTAATATCCCAGGAAACATGTGGTTCTTCTTGCAGGTGCAAGACTAACCTAGCAACAGCACAGGAGGTTCAAGAGCTTCGGGAGGGGGACCAAGGATTGCACACGACAGAGAGGGGCCACAGGGGAAGGGTTACATGAGCTCGGTGTGTAAAACTCCCAGCACAGAGGACACAGGAGGGGGTCGTGACAGGTTGGTGGCAGCTTTGATTGGCCACACAACAATCATGTTATCTTAACAACACATTCATCATGTTAACTTACTCTGTCCATGCATTGTGACTGATTCGTATAGTGGCTTATTGCTGTTCACCTGTAAATGTTTTTTCATTCACAACATGAAAAGCAGTAGTACATGTGCATTCGAGAGTGTTTACCAAAATGGAAAGAAAACACTTAGAGAAAATAGTTGAAGGTGCTGGCCTCCTAACCACTGGACATTGCAAAGAAAAATGGCAGTTAACCATTTATGGAGATCTAAGGCATGCCAAGAATGTGATGGCCTCATCAAAGAATTGGTTCACTCTGCAGTTTCAAACCAGTGAGTTTCTAATCAGTCTCTGCATACATTGTTAACTTAGGGCCCTATGGTAATGTTAGGGGTGGCGGGGGAACTGGAAAGTGTGGGGGGGGAGGGGTGGTTGGATGGGAACTTCACTTAATTACCTAACCTGACAAACCAGTCCTTTCACTTGAATAGCTCTCAAACATCATTCTTGTGTACTTGCATCATTTTGCCACTCTTGGTACTTAGTTGTGCACTTACTATAGCTTCAGAGTCTTGCCCATTCTTATAAGCACTGACTGTACGGTATTTATAGTAGCCTTTTACTCCTTCTACCTATGTTCATAGAGTGTCGCACAAAAGCCATTGCAAGTCTTGAGGATAAATACTTTAATAGAATGATCTTTCAGTATGTGACATGCTGGAGCCCCTTCCTACTATCAGTTGGACTTTGACTTCAAGAAATCATTCCTCGGACGGCATGTCGCCAGCATTTGTTATTTTAAAATACTCCTTCCCTTTTTTCTGGTTGCACTTGACTGCTTGAAACAAGACCAGGGCAGCCCATTAATGTTCACAACTTTACCTTCTGAGAGGCTTTGCTGCTAATCAACATCATTTAAACTTTACACTGGAGGTCATGGGAAATTTAAGCACGTTCACACTTGATAGAACTAAATCTTTTTTTCGAAACTAAACATTCAGAAGGAGTTTTCTGAGCCACACCCACTTCAATTGAGTTTGTTTTAGCAACATTCCTGAACGTTCTTGAGGGTCAGACGTACTTTCTCACTCATCTGGGAACAAGTAACCCAAGAGGCAGTATTTATAATGTTCATTAAATCCATGGTTGCATCCTTTAAGAAAGGCTGAGATCGGCTTAGGCGATGGCTTAAACGCTAGTGTTATTTACTTCTGTTTCCTTGCGTTCTGTGCTTTCCTGAAACAGGACATAAAGTGAATCGGGAAATGTTTGCCCCCTCATAAGCCTTTTCAAAACATTGCTCTGGTGTAACCAGTGGTTACGTTTCCCCCTTGTTATGCAGATGAAACATAATTAAAGTAGCAGATCAGACCGTTGGCTACTTTCCCACCTCTAGTGTCTGCCTAACCTTGGTTCTTTAGCATTTTGTGCTTAAACTTGAGTTGTCTAATAAAATGGTGCAATCAACATCCTTACACATAATGTATAAGCACAGCTTATTTTCCTGAGCTAGTGCTTTTCCTCATATCCTTCTTAAAAATCAACTAAGACGATTCCTTGCCCTCACACCACTGCCCCTTAACAAAGAAATAGATATATTAAGCGATGCAATGTCCTTCAGCCATGTATTAAGTCTGAAGAGTATTTACTGCTGCCGTGGTTTGTTTGATTTTTGATAGCCAGAGAATTGTTGCCTTGGTTTATGAGTGTTGTTCACATGAGTTCGGTTTAGCTGCTACCACCACTGCTGTAACAGTTGTTGCTGTAAAGGGGCTCTGTGTATACCGTACAGTATTGTTTTCTGATCAATTCTTGCAGATGCTACACTTAGGCTGTTATGTTTGTCACTTTTGTTTGCTGAGGTTAAGTAATCACTTGTGTTGAAAAGGGTAGCCCATTGAGTATCTAGTAAGGGCCAGCATCCCATACTTACCTGCATGAACAGAAAATACTTCTACACTGTTTACTAATGCTTTTCGTATCCTGGACAGTGCATGTTATGGCTTTACCTGATTCTTTGGTTTTGCAGCTTTTCCCAGTTCCATTGTTTGCACCTATCCGGAACCTGCTTTCTATTGGCTCATTGGCTCTTTATGGAGGCCATCTGTTGTATTTTTCTCTTATTACTATTCTGTGGGTTTTTCACTCATTCTTCTATTTGTTCTTCTGCTTATGTAGCTTATGCATCTGTGCTCAAGATGTAAGCCATGCACATCTTGTAATTGGCCATTTGCAGCAACAGACTCACTTAATCCCTGAGCCCCTGTTTGGGAAACAATCTTCCCGTGCGTGCCTCAGTTTTGTGTGCCACTTATAACTACATAAAGGGTTCTCTGTGAGATAAATTAGCAAAATACTTGGAATCACAATACTTATTGTGTTGCACCCACCACATTACTGAGCTTTAAACAGTACTTTAGCGTGATGCCACACGTACACCCTCACCCACAAACAACATAACTCATACAATGTTGGAAACAATATTGTTTTACATTACATCCACAGATTGTTAGATAACTTATCCTTTCAAACCATGAGTACACTCTCTCGAAAGTCCAAAAGCACACTATCCACCTTGTTGTTCCATTATATTGTACGGTGTCTACTTTTTCTCTTATGTAATCCAACCTATGGGTAACACAGACACACTGCTTAGAGGTAAATCTGTATCCCAAACAATGGTTCTACCCCCTCCAGCACAATGTCCTTTAGTGATTTTCCAGTAGGTGGCCATGTTACTGTACTTGAATGTTGAGGTGTTTTCCCCTGTAGGTACTGGCCTCTTCAGGACTGCAACAGCATCACAAGTTCACCCAATACAATCCGTGCAAGAGATCAGCGAAAAGTCACCCTGTCTGAGAGCAAACGCCTTAGGAAGTCCAAACTGTTCCAGTATGGAAAACTGCTTATGGCCTGACATGTGGGCAAAATCTAACCAATTCCTACATAAACCACAAAGAATATGTGTCCCTGTGGTGTCTCCATGGCCCTTGCTGTCCACTGCGCAAAGAACTTCTCTGCGGCCGTTTGCTTTTCTCAGTCGCTTCTGTTTTGTGTGCTATCATCTGTACGAGACCCCGCACACCCAAGCGATAATCTTATATTCACACAGATTAAGGATGGGCAGATACAGCTGGAGGCTTTGAAAGAAATCAGCAGTGTGACTCGTATTGGGTAAACAGTGCAAATCACCTTTCTAACACTGAGGCAGCGATGACAGCTTACCCAAGTTTACCTTCTTATTTAGCCACCCCACTCTTTAAAAAATAAAATGTGAAGTTCTTGGTAATTGGCCCTTCATAAGTCATGCAAGTACCCCTGGTGGGGAGAAAAAAGTACTGGTTTGCCCAACCATTTTTTCATTGTGAATCTGACTGTTATACTATGACAGGGTTGTTAGGGCCTGAAGCAGCGGGAGCTGAACTCCTAGGAGCAGAGGGTGATTCAAAAAGCAAACACACTTGCTGCTGTTATACAACTGGACAACTGGATTGAGAACTTAACACTCCATAGGCAGGAGTCTGCATACCACGTCACTTTGTTCTGCTGAGTTCTAGGGATTTTATGTTGCATCGGGGAATAGTTCTGGTGATTATTTTTGGCATTTTCTACACAGTCTGAGCTTGTTGAGGCACTTTCATGCATGGACTTGCCTTCAGTTATAAATTAGTCCTGCTTGGTTTAGGAAGGTCCTGTGAAATGGAAGCCTCTTTAGTTGTTGAGCTGGAAGATTTGTTGCAAGAAGAAGTGACAGGGGCCGTTGAATTGAGAGTGCCCACCAAAAACACATTCTTCCCTCCTATGAGGCACTGACATTCACCAAGAGCAGACAAACCTTCCCCTACACTTGATTCTCAGATGGGGCCTTGTTTGGACGTCACTTCATGAGTCTATAACTTTGCTGTCCTCACACTCTTTCCTGGTCTTTAATGGATATGATTCTATACCATTATCTGTCAGTTCCAGGCTTTGGAGATCACATATTTCCATCTTCTCAGGACACAGTTCACCTCATTTTTCTGTCTAACCTCTTGCTGGGAAAGTGAAGTTCATGACAAACTGGTCAGACATCTTCATCTCATTGTTTCAACAGCACTTTGATCTGGAGTTGACTATGTATCTTCCTTCAGATCACAACTCATGACTCAACAACATACTAAAATATCTACTTAGTTTAGATTTATTTAGGTTGCTTTGAGTTTCAAGTTAACAGAGATGCTGCTCTAGAATACTTAACACCAACTCCACTGTCTTTTTTGGTATAAATGGCAGAACTCCTTTTTGACATGAGCCTTAACATTCCATTGGGTGAGGCTCCAGTTGAGATATCTCCAAAGTCCTACTCCTACAACAGGCACCATTGAGGGACTAGGACACTGAGTCAGGCACAAAAATGCTTAAACAGATACAGGAAGTTGGAAGAACCCACACCCTTAGACAGTTTTCTCAATCTTCACTGGAAACTTTTTCACCTTTTGAATCCCCCACTCTCACCCTGACCCCCCAAACTAATTGTATTGTGATAGCAGCTTCTCTGAGGGCAAAGCTTTGTAGACTCTCATGGATAAGGAGGCATTCCTTAAGAGCTAAAGGCAAAACGATCTGTCTCCCACGAGCCAGCACTGGTGCCTTCTCTGCAATCTATGCAGTATTTACACATTTTATTAACTTGGAAAAAGTGTCTAAACAAAACAAAAGCTGTACTTTAACTTCATAAGTCATGGTTGATGTACCTACTTGCCCTTATGCTACTTTTCCTCCTGGGAAAAAGCCCATCAACCAGAAATCTCCTGCCATCTCTCTCCTGGGCTGTTCTTTCAGTTAGTCAGCCTTGAGGCCTTGACGCATGTTTCTTGGTCTTCCTCTTTTCATTTTCCCTTGGGGGATCAAGGTGAGTGCCCTCCTCCAAGTTTCTGCTTGACACAGAACAGGGGTATGGAATTTAATAAAATATCTAATTGTCCATGGGACAGGTTGCTTCTTAAATCTATTTGTCTAGTAAAAACATCTACTTGTCCCTTTGATGCTATGTAGTGCAGTGACAAATTATGGCAGCAATCTCATTATGTAAGAGCTCTGGTAAAAGCCTCTCTGATTATGCCAGGGCTACTACTATAGTAGGACTTTGAGTACTTTCAATTTCAATCCCTACTATAGCAATTTCCTTATTTTGCCACCTTTCTGCAGATCTACATCCCGGGGCTGGCGGAAGCAGTAAGCAATAGTTCCGGGCTGGAATGCCTTTGAGTGTGCAAACCTACTAATTTGCATGTTTTATGGATTTTCTCTGTTCTTTTCCCGTAGTGAGAAAAGTTGGAAATTTACTCCTGTTAATGGCAGAAGAAAAAGTTCTTCCAGGGTTGGGGGGGGGGGGGGGTGAACTTGTAAACGCTCAACAGATTTTCGCATGAGCAAATCTACACATGCATTTTTGCTTGTGCTAAAAAACAGTTCACAAATATTTCTAGGAGTACGATTTTCTGGCCTACTTCTGTAAGTTCTTGTGAATGCATTTCATGAAAGCCACTAATGCAAAGACATATGCCATGGGTACATTTTTGTGACTTTCTTTAAAAATTGGGTCCCTAATTAGGTCTGGCGTTAGCAAAGACATTTTGTTTTTATTAAACTTCTATTTCTCTCGCTATCTATTGGCTGGCTTTACTGTGAGCAATCACATTCTGCTCTTCCACAAGGAGCATATTGGCACACAAAATAGTTTTGTTCAGTGACAGGAACTATTGCGGCAATCAGTGGCGTTATGAAACTGGAGGGGGCCCCCATCCAGACTCACTTACTGCAGGTGCTGTGCTGAGCTGGCCGAGAGGAGGGGAGCTGCGGAGCCTTTGTTATGCCACTGGTGGCAATGTGTGCTTTTTGAGACCAAAAACATTTATTTTTTTTGCCAGTGTTTGGTATAGTGGTGAAGGCCTGGCAGCTCCTGCAACAATAAAGTGTTGCAAAAGCCATGACAAAACAAGACACACTTTGACAAACCCAAAAGACTCTAAAACAATGTCGGATCGGTTGGCTTTGCCAGTGCTTGTTTTTTTTTCATGCTTCCCATAATCTGGTTGAAAATGGTTACACTGATTTTCCATTAGCAGTAGTTTTTGGAAATTCTAGCATGCATCAACATATTTTACAAATTATGCTTCAAAGAAATGGCACCTAAAATTTCAGAGTAACGAAACTTTTTTTTTATACTTTAATTTTTTTTCTAAACATTTTATTTTGAAACCAAAGAATCATCACTCTTGCTTACAAGCTTCTGCAAACATTTGCATCTAATCAGAGTATTCTGGGATTATTATACTTAGCCTCATATTGTTAAACTTTTCAAACGTGTGTACACTTTTTTTTTTAACTGGAACCACTCTCATTAGTATAGTGTGACCTTAAAACATTTATGTACTGTGCTCACCCTAATAATGAAGGCTTGTCATTAATGAACCATAAATACAAGTTTGAACAACATTAGCATATGGACACACATATTACCTCAACTGCAGACAGTTCCCTTCTCTGTAAACTGCCAGCCAGAGGGTTTGTGCTGCAGAGGTTGGGCCTACTTGTCACAAGGACAAAATAAACATGAAAACTTGTTGCCCTTGACCCCCAAACAATATGTCCCGGGCTTTGGGTGATAGGAATGCCACATCCCTGACAGAAGAGCTAATTTTACGTTGGTGTTAAAAAGCATGATCTTGGTTTGCAGAGTTTGGTCCTTGGATCTCCAGATGGTAAGCTGAATGAAGGCAGCCCTTGCTTTGCCAGATCTTGCTTTGATGTTGGCAGCTGTGCTGCCCTGCTTGTCAATGACATGGTTGATTTAGATTTTGTTAATCTTTATCACTATCACTTTCTGTCTCTTACTCACTGTATACACAGACACACACACCAAAGTTAAAGTCCTGCTATGGTCATGATTTAAAACTGGAAAGCCACTGAAAGTTGCAGGTTATTGTTGGGGCCATAGACCATGATGAGTATAACAGCCGTGCAAATCATAGCTCTCTCACCAAATGCAATGTTCATGACATTATCCTTAATTAATTAAACCAGTTTAGTTACAAATATAAATTTGTGTGCCTGATGCAATATATCACTTCACAGTTAATGAAATTGGTTTGATACAAATGTTGTATTATCCATAAGGCCTTGCTAGTGACAACTATAAATGTAGTATTAATTGTATTACGTGATGTTTTTAATTGCATTTTTCTTTAGGTGTGTTTTATTAGTACAAGTTTTGTGAGGTGTCATAAGAAAAACATTTGGTGGGGGGGTTGTGGCGTGCACTGCTGTTGTGTTTGGTGTTGTGGATTTTGGTCCTAACCATAACTTGCAAAAACATTTTTGAGGACTTGGAAGAACTTGCTTTGAAGGTTTTCAGTAGACAATGTTAATACGTCAGTTACTATGTCAAAATCTGGGTCATTTACTAGGTTTGAGTGGCAAAATAGATTTGGTACACTGTATAATCAAAGGCACAGATGGCTTACTGTTGACGTTCAATCTCTAAACTATTGACTTTATTGCATGCGAAATGTGAGTAGTTAGTGTGCTTGGTAGCATAACAAAAATGATTAAGAAACTGGGTCACTGTGAACAAGCTTCTTAAGAAAATTATGTGATCCAGTTTGTTTACAATAGTGACATAATGTCTGTTTTCTGCAAGGTTTGATATGTTGTTGACATCTGAGAGGCATGCATATTATGACAGCTGACTTTTTCCTCCTCCGGTTCATTTTAACTTAAATCGGTCAGAATGAATGTTTGAAAGAAGTAGCTTGATCATATGACAAATATGTGGTTGCCAATAGGAACGTATAGATATTTCTAGACGTAGAACACTTTCTCACACCTTTGATTTTCTGCTATATAATTGGTCATTCTTCGGCATGGGGTAATTAGCTGAAGGCTAGATGTGTCTGGCACATTTATTACTGCCAGTTAGTGTATGGGGGTAGGTGTGGTATGCCATGTTGTGAGAGTTCACGTTTGGTATATTGTCAGATGTGGTGACTGCTTTCTGAAAGGAGAGGAAATTGGTATAATTTTACGTGTTTCTATTTGAGAGTAAATAAGGAGTGTTGGTATATGAAAAGGCCTGCTGCTGTTTATGAGACTTTCACGCAGTGGCTCTTGCCTTTTCTGTGCTGATGTAGCCCAGATACTTAATCTAGAATCTAGATGCAAATGATACTTCGTGCGAAGCAGGGAAGCAATTTCTTTCTAAAATGTGACACACTTTACAGAAGAGATCTCTCACTGGGTAGTTTAACAGAATTTCTATCAAGCTTTTTCAAAACAGTCTCCTAGACTGGAGACCCCTGCTTCTCTATTATCAAGGTCTGTGCCAAGCTGAGCCCTATCCAGTTCATTTTGTTAACAACTGATGACACTTTATTGTCCTCAAACAGCAAAAAGTAAGATGGCTCCCGCACAATGACGTTTCAACACGTATGATATAGATAGTTTTATAAAAAACATGCAAGGATTTCTTTGTCCTTCGTCCGTGTTTGGTGAGGGATCAGAATTTTAATTTCAAACTGCTAGTGGTTTCCATTGACTATTTATTGTGCCTCTTCTAGCATCTTCGGTATCACTTATATCAGGCTTTGCTGCTCATAGGACAATGCACCCAAACCGTAGTCTATTGAACCAGTTGGAGAGGATTGCAATGCCATTCCTTCATCAGCCATATCCTCCCAATGTTTTTTCTTGTTTGTAATACATTTTACTATGATTTTCGTAGTAAAGACAGTGGGTTATGCAGGCAGCACAGGGGCTAAAGCTGTTACCGCTCATAACAAGGGAATACAACACAGGTACCAAATAACAAATGTGGTAGTACCAGATAGCACATCCACTCTGTCAGCAGATGGAGCCTAAAGATATTTGCCCAACTGTTTCCTCCATACTCGTCCATGTTTATGGAGGCAGCCCGAGCCTCGTAGACTGATTTCTCTAGTTGGGCACACCAGTCAGCCCCCCGCACTACTGTAAGAGGGTAGGAGGCTTTCCAGAGAGTTGCTAGTCCCACTTGGCTATCAGGGGGACGTGCCCAGGAATGCCCAATCCGCCCTTGTACTTCCAACGCCGTCCTGAACCCCCAGCAAAATCACCAGAGGAGACAGTAAGATCTCCCACCCCAGTACCTCTGAAACCTCACCCCCTATAATGGACCAGTCATTTTGAATCTGAGGACATACCCAAACAATATGGTAAACGTCGGCTGGCACAGCACCACAGCAGGGACAATTGGGCTGAGGTACAAGATGCGCTCAATGGAGTCTAAGGAGGGGGCGGTAAGCACTGTATAAGTAATAAGTCTGGATCAGGCTTAGATGGGAGGAAATTGAAAGAGTCTTTGGTGCCAATAATGTGTCCCTTCAATCATCCTTCTCAAAGAGGCCTTTCAAGTCCTCCCACCGAAGATGTTTTTTTAAAGAGCCTTGTGATGAGTTGCAGTCGTATACTGCCTTCTTTCCGCAAAAATGTGGCGAAGCAATTTTGTGCTCCTATTCATAGTCCTTCTGCAGATTAATTCTACTGCAAGGGAGCACACAGCAGTGAGTATGTATGACCTTCATGAATGTAGCATTTTGAAGCATTACATGTGATATATTTCACGATTCATAACAAACTGTTAATTTGGAAGAAGATGTAAACTCTGAGAAACAAAATATATCTTGCTTAGTAGTCTGTGCAGGAATTGAGAACGATATGGGTCTTTAGGGATTTTGAGGATGAATTCAAAAGATTGATAGCCCTAGTTTAAAATTAGCATCGATCTTTTGAAATTATATGCTTTTGAGGTCCTGCAAGAAGAAATGTAGGTAGATCACTATATCTAGAATTATTGATTTTTCAGAGCGTTTTTTTAAGCTGTCTCAGTCTGCAAATAGATCCTTCGACCCATTTTCACAGCATTATTTTACCATTTTCTTACGTAAATGAATGGTTTCTACAGCTGTTTGTATGTGCTCTCCAATGTGCTTCTAGAGAAGTTTCTTTAGTTGTCGCAGGCTCGCTTTCTGATGTCTCTGAATGACAACTGCTGCTAGTTTGTAGTGCAGTCTTTGACTTTGTGCAATGTAGCAAGTTGGTTTTCGATCCAGACTTTGAAGAAGGAAGAAAGAATATTACCTCAAAGAGAACCGGGTGTGTCCCAAGAATTTCCCTCTTCCTCCTTCATACCAAAACGGATCTTCTTTCAGAGAATACACTATCTATTTTACTGTATGTGGTTTCTGTATTAGTTCATCTACAACTCAGTCTGGGTTTGACCTAGTGTTTTGATGCTGTCCTCTGAAGAACATTATTCCTATGGTCTGTGCGAAGGGAGGAGAAGACTAGCAGTGATTCAGTTGGTCTTTGTAGGATTCTCATAAGTTTTTTGATAGTTTGTCTGGTTGTTACCAATCCACCATCTCTGCCCATAGTGTCAAGGGAACGCAGAGTTGCAATGCCTCAAACTCAGCCAGTCCCACAAGTGTAGCTCCAGAAGACGGGTCATCAGTTTCAGAGCATGGTTTTATATTGTATCCCAAGGATGGGTTTCCGATGAACTGTCTGACCTTTCTGGGGTTATTCTGCTTCTTTGGAGACATGCATATTGTCATTATTCCATTGTGTGGTCTTCCAAGCATTGGTGGTTTATTGAAAATGTAGTGCAAGCGATGCTAAAATGTGGTGTTTATTTCCATGTTACCATCTGTGCAATAGTATTCAACACTGTTTGGTTCTGGGCTTTTGGATGTCTTATCGACTTGTAAGCGTGTACCCTAGTGCTAGAGGGGGCATATTGTCTTGAATGCCTACATCAATATAGCATCGGATTTCCTCACAAGGTGCAGGCTATATCTCTCTTGTACTATCCAAACTGGATTATGCCAATGGCCTCTACCATGGCTCATCTCTATCTATCATGAAAAAACGACAACATATTCAGAACTCCGCTGCCAGGCTCCTATTACAAATAAAGCAGTGGTCTCCAAACATTTTAATGCCGCCCCCCCAGTTGAAAAATAAAAATCATTGGGCCCCCACTCAGAATTTTTCACAATTATTTCATAAAGATGGCAATGTTTAACTATGTCTAGACCTATTTAAACAGTGCAGTTAAGTACTG
The DNA here is from genome assembly GCF_031143425.1 of Pleurodeles waltl. Lineage (NCBI taxonomy): Eukaryota > Metazoa > Chordata > Amphibia > Caudata > Salamandridae > Pleurodeles > Pleurodeles waltl. The sequence goes on along the minus strand of NC_090436.1, from coordinate 831,420,638 downwards.
TTACCTTTTTTAAAATACAATAACATGCTTCTTCTTAAAACAAAGGCCTGTTATTTGTATAATGCTTCTTTTGGCCAGAGTCTGGCGTTCCCCCCCCCGGGATCACTTGAGGCCCCCCTGAGGGGGCCGGCCCCCCAGTTTGAAGACCTCTGATGTAAAGGCACAAGCCCACATCTCCCCTGCCTTGAGAGCACTACACTGGTTACCCGTTGCCAGAAGATCCTCCTTCAAGCTGCTTTGTATCACCCACAAAGCTATACATGGAAGAGGACCACTTTTTATCAGAAACAAAATAACCAAATACATTCAACAAAGAAACCCCCACTCAAGATTGGTACCCCCGCCTTAGAACGCCACTACACAAGAAAAAGACTATAGGTGGTACATCCTTCTCCGTTCAAGCAGCCAAACTATGGAATTTATTACCCCCAAATGTAAGATCCATGGATAACTATCTTATCTTCAGAAGACTACTGAAACGTTGGCTCTTTCCTTCATGACCACCATATTCAAACAGCGATGGACTGCATATGATAAATATTTTTAATCTGAATTTATGTATATTCTAGATATGTATAGTTCTTTAGGAAATATGTATTGCCACTATGTCATAACAATAAATTACACACATACTCTTTAAACCTGTTTAACAAATGTATATTTACTCAGGATTAAATATGTATATTTGTGTTTATGTGTGTGTGTATGCATGTGTGTGTATATACATATACATATATATGTGTATGTTATTCTATGCTTAACATGTTCATAGGTCATAACCTAGCTCCTAGATAAGTTGTTATATTAGAATCCCTGCTCTCATGTTTATATCACTCCGATCAAATGTTTTATTATCATAAGCATTTCACCATTTAAAAATTGAGGAAATAAATAAATGTTAAAAAAGTACACTTATTAATTAACTTCAAACAAATCTTGAAAGTCTGTGTTTATAGAATACTTCTTTCCTTCTTATATTATTGTTCCCATTATTATATTCCTTGTACATATATTACCTTACTATGTATTTACATACTTATTTATTACTCTAGTCCTACTGTACTAGAGAAACATTAAATAAAAATAAATGAAATAAAATCTATAAATAAAATTCTAATTATAAATGAGTAAATTAAAGTAAAAAAAGAAAGAATAATAGTAATGAATAAATAACTTAAAGAAAAATACAAATAATGATAAAAAAAGTGTATATATATATATATATATATATATGTGTATATATATATATATATATATATATATATAAATAAAAATAATACAAATGTACTCTCTTGTAAGCTTTACTTTGTGTACCCATCACCATATGTCATGTCTCTATCACTCTATTCTCCATCCCCACTCTGACTCATCCCAAACCCATTCTACTACTTTTCATCTCCAAAATAACCCAGGCTAAGCAGGTCCCTCCTCCTCCACATCTAGCTCACTCAAATGTCAGTTTACCACCATGATCTCCCAAACAACCCTACTACATTTTCCCTCATTTAGCTCACCTTTCACTCATCCAAAACCACTCCTGCTACTATGATCTCCCTAACCCTTTCCACAGACTCTTCCTTCCTTAATCTCTCCTTTACTCATCCCAAGCCTCATCCTATTACTATAAACTCCCAATTAACACTTTTGTATTCTTCCCTCCTCTATCCCTCCATTACTCTTGTCCATCCAACTAACAAACTCGCATATCCTCCGCTCAAATTAACACATAATAATACTAAAACTGTGCTCATATTTCCCTATACTAATCCACCACTAATTCCTCTTGGGTTCGGGAGTAGCGTGCTACGCGCCCAAAATCGATTTAATGCCTCATCAGGGGTAGTAAGCGCTATATAAATACTATTACAACACAATAATATATATATATATATATATATATATATATATATATATATATATATATATATATATATTTATATATAAATTTATAGATAGATAGATAGATAGATAGATAGATAGATAGATAGATAGATAGATAGATAGATAGATAGATAGATATACATTACAGTTAGGAAATAAAATTTTAAAAAACATAGAAATTCACTGAAAAAACAAAGGTGATAGGGACATTATAGTTAGGCTCACATTCTAAAAGTACAAAACCATAGAAATTCACCTGTTATAGTTGTAGTTATCTCAAGTAACTATAACTCGTGCCCTAAGGTAACTATAACTCGCACCAACACCATGCACAGTTTTTTAGGAAAAAATGTAACTGCAAATGCTACATTGATATTATCATTGATGTTATCAAAGATGTCATGAGTGCCGTCATTTGTGGGGTAATTAGCAGTGCATGGCAGGGGCGTGGGTTATAGTTACCTTCGGGCACGAGTTATAGTTACTTGAGATAACTCTATAACAGGTGAATTTCTATTGTTTTGTACATTTGAAATGTGATTTGTTTTTTTAAGGTATAGTAATTTTTATTACTGTATGGTAATCCAACCACCACAAAGCATGGCCTTCGGCCATGCGCAGCGCCAGTTGGCCATGGGACCAACCCCCTATAAGCACCCAACTTTGCACCGTGCATGGCCTTCACCTGTGCGCAGCAGGAGTTGCCCGCAAGGCCTGGCCTGCAACCTGTCCCAGTGGCCAGCTGCCCTGCCCACCCAACACTACTCTGCACATGGCCCTTTGGCCATGCATGGTGGGACTTGGCCCCAACTTATCTCTCTAGGTGTGAGAATAGTTGTAAGAGGGTGTATCTGGGGGACAGAGTGGCTGTAAATGGCTGGGTTTGAGAGTGTGTGCATCTATGTCTTAGTGGGGGCGTCAGTATCTGCGCAGGTCTGTGAGTGGGTGCATGAAGGTGTCATTGAGTCTGTGAATGGGGGTGTGAGAGGCTGAGTGGGTCTGTGACTGGGTACGTGAGTGTCTGATTGGGTCTGTGGGTGGGTGCGTAAGTGTCTGAGTGGGTCTGTGAGTGGATGCACAAGGGTCTGAGTGGGTATGTGAGTGGGTGCATGAGTGTATGAGTGGGTCTGTTAATGGGTGCGTAAGGGTCTGAATGGGTGTGTGAGTGGGAGAAAGAAATTGAAAGAGAGTGAGGGAGAAAGAGAGTGAGAGGGAGAGTGATAGAGAGTTTTTAGGCTTTGATGGTTGATAAACTTAGAATGAGTTATTTCTGGAGGGGTTGCGGTCCCCAGGGCCATCAGTGGCTCCAATGTGGAAATAGCCCCAGGGAGGTGGTTGTCCCAGGGGCTTGGGGGTCCGAAACTGACCCTCTTTACATGTTCTACTATTTGCCCTGGGGAGGTGGTGGTCCCCGAGGCTTGAGGGTCTGAAAAAGGACCCTCTTTACATATTCTACTATTAGTCCTGTGGAGGTGGTGGCCCACAGGGCTGCAGGGGAGGCCATGTGGCCCCCGTATTTACTTTAACGATAGCCCCGGGGAGGCGGTGGTGCCTGGGGCTGTGAGGGGGGCAGGAGGCCCCCCTATTTAAAAGAAACAATGCCCCCAGGACCTGGCCCACCTTGGGGCTTATTAAAAACAAGCACAGGAGCCTGTGCTTGTTTTTTTTTAAACAAATTCCCCCAAATTTGTGACATTGTTGCTATCTCACAGTAAAAACAAATGTTTTATTGCCTGGAACCCTAGCACCAGAGCTAAGTGGTCAGGGTAACTCTACCTAGCCCCTTGTCTTTCTTTTCACACTTTTTTTGGGGGCTCGGCTCAAGGCGAATCAGAAGATGGCTGCCAGCACTTCCTGGTTTGAAGTGTTGGCAGCCAATCAGAGCTGTGCATTTCCCTGCACGAGCTTGTCATTGTTCAACATGGCTTCACGATCACAGATATACAAATTTGGATTTCCTTTATTTATCTCAAAAACTACTGAACGGATTTACACCAAATAAGCGAAAGCGTGATCTGCGTACCAGAAGCTAGCTCTGTGAAATTTGGTGTAATTCCAGCCAGTGGTTCAGGCTGTAGGCTTTCTAAAGGTCTGATGGGAATTAACATGATAAATGCAACTTTTGTGACCCCCTTTTTCTCAGCCCTTGCTTGCAGGATCACCCTAAAGCTTTCTGTGTGCAACAAGAATCACCGGGGCACTGTTTTTGTAAAATTTTGTGAAGATTCGTCAAACGGAGCCTAAGATATAGGCAAGTCAAAAAATGCTTTTTCTATGGAAACATGGTCCTAACTATAACCACCTAGTGGTGACCGCCACTAGGTAACTACCTAGAGGCAGTCACCAGTAATTAGTTATAATTAGGACCTAGTTTCTATAGGAAAAGCATTTTTTACTTGCCTATATCTTTAGCCCCGCTTGACGAATCTTCACAAAGCTTTCCAAATAAAATTGCCAGTCACATCAGCTGCTGCCTGGAAAGTTTTGCGGTGATTTGTTGGGGGGGGGGGGCAGCAAAACATGTCTTCCCCATTCATTTTTCCTTAGGGATTTTGAACAGCGATATTGCTGAAACTACTGGACGGAGTTACACCAATTTTGGCAGAAAGGTAGGCCCTGGTCCAGAAAGTGGCCATTTTTTGTTTCGGTGTAATTCCATTCAGTAGTTTTAGAGAAATTAAAGAAAATCCAAATTTGTAAACATAGGCATGCAAAGGATTTGTGAACCCTCCCGATCTCGTGCAGAGATCTGATTGGTTGATAACACTTCAACAAAAAAAGCCGCTGAAGTGTTGTCAGCCATCTTGGGACTCGGCTGAAGCCAAGTCCCAAAAAATAAAGAAAGAAAGAAAGAAAAGCTCTGCACCAAGCCACAGCAAACGCTTCAGTTTTTGACAGTGGGACCAGTAAAGCAGGTCCTGCTGTCAAAAAATGAAGCTTTCATCTGTGTCCCCTAAACACGTGCAGGGGACAGAGATGAAATAGTTCAGCAAGCACAGAGCTGCTGTTAAAGCAGATCCATGCTTGCTGAAGCAATGGCACAGAAAGGGAAGCCTTAAGGCTTCCTCTGTGGTGCCAGAGAGCCCGTGAGGGCAGTTTTATAGAATTATTATAAATACATAAATAAATATGGAGGGGCCCCGGTGGAGCCGTTGAGGGCTCGCCCGCGGTCCCAGATAGCCCATAAAGGGTTAAGAAAAAAAGTAAGAAAGAGCAATAAAAAGCAATAGCTCAGTGTGTAGGTTGCTACACTTTCACAATAAGCAGTTAGGGTGCGAATCAAGCTTGACATGCTTCCCTTTAAAAACAAAACAAAATAAGTACACATTATTTTTATTTTTGAAAATTACACATACATTGCCCTAAGTTAACTATAACTCGTACCCTCAACATGCACTGCTAATTACCCGACAAATTACATCTCTAATTACATCTCTGATAACATAATTGATAAAGTCACTATAACATCTGCATTAAAGATATTGATCACACACCTATGGCTGGTGGGGACGCGAGTTGTAGTAACTTGAGATAACTCTAACTGGCAAGTTTCTATGGTTTTGTACGTTTAAAATGTGAGCCTAACTATAACGTCTCTGAAACCTTTGTTTTTTAAGTGAATATATGTATGTATGTGTATAAATATATATGTGTATATATGTGTGTGAGTGTGTATATATATATATATATATATATATCATCTCATGAATCAAAAGTTTAGTGAAGCACAGGTTTATTGCCAACGTACACCCATGACGCATTTCAGCCTTTAACACATGCAAATTTACATTTTTCAAGACTGTGCCATAGGGAATCTCGACTCCTGAGTCATTGAGGTGCCAGAAAGAGTCCCTGCTGTGTTTCACCTGATGTGCCTTTCTCCTCTGAGAATATTTTTAACTTTCTGAATTCAAACACATACTGAGCTGCAGGTATATTATGCGCTTTGGATTCTTTTCAAATTGTTCAATATACTGATGCTTGGTCAAGAATTTACAGTGTGTGTCCTGCTGTAAGAGCTCCTGGGGTTTCATGCATCACGGGGCGCTCTTCTGTGCTCTCCCGCTGCGGCCATTTCTGAATTGTCTCCACAGCCGGGTCTCTATCGCATGCTTGGCTGCAAACAGCTGAAAATTGTTTCCTTAAGACCAGTATTATGCAATTCTACTTGCCACGCTCATAATCTATTTCAAGATCTTTTTAGGGAGATTTCTCTTTTTCACACTTGTGGTCACAGATAGCAAGCAAACGACCTCCAGAAGCAGTTATGATTTTTTTGTAATGTTGGACAGATACATCTATATATACTTTATGTTTGCAATCTAAAGCATGATTTATTAGGAAAAAAGCAATATCCTTCATGTGTCGGAATGTAGGTTCAAAGGTATTTGAATAAACTGGATTTGATGGCAAGCCAAAATGTGTGAACTGAGCAAAATCCAATACACATTCCTTTGGGGTATCTGGCCGCCATCCAGAGGACTGATGAAACTCCCCAGACAATGGACTTAAAAATCAATTTCGTCTCAAGGTGGGAAAGTTACAAAATACAAATACATTATAAATGATGTTGAAATATGCAAGCTGCATAAAACGTGTCAGTCTACATCATAGAACATTCATTTGAAATAAGTGGTAAAAATGAACAATTCTTTTTGTATCATTTTATGCAGTTTGAATAATACTAAAAACGACCTTTTGTATTTGAAAGGCAGAACTCACTGTAAAACTACAGATATGCAAAGAAGATGACAAAAAATTTGAATCACTTAGGAGTTTATATATTATTTTATTACAACATTCATGAGGTAGTATGGAGTCGTTTGCATTACAAATATATAGTAGGTGTTTGCTTTACAACTTAAATAAGAAAATCCCAGCTTTTACAATTTATTCTACACATACCCTAACCTAGCTTTACCAAATTTGATCCCTTCAACATACCGGTACATTGCAAAGAACAGTTAGGATTCGATTACAAATGCCTCTAATTAAAGATCCCTGAGCGAAAACGGAAGGGGCCACATTTACATATCTTGTAATTACCTACTGTGAGAAAGTCATCACCCTGGTTGAGGGGGTGGCCTGGTAAGTAACTAAGCCTGCAAATTTTCATGCGGAAAGCACAAAAATCTGCTTTTTATGTGGCATTCTTAGGGCTATATTCATAATTGGTGCTATTTATTGCACGTGTTAAATTTTAAGTCCTAGGTTATTGGTTTGTAATGAGTGAGATAAATATCAACTTTCACTCCGAGACACTCATAAGATCCAAGTGTTCTTTCCTGTGCAGTGACATTGCGCAAATAAAACTCCTACATAAAGACACATTTTCAGAGAAAAAATCAACAAACATATGCCTTTGTGCATAGAAAAACTTCGGAAAAGTAAACATTCACATAAATACATTGCATAAATGTTCTTGGTTGACTGATGTTGGTTAGAGCAGAAATGATCTTTCTATGTGGTGAAACTATCTGGCAATGAGAAAAAAATATTTCTTCAGCAAAAGAAAAGGTATAAAGAAAAACTAATGGATCTCTAATGCCAAAAATCGAGACGTTGACAATACTGCCCTGGTAAGTAGATAAACTTTGCCCACCACTAAAATCACTCAGAGTTGACACTAATAGAAAATATGTTGCATATCCAGGCTCCATGCAGGTTAGTGATACGCAGCAGCATCTCCTCCGCTATGGCGGAGGAGAGTCGCCACCCTCCCACCAGCAGCAGCAAATTGAAAAATAAAAACAATAATAAACAATGTTTATAATTGTTTTTATTTTTCAAGGGGCGGGCCATAGGGATGTCGAGCACTGAGGGGAGTGGTGTCCGCTGCCATCAGTGTGCCTGCGTATTTGGCCGGCCGTCTCAGGACAGCCAAACACACATGCACACTGAACTCTCTCTAACCCGCCACTGTGTTGCCGGGTTGGAGGCAGCAGGACCAGGCTTCCAGTCTGCCTGGGGGCACCAAGTAAGGGTGCTATAGCCAATCCTAACACTGCAGCGTTAGGATTGGCCACAGGGCAGGCTGTGAGCCTGTGCCTGCTGTGAGTGAGGACCAAGGAGAGGCACGGGGGAGGCGGCGAGTCAGATATTTAAAAAAATATATATATTTGTAATTTTTTTGTGCCCCCTCACCCTGCCACTTTGCCCACACAGGAGCCGCCCCTGGTGATATGGACTGTGCTGCATGGTTTATTCACAGGCATTTTCGCTTTTCATACATACATAAGCAATGTTGGGCACAGAAAAGAGCATCATAATAAAGATAGTTTGTTCCTGGTCCTATGTGCTGTGGTACTCAAAGGTATCCCTTGGTTGTCGAATTGACCGTGGCTGTCCCACACTACTTACAACCCCTCGTGAATGGCATGCTTTTTTGTATGCCTGTTTCTTTATTGTTCACCACGTTATCAAACTGTGCATTTTTCCATGTCTGTGTCTAATATCCTTATCAGAGCACATCTAACTTAATGGTTTAATATTTGTATAGCTTTATCAAATGGAAACGGTGAAAAGAACATTCCATTATCCCCAATCTGCATAAATCACTTATGCGTTCATAAAAACATAATTAATCAGTGATTTTTACCAAGGTTAATCTAGTTTGTTGCTTTAAAGGTAACACTTTAAATGTTTCCTATTGCTTCATTCTACTTGCTGTGTACCCCATCATTACATTTATTAATATTACTGCAGCTTCAGTGCAAGTCAGGGATATAGAAGCAGTGATTTTCAGTCAATTGTTACAGATAACTAGAACCCCGCCACCTCGTCCTTGTGGCCTAAGCTTGCACAAGATGCAGTAACCTGGCTAATCAGATCAGAAATAGTGACACTTCTGTTAGTTGTCAGGTAAGCAAATATATTCAAGCCTTTCGGTAGTGAGGAGATATAGTAGATTATGTATCAGTGTACTGATTTGTCTATTGATAGACAGGTCAAAATCAAAAATGATTTCGTTGTTTTGAATCTTATCTGCTTCAGTAATGTATTGTCGGAAGAGCTCTGGGGCTATTAGGAAGTTAGAGCTGTCATCTTTTTAGTGCTGAAAATAATTTGATATATCTGTAGCATATTTGCATAATGTCCTTCCCAGCCACATTTTAGACTCACAGATGGTTTTCTAGAGAGGTGTCACCGCAGAAGAGACTTCAGAGAATTTGATATAAACTTGTGTGCCATCAACATAGGATGGGCAGCTAGCTTGTCCTGAAAGATGTCAATAAGAGGGTTGAGTTATTACAAAAGAGAGTGGGGGACTGGGGAAATTCCTTTGGCATGCTGAAAAGATATAACACTTCACAGTAAAGAATGCCACAAAGATTCAACATGACCAACACACTGGCAGCTCTTTATGATGGAGCTCAGCAGTAGAACATTGAAAAGAGCAAAAATTAGAAAAGTGTACGCAGTGAAGGGGGGACCTGCCAAGCACAGACTAAAGATGCAAAATGGATAACAGAAAAAGTAAAAATAATTTAGATGGCGAGAGAATGTAAAAAAAATGTTAGATGCAAATTTAAGAACAAAATAAAAAGATATATTTAGTGGTAAAGGAATGTCTTAAAGAGAATGTGTGAATGGCATTCCAATAAGGTGCAATGTAAAATGACGAGGTTCTGCTGCAATATTTAGAGTCGGAAAGGGGGTGTATTAGCTGAACATGGACATTCTGAGGTGTCCGATCTCTCCTACACTACAAGGACTACAGGTTCCTATGCACTGTCATTAAGTCTGCATATTATAAGGGATAAGGTACCCCTTACTTATAAACAAATACTGCAGATCACCTCAGAGATCCCTTCTTTTTTAAGGACACTTGGCTTGTGGCCTCCAGACTCATTGACAAATTTAAATAAACATATAAAATACATTGGGTGGTACATTATCCTGTATATTGTTATGATTCTGGTCCTTTTTAAATTATTTTAGCTGTAAAAGCTAGCTCTATTCTTAAATAGTCATATTGACATTTTCTATTGAGATGAAAGTCATATGGTGGTGTAATTCCTACTTTATTCAATTGTGATTATCATAAAGCTGCCAAGAGCTGTTATAATCACCACATGGCAAGTGGACACTTCATAACAATCAGCTATTAAAAAAGATTTGAACAACATATATTTCACTTTAGTGACTGACCCATGTGGCTTATGCTTGGGTCTGTGATCAAATAGTGACAACCAACGAATGATTAGAAAAGGAAAGCAATTAAACTAAAATGATATGCATGGCCATAAAATATTGCACTGACACAACATCATAGAACTGACAGGAAGAAATACATCCCAAATTGACCAGGGGTTGTTATTTGTAGCAGGTAGCTGCTGTACAGATGTGGTAGGGAAGAAAGTGTTCACCACAAAACTGAAAGATGTTGATCTCTACAATTGGTACTGCAGAGGAGCACAACCTCTTTGACAAACAGTTAAATTTTTGAACTCTTGGCAAACCACAAATTAGAGTGAACGTTGAAATATAAAGGAGATTGGTATGAAGTATACACAAAGGCAGAATGATTATTAAAAAATGTTTTTAATTGTTCTGCAAAGCTGGTGTGTTGTTTATCTGCAATTTTGCAGTGAAATTGGAGTGTAATGTATGATAGGTAATTGATAGAATAGGCTGTATCAGTGTTAACACTGCTTGAGGGAGGTAATTCGATTAAAATCATGCTTCTCAGTGAGTAAGCAATTGTGAAATTAAAGTTCTTGCTGGAAACATTTACAAAGGTCTGCAACTTCACAATATGTCAGAACTATAAGTACTTTTTGTGTAATAATTGCCCAACAAATTGTGAGTTTAAAATGTTTTTTCTCAAGTAAACCATGCATTTTTTAGATTTAAATTTATTTCAACTCTATTTAAGTTTATTTGTTGGCAATGCATAAAAGTATTTTAATGTTTTAAAATAAAGATGTTACCAGAGTTGGGTAGTTAACATTGCAGTTTTCATGTGTAATGAGTAACTGAATTTGGAAATCATCTGAACTATTTATTGGAGGCAAACGATCTGTGCAGGTAAAAAGAGGAAGTTAGTATAACACGAAAGTACAGGATGCAATAACTAATATGGAGACAAGAGAGAGATCATCGTTTTAATCTATGAAGATGCCGCTTTAAAAGCACTGGAGTGTCATGTATGTTATTAGAATATCTCTGCATCTTTTAACCTCATCCCAGACATTACTTTTGGGGTGTTCTGCCTCTGTAGGCAGGCAAAAAAGACTTAGAAGTATGCTGCAAGCTGGCTTGGCCCACTGTGGTGGATGGTATAAAGACTCATTTACCCAACATTCTTCTTGTTTTTTCTCCTGTCTGTGACAGAGACTAGGACGCATACTTTGATCCCCTACATCACATCCATGGTCCTTCTGTACTGGGCACAGAATGGTCTAGACCTGCAACATAAGTGTGTCAGGAACGTGGGAGGGTGTGCATGAATCAGTTCCTGGTTTTACTGTGCCTGCTAATTCAGGCTTGGTGGTAGTAAGGAGGAGGCTTGAGCTATGGCCAATAATTTCAAAATACATCTTAATTGTAGCTTTTGAGCTTATGTCCATTTTATCCACGGCCTAGCATTAGTAAGCCTGCTGGTTCTTTCATGGGTGATATAGAAGAACTCTGTTGTAGATTTCCCCATTATGTCTTTGATTAGAGCACTTTCCTTCTTGCAGTGTTGGTAAGTGGGCTGGTGGTAAGTTGTTTGCGTGACTGTTGCAATTTTGGCATGCTTCGGCTACTTTCTTTCATAGCAGTTATCTATAGTTAAAGGATGGGCACACATAGAGGAATGTCCAAGCGCATTTACTTTCCAGGATTGTGTCTCACCAATAACATCACCTGTTTGGCAGCATGCAGGCCTCCTTTTATTCCTCGCTGTCACTCTCCCATTGTGGTATCTTGCCATGGTAATAAATAATCATTCTTTGCAAGTTATTGTTGTTTACATCATGCGGTTATTGTTCTATAGCCTAATTCAAATCATTCAGATTGATGTATTCAGAAAGCATTACTTGGAGAACTCCTCTTCCTCTACCTCCCACCCCCTTCCATTCACTGAATGAAGTCAAAAGGGAAATCTAAAGGACATAATCAGGAAGATCTTAAATATGTGATGCACAGGATAATTCTTGAAGCCATGTCTTGTATGCCAACTCCCTGCACCTCCTCTCTCCAGATCAGAAATAAATAAGGATGCCCATTTCAGTTTATCAAACTCTGAAATTGAGAAGATTCAGGCATCTTTTTATGATCTGAGCGAAAAATACATTGATAAAGAGACCTTGCCAGAAATCCTGATGAAGATCAGCAATGATATGCGATTTTCAGTAGATGACTACTTATTTATCAGAACTATTAGTCAGATAGAGTTCCATGACAGAATATTGTGGAAAACAGGTTTGATGCATCAAAGTATTGTCAAAATAATACTGATAACAAAAATACCCCCAAGCTATACTTAAGCAAAAAAATAAACAAATATCAATGACAAAAATATTGCAGTCAAAAATATCTTACTTTAACCCCCTTCGCTGCCAGGCCTTTTACCCCTCAGGTGCCAGACCTTTTTATGGCTTTTTGGGGCAGTTTGTGCTGAGACCCTCATAACTTTTTGTCCACAAAAGCTACCCACGCCAAATTTGCGTCCTTTTTTCTAACATCCTAGAGATTCCAGAGATACCCAGAGTCTGTGGGTATTATTTATTCAAAAATATATATAAAAAACAAAAGATCCCTGGTGCCTGGAGGTTCTGCCCACCGGGGCAGATCGGCCTAATTACAATAGGCCAATCTGCCCCCATGGGGGGCAGAAATGGCCTAAAACAAATTTGCCCCCCTAGGGAAGCGGCCCTTGCCTAAGGGATCGCTCCCCTCATGTGAAACTAACCTAAAAAAAATCCCTGGTGTCTAGAGGTTTCTGCCACCCTTGATGGCAGATTGGCCTTATAAAAATAGGCTGAGCTGCCCCCCGGGGGGGATGGCCTAAAGACAATTTGCCCCCCAGGGGAGCGACCCTTGCCCAAGGGGTCGCTCCCGCATATAAAAAAATAAAATAAAAAAAAAAAGATCCCTGGTGTCTAGGGGTTTTTGCCCCCTCTGGGGGCAGATCGGCCTAATTATAATAGGCCAATCTGCCACCAGGGGGGCAGAAATGGCCTTAAATTAATTTGCCCCCTGGGGAGCGTCCCTTGCCCAAGGTTCCTCCCCCCTTATTCAATTACATTAAAAAACTAAAATCCCTGGTGTCTAGTGGGCGATGCAATCGGGCAGCAGAAATGCAGAGGAAGACATGAAAGGAAAGGAAAGGCTTTTCGTTTCCTTTCATGCCTCTCTCGACCCCTCCATATGATCGGATGAGAAATGCTTTTGCAATTCTCTCCCGATCCGCGCTGGGCTGGGCTGGGCTTCCGGCATGGAGGGGACAGCCTCTGATGAGGTCAGCGTGAGATTGCGCGTTGACATCATCAGATGCCACAGGGGGGTCAGGAGGTGGGGGTGGAAGGGGAAGCGATTCCCCTTCCATCCCTACCCATGGGAGAGGGGTGCGAGGCCATCGGGGAGGGCTGGCGCTCCCTCCGAGGCCCCTTACCAGGACGCAACTGTTACGTCCTTGGCACTCAAGCGGTGCAAATGAGGGCGTAATCGTTATGTCTCGGTCAACCAAGGGGTTAACAATACCAGACATTCAAATATTCCAGCGCAAAATATTGTCCATTACTTAAATACATAAAAAATATAAAAAGTATCAAAAGACAAAATACTGACTACAATAATAGCACACAAAAAAACACACATTTATATTTTAACTCATAAACTCAGTTTTTTTATCAAAATAAAAATAAAAAACAGCAATAAATAAACTACACAAAACATTAATAATAAATTAAAACAAACAGCAACAAAATATTCACATATATATCCATATCTTCACAAGACACTTACTATTACAAATAAACACATTTTAAAAATCAAACATTATTGCAAGAAAATAAACATTGCAACACACATTAAAAATATATATTTACACTATATTAATAATGCGACAATCTAATTTATACACATATTTAAAATTAAAGAAGCACTAATTACTGTCCTTAAAAAAAGGGGCTGTCAGAAAAAGAAATCCAATTACACACAAAGTGGCCACAAAATGTAGTGTAAAATAAACAAACCAATACAAATATAACATTTTGGAGCACTATAAATCAGCACAAAACTTCACTATTTTTCACAGGAATAACTTAACAACTGCAAGAAAGTGACAGTCTGCTAGACTGCATGAAGAAAGTCCAGAAGGAGGAATTTAACAGAATAACACAGCACCTTCACAAGTAAACGTAAAAATGTAATTAACTACAGTGTAACCCAACATAATTTCAAAGCACAAATACATAAATTGTTAAACTTTCTCTTTTATTTTTTATTCTAATCTTAAGGTAATAAAGAAGCACTGCACACCACACTCTTAAACATGGACAAAGGCACTTTCAAAAATAAGGGTCGGATTATTTTTTGGGTGGTCTGACTGCCAGACTGCCAATATGGTGGTAGGGAGGATGCTGCCAAGCCGGCGGCCACCCCAACGCCACATTAGGATGTTCCCACAGGGCCGGTCAGTGGAGACAGTGTGGCGGCATTGGCTTCGGCTCTAAGAAATAAAATATACCAAACCCTATGTTAAATATTTAAGTCTAAAATCTACTACTCCCAAAAACTAACAATAACTAGATTTTTACAAGCAACTAAAACCTTACATTTGCTTTCCAACAAAAAAGGAAAGCCCACCTGACCCAAATTTATATGACATCAAAGAGAAATCAAACAAAAATCAAGTGCAACTCAAAGTACATACATAAGTATAAAATGTAAAGAATTTAAAAATATGTTAAAATTATATTAGCAAAAATATTTTTTGACCAAAAGAATAGATTTTTTTCAAATATGCTATTTCCGGAAAAAATGGCAGAAAAAGCCACATACATCACATCACAGAAAGGCAAAGAATTGCTTTTGCACAAGGGTTGTACCTGCAACCAGGAAACAGTAAGCACCAAGAATGTTATGATGTAATGAAAGGGCTTCTATGAAAAACATTATTGTAATTAATGTCAAAGAACACAACCCGCCCCCCCAAATCTAACAGAGATTACAATAAGGTACGTGCTTCAAGGTTTAAAGAGGTGAGAGGCAAGTACAAATCAGAGGCCAGCTCCCTGCAATTCCTACATTAAAACATTGAATATCACATACTAAAAAAGCTTCAAGTCAAGCCCCCGCTGCCCATAGATGATACATGCAGATTCCAGAACACCTAACCACAACACCTAACAATGTACCCTTCCTCTTACACAACAATCACAATAATGACAGAGGAATAGTCACATTTGCAACTGAAAAAAACCTTCTAAAACTAAGCCTATGTGAAACATGGATGATGGATGGAATGTTTAAAATGTGCCCTTCACCATTCACACAGATATAAACCATATAATAAAACTAACATAAACTGCATTTATATACTGCTGCCTAAAACGAAAGTGCAACATACTATGAACTCTCAACCCACATCAAAGTAGAAGTTAGGTACTTCTATCCACATAAAATTAAAATAGACTTTGAGCAGGCAGTAATACAAAGAATACTTAAACTATATCCTAACACAGCCACACAGGGCTGCTAATACCACTTGAACCAAATCAATTTGAAAAATCTGCAAAGGTTTTCACTAGGTGTAGAATATGCAACAAACAGCCAGTTTGCTTTTGAAATTAAAATGTTGAGTCTTTGCACATGCACCTGTAAAAGATGTAGCCAACCACTACAACATGTTAATAGAAACCCCAATTTGCCAACCATATAAAGAAAAAGTAAGTCCATTAATGGGCTACTTGTAAGACAGTTGGATTGCTAGACTGCATCGCTCTGGACACAGACACCAACCCAAATTCCAAGTACAATAGTACAATAGTGCAATGCCTGCAACAGCCTAACAAACTAAAACCAACAGCGCAGTTGAAAGATGCACAATACCTTCCAAGCTACATTAGGAAGAACCCAACCAACACTATAATTCAAAGTCAGACTTTTTATAAATAATAAAGAAGTAGACTACCTGGAAATTGTAGCTTAATAAATATCATAAACCTCTTACTTACCAATAGAGCCACATTTAACACAGAACAAATATCAACACTGCTATAAGATAATTTAGATAAATACTAAAATAATTATTTTTATGAATCAGTCTATAACAAAAACATATTACTAGCGTACAAAATAAGATCCATAAATAAAATACTTTATTTCAATATTTTAATGTATTTTTTTTATTTAATTCAAAATGCTTATAGGAAATCTACAAATATGCAATATACAAAATATACAAAGCAGCTCATAAGTAAAATAAAAAAAATTAATTGCAGGAAACCGAAAATGCTTATTAAAATATGATATTTCCCACCCAAACATAAATAAAAATATTGTACTTACATTTGTGTAGCTGATGTTCTTGACCCACCTTCACTTCCCAAAATTCCATTCCAAAAAAAGTCAACAATAAAAACTAGGAAACCCCAAAACAAATGTAAAAATGAAATTTCTAAGTCAAACTCATTATGTATTACATAGTCATGGGAAACCAGAAAGCAACCTATCCAGGAAATCTAAAGAAATCAAACAAAACTAAAAAATAATGTTGGTTTAAATAAACCAAATCATTTTCTTGTTAAAATTAAGTATAAATAGCTGCAAATGTAGCACTCTGACTTTCTAATCTGTAAAAAAACATTGCATATCCACTCTCATAATGCATACATCCCAAATACGATATAAACATAACATTACCACTCTACAAACAACACATGACTATGGGCTTCATTACGAGTCTGGCTGTCTTAAAACCGTCAGACTCGTGGTGGTGGTCAGATCGCCACACTCCTGTAATTCCGACTGCCAGATTACGATCCTGGTGGTCAGCCCACCAGGGGACTGCTGCCACCACCAGGAACATGGTTCCAGACAGGGTGGTGGCGATTAGAGTTGTGGTCAGCCATAGCAGCGCTGAGTTCAGCGCTGCCGTGCTGATCACAAGTCTACTTTCCACCACCCTTTTCATGGCGGGGTCCCTGCCACAAAAAGACTGGTAGAAAGCTAGTGTTTGGAACCTCCAATGGCCTGGGCAGTGCCACGGCCCCCCTGCCAGCACCCTCAGAATGTGCACTATCTACAATCCAGACAATGCCATTCTTAGGGTGCTGTTGTGTCATGGCATCAACCTATTACTACTACCAAATCATAGTTCGACCTTCATCATTACATTACATAACAACAAAACTACCACTAAACATCTTTACCAAACATAACTAACACCATAACCCACACTAATTACACCCACCTACATTCCCCATCTATAAGACTCTAAATCAAAACTTATAACATGTCTTACCTTGTCGGTCTAATAGGAAAAATGAACCATGAATAACACAAAAAAAATCTACGTCAACATTACACTAATAGAGTACAAAATATAGGTAGGGATAAAAAATGGCCACTAAATGAAAATGAAAAAAACAAATGTTTCTCCATAGACTCCAATATAAATGTTTCATGGAGCTATCAAAGATGTTAAAAAAAATGTGATAAAATGTTTGAAAATGTGAAACAATGTATTAAATATCGCTGTATCTGTAAAATATCAATTACATAGTACTATAAAAATGTAACACTTCATTAAATAGTTCTAATTAATATATCCAAAAAATACATTATAAAAATTAAAACTACAATCTGCTATGTATAAAAATATACCTGTATGGAAATGGTGTACCATGTGTGCATCATTAATGAAAACTATGTCCAAGGGCCTAATTATGATCCTAGAGGGTTTGAAGGTCTGACTGTCAAATTAAGAGTTTGGCGGTCAGACCGCCAAAAGTCCACCATTTTCGGCAGGATCAGTGATCCCGACAGTATGATGGTGGTCGTGGTTGTAATCAGCCACGGCAGTGCTGAAGTCATGGTCTGACCGTCATGAAAAGGATGGCAGAGAACAAGTGCAGGGGGCCAGAAAGGGGCCCCAGCGCTGCCCATGCCAGTGGTATTAGAAGCCCAGGGCTCCCCATGCCCAGCATCCTTGAAATGCACACTGTCTGCTGTGCATTTCACCTTGGTTTTCTGCCGGTCAGCCCAGTGGGAAAATTGTAATGGGGGCGGTGGGGAGACTACCAGCACCATGGCGGTCTCTTCATTGGGATGTTTCCATCCGCCAAACTCCTAATGACCCCAATGTGTGTTGAAAAATATAGTCCATGTGATACTATACTCAAAAAGAATATAAAAATATTGTACCACTGTGACATGTGGAAATGATCTATTTTTCTTTAAAAAAAATTATTTATGAAAAATATAAATGTGCATGAAATAAAAACTCTAAAAGATATTAATAAAAATATGTAAAAACCTTGACATTTATGTGTTATCATTCTAAAACGACTACACACTGGACAAAAAAAAAATATACAAACCAATTTGGGGAAGGTGTTCAATCACAAAAAGGTAGGATTTACTATTACTTCAACTTTTTGGGGAAGGTGTTGAGCGCTAAAGGAATTACATGTATTATTCCCACTCCAATCTAACCCATTTTAGGGAAGGTGTTGGAGACTAAAGGGATTAGATTTACTATCCCCACTGAAAACTAAACCATTTTGGTGAAGGTGTTGCACTAAAGAGGGGTTAGAAATTGTTGGACACTAAAAAGGCAAGAAGTACTCTTCCCACTCCAATGAAACCTTTTTTGGGGAAGATTTGCTAGTCACACTCAAATCTGATTTATTTTGGGAAAGGTATTGGGCACTAAAAGGAAAAGATTTACTACTTCCATTCCAGATTTATTATTCCTGCAAGATAATTCATTATTTTACACATTCCTAAACAATCATACAATACTGTACAATGAAATTAAATTTTATTTAAAATAGATATTAAAATAGATATTTATCAATTTGAATTTACATGATAACTCAAAACAAACATAAACCAATATAAAATTAAACATAATAAAAAATATGAACGTAATTTAAAAAGACCTAAAATAAAAAAAATTATAATGATATAGAATATTTAACAATTCTTACTAAAATAAGTGAAATATTTACAAACTGTAACATTTTAATCGGAAGCAACTGTACTCACAATATAAATATTCTAAATATGCTAATAACTTTAAAATGTAAATATCATTGTTATCATAAATGCATAAAAAGTATTAACATAACAAAATTAAATAAACAATTAACACAATACATGAATATAATAGCTACACATATACACTAAGGTAAAAAATTATACAGTACAAATAGATAATTTAAAAGTATTTACATATTAAATGTAGTAATAATGTATTGTTATAAACAAACATTTAAGAATTATGAAATACACAAAAACGGTTTTCAATATTGAATCTTACATTTAAACATGTAACTTTAAAAAAAATACTAATTCAATACTTAAAATATAAAACTAGAAATAACCTGTAAATATAAAAACAAATATTGCTAAAATATCCCAATTCTACTTCCCCATAAACCCACTGACTCAGACGTCTGTAGCATCTCATCTGCTCCTTTCAGGGAGTGAAACTCCTTGGTACTAAACTGGAACAGAAATCTCAAAAGTTACTCAAGGAAAAAAACTGTCCTCTTTCATAAACAACCTTCTTCCTCTCAGTCTTCCATGAAGTCCTGCTTCTGGCAGCCATCCAGAAAAGGCCCCCATCAGCATCTGGCTTCTAATGCAAGAAAACATAGTGGTAAGCTATTTGCTGAGCATTTTGATCTAAAGAGTAAAGCCTCCTCTCCCAATAACACTCAGTGCATCTTATTGTGCCGAAGATGGCCTTGAGTGGTCAGTTGGAGGCTGAATCAAGTATTTGAGCTCACCAAAGAAAAAATCTATACTTCCCTAACTCCAGATTGTTGCACTATAACTATTCTTTGCACTAGAAACGTGTGAAAACGACAAGCAACAAAATGGCATAATTTGTATTTCTGGCCTCATGGGCTCAACTTCATCTACATTGTCTTCTAACTCATCTTCCTATGTATTGAAGGTCTATGTCTATAGTGTTCAAGAAAATTAGTTCAGTGACCTCTTCATTTGTAGCCCTTCTTAAATTGCATGTTAAGTCAGAGAAGCTGGCCAGGGCTTTCCCTGTCCTTTCTAGTCTTGCCCTAATGTAACAAGAGATGCCAGACTAAAGGATGAGGAGCTACACTAATAGACCTTTCAGAGCAAGACAAGTGGACTGGGACAGAAAGTCAGTCAGCTTTAAGGAAGTTGTCTGGAATCTAAAACTTGCAATTTTTGAGCACTGCAACTGGGTTTTGGGTGGAGGTTCACATGCATTATATCAGAGCTTTTCCAATTAATAGCCAGGACAATACCAAAGTGAACAGACTGAGCAGAATCTCTCACTCTTCCCAGGATCTGACACAAACTCCAGAGATCTTCATTACATTAAGTCAGAGGTATGGGAGGCCATTTCTAGATCTCTTTTTGCACAACCTTCTAGATTAATTTACTTTCTTCCTGTGCCAGGGCCTTAAGGAGTGTATGTTATCTATTCACTATGGCCCGGCAATATTTTTGTGCCTTAAATCCAACTCTTCTTATCCCCCAATTTCTGTTTCGATTCCATGGGGAGGTTGTAGAAGCAATAACGTGTTTTTCTTTCTGGCCAAATCAATCTTGGTATCCAACATTCATTGTATTTATCTGCTTCTACCCTGGAACCTTCCTATTTATCCCTCTTCTTTTCAGGTTCCACAGAGTCTTCCTCTTTAGCGTCTGTCTCTCTCAGACATTTGAAAGGATTGGGCTACAAAACAGAGGCATAGCGGCTGCCATTTAGCAATCCAGGTGCCTTTTCACATTAAAAGCTTACTCCGGGCATTGGGACAGTTTTAGAAGTGCCGTTTGACTATATCTCTTTCTCATGTCCTATGTTATCTGGCTTCTCTTCTTCTATTCCCATAAGTAGGGTTTGAAAGCAAACTAGCAGTTTAAGTTTGAATGTTCTATTTGCAGCAATTAGGTTCTGTGAACCCTGGGATAAACAAAGGGATGGATTTCTGTCTACTAGACTTCTGAGAGTGTTTTCACTATCTATATCCTTGCACATCTTTTTATTCAACCCACAGGGGAACTTATCATTAGTTCTGAGGTCTCTTCTGACATTTCCTTTATACCTTGTGGTCCTGGGGATTTGAAATAGCCCCTAGAATCAGTAAACTTTGAGCCCTTCAATGCAGACCTCCTTTTGTCAGGATGTCAGCGGATGCTGTTGTTCTGAAGCGTGATCTTCAATTTTTAATTAACTTTGCTTCCACTGCCAATAGGGATTAGCTTTCTTTCTTTTAGCCCTCTCCTTCATCTCAAGCAGAAGCCCTACATCATGCTCTGGATGTTAGGAAAGCCAGTCTGATTTATTTGGAGGCACCCAAAGCTTTTCATGAGTCTTATAATCTTTTTTTCACTTTTTGAAATCCTAGTCAAAGTCACAAGGCCTTTATTTCTATTGGTCCCTGGATCAGATCTACTATTTCTTTGCCTAGGACGCTGCTTTCTGATCCCATTCAAGATAGTTCTACGAGGGAGGTGGTAGCTTTTTGGTCAGAAATCCAGGGAGTCTCTATTTCTGGGATTTGTAACACATCCACTTGTGCTTCACCTGATACCTTTTTCAATCTGGTTGTAAGGTACTGTTTTAAACTGACAGTCTTGAGTTCTGTCCTGTCTTAAATAATATACTTATTATCTGGTAATTAGCAGTAAATTAATCATTTGCAGCAAAAAAAGGTCTATTTTATGTTTTTTGTTTGTTTATTACTATCTAAGGAATGATTAATTGGGTATTCCACTTAAGCAACAACTGGAATGAGGACGATAGATGTAGGGATAATGACCTGATTACTTACAGGTAATCTTCATTATTCTTAGTCCATAGCATCCTTGCCCACAGTCGTTATGACCCGCGCACCTGCCTCTGACAGCTCAGCTACCCTTCAGTTGGAGTTGGCAATGTCAGGAGGTATGTTGGGAAAACTAGCCATTTATAGTGCCCAGGTGGATGCGCAGGGTCAGCTAGCAGCCTACTTGCAGGTATTTCTCTCCTGTCTTTCTCGCAACACAGAACACCTCATAGGTAGCAACTGTGACAAGACAGAGTGTAATGTAGATTGCCAGTAAGTAATTAGGCCATTCCTTGACTAGATACGAAAATGGCATAATGCAATGATGGACGTAGTTGCATGCACATGATGAACAAATTTTAGAACTCTTTTATGGGTATATTTCAAATGAGAACGCACATTATTATTTATAGGTGGCATTTATCATGGTGCTCCATATACAGCAACATTATGTAAAATTGCACTTCACTTTGAGGTGCTTTATTGTTCACATGGCTGGATCTCTGTTGACCTACATTTATCTCCTGATTATTTTGTTCAAAGTGCTTTCATGTTTTACTATCACATTGGAGTAGGACATGCTTCAGTAAGCAGCATATTCCACCTTTGACTACATTTGCTGTGTATTCTTTGTTAATGGCACTAAATTATAAAATAGCTTTTTAAAGGACATTCAGGAAATTGAAAATGAAATATGATTCTGTAAATAAATTAAAGATGGATCTTTTGATCAAAAACCAGACGAGAGGGTACCCCTCTGCACGTGTAGCCATACATTGTTTAATAAATGTGGTCATGATACAAAATTTACCAATTAATACATAAAGTACACACTTGCCATATTACCTTTAAATTTCTGTTCAGCTTCAAGATCTGTATGACAAGTGCAAACAGCATCTCCCTTCAAATTGCTGGTGGGTGTGAAGTTGTCAAGTGACATATCTTCAGCTCTGCATGCAGAGAGTGTACCTGGTGTGGTCTCAGTGGCAGCTGGATGTTTGGGGGATAATTTGGCTACCTGTTCCTGGATCACCTACATTTGTGGTTCTCATTTTGGGCACTTTGAGGAAAGAATCAGGTCACCTGAAAGAACACCACAGTGCTTTGCAAAAGAATGCTGCATAACCTGCATGGAAACTATAGGTTTGTGCCTTACACAGCTGCTTAAATCTGTGGAACAAAGGATAGGCAGTGTCAAAACATACATGCAGTTTGTTTACTTTTGTCATTAGTACAGCACCTAGGTTGCGGCCAATCAAACAGCAGGTCGCATTCACAGTTATTTGCAACTAATTACATGTATGTGAAGAGCCAATTGAATGACATATAATGTCCTTCAAAGAGTTCCCTATCCAGTGTAAAACTTGTCTGTGACACTCAATACTCAATATTCAATATTCGAAACCATTTTACCGTTGTATGCAGTGGTGTAACAAATGTCCGCAGTGGGGGGGCTGAGATCCAGTGGGCCTCCTAAGCAAAGCACCCTGGTCTGAGAGCTCCTGAGAGAGTCCGGAGGGGGGCTCCTCCATGTATTTTCAGGGGGGCCCGTCAAGTTTTGTGGCACCACTGGTTGTATGTGGATCTGGGCATGCGTTCATGTTCATTTGGAACAGTAACTGGAGTGGTGCAATTAGCAGTGTAGAGAGTGGCTGGCTTATCTATGACATGCAATTACAAATGGTAACATAAAACTTACAATAAACCACAGAAATATTGCAATCATGAAACCCTAAACAGAGCCTGGATATACACAAATCATGAACACTATTGATCCAAAAGGGGAACCAAATTTGTAAAAAATACTCAAACACAATTAGGGAGTAAATCTTAACAAGGGTTGCTTATATTATTAAAAAAAGTTTTTTTAATATTTTTTTTTTACATGATATACTAACAGCGCTGAGAAAATACGCCACAATCATATGAAATAAATCATAAGAGGCATAATACATTGCAAGAAACAAAAAGCAAACAATATCAGACTCCACATATCTAATAAAACCTGTCCTATTAGATATCTAATCACATAATCTAACAGTCCATAAAAATGCTGACGTTTCAATCTCTTTGTGATTTCTTTTTATGACCATCATCAGGACAAAATAGTGGCCTCCAGATGATTCATTTCCTCAAAGCAATAAAAAAAATAGGATTGTATTGTTCATTAATATGCAATTCGATAACTAAAGGCACCTACACTTCTTTTACAATAAAGCAGTTAATAACTACCCGATCACTTCTCAGTAAAAAAAAATACTTCTATGTTCAAATAACACAAAACAGTAATGAAATACTTGTTCTTGCCTTCTAGAATCCCTTGGTTCAGAATTTTACAGCACACAGTCCACCATTACCAACTCTGCTTGGGTACTTTGATGATGGTGGACCAGATACTATGGACTTCTGGTCAAAGGAATTCAAACATAGAGTATTACCAACACCAATTCTTTTAAGGATTCCAGCATTTGTTAAGGGTTGGCAGGGATCGTCCTTATTGATAATACAAAAGATTCATAATTTAAAAGGGGTTTGAATTATGTATAGGTGTTGCAAATTACCATCTTTTTCATGGCAGTCCCCCAGATTTTTGCCTTCTTTTACAGAACCCATTTTGTTGTCCATAGGATTCTGCACTCTTTTTCCTGCTAACCAGTGGTAAAGTGCTGGAGCTCTCCCTTTAAACATGGTAAACTTGACATATCCCTAATTAGCACATTTAATTTACTTATATGTCCCTAGTATGTGGTACTAAATGTAGCCAGGGCCTGTAAATAAAATGCTGCTAGTGGGATGCAGCACTCATTGTGACACCCACAAAAGTAACACTATAAAACATGTCTCCAGGCCTGCTCCTGCAGTCTGATTATGCAGTTTCAAACTGCAATTTCGACCTGGCAAAATAAACATTTTGCCAGGCCTAGGCTGTCCTCTTTAATACTTATAAGTCACCTCCAAAGGTATGACCTAAATGCCCATAGGGCAGACAGGGTGGTATTTAAAAAGTACCTCATGTATGTCTGATGTTTTACGTGTCCTCGCAGCGGAAAACCCCCAAAGTCGTTTTTTGTTGTATCAAGTGTGGCTCTTCCATAGGAAATAGTGGATCACATTATAACAATTTATAATCCTTAATTTCAGTTTGGGAACATCTAGAAAAATGACTCAAGGACTCCTTTTAGTGGGAATGTAAAATGTAAATCAATAGTCAACTTGAATTTTATGTTACTAGTTTAGAAGTGACACTTTTAGAAAGTTGTCATTTCTCTGCCGCAGCCAAAAGGGCCTTTCTGCCAATGTCCAGTGTTACTTGACTGCTGAATGGCTCCTCTGTGGTGAGGTATGGATTTCACCCAGACAATGGACAAAAGGCTAGGTTGTTGAGAGAGATTTCCGCTCCTTGAGCGGGTTGGCCTCAGGGCTGTGCCCATTCCCTTCATGTGCTTCAAATAATACCTACCCTGTCAGTGGCAGATGTACCTCACACTTAACTCTCCCTCCTTTTGTCTTCCTAGTCAGATTAGCCAAAACCCTGTGTGAGGGTAAAGCTGCCCCAGAAGTGGTTTGGAGTGACCACAAGGGAGGGTTTGCTGGGTTCCATAGCCACACTTCTGGAGGAACTCAAGTATCTCTGACCCGGGTAAAAAGGCTTCTGCCACGTTGTGTTTAGGAAAGAGAGGCACTGTGGGATAGTTTACAGTAAAGAACACAGGAGGTGCTAAAAAAGTGGCAAAGTGGGCCAGGTCACCACTTTTTCACAAGGGTGAACCTGGTCCTGACCAGCTCTCTTTCACAATTGCCCATAACTTCTGATTTTGACTGGGTCTGGCGTGACTAGCTAATTCTGCTTTTTGGAGCTATTTTTAATTCAAACTTTAAGAATTCATATCTCTGGTTCTACTAATTGGCTTTTTGTCATTTTGGTGTCATTCTATGTATTGAAAGTAACACTATTTTCTAAATTGGTTTGGGATTTTTCTTGCTTGGTGTTTCACTTTATTACTGTTTGTGTCCTGCATAAATAAGTTACATATTGGCGCTAGGTTAAGCCTCGCTGCTTTGTGCCAAGCTGCCAGGGGTTTAAGCACAGGTTTATTTAATGACTTTAGTGGTTCTCCCTGACAAAGACTACGATTATTTTTTTAGGTGGGTTCTCACCCCCCTCCCCCTTAATTAATACTCCAGTGTTTTTACTGTACGTGTTGGTGGTACATAGAGGATAAATAGCCGGGCATGAGTACAGATAACAGCTCCAGAAATGGGAAGTAAGCACCCCGTGTCATTGACCAGGATGATTCATGAACTCCATTTCGAATGGCAAAAACAAGTGATGGCTGAAGGCATACAAGAAAATAGAGGTACAGTAGTGTACTGTCCTCCTCACAGGTACTGTGTGTGGTTCCACAGTTCATGGATACAAAGGTGCTGGATACCAGATAACTAAACTTATGTCAGAGCCTAATTGGTGGGTATTTGTTCAAGGTCTCTAAGTGTGGTAACAGTTTCACCACCCAGAACAGTTTCAGCTGAGAGTTGGCTCATTAAAATGTTTGGGCTCAACTAACTCTTGGTTGTCAAGTGTATTGTGGTGTTATTTTTAAGGACCTGAAGAAGTACTGTTGACTAGGCAGGGCCCACCCCTGTCAAGTCCTTGCAGGCCTCCTGATTTTTCACATCTCTCAGCGATGATCTACTCTGCCCCACTAATGGAATTATTTTGAGTATGCATAAATGATACCTCTTAAAATAATAATGTTTATTGGCCACGTGGGCTACCCTCTTTAGACCATTAATCATAGCACTGGGTTGAGGACTATTCCTAGTGCAAAGTAAGAATTGGCAGTCCTATACCACAACACCAGGGAACGGGCCATTAGAGCTAATGAGCCAGTGGGTGTGCCGTGCAGACTAGAATTTTGCTCTGAGCATAAGGTTTGTCCCTGTGCTGGGGGGTTATCACTTTGCCCAGGTTAGCAAAAATCCTTGCTTGAAATCTGTGGCGGGTATCTTTTTTTCAGGAATTTGTCTCACACGAATGTAAATCATGGAAATGCCTCTAATGGTATCACCACTTCAGGACTGCCTAGGTCAGGCCCATCTATGTGCTGGATGTAGAAAGACTGCCTTGAATTAAACCCAGTGAATTCAATGCATGTAAAGGTTATTGTGAAAATCTCTGGGGGTTAATGTGAAGTTGCATGTGGACTATGCCCAGGTGTTTACATTCCACGGCATTACAATGTTGCAGTAGAGATAGGTAGATAGATAGATAGATAGATAGATAGATAGATAGATAGATAGATAGATAGATAGATAGATAGATAGATAGATAGATAGATAGTCAGTTAGATAGGTCGGTCTTTGGGTATACAAGAAGAAGTAAGATGAACTAATATGGCTGCCAGTTGACAAGGGCATGTGTTGGTGGAGTTACTTGCAAGATGTGAGATTGTGAAGGTTCTCTAAACAGTTGAGCACCACTCCGTGGTGAGCTGTGCTTTAAAGTATAGCAATGTCCACAGACATACAAATTTGAATTACAAGTAATAAATATAATGTTTATACCACTTAAGTAGCACATGCTACTGTGGAAGCAGAACCTTGAACCCCAAAATTTCAACACCTCGAAACTCAGATTACCCCAAATCTTTACCTTTGGTGGTTCTGCTCCACCCCTGACCTTACAATAAAGAACACCTTCCTTGACATCAAGCTCAAACTTAGTTTATCAGAGAACTAAAAAGAAATAACTGAGACCACTCAAAAACTCAGCTCTTGATCCAAAAAGATTAAAGAGTTTTATTACAATATCTAAAACAAAACAGGCAGTAGAGAGTAAAAGTTAAAGCCATAAAGTGTCAATAGCAAAGTACATAGCAAGAAATCAGAAATATTCAAAGTCTCAAATGATTAGCAAAAGCATGAAAGAATGGGCAGCATGC
The DNA here is from genome assembly GCF_031143425.1 of Pleurodeles waltl. Taxonomy (NCBI): domain Eukaryota; kingdom Metazoa; phylum Chordata; class Amphibia; order Caudata; family Salamandridae; genus Pleurodeles; species Pleurodeles waltl. Next base: position 831,392,833 of record NC_090436.1, on the reverse strand, counting down.
TATGGGGGAAATGAAATGTCTCTTGAATCTCTATAATTAATTGGACAGTCTGTGGTAGAAAAGGAAAGTCATCTGGCTCACCCCCAAAAGTAATGGGTGTTTTATACACATTTTCAGCATAATTAATATGCAAAGACTGTAGTATCACAATACATGCTAACAGATAACACATTTTAGGCAAATCAGGACATGATATGTGATAATAAAGTACATAATGCTACCCCACTTTTAAGAAATTCTCTCACAGCTTCTACAGTTTCACTGGAGATGCACACCACAATTTCAAACATCATTTGAACAATGACTCATACACCAGTGAATTCATGCCAAGCCCACATCGAAACTAAGGCAGAAAGGACCTCAGGTACTTGTTACTTTAGGAACAGGAAGAAAAGGTCCTTCATAATACAGGCTCTCTAAGGAAAATAACCAGTTGGGTCACAGTGTCTCTTGCTCTGCGTGAACGGTGGTGAGAGAAGACACACAGAGTGACTTCGGTGGGAGGTGGAATGAGCAGGAAAGATTTGAAGAGCACAAGGACATCATTAATAATAATTTAGATCGTGTCTACCTAAACATGTGGAACAACTAATTCACATTAATAAACATTTCTAAAAGTCATATTGAACCGTTTCAAGTGCAATGTTATTAATTCCGCATTTGCGTCTAAAATTTGTCATAAAAAAGATCATTAGTATTCAATATTTATTTTCACCCAAATTCTGCATTTAAACTATCAGTGATCTGGTATCTAGGCACTCGCGGCAGGTGATAATTGCTGTTCACCACGAGAGTGTGCAGCCAGTTGTTTCAATATTATAAAATGTTTGTAGCACATTGCACTAAACATAAGACTACAGGAGGAAAAATCGTAAAATGCAATTATTGTAAATTGTGGTGGAACAATGACCTGGAGTTCAAACTATAAACTTAGGCTGTCATGGATACAAATGTGAAGCGGACTAGTTTAATAAATGTATGATGAGTTTCCGAAATTATATTTTTAGCGTCTAATAGTAGCTTATGCTGAAAAGACAAGTAGTGCTATCATGTTTATTATGGGTTTCATTGGATTTTAAATATCTGCAAAATCTAATTCTATTGACTAGAAACTAAAAATAATTGGAAGTTAGTTTCGCAAAATAAGTTATTCCCATGAATGTCAAATTGAATTACAGATCCCAAGAGGTTTCTGTAAACCTGGCTTTGTCAAGAAAGCTGTATTTTTAATCCAGTTTTGAGTGTTGGGGAGTACATAATGGCATTATTTCTTACAAAGAAGCATATTTCCAACAAGTTAATTGTCATCTTTTGTCTACAGCGCCCACGAGCAAAAAGAAAAGAAAACATGAGAAGAAACTGAGGAAAGACGACTTGGCAAAATAAAATAAAGTTAGCTTTAAAAAATAAAACTGCAATTTTGTGCCTGCTGGGCACATTTTTGTCAGTCACAAGCCTTCTGTATGCAGGGCACACAAAGTTAAAAACAGCAAATAGTGCCTCGATCACGTCAGGAGCAGCGGGCGGGCACTAATTAAGTTGCATCAATTAGTGCTTGATCCTTACTCCACACAGAGAAACGGAAGTGATGCCAGGCATGCCTTGACGAATTAGGAGGCTGTAAAGAAGAGTGCTACACAAACCAACAAATCGTGAGCGACAGGCAGGCTCTAAGCCCTGTACTGAACACAGCATTCTCGCAAGCAAGACACGTGCTAGCACATGCACGCGCAGACTTGACCCTAAAAAGGATTGGTTTTCATTGTGAAAGCTGGTTCTCGTATAATGAAAGCCTTAACAATTAATCAAATTAGCTCTATATATGGCAATCAATCACCAAAAATTGCAAAACCCCTGAATTCCTGAGAAATCTACATCAGGTGACTTAAGCAACAGCTTGTAGTGAACTTACTGTTTGAGCACTAAGATCTTAGAGTCCTGATGACTAGCTGGCAGTAAAATTCTGATCCCTATGCAAACCCCCGTTTGTGCAAAAAAAATTATTCCAAATAATTAGGGGCCAGATGTACACTGCTATTTTCTGCTTGCAAATGTCTGCGACTAGAAAATTGCATTTTGGCATGTACCAGTGCTATTTTGTGATACAATAATCTATTTACCAAATCGCAAAATAGGTCTGTGAGTCACTATTTGGAAGGGGCATGCAGATGGCGTCCATTCCAAATAGTGAGTTGCAATGGCATGCATGATTGTTTTGCAACTGTGAATGCGGTCGCAAAACAATTGCGGTTGCCACCAACTTCAAGTTGCTGATAACCCATTTGAAAACAGGAAGGGGTACCCAAGAGAACTCTTCCCCTTGGTGAATGGAGGTGCCAACATTTTTTCAGAGCAGGCAGTTGTCAATCTATGCTGCGTTATTTTAGCAGGTCAAATCTGCTGATAATTTACTCGGAGTAAATGTCCACTAATTTCAGTGGTATGCGATATGCGGTGCAGTAGGCAACAACCCTATCACTGTGTGCCCTATTTCTGAGTTTAAAATCAGAACAGGAGATATTGACTAGACTTGTTAAATACCCTAAAACAGGGCTTCAGTATATACTGGATCTTGTAAATACTTCATGGTTTTCCACTCAGCTTGTGATCAGGGCGGTAATGTCTCTCAATACAGCACCATAAAGAGATGGGTGGTTAATAGAAGGAAACCTACTTTAAAAAGTTCGACAAACAAATGTGGATATTATGAAAATATGCCAAAATATGGACACTATTTGCTGCTGACTGATTGCAGTAACAAAGAATACTTTGTCTGAACTACGAGGTCTCACAGGGCTAAAACTCTAGAATATCAAAACCAGGTGCGGGAATTTGGCTTGTTCATGAACCAGTATCCAGTGTTGGGTGCTGTGTCATGTGAAATATGGTTGTATTTTCCTAAGCACAGAACCGGAGAGGTTTGTGCATTCTGGAGTCTCTGTGATGGACTGTCTGACAAAGCTTCTCACTTTGAATTATACATTTATGAAAGGCTTTCTCTATACTGTCCCGCCATATTTTTGACATGGCTGCTGAAGTCATGTCAAAGGAGTTTTTGACATGTCACACATGTAAAAAAAAAGCCTTTTCACAGGTGGAAAACCCTGTTTTAAAATATTAATAAGCCAAAATCGAGCATGTATGAAATTAAAGTTGATATGTTCCTCCAGTGACTAGACTCCAAAAGCCATTTTCACCAGCAGGGCTAAAAGTAGGTTCCAGAAAATGTCAATGTCAATGTACAGATTGTAAACTTGAGCCCAGATTTATGTGGGCCTATTGCCATTCCAATGCCATATTAGCGTCATTTTTTGATGCTATTGTGGCGTTGGAAGGCCAAAAACACTCTGCCATATTAACAAAGTGGTGCCACTTTGTAACCCCTTGCGCCACATTATGCCTAACCAGGCATAATGTATGCAAGGGGGGTGTTCTGGCGCTGGAGGGGATGAAAAACTGTCACAAAAAAAATCTATGAGATTCCTTTGCATCATTTGAATCATCATTTTTTAATGCCTGCTAGGAGCAGGCGTTAAAAAGAGGCTTTCATTGTGTTCAGTGCGCCTCTGGGTGCTTTGCAAGATTAGCGTCATAATTTTTTATGCTAATCCTGCAAAGCTCTGGACTAGCGTAAAATGTTATGATGCTAGTCCCCCTGACTACCGCATGGTGCGCCATATTTTAAATACAGCGCACACATGGAGGCATTAGGGTGGCGATAAGGGGTGCAAGGAAAGTGGCGCTGCACTAGGTGCAGTGCAACTTTTCATAAATCTTCCCCTTGGTTTGGTTGGTGTATATAACTCACACTCCATCACAGACAGCTTTAAATTATGGCTGGGTCCTGCTCTCCTTGGTTCCCCTTATTGGATTTTTGTAGTTGTTGAGTCATTTTGGTAAATAAAATTTACTCTGTTTTCTAATTTGGTTTGGGATTTTTATTGTTTGATGTTTTGACTTTATTACTGTTTTGGCACTGCATGAATACTTGACACATTGCCCTATGTTAAGCCTTTCTACTCTGTTTCACAGCTTCAATGGAGTTGAGGTCAGGTTAATTAGTGACGTTGGGGATCACCCTGAAAAGTTATTTTTACTTTTCCTTGAGATTAATAAAAAATCCACTTTCATACACTGATATTGAGCAGTCAGGACCAGGACTTGAGTTTTGCAATAATACGTAGTGATTTAACTTGAAAGCAAATATCCCTTGTGACATTGTCAGAAAAAAACAGTTTGGGGATTTTTAATTGGCTTTGTTTTAAGTTGCAACACTTTGATTTTTTACCAAATTCACTTATGCACTCAATTAAGTCTTTGGGGGAACATAGATGTCAACCCAGATGCCATTGAAACCCCTACTGCATCTGCAATGAAGCTTCTTTACCAGGGAAGGAAGCTCTAGGTGACTTATGGGAGGAGCCAAAAGACATCTAGTCCCAGAGTAGGACTGGGAGGTTAGCCTGTGGAAGCAACATTCCCAGTGTTGAGCATGATACACTTTTGGCTCTAGAAACAGCTGACCAGTTCAAGTATGCATGCAGGAAAGAGGCCCTTGTGTGAAAATTTGGTTTAACCCAAGAAAAGTACTGCCTGATCTTCTCAGAAACAGTCACACCCATCTTTGGAGGATTTTGTGGGTTTGTCTAAAAATGCTTTGAATGGTTGGGTGAAGGGCAGTAAAGTAAATTATTTTGGTGGGCTATGTAATTTGTTTATGCAAGAGCATATCTTGAGTAACTGATTTACAGAGTGTCAGCAACTAATACAATCCAAGCCCACAATCCTTATGTAGCTTAGAAAGGAAGTAGACCTATGGCTAAGCACCAGAGTGTCCAAGAATGTACCAGAGGATAACCACAAGAAGGGCAGATCAGGCTCCAAACAGAAGGAAAGAAATGGGGAACCCACGGGGCCCCAAACGTATGATCAGGTGAGAGAGTCCCAGCCCACTTCAGGGAAGCTGGAAGGCAGGAACTCAGAGGAGAAGAAAGCCTTTGAGAGGGAAGGGTGTTTCAACTATCATCAGTCAGGGCAGAGTAAGGGAGATGCTTTATGCCTCAGAAAGGCACTCATTAGTGGGCACTCTGCGGGAGTGCCTAGTGTAGCACTAAGAGGTGGTTATTCACAAAAGGAGAGGGTTTAGCATGCTCTAGCACCCACTTGCTGGAAGGTGGACCCAGCAGGTAAGCTCGTAATTCCAGAGAGTTCTAGAAAGTACTTCCAGAGGGTCACAGTGAATGTGGTCCATGTCGCTGTTCAGCAGGATACTCGTTCTAGCCAGGCTAGTGATGGGACACCTGGTCTCCTCAGAACAGTACCTGCAGGGAAAAGAAAGGTCTACAGGGTAAGGACTGTGAATGGGGGGAGTGTGAGAACCCAATGGCTATGGTCTCACTAGAGTGTTGAGAAATAGTTGCCTTAAGGAAGGCAGATGTGTGTCCCTGCTTTCCTATAGACTGCATCCTTGTCAGTGAGCTCCCACACACAGGAAACCACTGTGGGAGACAGCCACCTAGGGTGCCTACAGAACAGATTTTGGGAGGTCCTGACCCTAAAGGCTTCAGAGATGAGCAGATGTGTAGGAAGTGAATGCCTATTGCAGTGGTTGGACCAGAGGGCCAGGAGTTTCCTACTCTGACAGGAGATGACACCAAGACTGGCAGTGGTAGGGCCACTGCTGGTCTAGAGGTGCTGCCTGTACTGTCCTAGCGACAGGAGACAGGAGGTCTGGAACAAACCAATCCCTGCCTGACAGAGAGCATGTCACCCTTGATATGGACAATGAGATCCCACTGGAAGTACTAGCCTGCCTGGCAAGTATTCAGGCCCTCTTTATGAACACGGCGGTTCACACCACCATGTTCATGCTGGCGATCTTTCTATTGACCGCCAGTTCCCCTAGGACTCCGCCGGCCATATTATAAACATTCTGCTGGGCCGGCGGGCGGAAACATTGTTTCTGCCCGCCGGCCCAGCAGAATGCCTGGCCTGGACATTGCCGGCGCTCCACATGGAGTCGCCGTCAATGCCTCTGTGCGGCGGGTGCAGCTGCACCTGTCGCGCAGATCACTGCCCGTAAATCAGGGAGTGACCTGCGCGATGGGGCACTGCACAGGGGCCCCTGCACTGCCCATGCCAAGTGCAACCCCTTCCACCAGCCTTTCCCAGGTGGGGAAACCCGCCAGGGAAAGGCTGGGGGAAACGGGATCAGCAGCCGAGGGGCTGCAGCGCTGCCCTGTCAGATAATGATGCCGTCCACCATCAGGCTGCCTGTTGGAGGCAGCCTGGCGGTGGAGGAGAGCCGCCATAGGCGGCCCTCCCTGACTTCATTATGTGGTGGTCTGGGCCGCCATGCCGAATGGCAGGATTTCCTGCCACCGCCGGCATGGCGGCCCACACCGCCATGATCATAATGAGGGCCTTAGTCTCAGGATACAGAGCCTAAGCTGAAGGGCCAGTATTAGGTTGTCACCCATGAGATGATGGAAGTAGAAGTGGAAGATGGGTGCTTGCAGCCTGAGGTTATAACTACCCACTCTGAAAGCTGTTGGAGGTCGGAGAGGCAGCAGGGAGGTTCCTTAGCTAGTGGCTTATGGAGATGAGAGTTTGCCCAAAGGAAGGGATGTCAGTGGTCATCTGCACTGCTCTTCCAGGACACTTTCAGGGATCTCTGTGTGGGCCTGATGGTAGCAAGCAAGAAGGGAGTCTTAAGTCCTGCACATGACTCTTGCCTGGAAGGTTTAGCTTTGAGATGGATGGTTCCCCTAGTGCTGACTATAATGAAAGAGCCTATACTGTGTCCAGGAAAGCTCCAAGAAATGCAAGGTGATTCCTTGTCAGCCCACTGACTGGATGTGAGGCCTACACAAGGCCCTTGATTTGAGCACTCCTCAGTGGATTCATCGCCAATGACCTTGAGCAATATGTTGATAGCTGTCATTTGTTTCCACTTTTTGATTGTCTTGTAGGTAAAACTCACTGTAAGCAGCGGAAAGAGATGTGACATGGGAGGCAATATGGCCACATAACCTTGCCATGCAGTTGTGGATAGAGAACTTCAATTACGTTCAGATGTACACAAAACAGACGTGCCGCTAAAGGGGTAGATTTTTCTCTGTGCCTTTTATTTCTGCTGAACAGCATGGTTAAATTGTCTTATCCCTCATTGATTGATTAATTAGCATGTCTATAAATCTCTAGTTTGAGGTGTAAAAATGCATCCAGGGACTGGAAGTTAAACACATCCTGTGGACTGCAGCACAGTGATACCCTCAGGGATGGCCTTTGAATATTGTGTATCCTGACAGCAGCAGCCTAAAAACCTGCCCTGCTACATGTGTAGGCTGACTGCAGTAGCCTAAAAAAATGCTGTCAAACCTATAAAAATAACTCTTTTTAACAGACAAGCAACCCTTCTTTTAAATATTACTAAGCCACCCATAACTACACCTTGTCAAAGTTGTCACCCACAAAATAGGATGCCTGATATTCAAAAGTGAAACGTGTGAAATTAAGGTTGATATATTCTTCCATTGACTAGACACCAATAGCTGTTTTCGCTTGATCATAGATAATATCAACAGTCTATGAATTATAATCGGTAACTTTTAACAGGAAACCCTCAAAATAGTCATTTAAATGTGGGGTGTGTAAAAGCCGCATTATTTGCTACTGTATAATTATGCAAAATATCAGTAAAAAGATGTGAAATTATGCATGATTAAGCAAACTGCAAATCCATCATTTTTGCTCTATAATTTAACACCAGTCTCTGGTGTGAGGACATATTTAAACAAAAGAGCAGAAGACAACAGGATTTAATGAATTATTCACACTTTTAATAAATATATATGAAAAGTAACTGAACTCAGTGGGAGGGAAGATTCCCCGATATTTCTTTAGAGTGGACACAAGCAGGAGACTATTCAGTTCCCTGGCCACACCTCTGGGTGGACACATGAGCTCTGCACAAGAAAGGAAGTATTCCTCCATCTTGGATTTTAGGGGTAAGGTGCAATGTGGGATAGTTTTCAACAAGGCAGTAAGGCAAACTGAATGCACTTAAAAAGTAAGAAAGGGTTGCCCTGGGAGATTTTTTCCATTTGGTAGGGACTGTCCAGGATTCACCCCCATCAACTGGCTAGTGCCAACCATGAAGGAAACACCCTAGGGATCATGTGTTTGACCTACGGAAGATCAACCAAATCTTGAACCCTAAGTGCTGGGCTCCTTGGCTATCTCTAACTGGACTTCTCCTACAATCTATGAAGATAAGTCTTAGAAAAAATAGAGCACACATATAGCCTGCAGCTGTGTCCCACTGAAGGATTTTGACTTTCATTTCAGAGACTGAGGGGCTTATTAGGAGTGTGGTGTTCCGAGGACCACTACACTCATGTTGACGGTTGGACCGCCGGACTCCAGGCGGATCAACCACCCAATTATAATTTTGGCATGCGGACCGACCTAAAGACCATCATCTCTACCAGGATCATAGATACCAATGGAGTGACGGTGATCAGGCTTGTAGCCAGCCAATGCAGCGCTGAACTCTGCGCCGCCTGGCTGAGTACAACCCCACTTTCTGCCAGCCTTTTGATGGCAGGGACCCTGCCATTAAAATGCTGGCAGAGAGCCAGTGCTGGGGGCCACAGAGGGGTCCCTGCACTGCCCATGGCATGGGCAGTACAGGGTCTCCCCTGTCCAGCACCCTCAGAATGCGCGGACAGTGCACATTCCGAGGGTGCTGGAGTGCTAGGATATTAGCTTTGGTTTCTTTAAAGGAGCAGTGGCCAATATCCTTGCACTGTTCCTGCTGTACAGCCCAGCTGGAACATGTATTAAAATGTTTCTGCCGGTCAGCCCTGCGGGAACATTGTAATACACTCAGGGAGGACATCACCACAATGGCGTCCTTCCCATGAGCTTGCCAGTCCCATGGTGGGATTGCCAAATTCATAATGACCCCCTGTGTCCCACGGTAAAACTTCCAACCAGGTTGATCCTGGTTGGTGTAGTTGTCCCACGCTCCATCGCAGTAGGGCTGAAATCGCACATAGGTCCCGGTTTACCTCAACCATAGAATATCAGTGGTGCTTAGTACTTTTTAATGCAATGTTCACTTAGCACCTTAAAGAATTACATTTCTGCTTCCCCCCACTGGATATTTTCTGTTTTAGTTCCATTTTGTTTATTAAAATGTACTCTATTTTTTAGTTTGCATTTTTATTGTTTAATGTTTTAATATTACTGTTCTGGTACTGCATAAATAATTTGCAAATTGCCTTATTCTGCATTCTCGATGCCAAAGCTACCAGGGGATGTGAACTTTGGGGTTCAACCTGACAAGTTAAAGTTAATATTTCTTTAAGGGGGAAACTGCCACCTCAAAAAGTAATCCACTTTCTTATAGGTAGTTTATGGAACAATATGTATACTTAAATTAAATATATAATAAATGTTTAGTTACATTTACTTGGCAAGTTATTTCATTTACAGCTATACTGCAATCCCTATGTTTATGTTATTGACATTTTACTTTCTTAATAAATTGTACCAAAAATTGTAATAGTTTGCATTGGCAGTCACACAGAGGTAAGCTGTGGTACATATGAAATAACAGGTTGACTGTAGAGAAACCAACCAATAAAGACCAAAGACCACTCTGTTGACTTGTCACTAGGAGGACATCTGGGTGTGAAAGATAGAAAATCCAAACTCTTTCTTTCTTAGCCTGGAAGGTCACAGTCAGAATTGAGTACTTAAGTATGCGAAACTAAAGACTTGCAGGCTGAGAGGCTACACAAGGGAACTACTTGCTCCAGCAGTCCAAGCTGTGTAATCTTGAAAGGGGGTGGCCGAGCAGCTTTTGATTGATTCCTGCAGCCCTTAAAAGGAGGAGACACTCCAACTGCACGGCCCACGTGCAGGCATGCTCTGGCCGTGCCAGGGCTATGCCTGGGCCAAGGCCAGGCCTATCTGCACTGGTCAGCGACTGGAAGAGGCTGTTCTTGGCAACCCCTTCTGGTGAGAAGAATTCATTTTCGACTGCTAGTTCCTGCCAGATCTTGACAGCAAAGAACTATGGGTAAGAGAAAAGGCAGTGTGCTATTGCTGCGAGCAACATTGACAGTTGGGGGGCTGGCTCAGTAACTAAATACCTGACCACTGCCATGTCGGCAATTAACTCCGAGATTGAGTCTGTGGAAGAGGGGTGGGGGTTGTTAAGAAATCCCTGAGATAAATATGCAGTCCAATCCATCTGACCCTACTACGACAATCAGACATGTTTCCTGCCTTGCTTAATCTACACCCCGGCCATAACTGCTACTCTAGAAGCTGTAAAGATGAGGGAACATTTGCATGTCAACTTGGCAGACCCAGTGCCCATAACACAGTTCTCAAGCATTGGCCTGGATCAACGCCCTAGAGAAAAGTCTGAGACCACAGCCCTTCAAAATCCGTCTCCAGCAGAAAAGGCCCCAAATAGAAAATTGCAAACACTACAGCTCCCCTCAGAGTGCGTGCCTTATATGGCTGTTTTAAAGAACGTTCCAACTTTGGATATAGCCCAAGAGGAATCAGACCAACAGCTGAAGAATAAGGTGATCCATTGGTTGGGCACCACCCTTGGGTGCATCACACGGAATAACCTTTCAAATGGAATAATAGGGTTTCATCCGGTGCAATGGTTGGGCGACACCCATAAGGCGAACCCGGGAGATAATGTTGTAATTAACTTTTGTGACACAAGCCTAGTGGGGTATATAGTGGACAGGCTTTGCAATTTTCAAGGCCTTCCCAAAAGAATCCAGCGGGTTCCCCTTTGTTATTTTTATAAGCCAAAACCCATGTAAAAACCAAGAAATACAGGAGATTGGTTTACTATACCAGTACATAATCGCTTTGCCATCCTGGAAGAGGTTGACTGGCTTTTGAGAGGGCTTGAAGCAGAGCCTGTAGAAGCCCTATCCATGGGATTCGAGGCTGTGTAAAAATAGCTAGTAGTATTTCTGATTCGGCCAACTCAGATGGTTTACACAGTCCACTAATTGCAACAAACGGTCAACTCCAAGATACTCCACTACTCGAACTTGGAAAACAAGATATGGGCACATATATCCAGTCACCCCTTGGTCCAACAATGAAAGGGAGGAATAGCTTGGTTCATTTTTTGATGGGGCCTTGACAGCACAAGACATCACTATTGCCACACCCATGACCCATGATTTTAGTATTCTTTTTTGGAACATTGCGGGTATTAGCAGCACATTGGCCAACAGAAACTGGGCCTCTCTAATTTTAAAACAAAAAATTGTATGCCTCCAGGAAACTTGGTCACAAACTAATACTCATATAAGTGGCTTTTTGTCAGTGTTTACACCCGCATCTCCATCTTCCTCTGGGCACCACAGCTGTGGCCTTTTAACTCTAATAAGCACCATCTGGGCAGCCAAGGTGCTGAAGACTTTTGTGGAGTCCCCTTATTTTCAAATAATTTGCAGATCATTATCTGGAGCACTTCTGTAGTTCTTATTAATTGTTATCGTAATAACTTTATTAGTAGCATTGTTAACATAATTGAATCACCGGCTTGCACTGTAGGTGTGTTCCTATCAAGACTGAAAGAGGATTATGTAATACTAAGGGGGGGAGATTTTAATCTTAGACTTTGTTCAATTGCTGATGATCGTGTTCGTGGCTAAGTGGCCAATGTTTTTTCAAATATTTTGCATTTAGTCCACAAACCATGTGGCGATAAACTGAACAGGTTATGACCCATGAACTTATCCTTGGAATAGACATAGGGCCAAGCAAACTCCTACAGGAAGTAACATTTAGAAGGAGAGGTAGCAGTTCCACAATTGATTTTTTTGCACTGTCCAAGCTTTGGCCCAGGAAGGTTTTAGATTTACAGATCCTGAATTGAGCGATTAGGGACCACAATCCATTGGTTTTAACTTTAAATGTGGAGCTGCCCCTGATACTAGTGGACAGGATGGATTGGCCGATTAAACACACCAGGACTAGGGGGATACAACAGAAGTGTAGGGATGTTAATGCCAAAGATTTCCTAGCCCATCATGTGGTGAATTACGGGGCCCAGTTTGAGCTTTGTCTAAATGACAACCCTTACCTGACAGCTCTTCAAGGTGCATTTTCTGAAATCTGCATGAAGGAAAGGGAAAAATTAATGGCACATATTTGCTGATGCCCGCGGAGGTCTAACATGTGATTTAAGAAATCATGCACGCAAGCTCACTTTAATCTTTTACAAGTCCTCAAAAGCTCCTCAAGGGTCCCAAGAAACATTAGGCATTGTATGGTGCAGTACAAAGACGCTCTTAGGCAAAGAAAAGAAGAAATTAGGCGGGAGGCCTAGGAGCAGTTGGTCAGTGCCTCCTCAAGGAATGATGGCGGGCAGTTTTTTTAAATAGTTAATGTCCCCTTCCTCTCTTCGCATTCTAGTACTGGCATAGAGGTAACCCTACCTGAGCATGAGCGGGTCAACTATTTTACCAAGTTGTATGTTTTTAATGACCACACAGTTAATGGACCTGGTGATGTATTAAATTCATTCAGTCCAGCATGCACAGAGAAGTTGACAATAACACTGGGGGGTGTTATCTCAGCAGTAAACAGATGCCTAAGTCACAAAGCTCCTGGATCAGGTGGGGCCCTGTTGATCTTTTTAGAGATAATCTGATCGTTTGGGCTAGTCTTGGTAAACATGCTAGGGATCGCAATCAATGCATCACCTCCAATTCGTGATCACTGGCTACGATTGTGCCTGTCTTTAAAAAGGGAGGTAGAAGAGACCCACACTGTTACTGGCCAACATCTTCAATAAATGCCACAGCTAAGATATTAGGTATTCTCCTTCTCGACCAACTAGAAAACTGGGAAAATAAATAAGCCACAATCGCACAATATGATTTACGGCAGGGACTAGGGACAGCAGATCAGTGCCTGAACTTGTACTTAATGATGAGTACGTATGTGATCGGCAGAGAGGGTTGCCTTTTTTGGCGTTCATGGATTTAAGTGCAACATTTGATAACGTTATAAGGTAGAAGCTGTAGACCTTCCTGCTAAGTAAGAGTGAAAATCCCAAAATTGTACATCTCCTTATCCAGCTGCATGCAGATGTAAAAAGGCAGGATTAGGTGTGGGCCAAGCGAGGAATGTGCTTCTTACATAAAGATCAGAAAGGGTGTCAGGCAAAGTTGTGTAGTGGTACCCTTTCTTTTTATTTTTTACATTAATGGCCTTGAGGATTGTCTGATCAAAGCTGCACCTGGTCCATTTAAGATGGGGACACAACACTTACCCATACTTCTGCATGCAGATGATTGCTTCCTTATGACGTGAACAGGGAGGGATCTCCAGAAACTCCTGAATAGTTTTGTGACTTTTATATCTGATCTGGGCCTTTCTACGGACAAAATTCATTATATGGAATGGTCTGTGGGAAACCACGAAATAGGCTAACTCCTTTTCACTTTGATGGAACAGCCCTCAAATGCATTTCCACATTCTCCTATTTGAGAGTACCATAGACAATAGGAACTCCTGGCTGCACCACAAGGGCGAAAGGGTGATGCAGTTCGAACAAGCAACAGCATCTCTATACAAATTTTCTTCCAAGTTAGGGTCTATGCCTTTTGACTCAGCAGCTATTATTCGTAAAGCCAGGCCCATTTCAATTGCTACTTATGCGGCTGGGCCATTTACCTTTGTAAAATAATTTACACAAATGTTTACAAAGACTTATGTCTTTTCCTCCCAGCATACCTGCCCCTAAAGTGCATGAGGAGCTACATTTTATCAGTAATGTAGTAAGGATGGCATCAATCCTACTCTGGTTGTCAATTAGGCGCAGGCTTGAAGCAGAGCTGATGCAAATGGTGATCTCTGACTACCTAAATTTACCAGAGGCACATAAGATTAGTTGGCTTACGTTTGTGAAAAAATAACTCAATACATTGATAGATCTAACTTGTTCCCTAATCTGATGTCTACAGAAACTTGGATTAGACCCCTGATAAAGAGAAGAGAGAATTAGTCAATCGGCTAATCAGAATAAGATAGAAGAGTGATTTAAAGAAGGGGATGGGGGCAGCTTACCTCCTCCTCTGTACAAAACACCACATTGAGCCATACTTGCTAAAAGTCCCATGCCACCAGAGATACTACTTGTCAAGATTTAGATTGGGCCTGGCCCACTTTTTGGTGTCTTGCCCCTCTAGAGTTTTTGTTGCGAAAGACCTGGTACCTTGCCCATGCAATTCAATTACCTCGCAGTCGCAAATACATATGTTTTTTGTGAGCTTTACAGAGAACAAAGAACCCAGTTGCTGTTACCTATTTTGAGAACTCTAAACATCAGGAAATGTAAAGAGGCTTTGGCCTACTTATAATTGCTCCAGACTGACTTAGTATGCACATCAGTATACAGATATATTTCTTCTGTTGTAAAATGTAGAACTAAGGGGAAATAAGAACAATATATTGTATGAATGCTCCTGTTTTTAAGGATCTGTTGACCAGTAACCCCTGTTTTAAAATTAATTTTTAAGATTGTGCACAGAATTGTCTATACATTTATCTATTGAGGTATTGTATTTTACTATATGATGAATTATCTGTTGATGTATAATCCTCTAGTTGGGTCAGTGAGGATTGGGCACGAATATAACTGTCCTAAGATATATCATTTTAGGCTTTGGACTAATCTTCTAGTGGATAAACACTGGAGAGCAAACAAGAACAGATAATGTTTGCATTTAGCATTCTTTTATTTTTGACTGCTTGATAATTATTTGCACACATTCCTGTCTGTATTTTCTATAGACGGTTAATACACTTTACTAGTTGATTTTAGTATATGCTGGTATGCTTTTCTGGTTACTGTAAACCGAATAAAGTTTTAAAAGAAAAAAGAAGAAGAGTACTTAAGTATCAGACTGGAATTTCATTTTTGGAAAACTCCGGCTGGCGTGCAAGAACATTTTTTCAAAACAATTAAATTATTTATTCGAGCTTGTCAATGGGGGACAATGTTGTGTCATTGCTTTCAGTAAGGACCATTTTTGTGCAAAGCAATTAGAAGTCATGAGAGAGCCCATTTTAGGTTTGACACAAGTAGACAACACGAGAGACCACTGATATCAGCAATGGCATTTTAACAGTAGGTATTTGGAATAAAACTGATTAAATTATTGTGTCATACATATGTAATATCATATTTAATATCTGATATCAGCAATACATTTTTCTGACCCCTGACTGCTGCCTTACTTTGCAACTATTGATTGAATCATTGTCATTTATTCAACGGCTCTTTATCAAACACGTTTTTAATTTTTGTATACAGTATATATTGCATTTATTTTTGTCTTTCAAAGTCATTCTCCAATACAAGCCCATTAATGACCGATAGCTCATTTAAACTCAGAATTCACAGTGATTAAGTGCTTATGAAATTTAATGTCACAGCTACAAGACCTGTCCATTACTGTGGATTTTAGTGAGGAGCATCTGGGGAAAAGGCGAGATTGGAGAGATGACAGGAGGATTTAGTTAGCTATTCCTGCGGGTTATCCAACCAGCGGACAATCTGATGATGTAAAGTTAGGGCATTTCAATTACAAATGGGATGCTATCTTGTTGAATTGAAGTCTATGCCTACTCCTTAGATTTTAGTGCATACCAAACAATAAAACAAACCATAGAGATAAACTACTATACATATAAACACGTTCTGAACCACTGGCACTCACTCCAGGCGTCATTCTGTCTGCAATCATTGAAGACAATTTGCTAGTTTTCATCTTCAGAGTCTTAGAAACATATCTCTATTTTCATAAGAAAAAGGCCTAGCAAAGCAAATATCAGGATGTGTTCACAAACCAGAATGAGAAACAAAGTAAACATTGAATGCCAGTCAACAAATATTTCGATTGGAGGAGGTGCTTTATACTACAATCTAACTTTGACAACTATGCCAGTGATTTATTGTGACTAAGTTCTGTACCAGGATGACCATTATATTATGAAACACATTAAAATGACCTATGTAATCCACAGCATGAAGGGGACTGTGACCTGCAGGGAGTTTCTGGAGTAGCCAGACATGCCCTCATAACCTAAAGTTACCTAATTTATGCAGGCTGCAGTATAAAAACTTTATTTCAGGGCACAGATTGACAGATGCAGCATTAGAGAAATGGTGGGCCAGAGGTGAGAGGGCTAACACGACTGACAAATAATGGACTGTAAATGCCAGTCACAAGTGAATGAATGGCCACGACTGTTGAGACAGCTCTGATCTTTAGCTCCCATCCAGCTCCCTTTCAGCATTTACAAAGTTCAAAAAATGCTGCTAGAGGTTTGAGCGTAACAGTATTGTGTCAGGGCGTTAGTCGGCACATTGTTTTACTCCTGGTGAAGCCTCGGAGATGTGGTGGTTGAGTGAGAGGAAGTATAAAAAGGTTGAAATCAGTGGGCAGCGAGTGCCAATCCCAGGTGGCTGAATGGCCACCAGCAGTCAGGTGCCACTGAGTTTCAACAGCAGCCTTGTCCCATCAGTGCATCTATAGAGTTCAAAAAGTGCTCATGACGGTTTCATCGTGACAGCGTTCGGGGCGCTTTACAGAGGAGGCGGTGGGCAGAAGAGGAGGGCACAAAGTCTGGCAATCAATGGATGGCAAAGACAGTTCCCAGGTGGTTGAAAGGCTGTAAGCAGTCACACTGCAGTAAAATCCAGCACCTAACTTGCCCCTCGTGGCACAAACAAGGTTTAAAAAATGCACATACAGGTTTCAACATAAAACCGTTATTTGACGTAGTTCATTTAAACCGAAAATTTGTTATGAATAGGCAAAGATATCTAATTTCAGAAAACTGGACAGCAATAAGACGCTCAATGAACTTCATACTTGTTAAGCCAAACTGGAAGAAAACTCCCTTACCATCTGAAGGATTGAGCCTCAAAAATACCTTTGTTACATTCTTAGTACTGCTTAAAAATGAAAAAGAACATGATCATTTAGAACATTTACAACAAATCTGACCCAACAGCACCAGGATATGCCCACATTCCGCAATTTTATGCATGTTAGTCCGCCAGGAAAAGCACAGATTTACTAAACGTTTGCTCTGGGTTTGCATCACAAAAGTTACACAAACCCTGCTCAGAGTGCTATTATGGGATTTACTTTCTAATGTGGAAAGTTGCCTAAAGTAGCTACAAATAATGATTTGTGCGTGTTTGCATCCAAGGAGCGCACATACGTCATACATTGGTGTCCCCATGCAACTTCCCATTGTTTTTTAAATGTCCTAGAGAAAACATCTTAGCCTGTGTCATCTCATTTTGACGTGTGAATTATTTTGTGAAAAGTATGTTTTGCTTGCTTTTTCCCTGCAAAATTCGATATCTTTTGAAGATTTTTTTTAAATTGCATTTTTTTTTAGCTGTGCAAACTTAGTGGCACTAGTAAAGCCTGGGAAGTTTTAGAAAATACTGTACTAAATTCTAGAAGTCCAGCTATGTCACCTTCACTCTCTCCACTGAATGAAGTATTGTAAAGCATGTTTCACTAGTTTGTCTGCTTGTAAACCCCGTTGCCATTGGTAACATTACTGTCCGTAGACAATTTTAGGCATCATCACGGGATGAATTTCCGACCATTATTTTCTAATCAAAAACGTCATAACCTCTGCTACATCTGGCTTTACCCTGTTCAGAAATACACACTCAAAATGAATTTTTGACACTGAAGATATGCTCCGACCCTTGTCTTACTCGCAGCAGTGTGAGCGCCTTAGTAACAAACCATTCCCTTTCCCGAGGATAACGCATGTCAGCAGTGTTGATCCAGACAGAAATTAGATTTCGGGAAACTGCTTTTTTTAATTGATAGTTATTAATTTGGAGGCAAGCGGTCTGGCGAGTTTATTTAACTCAGATGAAAGTGGAAAGGTTTAGGTTTATTGGAAGGAGCACTGCCAAACCATTAAAAAGCCTGTCATCTAGTCTATGGAATTTATTTGATGGGTTACAATTACTACATGTATGGTTGCTCCTAAAATGTCTTCCACCCCGTCAGCAATAATTAAGTTATTTTTTCTGTTTAAATATGCAAATGGACAAAAAGGTATGTAAACATAAATATGACTACACATAAAGGATACATTTAATTTAGAAAAATCACCACTGATTGCCCTTGTCTTATCACTTTATTACATCACATTCATCCCCATCTCTTCTATGCCTAGGTCTATCATGAGAAGTATAGGATATCCACCAGGGTTTTCATTATAAATGTTTCATGGAGTCAAAATTACCTATCAATGTGCGATATAGTAAATTATTAAACTACCTTGAAGTTCTATAATACCATAGGGGATAATGCCATGGAATAAATTCAATATGATTTTATCTCTTTGATAATGTATACACCTGCTATAAGTACATTGTCCTACAATGATACCACAGATCAAAATCCGTGGAATTGAGAATTCCATGCAGAATTCCAACAATAAAGCAGGTTCCACACAATTATTCCTCGTTCAGTAGAGTTTAACTCATAATAGGTGGATATTTATGTGGAAACAAATGGCAGAAAAGGACATTTCTGCACAAATAGCAAGCTAATTTTTAACCTGAACTCATCTATTCTCAAGACGTAGTCCAAGCATCAAATGTCATCTATGAACACAATAATATACACATATATGTTGTCTCACTTTACTGCATGGAAGCAATGCTGGTTCCTAAACGCAGTATCATCTTTACAGAGTGTAAGAAAAGTGATATTTAAGAACTCTCAAACTATCAAATTGTTGATGTTACATACAAACTAGTGTTCACAAGTAACAAAGTTCGATCCAAGGGTTAGAAAAAGGGTTTTATGATTACTGTATGCCACATTAGCACCCAAGCGTGTAGGTGTGCTCAATGGAGTATCTAATGGAAAGGCAAAATTCCAAAATATTGTAACTGTGAAATATTCCTACTATTTGAGCTTACCTTTCAACCAGTCCTGCGATTCTATCTGCCTGCCACTAGGTCCTGCAGTGCCTACCACCAAGTACTGCGGTGTTCAGAATTGTGGGGAAAGCTCCTGCGTCGCGTTAGGTTTGCACACCGCTGAGTTTAACTGTCAGTGCTGCTTCCCATCTCCAGTTATGGGGGTGTCTGAGTTTGCATAATAGTGTTGCTGCAGAGTAGGTGGAAGGAAGGCAAAGGAGGGTGGGGCTTCCAATTAGACATACAAAAGCTTTACAAGCTATTAGTCAAAACAAGGAGCACATCACTGCTTATGGTGGGTGCAGGGTTTCCATGCTTGCATCAAAGGAACACAATGTTTCATTTATTTATAGAACCAGGAGTATGCTGCCCTGAACTTTCAGGAGCCCTATAGAAGGATTTGTAGGCATCTGTGGGACGTGAGCTGCACCTGTACAGCGGCGTTGAATTTGGCTGCAAATTTGACAGGGTGCAATCAGAAAATATAACGTAATTAAAATGAATCCTCAAGACACACATAAATTGAGTAAAAGAAGAAGCGTGCTTTAGCCTGCCTTCCCTAATTTGCATATTCATATATGCTAATGTGGCATGCATACTGCTATTGATCACTTAGAGATTGCTTTGCTTCTTCAATGTACCATCTCTATTAGGACACCATAGGAACCGTCCTATAGAAGTAATAAGAATAAAATGAACTGAATTAAATCCCATGGAGGTACAAAATTCCACCTGGTAAATCCAAGACCACATAGTTGTTGTTTTTAACTCATAACAAGTTAATATACGTACAGAAATGGGACACAGAAACAACAATTCTAACCACCTAGAATTTGGGTGAACCTGTCTTTTTGTGCTAAACTGACCTCCAGCAATGACCCACAATGTGAGATCTGTAGTTTGCGCTGCAGCATTGACAGCCCATGGCGATTACAAACATTAATCTCCAGCAATGACGGTCCGCGATATTCACGCTACTGTGTCTGTCGAATACTGCTCTCTCTGAGTGCTAACTACATAGTATCCTTTGTGGAACATCTGAGTAGAACAGATTGCTAAAAAAGAAGTGGTATCAGATGGTCAAAGCATCCATTTTTAAAATATGGGCTCTTAATTTCTAATTGTGATCTCGGTCTGACTGACCTACACGTCAATGTGCCAGTGCCAGAAGGGCTGGTTTAACAGGGCAGTATGTGCTTTGCCTTTTTTGGCTGTTTGTGAGTCCTTTTATGTCCTGGTGAGATGGTTTTTACTATTGATTGTTTGCTTTTTACCGCAAACATTGCCTGTAGCAAGCACAAATCCATGCAGTCTCCCACACCTTGAAAACAATCCATTCAACGTCTTTACAAGTTCAAAAGTGCCCCGATTTGTAAGGATGGGTCACTTTTTTAACTATCTGATTGGATAATAGGGCCACTTTTAGTTAGGTGCCTGGGCCTATTCTTTGTTGCAGTCCGATCCTTATTGTGATATTGTCAAAAGATGTGTTGTGAAATTGAGTATAAGAGAATTATTAGCCAAATATTAGCCAAATAAAAAAGCATTAAAAGATTATTGATGCAGTGCTTCCTCCAAAAACTTGTATATATTAATTAAAAAGAGAATATAAAACAAAGTTTAAAAAGATCACTGATGTTGTTTGATAAATGTGTTAATATGTTTACTTCAATAGAGGAATTTGACCTATGATTGAAAACAGATGTTCTATTGACTTTGATAGCTACCGGAAAACATTGCAAACATTACTAGTAAAAATCGAGGAACATTATACAGTGACAGAAAACCTGCCAAACAGATTGAAACCTTAAAACAGACTTCAAAATTATAAACCGCGTTCATAATTCAGTTCTTACCTGTTAGACCCTCATTACAAGTGGCCCATTAATGGGTTGAGTGGTGGTACTGGTAACCTTGACCATGGAGATACCATTACTGGCTGGAACCATATCTCTGTGGGTCAGTTAAATCTGCCCATTGTGAACTGGACCCTGAGGAGTTAGAGGTGAGTTGCACAACTAACACAAAGTGTTGCCATCTTGGTTTTTAGGTTCGTTGACTTCTAGGATTTCGTTGAAGCAGCATAGCATATTTCTAGAATACAGAGTGTGTCACTTTCTGGACATATGGGCACAGGAATCATGACAGTGTTAATAACATTGGTACTGGAATCACAACAGAAGTGAACCAATTTATCATTAACACACACTGCTTAAGCCCCCTTTTCTCTAGTGTTTGATTAGACTTGTTTTACTAAATTTCATGTTTTTGGTTAACTTACTTTAGAATTGTATGTTCATCTTTCAACTATATTGTTCTTTAACTAGTTGTTGTACGTATACTATGGTATTCTGTCAGAGTTAAGCATTGCTGCTTCAGGCTACCAATTGTGAGCAAAGGATTTCACACCTGAACCAGACTAAACTGTGCGGGTCAGACTGTTTGGACCATTGTGGAGCTCCGCCTTAGTTCAGAGCAACAATATGATCCTTCGGTCAACATTCTGATTCCGTAAGGTGATAGTTACTTCTTATGTGATTACACGTGTAGGTCACCCATAAATATTCAGAGTAGACAACAAAGTACATTTAAAGTACTTCCAAAGATAGTGACGTCTACTTTTAAAGTCACAGAGGGAAGGCTGTATTGCGTCAAGATAATGGCATTGCCTTTAAGAAAGCCAACTTCAGCAGTTAATTGCTTATATTTAGTCAACCACTTCAAGAGCTCTTTATACAAGGGGACACTCAATACCCTAACAAATGTACACACTGTACGGTCAGCACAGTTTATATTAGGAATTAACTAAGGAAAAAGTCAGTTACTCTGAATGGAAAGCCTTGGATTCGACCATAACCTTTTTCAAAATAAATGTTAGGGTTTATACACATCATAACTTTTTAAATGGCTTGCTAGCTAGAAGAGAGTTCTGAGTGACATCAAAGACGGCTGCTGCTTTGTTCTCATTGCCTATGTGGTCTCCTATAGCAACTCAATCAAAAATACCTCTGTTCTTATTAGCTACCCAAAAATAATTGTCTAATTTCACACCAGAAACAAGCAAAAATGCAGCATTTCTATTTGCCAGTTGGAGCTGGTGTACACAGGCAGTTTTAGAATATTGATTTAGTAACAGCATTAGGGATGTATCAATTACCTCCTTACCTCCTTTTCTTGTAATTATACTTACTAACATGAGGTGTCCCACGTCTACACAGGCAGGCACCAGGTGATCTTGCCAGAGGCAATAACAATGCTCAAAGCAAAAACTCCCACTTCCCTGACCTTCAAGCCACTCCCACTAAATTGGTAATAAAGAGGCATGGAGCTCAGTAAACATCTTGTTCTCTTCATCTGCTCAATTTGCCACAATATGTACCATATATCCTTTCACTCAACTAAACTCTGGGGGCGGGGCCTCTCGGGAATTATATTCTTGGCTTCCCCTGTTGTTCCTCCTCATACTGTTCAGGGCACAATATCAGGATTGTTGGGGTTTGTTGCTCCTTGGACTGTCTCCCCAGTTCATTTGAAGGCATGGTCTTCTTATGTTTACTCCCACCCTGGGTTGCTCAATGCCTACCTGATTCAGGGAGCCAGCTATGCGTCTTCACCCTGGGCAGGGGCTGTCTCATAGCAGTTACCCCCGAGATTCGGAATTCGCCCTATGTCAGGAACGCAGCTCCAACCACCCAGCAAGTGCAGGGCTCTTGGTTGGATGCTGCGTCATGCTGTAACTGTTGTGGGTTCTTTGTGGTGACCGACTAGTGCTGCAGCTGCGCGCACACTTGCTGCCCAGCCGCCATGTTTCTACGTTGCTGACTTTCTGACACTGCGCGCCTTCACCTTCATGCGTGCGGTGCCTGGTTGTTCACTCTGTATTCTCGGGGTCAATCTCAGCCGGCCGCGTTTCCCTTCTTTTTACAACCCTGGCTCCCTCAAGGGGTGAAAGAGTCTATTTTGTTTTTTCTGCTTGTTCCTCGAGATCATTGGGGGATTGACTCTCATATGTGACAGGTGCTCTGTTTGCACTACGTAAAAAAAAAGTAGAATATTTATTTTTTAATTAATATGCCAATATCCTTATGTTGTGGTATATGCTTTTGCGCATCCATTTTTACTGTTGCATAGTTTATGCTGTTTTTTTCAGGAACTGGGATAGCCAGTTTGAGTCCTTGTGGTATTTACATGGGGTTGTTCTCACCCTTCCTTTGTCAGTTTCAAACATGGAACACAGGAGGCGTGCAGCCAAGAGGCATCATTGTGCCAGCAGTCACCAGGAGTAGAATAAGAGTAATAGTGAAGACATTCATACGCCGTCTGCTGATTGATTTGACCTATCTGACGACCAGTTTTATCTTCTGCTTTCTCCTCTGTCAGAGGCTTTCCAGAAGTCAAAGGAGGGTGGAAGCTTTCGCTATTCCCCTTCTACTCCCACTTTCTTCATCTTATAATTGTAAGTTTCCTCTCATTCCTCTTCCTAGTCCTGGCCTTCCCCAGAATATGATGAGGAAGATGATGAGCCTCCAGTTTCTGACAAAATGCCTAAGTCTAAGTTCATTCAGAAAGAGGATCCTTTGGCCCTCTTCAGGTATTTGGGGGACAATTTGAGTATCCCTATGGAAGATGACTTACCTGGTGCTAGTTCTGGTCTAGTACAGCAACTGCATTCTTGCCCTCCCATGAACTTAGCAGTTAGCAAGGAGGTTTTGGATCTGCTCCAGCGTGAATAGAAAGATCCTGAAAGGCGGATCTTCGTAAGTTCCTAACATACCTCTATCCTCTGGCCACAGGGGATGTGGAGTTTCCTTCTTCAATCAAAATTGATTCCCTGCTTTCCAATTTGCCGGTCGTTCTTCTCTTTTATCTGATGAGGTCACTATTTCTGACTTTGTTGACCGTAAGGTGGAGGCCTCTCTGAAGAAAAGCTTTCTGTGTTGAGTTTGGCTCTCTGTGCTGCAATTTATGCAGTTTATGCCTCTCAATTCCTTGTTAAGGACTTCTAATCCCTGAAAGCCATGATCCAGGATGGGATGGAATGTTCTGCATTATTTGTATGTAAATGCAGGCTACATTTTTGGCAGATGTATCCTGTGATAATTTAAGGCTTCGGTTTCCCCCATGGCTTCTTCTGTTTCTGCTCTTTGACACATTTATTTGAGGGACTGGAAGGTGGAAAGTGCTCAAAAATCTGGGTTGTTTCATATGCCCTTCTCTTGCAGTAAGCTCTTTGGGGACAAAATGGAAGTTATGCTCCATAAGGCTTTCAAAAACCAAAAGCATGCCCAGCTCTTTTGCTTTCAGCCAAAGACAGAATTCTACTATAAGTGCTCCATGCAAGAAGCACTCCCGGAGTCCTCCCATGAAGTTTCAGGGCAAGGCCAAGCAGCCACCCTCCTTTACCAGTCTGTAGTTTCCTAAGACTCAACTTCTACCTGCAACTGAGATCGGGAAGTGCTCCTGACCATGCCACTCTCCTGTGGGAGGAAGAGTTGCCTTTTGCCTTCCAACCTGGCAAGAATATGTTTTTGACGCCTGGGTCTTGAGGATCATCAAAGAGAGGTACTCCCTAGGTTTCACCACCAAGGCTCCCCAGTCGGGATCTGTAGACTACCTAACAGCCTCATCCAACATTTCTGTACTTACCTAGGAGGTTGCGGACCTGGTCCAGAAAGGTGCAGTTGGGCTTGTCCCAGACGATCTAAGTGGAAGAGGTTTCTACTCCCCTGTGCTCCTGGTCCCGAAGTCTTCAGAGAAGTTAACGCAGATTTTCATCCTGAAGAAATTGAATGTCTTCCTTCAGAATTCTTGGTTCAAGATGGACACTCTTCAGCATATAATTCCACTCATCTGCCCAGGCGAGTGGCTGGCATCACTGGATTTGAGGGATGTCTACCTTCACATTCCTGCTTCTCCACTTCATCAGACGTTCCTCTGCTTCTGCATAGGGGGTCTTCACTGGCAGTTCATGGTCCTCCCCTTTGGGCTTGCTACTTCCCCCTGGGTGTTCACCAAGGTCATGGCTGCCCTGGTGTGGCATCTCTGCTGTCTTAGGGCATTGATTCACCCTTACCTTGACAACTGGAGTCTCCATTATAAGGTGAAGTCCATTCTTCAGCCCCAAATCGTTCTGGTGTGCCAGACTCTGCAGGACTTTGGCCTTCTTATAAATTGGGAAAAGTCAGATCTCGAGCCCACTCAGTATCTCCAGTTTATCTGTTCTCATTTCCAAATGGATGTTGGGGTGGTCAGTGTCCCTCAGGACAGAGATCAGGCTTTGTGCAGTCTGTTACTTCCACTGGGACAAAGATCTGTGGTGTTTGCTGGGGAATGATTGTGCCTTCAGGGTCACACTGTATATATACTGTGGTTTGAATGATAATGGACTTCTGGTTTGTGGCTTTCAGCCTCTTATGCTTCTCTTTTTTCAGGCAGCCCGTGTGTTTGTCATTCTTTGGGCTTGTCTACACCTGGGACTGCTGGTGCATCACATCGTCTCTCATTGAAGGCCAGTTTTTCATCCTCTGGATCACATGGTGCCTGTCACTCCCCACATCTGGTAGCTGATGCAATGATGGCTGGACCCAGTAATCTGGCCAAGGGATTTCCTTTGGTTTTTCCACCTTCCTGAGTCATGACAACAGATGCAAGTAAGATGGGGTGGGGTGCAACCTTGGACGATCTCTAAATCTAGGGGTGGTGATCTCCTCAGGAGCTCTGTCTCCCTTTGAATTTGAGGGAGCTGAAGGCAGTTTATCTGGCTCTTCTGCACTTTTCTCTGCTGCTCAGCAATCAGGCAGTGTTGGTAAGGACGGACAACACTGATGCAAAATCATACATCAGCAAGCAGTCTAGGACAGAGTCTCAGTCTGTGGTCTCACTGGCCTTTCATGTGGTCAGTTGGGCAGATACTTATCTCCTCTCACGTTTTGCCTCAAGGGAAGGACAATATGCAGTCCAAGAGGCTAAGCAGGATCTTTCCTTCTTCCCAAAACTTCTGTCTGGCTCCTTATATTTTCACCTAGTTGTACCAACATTTCAGCACTCCCCAGGTGGACCTGTTTGCCTCTGCAGAGAATACCCAGCCCATGTTTTTGTCTAGGTTCCCAGAGCTGGGTTGCTGGGGAGTCGATGCTTTCCCCCTCCCTAGGCCCTCCCTACTTCTGTATGCCTTTCCTCCTATTCCCAGACTCTTAGCTAGGTTGTGGAGGGAACCAGTGTTTCTCATTCTGATAACTCCCTTTTGGCCTCAAATTTGTTGGTTTTCCATGCTGAAGTTGATGGCGACAGCACCAAAGTGGGACATCCCTTTCGACCATGCCCCCTCTGTGCTCCCTTTCATCTCTTAGCCACATGCAAGGGGATGTGTCTGGCGGTATGGCTCTTGAAAAGTGGGGTTTGAGGTTACAGGGTCTGTCCTCTCCTATAGCTGTCTTGATCTAACACTCTAGGAGGTTGTCTACCAGGAAGTCTTACAATCAACATTGATCCTCCTTTTTTGAATGGTCCAGAGATAGGTCCCTGAATCCTACTATGTGTCCTTCTTTCTGGGTTCTTCAATTGTTACAGGACAGTTTTTAGAAATACTTGGCTGTTTCTACATCAAAAGTCCAATAGGCCACTATTAAAGCTGTTTGTTCTCCTTATGGTTTGCCAGAACTTTATTCCTTAGGATCATGTCTCCTTAAGGGTTTTTTGTTTGCTCAGGCCAGCAGTGAGGTCCGATGTGCCAGCTTTGGCCCTGTTATTGGTGCATAGGGCTTTGCATTCCTCTCCTTTTGAGCCATTGGACAATGTAAGTTTGAAGTTTCTTTTGTGAAAAGGTGTTTTTTTTAGGGGGGCCATAACATTAGCCCATAGGCTGGGGGAGTTGCGGTCCTTATCTATTCAGCCCCCCTACTTGGTTCTTTGGTTGGGGCCCAGGTTCCTTCCCAAGGTTGTCTCCTCCTTTCATCAGCAGCAGGAGGTAACATTGCCCTCTTTTTTCCAGAGCTTTCTACTCTTGAGGAAGAAGCTTTACACACCTTGGATGTGTTAAGGGCAGTGAAGATTAATTTGTCTAGAACCATGGATTTTCTTCAATGTGAGAATTTGTTTGTGAACTTTGGTATTTTTTGTCAGAGTCAGAAAGCTTCTATGCCTACTTTGAGTCATTGGATTAAATCCCTGATTTCTGTTGACCTATGACTCACAGCATGCACAGCTGTTGGGTGGAATCCAGGGGAGGTCAGCTAGAAGGATGACGGCTTCCTGGGCAGAGGTTCGGGGTGTTTCAATATTGGACATTTGTAAAGCCGCCACTTGGGGAACTCCCTTTACCTTTAATTCCGAATACAGGTTGGATATGGGTGATTTCTTGAACTTTGGCGCTGTGACTTAGTGAACAATCTTGTCTCCTTTTTGATGGATTCTTGGATTGCAATAAACGTGTTTGTTTGAGCAGTGACTAGGAGCCTGTTGCTTTATTCTTGGGGATTTAGGTTGTTCTCTTACAGCTTTGGTACATTCTCATGTTAGTAAGTATTGGGACAAGAAAAGGTGGTGAGGAGGTAATGATTTAGTTACTTAGCGGTAATCTTCATTACTCTGAATACCCTTTTTCTCATACCAGTAATTACGTCCTGTCCTCCCTGTTTATTTCCAGGATCACAACCTGACTCCCCTTGTTTGTATTTCTGCTAGGGGATGTACAGGATGTTTTTCTGGGCTCTATGCCTCTTTATGACCAGTTAGGTGAGAGGTGTTTGAAGATCGGGGAGGGGGAGGTTTTGCTCTGAGCATTGGCTCGAGCTAGGTCACGTGGTGCCTGGGTAGAGGTGGGACACCTTATGTTAATAAGTATTGGTACAAGAAAAAGGGTATCGGAGTAATGAAGATTATTGGTAAATAATTGAATCATTATCAATTATACGAATCACTTTCAGCGACCAACCCATTATTAGTAAAGAATGAATATGCACTGAACCCTATAGGAAACTGCGATCATGATCCATGGTAAAATTTATCTGTCATGAAGTTTATGTGTTGCCAGAGACCTGCTGTCTCCTACAGATCTGCAGACACCCCCACCTCACCCCTCCCCATTCCTTCCAATGTGAATCCTTCATGCAGTGCACCTGCCTCATGAATATTCATGGAGTAAGATTGTTGCCCACCCCTGGAGCCTAAATGCGCTATTGTTGTATTTTGTCAATGAAAGTTTTCACGTTATGGTCCATTGCCCTACATTTTTGTTTTCTCATTTTGAATACATTTGGGATATGTTATTATTAATGTGATCCTTAATTGCGTATTGTGCAGTCCAAGCAGTTGTATTTCATATATCTCTTTTTGCACTAGTGTGTTATTTAAATTACCATAAGTGCATTCAAAACATTAAGCCCAATTTGGAGGCTTTCCATATTATTTTGTAAAGTTCACCTAAGTATAATATTTATATTTTGCCAACCCTCAGGTATGAATCGAGGACATAGTTGTTTTCCTGGCAGTTGCCATTACAGGACATATTTCCTACAACATAAAATGTAATGGGACCTTTTAGACATTTTAAAACTGTATAAAATGCTGTCAAAACAATATTTGCAGCATATAGGTTATATGGGCTGAAAGGACTAGTGCCAAATTTAAAATGCCCTTACACCAGTTATAAGATTTAAAATGCATTTTGCTTAAATTCAGTCTCAGTGACTCCTAATGACATACAGAAAAAGTCTGGAATATTGTGGACTTCACATCTTCTGGTGACTTAAGTAGCTATCTGCTAATTCAAAGTACGGGCTACAAAATGCTCAAGATGGTAGGAATTAGTCCCTTAGGGTCTGCTGAGTGGTTCATACATGCCTGATAGAAATTGTGGCACCTTTATTTATTCAGAAAAGAGACTAAGGAAATTTACTGGAGCCATGTCCTACAGGAGGTTTTGGTCAATGTAGGAAAGGAGAAGTGGTTTCCTTTGAAATTCAGGGAAGGAAGTGGGACAGGAGAGCACTGCAAAGTTGGGACTAAGGATTTGCCATTTGGGACATTTGGTTCATGGAATTCTGTGATAGTTGTGATGCAACAAAGAATGTACTCAACAATGAAAGTCAATCGCTTTGCTGAAAGACTAAAAGTGCGGAGACTCCAAATTCTAATAGAAATGGCTAGAACCCCCTCCAGTCACTGGCTGCATTACCTTTTAAACCAAATGGCTAAACCCATTCCAAGGAAATAATCTTTGCCTGCTGCAGTGAAAAATTCCTGCCTGTGTGCCAAAGATGATTGGAAAGAGTTGTTTCAACTTCTGTCCAAACTGCTGCTGCCACCATTTTACTACAGGGCTAATGGGGTTCGACGTATCGTAAGTGAATCCTGCTGAGGATCTCACATCCTGAGCGTAAGTGTGAAAAGTCCAGAGACAGAGGAAGACGTTTCATGCTTTGAAACATTTGAGTCCAACAGTTCGTACTCAGCCTTTCTAGGGAATGTGAAGGTTGGGTGATGGAGAACCGCTTGCCTCTGAAGGACGGTGACTGGAGTCTGAGAAGCCAGCATCAAGATTTGAGAAGTTATGGTCTAAGGAGTACTGTCTCCAAAAGTTAAGAACTTTGTGAAACCCTACCACTATACCAGGGGCAACTTAAAAATCTGCCTCCAAAGAAGACACCACTGGGCTCCAATTTTACATCTTTTTCTGCACAAAGCTCTTTTGGAGCAAACTCTGGGGCTACAGCATGAGCACTTAATCACTGTATTCAAGCACAGAAGGTCTCTAAATGGTACCTATGTTTCCAAACGCAGACGGATAATATGTTAAATTAACCCCCTTAGATACAAACATGTGATGTGCCCGTAGCCAGAGGTGAAGAGAAAGTACTTGACATTCTCAACTCTCTTAGTAGAATTTTCTTTCATGCTTAAGACAACACTTTGTTGTTACTCTGCGTAACTGCTCATGGCACGTGGGTTTATGTAAAGAGTCCATGACTGAATCCTTTAAAGCTTTCGTTCTCTTGCCTGCCACAAGTGATCCCCAGTGATTCATGAATACAAATACACAGCACAGGCACAGCGATAAGGTAGATGCATGATCTTGTCCCTGAGAGGTAAACACAAGAGATATGAGTGCCTTTTCTACTGCACGCTCAAGCACAGCTATTCTGTGGCAGAATTAGCTTTTTATCTTTTCCTCCATCACACTAATTTTAGGTACTAAAATTACTTTGGCAGGATTTTCTCCTTAATTATAAGTATGATTTGTTGTTCTTCACTGCATCACTGCATGCATCGTTGCTCAGTTGCATTACAGAGCATTGCATTGCATTGTGTGTTATTGTGTTCCTGGTCATCGTTGCATGCAATGATGGTCCTTTGTGTTCACCTGCCTCATTGTTTCAATTCTTTATTGAGTTCCAGCACCGAAGGGCTGGAAGGCTTCTTTCT
This sequence comes from Pleurodeles waltl, assembly GCF_031143425.1. Classification (NCBI taxonomy): domain Eukaryota; kingdom Metazoa; phylum Chordata; class Amphibia; order Caudata; family Salamandridae; genus Pleurodeles; species Pleurodeles waltl. The sequence continues at coordinate 831,362,373 of NC_090436.1, read as the reverse complement.
GCTGGATCTTCACCAGTGTATGCAGTATGCCTCTGACTTCCCTACAGTGAAACCACTGCATAGGGGCACTTTTCTATATTTCAGCGCTGCTCCCGGGTGAGTTGTGCAACCTACAAATGCACAGAGCATAACATAACATTTATTTACAAGAGACTTCCCTAATCCCCCGCACCCCTGCATGCCTTTTTATACTACCCTTAACTGGAATACATCTGTTTTTTCGGGAAAAATAGAGATGCAGGCAGGGTAAATGGGATTGGAAAATAAAAACATGTGGAGCCATGATGTGGGTCATGCTTGGGGACTCGTTTTGGCTTTCATTGCCCTCCTCTATTTTGCGACCCACCTGCTTTATGGTCTTTTTTGTTTGTTTTTGTAATAAGAGGTGCTTCCCGTTATTCCCACCTCATATCCTTACATTTGTGTACTGGGCGATATGTACCAGGTGCCTCGCCCATTTTATGTGCTTTTTATAAGTTAAAGGAGCCATAAGCGTGAAGCTAGCAGTGGGTTTAACAGTAGCAAAGTGCCTGCAGCTGAAAACAGCATACCACACAGAAGCATGAAACAGGGCTGTGTTTTGTTGCACTGCATTATTGCATTGTCAATGGAAATGTGTGTTCTACTTCATTATTGGATGTCGGTTTTCTGTTGTACTCCACTGCATCATTGCAAGTGTTAATCCTCTACCGTATCAGTGCTAAAGTGTGCATCATTGCATTACTGAAAAGGTCACTGCTGTGCCATAGTACAGGGTGTTCTGATGCATGACTGCATGCATCAGTTCTGTGCTGTGTTGCAATACTTCACTGCATATGTCAGGCTCTTCCTAATATTTGCACTCACAGTACCAGTGTGCCATATCAAAGGTAAATTTGAGGGAATTTCTCATTAACCAGAACACTGGTTACCTGGCATTTGATGGAAAAATTGCTTCCAAGCCTCTTAGACTTTGCAATACACATATGAATGGCCTGAGGTCCTATATTTCTTCTAAAAAACAACACTGTAATAACACCTCAGAATATATCAATGTGTGTACATAAAAATAGCAAACACAAATAAACAACAGAATAATTTCAAAGAAATGCAATTGCAAAACTGAAATTCTACACAATATGCAATATTCACGATTGTGTATACGGTGCTGTTTGTAGAAAAAGATGACACCTCCCAAAATTACAGTAACTCTTTAAACAGTGTTTCATATTGTTCCCTGAAGCAAACACCTGAAACGTTATGAAAACTGTTAGAATTGGTGGGTTCTCTTGTTGGCAGTGGTTTGCACCCTGTCCAAGTAGGAACTCTCACTCGAGTCAGGGTAAGGAAGTCACAGAGCTAAACCCCTGTTTACTCCCTTAGTAGCTTGGCATGAGCAGTGAGGCTTATCTCAGAGGCAATGTGTAAAGTATTTTTACACACACACACACAGTAACACAGTGACAAAACCACAAAAGTACTCCACACCAGTTTAGAAAAATAGCCAATATTTATCTGATGAAAGCAACAAAAATCCAACATAACAAGTAAAGACATAAATTTTCAAAGATTTAATCTTAGAACAGCACTTAGAAACACAATAGCTCCAGCTGGGGCTATCAGGGCATCCTGACTGAGCCGTTTCCAACAGTCCGATGCCACTCTTGATGGAGTGCGGGCTGGTCACGGAGTTGAAATGCTCCCACCTCCTGTACCTTGAAAAACAAATGAGGAAACAAAGACTTTGCAGAGAGCTGGGGAGGAGAGGCATCTCTGGAGCCGGTGCGGCATTGGTTCCTTACTGTTACAGAGGAGGTGAGGCATTGGTTCCTTACTGCTAGGCAGAGGAGGTGAGGCACTGGTTCCTTATGGTTGCAGGGGAGGTGATGCGGCATTGGTAGTGATGCGTTGGTTCCTTATGACACGGCGGGGTCAATGAATCTAGCAGGTCAAGATGCGAGCTGTTGACTTTTTTAGCATTGCAATCACACCACAGGGCCACAGGCACCATGGTGGAGTCAGGTGTCCTTGACATTGGGGACACTACACTCGCATTGTGGTGGGACCTTGAAGAAGCTGCTGCAGTGTTGGGCCTGTGTTGCAGGTTGTGGTCGTTGCACTCAGTGGGGGACCACAGCATGGGTGCAGGCAGCAGCTCAGAGACAGAGATCGGTGCCAGTTCCAAAGTCACCTCGAAGTTGATGTGCTTAGTTCCTTCTTCGCTGCACCAGAGCTCACTTCCAAGGGCCCAGGGACTGGATTTGGCACCACTTGGCAAGTCAGGACTCTCAGCAAGAGAGCCCTGATGATGGCAGGTGAAGTCTTTGACGGCCCTGGGACCTCTTAACAGGAGGCAAGCTCAGTTCAAGCCCTGGGAGCACCTTGGAAAGCAGGATGTGGAAAGCAAAGTCCAGTCCCTTCACTCCCAGGACAGAAGCAGCAGGCCAGCACAGCAAAGCAACAGATGGAGTGGCAGTCTCTACTACAGCATCCAGCTCTTCTTCGTGTCAGAATGTCCTCAGTCCAGAAGTGTTCTAACTCTGTGGTGTCAGGTTTCCAGTACTTATACCAATTTCTGTCTCTGAAGTAGCAAACTTCAAAGAGAAGTCTTTCTAGTGCACAAGACCCTGTATTTCCCTGCCCTGCCCCCAGACACACTCCAGTGGATTGCACACTTCTCTGTGTGAGGACAGGCACAGCCCTATTCAGCTGCAAGTGTCAGCTCCTCCCACCACTCTAGCTCAGGAAGACCCATCAGCCTGGTGATTCGCCATACGGATATGCAGGGCACACCTCAGCCACCTTTGTGTGACTGTCTAGAGTGAATACACAAACAGCCCAACTGCCATCCTGACCCAGATGTGTATTCAGCAGACAGGCAGATGCATAGATTGGTTGAGCAAGAAAATGTCCACTTTCTAAAAGTGGAATTTTCAAACGTACAATTCAAAAAAACAACTTCACCAAAAGTTGTAAATTGTGGGTTGAAAAACCCCAAACTCCACATCTCTATCTGCTCCTAATAGGAAATTACACTTAAAAGATATTTCAAGCCAATCCCCATGTTACCCTATGGGAGAGATAGTCCTTTTTTTTACCAGTATTTGACTACCAGGATGTGTAACACACACCTGTATATACCCTACCTTTTAAATACACTACACCTTGCCAATGGGCCTGCCTTGGGCCTAATTTAGGGGTGATGCATATGTAGTCAAAAAGAAGGTTTGGGGCTGGCAAGTGGGTGCACTTGCCAGGTTGAAATGGCAGTTTAAAACGGCACACGCAGACACTGCAGTTGCAGACCTGAAACTTGTTTGCAGGGCTACTCATATGGGTGGCACAATCAGTGCTGCAGTCCCACTAGTAGCATTAGATTTATAGGCCCTGGGCGCTCACCATGCACTGTACAAGGGACTTACTAGTAAATTAAATATGTCAGTCATGGATAAACCAAGCACCAATACATTTTAGACAGAGGGCATATGCACTCTAGCACTGGTTAACAGTGCTAAAGAGCCCAGAGTCCTAAAGCCAACAAAAATAAGTCAGAACAAATAGGAGGAAGACGGCAAACTGTTTGGGAATACCCCTGCAAAAAGTGTCAGGTTGGAAAGCAGACCTTTTAAACTTTCAGAATACAGAGATGGGTCTTTGCTAACACCAGACAGGTACAATTTCTAAGCATGTACTCTGGAGGGAAGGCGTTTGCTTCCCCATCTGGCAGGACTTGTAGACAGTCAGCTGGAAGGGGGAGGAGAGCTGAAAGACAAGACTGTTTCTCCTGTGGAAAGAAGCTATCATCAATCGATTGATGCCTTGTCATAATTAAAAGGTGTTTGCAACTATCTAAGAGTAATCCTAATGACAGTTGTGTCAAACATGATCACAATTAATTTTATGTCCCCAGTGGTTGCATTGTTCAGATTAGTTCTTTCAATACCAAAGAACATTGGGGGTGATTCTAACTCTGACGGGCGGCGGAGGCCGCCCGCCAGAGTTCCCCCTCCAGAACACCGCTCCACGGTCATAAGACCGCTGCGGTGATTCTGGGTTTCCCACTGGGCTGGCGGGCGACCGCCAAAAGGCCGCCCGCCAGCCCAGTGGGAAACATCCCTCCATGAGGATGGCAGCTCCGAATGGAGCCGGTGGAGTGGAGGATGTGCGACGGGTGCAGTTGCACCCGTCGCGAATTTCAGTGTCTGCTCAGCAGACACTGAAATTCTTTGTGGGGCCCTCTTACGGGGGCCCCACAACACCCCATACCGCCATCCTGTTCCTGGCGGGCGACCCGCCAGGAACAGGATGGCGGTATGGGGTGTCAGAATCCCCATGGCATGGAGGATTCTGCAGGACAGCGGAAAACCGGCGGGAGACCGCCGGTTTTCCTGTTCTGACCGCGGCTGAACCGCCGCGGTCAGAATGTCCTGAGGAGCACCGCCAGCCTGTTGGCGGTGCTCCCGCCGACCCTGGCCCCGGCGGTCCGTGACCGCCGGGGTCAGAATCAGGCCCATAATGTTTACGATTTTCAACATTCATAAAAACTATTAATATTAATACAAAGAGGCTCTTTTTCCACAAGTCACTTAACCTAACTTACAAAGGGAGTCAGTAAGCACCTCATCTGGGTGAAGCAATGTCCGCAAAAAAAACACATGTTGCTGCCCCAACTACCACTGGGGGAAACAAGGCTGTGTGGGTTATTCTTTCAAAAGTAAAGTGCTCTAGTTGTTCTGTCTCGTGGCATATTTTATGGGCCAAGCTTTGAGGATGCAACTGCCTTATGTCAGAGCGGACATCAGCATGAAATGCTGACATTTTAGAACCCTGTCTAATTGTTGCATTTGAACACTGAATTTCTGTTTTAAACTGTGTTAGACTTTTCATCCTTGTTGTGGTCTCCCTTAACTTTTTGCCTCTATTTCCCAGGTTGTTGATGTGTGCTGGACTCTGTTTTTGCTGTTTTCGTTACTCTGGGCACTTTACCTCTGCTAACCAGTGCTAAAGTGCAAGTGCTACTATACAAAATGTGTATGTAATTGGTTTAGCCATGATTGGCATATTTTATTTACTAGTAAGTCCCTAGTAAAGTGCACTAGAGGTGCTCATGGCCTGTAACTCAAATGCTACTAGTGGGCCTGCAGCAATGGTTGTGCCACCCACATTAGTAGCCCTGTAAGCATGTCTCAGACCTGCCACTGCAGTGTCTGTGTGCAGTTTTAACTGTAAATTCAACTTGGCAAGTGTACCCACTTGCCAGGCCTAAACCTTCCCTTTTCTTACATGTAAGACACCCTTAACGTAGGCCATAGGTAGCCCAAGGACATGGTGCAGTGTATGGTTAAGGTGGGACATATAGTAATGTGTTTTATATGTCCTGACAGTGAAATATTGCTAAATTGTTTTTTCACTGTTGCAAGGCCCGTCCCTCTCATAGGTTAACATGGGTGCTACCTTTAAATATGATTAAAGTGTAGATTCCCTTTGGGAGCAGATAGACATGTGGAGTTTGGGGTCTCTGAGCGAGCTCACAATTTAAAAATACATCTTTTAGTAAAGTTGATTTTAAGATTCTGTATTTGAAAATGCTACTTTTAGAAAGTGAGCATTTTCTTGCTTAAACGATTTCTGTGACTCTGCCTGTTTGTGGATTCGCTGTCTGGGTCAGTTTGATAGTTGGGCTGGTTGCACCTCAGAGGTTTTTGGTCATTACTCAGAGTACTAGGCCATCACCTTGTGAGGCGTACCTTTCTAGTTTTGAATCTATTTCATTGGACTACTCTCTAAAGGCTTTAAGCACTCAGAAGTCAGGTTCTCCCATGGACTTTTGTCCACCCAGACTGTGTGTGTTAGCAGCCCCTGCAATTAACCCCTAAGTAAATAATGTACTAAATTCCTCACTTGAGTCTGCAATGGTTCCATGCTTCTGAAAACAAGCTAAAATGTTACCTTTTATAAAGAAACCTTTTGAGTATCCTGATGCCCCATCAAACTATTATCTAATCTCTCTGCTTCTCGCTTTCTCCAAGATACTGGAAGAACATGTCAATCTACAACTTTCCAGTTATCTTGAATCTAATAAGCTGCTATATTCTGATCAGTCAAGGTTTATACCCAAGTACAGCACCAAGACAGCACTCTTGGAGGTCAGTGAATACATTAAAGGCATATTAGATGAAGGGGGAAAGATGGTCCTGATAATGTTAGATCTATCAGCAACCTCTGACATGGTCCCCCATCCCCGCCTCCTTGTATGTCTGCAGTCAGTGGGAATAATGGGTCAGGCCTTGAATTGGTTTTCCTCTTTCTTAGAGGGATGCAGCCACCAGATTTGGATTCCACCTCACTCATCTGAGTCTCGATATCTGTCATTCGGGGTCCCCCAGGGCCCGGCACTGAACCCTACTTACTCTAACATATATCTGACCTCTCTCGCCCAGCTTGCACTCAGATTCTGTTTTCTTGCGATAAAGACAATGAGCTACCTACAAACTTGATCAAAACATGTCTAACATCTATATTTCACTGGATGGCAAAATATCAGCTCAAGTGTAATGCAGAGAAGACAGAAATTCTGGCTTTCGGTAATCTACCATCCAATTGCTGGCATACTTTTGGCTTGACAATGCTTGCCCCCACCAAGACCCCCCCCTCCCCCCCCCCCCCCCCCCCAGAATGGTATTGTGACGACCCTTGGGTTGAAATTCAATGACCAGTTATATTTAAGCCACAAACTAAAGCTGTGGTAGGCACGTGCTTTGAGTTGTTGTGCTCACTAACAAAGTTTTTACATCTTCTCTCCTTTTCGGCTAAAAAATCAGTTATCCAGGCTTTGATAACATCAAAGTTGGACTACAGCAGTGCACTTTACTTGGCTTGCCTAAGTATCTCCTGGAGATAATTCAGATAGTGCAAAACGCAGCAGCTCGCCTCCTTCTCCACCTGCCGGTGAGAATGCACATCACTCTGTACTTGTGTGAGTTGCATTGGCTGTCAGTAAGGAATATTTCTTGTTCAAAGCGCTGGTGTTGACACATGACACCCTCTATCTATCTGGGATTAAATAGCTAAGATCCAGATTCAGCTTTCACCACCCTGTACGCAACCGGAGATCAGATAATAATTTGCTGGCTGTAATTCCTAGAGTGTGGAAGACTAGAACTGGTGGAAGATTTGCTGTCTTTCTAGGCACAAAGGCCTGGAATAAGCTCCTGCTGGAACTGCAGACTGTGTCTTGTCAATGAGCTTTTAAAAAACAGTTGAAAACATAACTCTGCAAACAGTGTTAATTATTGGTGATCCTCCTGACCTGTTGGCTTGTGCACCAGGACACTCTATTGAGTAGCCTCGCACAATACAAGTTTCTATTCCATTCAATTTAATAAAGCGTGGGAAGACCAATTTAGCATTTCCCCAATCCTATGATGTACTAGTGGTGTCCTTGCCAAGTCTTCCGTTGGGGTGGAGGTACTTTGAGAAAGGAGGACCCATAATCTGTGCCAAAAAATGAAAAACATAGGAAAACAACTAGAACAAATGGAAAATGGTAGGGTTGGACAATTTGCCCATACTTTTGAGGATTTTTGTCCTTAACGCATGCATTAATGCTTTGTTGACTCAAAAGCGTTGTGAATTTCATTGAATAATTGCATGGATCAATGCTGAGTTATATGTCACTATATTAATGCATGGATCTATGCTGCCAAATGTTCAACTGGATCATTACATGCATCAAATGGGTATTTGTGACCAAGGCATCATTGCATTAATAAATGCTCTATTGCACTGGATCCCAACTGTGGTCCGAGGATCCCTGGGGGTCCGTGAAGCCTCCTCAGGAGGTCCGCAACTGCTCAGAAAATCCAATAATATTAACAGATTAGGGGCCAGATGTAGGAAGGAAGCAATTTGCGAGTTGCAAATTGCGAGTCCTTCCGACTCGCAATTTGCAACTCGCAAATTGCTATGCAGTACGGTGTCTCAGACACCGACTGCAACTCGCTATGGGGTCGCAATGACCCACCTCATGAATATTCATGAGGTGGGTCGCAAATTGCGGCCCCATAGCGAGTATAGGCACTCGCTAACATAGAGGCTTGCTGTAGTCAGCAGGCCTCCATGTTAGCGACCTGCTTTTCAATAAAGCAGTTTTTTTTTTTTTTTTAAATGTAGCCCGTTTTCCCTAAGGGAAAACGAGCTGCATTTCAAAAAATCCGAAACCTTTTGTTTCGGTTTTTTCAGGGCAGGGAGTGGTCCGTTGGACCACTCCCTGCCCTGAAAAAATATTTTGGGGTCCATTCACAAAGGGGAAGGGGTCCCATGGGGACCCCTTCCCGTTTGCGAATGGGTTACCATCCACTTCAAGTGGATGGTAACTGCGACTCGCAAAATGCATTTCTGCATAGGAAACACGCATTTGCGAGTCGCAAACGGCAAATTTTGCCGTTTGCGACTCGCAAAGTGCTTCCTACATCTGGCCCCTAGTCCCCAGCTTTCATTAATGACTCAGTGGGGGGACCCTGGATTCCAATAATGATTCAGTAGGGTTCCGCAGATTCCAGTAATTATAAAGTGGGGGTCCACACAAGTCAAAACGTTGGGAACCACTGCTCTATTGTCTCCCATTGCATCATGCATGTCACAGTGCTCTAGTGTGTTCTGTTGCATCAATGTTCTATGTGTTTCACTGCATTATATCATGAGTCAATATTGTATTATTGTCCATTAAAGTGATTGATAATCAATTGTGTATTGTGTTTCACTGTATCATTTCATGGCAAGTCTGTATTGTGTTCTATTGCATCATTGCTGGTGCTGCTGCTCTGTTGTATTCCACCTGTCTTGCTTTAGTGAAGGTTTTTTCCAGGGCGGCAACTATCTAGAAATACATTATGCCATGTTTTCCTCTGGCTTCTTGATGCTGGAGGAACAGGTACGGTTGGCTGGTTATATATGATGTAAGCAGGTTTCCTGTCCGGATCATTCAAAAGTTGAATTTTGGTTACTTATCATGTTTCCCTTGGGAGTGCACATTGGATGGGCCTTCAATGTATCTACTGTCCTAGAATGCAGGCTGGTTTTATTCTATATAGCCGAATTTCGTACAAGACCTTTATTATAGGTTCCCGAAGGTCTAATGTTGGGATATCCTGCTATGCAATAGATAATTTGCCCTGAAGATTGTATGATGTATTTCTGAGAATTTGAGGCTGAAACATTGGTGTATAGTGCTCAGACTGTTTAAAAATTAATTGCCCCATTTCAAATTAAACATTAAGTGAAAATTCATAAAATATACTATTATAAGGCTTTAAGGCAGTAGAATTCTTACACACACAAACACACACACACAGACATATATATAATTGCTAGATGGACATACAGACGGGCAGGCAGCCAGCCAGACAAAAATATAGATGTTGGTTTCTGGATAGCCTGGTTTATGTTTGTGTTTGCGTTTGCTTTTTGTTTTGTCAACATTTTCAATTTTTTTAATACTCTTACAGAGAAGGTTGTTTGATGTATAATTCCTCTAAAATTTGGAGATGCTTACTTAATTTACTTATATCCGTGGGATGCTTAAACACTAACCACTGGATTAATGTATAATTGACTTCTAAATGATAACATGAGAATAGCTACTGTGAGAGCGTTATTGCCTGTTAGGACCTAGTTTGGCCACTGCATCATGCATGCCTCTGTGCTGAAGTGTGTTCCATTTCAGTGATGCTCTATTTTACTCCATGCATCACTGCATGCCTCAGTAATTTATTGTACTTCACTACATCACTGCATAAATTATTGCGATCCAGTTCATAATTCATGCCTCCGATCCCTAGTGTGTTCCACTGCATTAATGTCTTGTGCTCCACTGCCTGCTTCAGTGTTATTCCAGTGCATCATCATTGATTTTGTCATTGGGCTATGAACCACTGCATCATTCCATGCTTGGTGGCATGATGGGGTACCAGGATGCTTCATATCCAGGACTTCTGTGACAGCAGTACTTCCTGACTCACTGAGGCGGTGCCATTGATGAACCGGACCTCAGAACCTCTCGATGGTCAGATGCAAATCCCAGTAGATTACACGGTTGCAATCGCTGTCTCAGGGATTACCGGGCTGTGTAAGGAAACAGAGACTAGCAGGGTAGCGAAGCGAATCAGAGGTCACGAAAGGCAGGGCTGAGGTCACAGCGGATGAATGACTGCTTGGCAAAAGAGGTGCGTTTATCTTGCATCACGCGCCTATAATTGAATCATAAACTCGCATTCAGCCCACTTCCTGCGCGTGCTCCTGTTCATGATTAAGAGTCCTCGGCCAATATTCCTCCCGCGGGCCCTGTGTTATCCGACAACTTAATGTTTCAGAGCAGCCATCCACAGAGAAGGCTGATAAGGGAGTGGAGCCGGCGGGGGTAGCTGGCAAAATCATTTTATAGATGTCTCTCCTGAGCCCAGTCCCTTCTCTCTGGAACACAAGAAACAAGTGGGTGTCATCCCTTTTGGGGATGTGAGATTTCGTGTTGTTTTTATGTATTCTTCGCTACAGCCAGGTTTCTGAACAACACTTGGACGCTCTGTTACTTTGCATTTAAAAAATACGTAACACGAGGTATGCAGCAAAAATACACCGCATAAGTTCCTGCTTTCCTATAGCTGGCAGCACGAAATAAATAATGTATTAGTGAGAGAGTTGCCCGTTCGGAGCAGCATTTAATTGATCATTCCACTTTCAGTTTGTAACTGGGCTGTACGTAGTATCAAGTGCCTACACAAGACACACTACCACACTGAGCTTAGAATTAAGTGCAGTGATTTAGTAAGGCTTCTGTACATGTATACAGTTATGTCACTGTCCATGAAGCACAGCCTAATACTGTATCACATCAAAATGACACGGGATCTCACGGCACCAATACATCAAGTGACTGGAAGGAGTTTAAAGGGGTGTGCCAATATCTTGTAATACGACCCGAGATGCCGAAGGTGCTTGAAGATCTGAAAAACAGAGGAAGGGGTTCTGTAGCATAGGGTCAGCATGCCTTGTTCCAGCTCAGCTTCTTGATTCTGTGCCAGAGGTGCTCGAAATATTTTGGAATTCTAGGAGGACGAGACCTCGTAGGAGGTCCCATAAGGCAATTTAGGATTCCCATCGTCCTCTCGCAATGTAGGCCACATTTTTGATGACATGTTCTGTAACTCCCTTCTAACAATTGTTGTGCCAGATAATGTTCCGTAATTGGAACATACACTACAGCACCAAAGACTCCCTTGTTTACTCGCGAAAATATCTGGCAAATGAGGAATCGTCGCTCTGTGAATTCGCTGGCACATTCGGTAATACAGAAGCAACAGTAAAACACTTGGCCATAAGTCACACCTTTTCTAAACTGCTTTCTATACTGCCAGCATGTCCGACTTCCTCAAATTCACACACGCATCGATGCAACTCCAGCGTGCCGCCTCCTCGGGAGAGCAAAGCAAGAAAAGGCAGAGCCGAGCGCGCGGCACGCATCCTCTGCCAGAGAAAGAGTGAGAGGTGGGGGGAGCGAGCGAGAGCATCCCGCTCTTACCGCAGGCATCTCCGCGCGGGCTGCCCCCATCCCCGGCGCAGCGCGGCACTCCCCTGAGCAGCGGGCTGATTGCTTCCGTTCAGCTGCATTTGGTATGCGCGAGCAGAGCAGAGACTGCCTTCCCCGGGAGCGTCGGTGGCGCGAGCAGATCCACTTTGCCAGCCTTCCAAGTTGGAGAGGCATCTGCGCGTTAGGAATGGCTCGCGGCGCCCGGCGCGCGGGCGGGATGGAATCAGGATGTCACAGCAGCGGACCTTGCCCTTTTGTTCCCTAGGCATTTTTCCACCCTGAAGTTCTTTTTTTCCACGGCTGGGATTTGGGAAAGGGTCATGAGTCGCACGGATGCCCCGCGGCCTCTGAACTGGACCATTCGGAAGCTGTGCCACGCTGCTTTCCTGCCATCTGTCCGGCTTCTCAAGGTATGGGGGACATGAGCCCTGATTTGTCAAACGACAGGTTCCACTGCATTGCATTCCTTTATTCAACATCTACTGCACAGCTGGTAATGCAGATACACTAAAACTTCGTCTTTTATATCTAACGTGTCTCCCAAGCGTCTTGTGCCTTCCTTGGATCTTAATTCTTGAATCCTCTATCTCAAAAGGAGATTTTATGCAGTATAAGGATTGGGTTAATCTCTCTTCTAAATCCCTTTCCTTTAAAATGCACAAACTGTAACGGGGTTTCTAGATGTAGGAGCGGGGAGGGCGCCGTCTTGTTGTCAGGTCACTGTCTATTGTTGTAGATCTTGTCTCGGCTGATAGAGTACTAATCCACCTGCCTTATCTCTAATGCCGTATCGAACGGTACCTCGTGACGGGGATTCCTCGGTCAAGGAACAGAAGCGTTTCCTTTGTGTGGAACCTGCTGCAGGCAGCAGTCGCGTCAGCGGGGCTCAGCCTCAGGTGTTGTCCGCGAGATTAACGCAGGTGCTTGGAGGCGAACTTTGACGCTATTTGAACTTTCGAAGAGAACTGCGCGCCTTGGCTTCACAGCGCCTGTTAACATTGTTCTTCACCATATGTAGAGATGATTCAGGTGGAGTTCGGTTGAAAGGTCCCAGGTCAGCAGCCTTAAGGTCAGGGAGAGCTGAGCTGGATAAAAATGCACATTTTCGTGTGTTCACTGACGGATCTCTTGGACACATGAAATTGAAATACCTTGAAGCCTGCTTGTGTTTTGTCATTAAAAGGAGGAGAAATAAAAAACATATAGGACCATATGTACGAAAGCTTTTTCCCATAGACACAGAATGGGTAAACTCCTTTGGTACATCTGGCCCATAGTGCGGTACTACTGTGCATGGAGTGCATGTCTGTAATTCAAATTGCCTTTTCCTACTATGAATGCAGGGCAGGTAAAATGCTACCATGCATTTTAACACAAATAATGGTTTACTGGTACCAGTTTTAGATGGCAACGTGCCTACATGTCTCAGAGCTTCTCCTATTCGAACGCTGATGACAGTGACTGCCAGTGAGAAATGGCTAGCCTTGTTTTTACACCATGCACGAATCCCTGGTCCATTTAGTTGCTTATAGCAGCATCTTATCAGTTAATCATTACCAATATTTTTGTCAAAATATTTATCACATCTAATTAAGCCAGCACCAATTGGCAGCAATTTGCAGCACTGGATGAACAGATGGATGAAGACAATATAGGTAATTTGTTTAGGATCATTGAAGGGATTACATCACAGATCAATGGAAGGTAAAGAGCAAAAGGAAAGTTTAAAATGTCGAAATGGATCCAAGACCCTTTGAAAGGGAGCCTGATAATGAGTTAAATGTCTGTTTGAAGAGGCTGTTTGCAGCATTCCTTGAATGATGCTGGGGTGGCTATTCGTCTCAGATGAGAATCTGGCAAGATCCGAAGGTGGGTTTTCTGTACTCCGATGGTGCAAGAGATGTCAAGAATGACTAAACCACAGCAGGTCTGTACTCCCAAACGCTGATGATGCTTCTTCAGCCTTGGTACCCTGCATTCCGCTTACAGCGGAGCATAGCCAATCTTATCAGTTTTTCCGGTGATGCCTCAGAACTGCAATACTGCGGCTGTCCAGGAAGCAGGTGCTGGCCACTGTCATTACAGGCCCTTGCAGCTGTCAAACAGAGACCACCAACCCTCAGAGGAACACACTCTGCTGAAGTGCGCTGCTTGAAGAGAGGAGGGGCCAAGAATGGATCTGCGACTTCCTGGTGTGTGTAAAACTATTTCCATATATTTCAATTGATTTGAATAAGGTACGCAATGATAAGTGGATACCTTCTGGCATCCTCAATGTGGAGTAGGGCAAGCGGCAGAAGTGAGCTCTACACATAATGTTTTGAAGATGGTGCACTAAAGCTTTGGGGACAAGTCCAGCATGATTCCACAGTTGTGAATGCACTTTAGGTCCTATGGAAGAACCCTCATGTACATAGTAAAGAAACATCTTTTGAAATGTCACTGATTGACAAAGATGCAGGTAGATCTTTGCCTTCTGAGGTATAGGAGGCTTCACTAAATGATTGTGTGCGTCCCCGGTTAGATGGACACTTGTCCGATGTATGTAAAGTAGATCGGATCTTTGAACCCCAATGTTGATCACTAGTTAAAATTGCTATCATTGGTTCTACTCTTAAACACATGGTTGTAGTACGAAGATCACCATGATAGGAAGTTGTGCCATCTTACCCTCTCTACTCGTGTGCTTGCTGGAGCTTAAGTAACTCACACACATACGTAGTGTTGGCTGCCACCACACGACTGCATGTAGGCCAAACCTAAATGGCCACTGATTCCTTCAACTAGACATTTCAGAACACTCCAAGGGTGTAGTTTGGCTAGTTAGTGCTACAGACAATCCCAGGGAGACAAACAAGAGTCAAATGCAAACAGCACCTCCTGCTGTCCCCTTCTCTTCATTCACAGTGAGCGAAAAGGGATATCACTGTGCTCTTTTTGTCTTCACTTTGGTGATGTGCAAGCAGATGTTGATGGAAGGAGACAACTACTCTTTGCATCTTCATTGTTTTAAAGTGATGGTCACCTGAGACCCATTCATGTCTGCTCTGCCTGCCGATGTGTTCCGTTATGAAAGAAAATTGTCAAGGTGATCGGTCAGAAGTGACTGAAAGTGGTTTATATTAATAGCTAACAGTAGTCCCCAATGCATGCATCAAGCATTTAGTTCCACACCATTCCAGATTTTGTGCATCTGGTTCTATCTAATCTGCACGTCAGTATTATTACCCGGTGGTCTTCCTAGCATGCAGTGCCAGCGTCACCCAATTATATTTCACTTCAAACTTCCAGCTCAATAAAATAACTCTTTTTCGCAGTGCCCTTGGGATAGCATGTTTTAAGTGCTGTACGCTGGCCGCTGCTCAGAGCATGATACACTGGAGCAATCAGCACTAGGTAGTAGTTCCTCGCTACCCTATCATTTCCTAGTAATCCAATAAAATAGGAAGGCTGTGGTACCCGGGATCCCAACCACAGGATTGTGGAATGATGTGACATATGTGATTGTGACTCAGAGCCGGTAATCCAGGTTGATTCTTCCACTGTGGACAGATACATTAATACCGTGCATTCATCTCAGTTACCTTGCTTGTCAGCAAATACAGTGCTGGACAGGCCGGCCTGATTTGATTAAGCCAAAGTAGGATTGTTCGCAGATGCTGACAGGCTGGACCTCAGCCAACTCTATTTCCAGTGCTTTTCTTGCAGCCATGAATATCCCTTCCAACCTACTTCAGTAATACCCTCATGTTTAGAAATCGACTTATAATCCTATTTTCTCAGACTTTCATTTTCAGAGAGCCGAGGAGGTCGGATACATTATAGAACTAGAGGGGTGCTCTTACAATTAAACATTCAACCACAATTCTTTGCTGCACAAGCACGTAGAACATAAATAGTGCTTGTCATAAAAACACGCAAAGATATTTGAGAAGCAAATTAGTAAAACGACAAGAAAAAAAACAAGGACTTGTATGCATGATGTTGGTGACTTTGATCTTTTGTGATCATAGATATTTAATAATTCTTCAAGAAATATAGATCATTTTTGGCATGTGTACAACGCAAACATATGAAGTTGAGTGATTCGTATTGTATTTCTTATTTAATATTTCATTACTTATTAATTACAATCAAGGTTAGTTTTTTGTTATGATTGAAGCAAGCAAGCAAGTTTTCCGTACTTTTGAGTAATCGTGTCTCTCGCTCTCTTTCTCTCTCTCGAAGGTGATGACCGTACAAGTTATGTTAACAACTATCTCTATCACTTTACTGCCACTACATGGCATCCTGTAACTCATATTGTCCATCACCATCACAGGTGAACCCCCTTTTTTGTGGTAGTCTGTAGTTGTAGTATGTTTTATGGGGTAAGAGTTGGATATAATGTGTCAAGACTTGACTCACTAATGAAAAACTAAGAGTTTGACAGGCAGCCTGACGTTTTATAGAACAGCACAAACTCTTTGGTGATCTCTTTGGCTTTAGGGGAACCCATTTGTTGGAAATTACCCTTTCTGCAGGGTCGCCACCAGACTTTTTGCCTTTCTTCTCCTCTTTTTCTTACCTTCTTTTTGTTGGCCATAGGACTTTGCACATTTTGACACTGCTGTCTAGAGCTAAAGTGCATGTGCTTCTGCCCTAAACATGGTAACATTGGTGTACCAACAATCGGCATATTAGTTTACTTGTAAGTCCACTGTAAAGTGGTATACCATATACCCAGGGCTGGTAAATTAAATGCTACTAATGGGCCTGCAGCACTAATTGTGCCACCCACTTCAGTTGCCCTTTAACATGTCTCAGGCCATCCATAGCAGAGTCAGTGTGTGCAGTTTCACTGCCACTTCAACTTTGCATTTAAAACCTCTTGCCAGGCTTTAAACTCCCCCTTCATTACATATAAGGTATCCCCAAGGTAGGCTGTAGTTAGCCCATGGAGCAGGGTGGCATGTAAGTAAAAGGCAGGACAAGTACTTTTAAGTTTTACATGTCCTGGTAGTGAAAAACTCCCAAAGTCATTTTTCACTCCTTTGAGGCTACTTCTCTCACAGGCCAGCATTGGGAATTCCTTAACATAAGCTGCCATTCCTGGTCAGGAATGTTTCATGTCATTGAAATAGTTAACGATAAATCCTCCTGACTGGTAAAGTCAGATTTAACATTACTGTTAGAAATGGGGTCTTTGGTTGGCAGTCAGGTTACCCCCTGTCTAAGCAAGGACCTTCACCTTAGTCAAGGTGAAGGAGATTCACACTCAGTTAACCCCGCTCACCCCCCTTGGTAGCTTGGCACAAGCAAGGAGGCTTAACTCAGAGACTATGTGTTAAGTATTTGTACAAACACACACAGTAATACAGTGATCCACTACAAAATGACACAACACAGAGGCACAATTTCTGCAAGTTGGTATTATGCGGCATTGTGATGGAGTCGTTTCCTACAATGCAATGCCAATAGTGCCGTTTACAGAGTCGTTTGACCCCCAGGTACAGTACCTTAAGAAACAAGTAGAAAACAGACTGGTGCACGGAGTCAGGGACATCGATGTCGCTGGACCTGATGCAGCGTCGTTCTGGTGCCACAGGGCAGGACAGGGGCGTTGCGCAGCGGCATCGGGTCCTCACTACAGGGTGGTGGAAGTGAAGCGGTATCAGATGCGAAGCCGGTCCCTTGGTTCTGGCAGATGCGAAGTCCGGTGGAGTCACGATGCTGCGCGGCAACCTCACAGGTTCGCAATGACGTCACATGGCCGCAGGCGCTGTGATGGCATTGAGTCATCACGGATGATGGACTTGCGACACTCCAGTGTCAGCGAAGTCAGACGGGATCAGCGGCTGCAGCGAAGCAAGGCCTACATGGTCATCAGACGTCTACGAGGTCCACGGCCTCGGGGCAGGCAGAGTCGCTGTTCCGGGTTAGCGGCATCAGCTCACAGAGTCATCGGATCCGTGGCACTTCAGCGAGGTCCACGGCCTCGGGGCTTGCAGCGTTGCGGTTCCGGGCAGCGGCATCCTTTGTGAAGTCACATGGTGTCGTCCGGCGTTATTAGACTGGTTTGTCTCAAGGAATTATCTTCCAGGGGTTCAGGAACTGGAATGGCACCCTCTGGCAATCTAGAGTCCACAGCAAGTAGACTCAGGCCTGGTTGGTGAAGCATTTGCTGTCCCTGAGGCTTCAAAACAGGAGGCACACTCTACTCCAAGCCCTTGGAGTTACTTCTCAAGCAGGGATGCAACAAAGTCTAGTCTCTGACTCCTTGCACAGGCAGAAGCAGCAACTGCAGGATAGCCCAACACAGCACAATCACAGGCCAGGCAGCACTTCTCCTCAGCTCTTCAGCTCTTCTCCAGGCAGAGGTTTTTCTTGAATCCTTGAAGTAATCTAAAGTCTGGGGTTTTTTGGTCCAATACTTATACCCCTTTCTGCCCTTGAAGTTGGCAAACTTCAAAGTAAAATCACAAGTGTTTGTAAGATCCTTTCTTGTCCAGGCCATGCCCCAGCCACACACCAGGGGGTTTGAGACTGCATTGTGTGAGGGCAGGCACAGCTCATTCAGGTGTGAGTGACCACTCCTCCCCTCCCTTCCAGCACAGATGGCTCATCAGGGTATGTGGGTTACACCCCAGCCTCTTTGTTTCACTGTCTAGAGAGAGGTGTAAACAATCGAACTGTCAAACTAACCCAGACAGGGAATCCACAAACAGGCAGAGTCACAGAATGGTTTAAGCAAGAAAATGCCTACTTTCTAAAAGTGGCATTTTCAAACATACAATCTAAAAACCGACTTCACTAAAAGATATATTTCTTAAATAGTGAGAGCAGAGACCCTAAACTCCATATTTCTAGCTGTTCCTAAAGGGAATCTGCACTTTAATAACATTTAAAGGCAGCCCCAATGTTAACGTATGAGAGATATAGGCCTTGCAACAGTGAAACCTGAATTTGGCAGTATTTCACTGTCAGGAGATGTAAAGCACATAAATACATGTCCTACCTTTAACATACACTGCAATCTGCCTATGGGGCTACCTAGGGCCTAATTTAGGTGTGCTTTACATGTATAAAAAGAGAATCTTTAGGCTTAAGTGGGTACACTTGCCAAGTCGAATTGACAGGTTAAAACTGTACCCACAGACACTGCAGTGACAGGTCTGAGACATGATTACGGGGCTACGTATGTGGGTGGCACAATCAATGCTGCAGGCTCACTAGTAGGATTTGATTTACAGGCCCCAGGCACCTCTAATGCACTTTACTAGGGACCTACTAGTAAATCAAATATGTCAATGACGGATAAGCCAATTATGCATACATTTTACATAGCAGCACTTACACTTTATAGCAGTGGTAAAGTGCCCTGAGTATCAAAAACAGAGTTAAGCACACACCAACAACCTGGAGAATAGGGGCAAAAAGATAGGGAAGACCATGCCAAGGATGCCAAGTCTAACAATTACTATTTTTAGAAATGCCACTTTTAGAAAGTAGAGAGTTCTCTGCTCTTACTGCCCGGTGTACCTTGCAGCCTGTCTCTAATACACATATTGGCTCGGTGACAGCTACAGCATTCCCTCTAGACAGTCACAAACGCAGGAAGGCTAGGTGTGACAAAGGACTCATCTGCATTCTGATGAGCCTTCTTGGGCTGGCAGGGTGGAGAGGAGCTAACACTTCCACTTTAAAAGATAAGTGCCCGTCCCCACACAAAGGGCTAATTAGCCCCCTGCTGGTAGTCAGGATCCTGGGCCAGGAAGAAAGGATCTCTATGCAGTTCAAGGAGTTGCTTTTAAGTCAACTGCACTTCAAAGACACATTTGGGCATTTGTGCTGTGGCTTTGAACCTATCAAATCAGTACACTTCTGGGCTTGGGAAGAACTCTGCTGGAGTAAAGAGTGCTGTGCTGTAGCAATTGCCACTTTGCCTGGACTGACTGTTCCAAGGATCTGCTTCTCTGCTTTGCTGAGCTGCTCAGCTGCCTGATGAACTCTGCCCTTCCGGGAACAAGGACTGGACCCATCCTGCTGAACCCAGAGTAACTCCAAGGGCTTGCCCCCTGTTCTTCTATAGTCTCAGGGACATCAAAAACTGCCTGCAACTCTCCTGGTGCTGCTGGACTCTGCCATCTGTTATTCCTACTCTTGCCTGAGGTGCCCCTTCCAGTCCTGGGCCTAAGATGTTGATTCTGCAGCTGATTTCTGCAAAAACTGATGCATCACCTCAAGTGCATTATAAATTCCGCCACATCACTCATTCGACCCAGAGGCTGTTCGATTAAACTGGATTCACAGCCTACGCGCGCCGATGATGATGCTCTGCGCAGCTCAATGACAATGCAGTGACTTGACTGCTTGGAAAATACTGCCACATTGAACCCTTGACATCAACACTTTGCTCCATCAAAGGTACTGTTTCAGCGGACCCTGTGTGGGTTTGGTAACCCACCTACCATCTATCACGGTCGGCCTGAACTTTGAATTTTTACCATCCCTCATGACCTCAAGTAACCTGTAGACTGCTAGTGACTTCTGAGCGCTATTTTCACATTTCATCTTTAAAGATTCATATCTTGACTTCTACTTATTGGATGTTTGTCATTTTGGTTTTACTTTACTCAGATAGATATTCTGGATATTTCTAAACCTGTGTGAAGTCTTTTTGTGGTGTTTTCATTGTTTTACTGTGTGTGTGTGTGTGTGTGTGTGTATGTGTGTGTTGCACAAACATTTTACACATTGCCTCTTAAGTTAAGCCTGCTTGCTCTGTGCCAAACTACTAGAGGGTAAGCACAGGTTTATTAAAGTGTGTATCTGACCTACCCTGACAAGGACTGTGGTCCCTACTTTGACACAGTGCATGCCTCTGCCAACTAGAGACCCAATTTCTTACACATTTCCCCAGAAGACACTGCAGCCCATATTTATACTTTTTTTAGTGCTGTTATTGTGCCACTTTTTGACGCAAAAACAGTGCTAACTTACAAAATATGATTCCGCTTTTGCGTCAAAAAGTGGCGCAAATGCGGCGCTAAGAAAGTATAAATATGGGCCTGCATGTTTGCTGCTTTGCTGCTGTCTTACAGGCAGCCAGTTATCAGACTTTTTTGTTTAAAAAAACACAGTTCCCTGATCGGGAGTTTGTTATTGTATAACAAAAAACGAATCACGCCACACCCTGGGAGTTTTTCCTAGGGTGTTACGGTCATTTTTCTAATGAGAGCACCTGCTCTAAAATAAAGTGACCAATCTGATTTCCTCACTCAGTCAGCCTCTTCTCCCTCACGCCATCGAAGTAAGCAACCAATGGCGGAGCCAGGGGTGGCCCCACTACCTGATAGATGACCCTCCATCTGACTTTTAACAGAGTGTGAGGACTGAGTCTTTGACATACAGGGTACTCCACCACTAAATTGACCTCATAATCTGGTTGTGACACAGCAAACATATCACCAGCCCTATGCATTGCTGTGAAGCTTGAATTACCTTGTTTGCATGGCCTTTCAGTTTAATATACAATTGCTGTGGCATTAGTCTAATCTTTCATTGTTTCAAACATTCAAAATCCCTGCGATAACCTAGTGTTCTCTCATCTCTGTCCTTCTCTGGGCAGCTTCCTTGTTACAGATTTGATTAGAATGGGGGTGTTAAAGGTAGGGCAAGGAGGATGCTATCCATGTAGGGTTTTCAGGCTACGAGCTGCCTATGAGTTCCATCTGGACTCATTGTATACAAACATATCTTATGTAAATATCAGGCATCATTGAGTTACGTTACACATCACAGTCTTTGAAATTAACAGAGTCAGGCATCATTGAGCTACGTTACACATCTCAGTCTTTGAAATTAACATAGAGTCAAAGTGGAGATCCTACATCATCCCAGTGAAGATTCCAAAGCCTAAACATCTCTGTTGATTTCTGACAAAAAATAACATTCTGTAGCTTTGGTGTATTATCTTTTAGGAACAACAGCTTGGTAACCTGAGCTTGATTCAGTCAGAGGATGCTCGGCTCTGGAGATAGTGACCACAAACATAATGGAGGGGAGGTAAAAGTGATATATGGGGCAGCATGAGCAACATTTTTGCAGACCTTCATTCCGCTGCAACAAGTGAAGGTTAGTACAGTTGGCAGCAATGAGTAATTAATCTAAACTGGACAACTGAGAATGTTTCTAGATGAGAACTACTGATGATTGTAAGAACTTCCTGAGTATTGTGATCCATGCTGCTTTAGGCACTCTTGACATTGGAGTGTCTCATATGATGAAGAATGTGTCATGACTTGTGGTGGCTCCAAAGATTGATAACATTTTGTCTAGTACGTTATCGGTGGGGAGATCAGACAAAGTCTCATATAACATTTTCTGAGTTGGTAGTTTTGAAATGAATGACCGTCATGTCTGATGCCAGGGATATGATTTTATAGCAATTGGTATAGAATGATTTGTGTCCTTTGCTTAATCAATTCTTCTTCCATAAGAAAAGATCTTGTTCAACATGATAGTATATCCTCACCTTTAAATGCTGTCTTGCCAATCAGTGTTTAAGGTTTATATAGCATTGTTAGCCACTGCCCTTTTGCGAACAAAAATGTCAAAAGAGAGTTTAAGACAATAAAGACAAAACTGCAGGGCACAAAAAATCATGATACACAATAGAAGGATGCACACAAAGCAGTATGTGAAATTGTATGTCTGTAATATTGCAAGTTAATAAAGCAATGGTCAGTGTAGTGTATGGATTTAGGCATTAAGGAGGGGGTGAGGTTAAAATGCAGGCTTACAAATGTTCAGTGACTGAAGGAGATTTGGTGTTTTTGAAGGTGAAATCTGTTGAAGAAGAAAGTGTAGGGGGGTTTGTCTCATGGAGTTGTTTTTTGAACTGACATTGGGTTACTGTTACTGTGGTTCATGGGGTTTAGAGGAGTGGTGGCTAGTTAGTAAGTGTGCACAAGCCGGGCTTGCTGCATAAGCATGGTGCAGTGCTGAGATGGTTGGGGGTTGTCAAAGCCACATGTAGTTCATCTCTGCCTAGAGTGCTTGCTGTAATGCACAAATCATTCCGTGTGGGGAATAATGTCATTGGATGGTTTGGGATACATGCAGTGTCCCCTAATTGGATTGTACCAGAAGTGGGAATATGTTGGTGGGATGCATACAATACTGATATTACAGAAAATGTTGCTGCCTTAAGCAATTTTCAGTTTTTGGTTTTTCCTTTCTCTGTGAAGTGGCCCATTTCAAGAATGACTTCCTTGGAGGCTTCGGTCAGAAGGAAGTTTAATGGATCAGTTAGTGGTCTTAAGACCAGAGTTCATAACTTGAGTCAAATTTTTTTTTTTACAATCTTGCTGGGGGTTTCTGCATAGAAGACCAAAGTAAATTAAGGGGGAGAGAGTTGCTGTAGGCTATTAAAAACAGCTTTTTCTGTTTTCAGATCAACTTTGAGTTGGGGTAAGTGGCTCTGCCTGCGAACAGATTGCAAACGCCTTGCTTCGGCTCAGCCTTTATCTGGATTCCATGGACTCTCTTCCTTGAAGCATGGCTTCCACCGCAGTTTAGCTTTGCTTTTACTGATGGTGGTGGTCGATAGACTAAATAAATGGTCCAAATTCAGGTATCTTAGGGGCCAGATGTAAGAAGCATTTTGCATGGCGCAAACTGCGAAAATCGCAGTTTGCGTCATGCAAAACGAGCATCGAGATGCACAATCCCATTTTGCGAGTCGGTTCCGACTAGCAAAATGGGAATGCGACTCGCAAATAGGAAGGGGTGGTCCCTTCCTATTTGCGACTTGCACCGCGATGCAGAATTGCTTTGTGACCGCGAAAGCGGTCGCAAAGCAATTCGCAGTTAGCACCCACGTGAAGGGGGTCCTAACTCATTCGCAAAAGGGAAGGGGTCCCCATGGGACCCCTTCCCCCTTGTGAATGTCGCAATTTTTTTTTTTTCAGAGCAGGCAGTGGTCCAATGGACCATTGCCTACTCTGAAAAAACGAAACCAAATGCTTTCATTTTTTATTTTGTATTGCAACTCGTTTTCCTTTAAGGAAAACGGGCTGTAATATAAAAAAAAAAAACTGCTTTATTGAAAAAGCAGTCACAGACATGGAGGTCTGCTGTCTCCAGCAGGCCACCATCCCTATGAGTGCAGGGAATCGCAAGGGGCTCGCAAATTGCGACCCACCTCATTAATATTAATGAGGTGGGTCTTTGCGACCCCCTTGTGATTCACAAAAGGTGTCTGAGACACCATTCTGCATATGATTTAGCGAATCGGAAATTGCGAGTCGCACCGACTCGCAATTTCCGATTCGCAAAATCCTTTCTTGCTACATCTGGCCCTTAATACCTTATGTAGCTAGAGCATGATAGAGTTAGTAGATTCAAGAGTTTCCTTCTAAGCATTGTCTATCAAGCAGTTTGCTGTGCTGAAATTTCTTTTAATGGCATATTGCAGCAGGCAGCAGTGGCTCTTTCCTTGATGGATGAATATTCTAAGTCTGTTTCCATTGACTGTGGGTTTTGATTATGGGAGACAGGAAACATTTTTTCCAAACCTTTCTCTCCAGTCGGCCTATGGAGTGTAGGCCAATGGAGATGTCCAAATATCCGTGCAGTAGCATGGGATGTTACCTACTTTAGCTTATAATACTGCCTCTAGATTTTTCAGTTTCATGTTACATGTTTTGGAGAACCTCATAATGTGTGTAACCGTGCCCTGCACCTTTACTAGGATGTTGTCTAGATAGTTTCTCCGGGAGACCTCAGTGAACAGCATCAGGCCAAGGTAGGGGAAGGTACTTGCCACATCCATGGACCAATTCATTATGGATAGTGGTTTTCAGTAGGGTATCTTTTATTTAGGCTCTAGATTATAAGCTTAGATTTTGAAGAGTTGATTTTCAACAGTTTTTTGCTGCCATTAATTTCAGTATCAGCCAATTTAAGCTGTAAGGCATTCTGGCAGTGCATTAGGAGAAGGCAATCATCAGCTCACAGGACCATTGGGGTCTATTCGTTGTTCATTCTCTTCACACCTGGGGAAAGTTCCAGCATTGCAATATACATGTCTTTCATTTAGAGACTGGCTAGCAGTGGGGCCAAAATACACCTTTATTTGATCCCTCTGTTAGTGCTGAATGATCTGCTTCTTGCTCCGTTTGATTCTACTCTAAACTGGTCTTTGAATATGGGCCAATGATTAGATTCTCAGTAGGGCCAGAGAGAGACCCAGGTCTCCCACTTTGAGTCAGAATAGGGTTTCACATGCAAATATCTCTGCAAAAACATAATTTGTAAAAATGTAGACTTCTAAAGCTTCACCTTTTATAAATATTCCTTCTGCGTTATTTGATGTTTATTTAATTGCTAAATCTAGCCACATTCACTTGCCAACTGTTTTAGTACTGGGTTATTTTTCTGTTCTGACCCCAGATTTATCTTAATTGGAGGCAGGTGCTTGGTAGTGAGTTTAAGTTCTTGTTGCAATTTATAGTGAGGTATTTACTCAAGGACAAGAACTTGAGAGTCTTAGTTTTGGTGTCAATGTTTTTTAAAAACAGGTTTTTGCAATGTATATTTTCACATGGCACTATTCTGAAATCTGCCTCACATCTCCATGTGGTATTGATTTTCATGTGCAGTGATCTTTAATGAGCTTGCAATAATCCTTTACCATAAAAGATGCATGGTTATTTATATGTATGGCCAAAGATATGAGCGCAATACTTTAATTAAAAAAGGACATGGTCTTTAGTAAGCCAGCTGCAATGAGCTATACCTTGCCACCTGCTTTTTCAGGGCTATCTTCCTTGAGTAAAAGAAATACCAACTCTTGTTGCAACTGTCGTACTTTTCAATGTTGTAATGAAAAGAGCTGGGCTTTAATCTCAGGAGAAGAACAAGACGAGTAATGTATTTTGTACAATGCTGCCTTCTAGTGGCACGTGCCATCAAAAAGGACCAATGGCAAGAATATTTGCTGGAGCTATTATTCCTCTTTAAATGCTAAGATAATGTCTTAATTTGAGTGATATTCTTTTGCTTATCTACAAACAGGTGACCTGAATTACAGTGTGATGTCCTGTATCAGTAGCACATTAGTCAATGCTACCCAAGTGTGATTTTGTGTTGGTCTGGGTGTCGTTCTTGGTCATATGTTTGTTCAGTATTTGTTTGGAATGGATTCATAGATAAACATAAGGTCATTATTTTAAATAAAATAAGACTTTGATCTTTCTACACATATCTCCCATATTTTGAAACGAGGGCCTTGAACGTTTCAGATGGACTCTGATTATAGTAATGCTTTCCACCTCAGTCCTATAGCTTGTTTCACCTGGATGTCCAAAATGATGCAAATAAACTATTGGTCCGATTTATACATTGGTGGCATGTATACTCCATCGCAATGGTGAAAGAGTATATATACAGCAAATATGAAGGTTGACCCACCCAAATCAAATGCGGACAGACCTTCACTTTGGCCATGGCAGAGACTTCTTTGCCTCTGCAATTGCTAAACTTCTCCAGTGGCTCAGGGGATTAAGGGCTGTCAGAGAAATGTCTTTATGTCTGTCCTACCAATTTAGATAAGCAGACATGTAGTAATGTTTTACTGTTCCTTACCTCCAGGTTATCCCTAGTGGTAAGGTACAGTAAAAACTTTATAATGCTCCCTCCGCCATTGGAGAAGCCTCCCCTGGCAACAGGAGCATTACTTTTTCTCTTTTCAAAAAGAAAATCCTTTCCAGTGCACTAGTGTAACAAACAGTTAAATGCATTTACAGGAACCGGGACAGTGGTTCCTACCAATGCCTTTATAAATTGTCACTTGCTTGGCGGTCATCCATAAATCAGGTGTTTGGCCTCCTCACCCTGGGGATGGAGAAATGTGCTCCTTCCCTACGACAGACACACAGGCCATCCACCTTAAGATCCATATCAGCACATATGTTATTTAATCATGGAATATCACTCCTCATTCTCTTCAATATCTTTCTGTTGGTTCATAGTCTGGGTAAAGATTCATTTCCTGGAGCTATGCATCCATTCATACATCTGCCAACTTATTCTTGCATTCAGCCTCTGATATAACCTACAATAAAACACATAAAAACTGAAAAACAAATGTGAGCAAAATTAAAAGAATACTAGTAAAGAAAAAAGAAAATCTGTTGCTGTTTAAGAAGTGTGGCACAATGGTTAGACTGACAGACCCTGATGCAGAGATCTGGCCTGGGACCAGGGTTCAATTCCCTCCTTGGTGGGTCTTGGGCTCAATTCCCTTGGACCAGATAATTCTCACCTTGGTGCATAATCTAATTAATGGGTCCCACTCTGTAACTCTGGGCAATAGCTTGCTTAATCTCCACAACGGCCCTCACAGTGGTTGGATGCCTGGCTTCACCCTGGGGCTGTCCAGGAGTGGGCGCCTCACAAGGAAAAGCCAGGAGGGGTTCCACAGCGGTATGTGTACAATGCCTTGAGACCCTAACTGGTGAGTAGTGCACTATACAAGTGCAAAGTTTAAAGACATTATGAATATGTTTGCAATAATGAAACTAAACAGAGTAGGGGGTGGCCTTCTTGCAGTGGTATTGCACATATTTAATGGTCACCAGGTTTAGAGGAATTGTCTATCAAGGATAAGGAGCACAGCAGACTAAATTAGGGCAAGCAGTGGTTCCTCCCATAGGACGGAGGAGCATTGTCCCACCTTCTGTGAGCCCAGTTGCAGCAAACGTGATTTTAATAAAATGGTCTATGGACAGTACCATTTAAATTGCACTGTTTCTCTCACGACTTGATGGGAGGGCATTCCTGCTGCTGATTGGCAGCAGGAATGACTTGCTTTAGCCTAAAGTATGCATGACGGATTGGCCAGCTGTCTTGGGGTGGCCAGCCCAACATGTGCACTTCAGACACAATTTATATCAGCTGTGTAAGAGCTGAGCGGACTGCAGGCACAGGCTCCATGTTTAAAAAGGAGCGCTGTGCTAGCCTGTTCAGACCAATCATGGTGCTGCTCTCAAGCTGAAAACTGCATTAGAGCAGCTCCACAAGTGGTTTGTTCGTTTGCTCTTCACTTCCTGGTCAGGGTCGTTGTCAATGGAGTGCCTACCTTCTCTGAAGACATGCCATTTCCGGGGTCTTCCTTAACGTTGGTAAGTACTTTTGTTTTTATTTATTTAAACAAAGTACATTTTTCTGACTGTTGCTATGATTATGTAATGGGTCCCCAGCGCAGGCTGTAGAATGCACCCTGGTCCCACTGTGCATGTTGTACATGGACCAGTCCAACTACTGCAGCTGGTGACGTGATTTGGTGAGACTGGGAGCAGATTTCTCTCCCCAGCTCTGCACAGGCATCATGGAGTAAAGTGAGACTAATCACCTAATGGGCCTTATTACATCGTCCTCTTCTACCCAACCTACTGGGCCTGAGAAAAAGTGGAGAGAGCTAGAGAGAAAGAGGTGAGAGAGAGCAGCATGGCCATGAAGAGGAACAATACACTGAAACCAATAGCACCGAAAACACAAAATGATGAAAAGCCTCGTGCTGGTGGTGCTGGGGCTGAGAATGCTCTTGATCTTCGACAGTAAATATTGTATTTACTGCATGCCTCTGACACCCACCCCTTCCCAGTCGAGCTCTCTTTGTAAAGAGGTACTAAAAAAACCAAACTCCTGTAGCAGCCCTGGCTATTGTCCTCATAAAGCAGGAGTGCAACTGTGACGTCCAGCAAATAATGTGAATGTAAATCACTGAGTCTGATGATTATATCCCCCTCAGCATTTTGACCAGGTGCGGCACCCGAGGCTGGTGATTCCAGCCTGGAAGCAGAGGAGCTCAATTATATTAAGAACAGGGGCTCTCCAGCATGCAAACCTTTGAACATTCTTTTAGTGCACCAAATACTTTTTCGATTTTCCACGCTTATACACCAAAGTATTTTTTCAGTCCGAGATTCCATTTTCTATTTTTTCAAAGATGGCATGTAAAGACCATGTCTGTAGACAGTCTGTTCTACAGTCACCGCGCTCACTGGAAATATAAATATGCTCGCCCTAAGTCAGCACACGTATACAGTAAGGTTATGTTTGGACGACTAAAAAACATGGCATTTCTCTAGTCAGTTGCAGACCTTGGCTTGCCCTGCAATCTTCTTTCTCTTGTACAGTGCATACTTAAAGTCAGTCACTTTCAGACATTTTTAACTGGCCATATTTGAGAGCTCTGGTGCGAAGGCTGAAGGCAGTGTGAATTTCTCACAGTGCCTGTCAGTCGGTCAAAAAAGGTGTTCAGAATACCTGGTCATTCGATCCTTGTCTTCTCTACTGAACAAACTGAGCAATGGTGACCTATTCCTGTTATAATTGTGGTTCTATGAAACTATGTGTTAAGGAACCATACAGTTGCCAAACTATTGATGAGGCAAAAGTAAATGAAAATACAGAGCTTACAGATGAGTGGGTGTGTTATGTGTTGGGGGTTGTCAAGTGAAGGAGATGCAAGGAAGTGCATTCAGGAGCCACTGAAAGGAGGCTGCTGAATGTAAGATATGCAGATGGACAAGGTGTGGAGAAATAAGGGTGCACAGGTCTAACATAAAATAAGCATAACAGGCATGATGGAGACACTGAAGACCACTACCCCTTCCACAGGCCTCAGTAATGTTTTATACAGACTCACTACATTGTTATCGCAAAGTCTGTTATGAAGTTCTATGGTTATACTGAATAAGCAGCTACCTACATCATTATCATATGAAATCGCTTTATTGATATCATAACTACACTTTCACAATTGCTTTATTAACCTTCTGGCTTTCAAAAATTTCCCGGGGGAACCCCACTTGCCACAGGGCACTGATCCCAAACTTTTATGCCCCATCACTTTCAAAAGTCACCAGCCTGCACCAGCAAGCAGCCTGTTAGCACTGCCTGGGGGGCTTGAGTATTCCCTTAAGAAAATTTGAAATGAAAAACAAGAGAAGCGAAGTGATGAGTGGTGTTAGACCTGGCATCCTTGGCATGGTCTCCCCTGTCTTTTTTGCCTCTGCTTCCCATGTTGTGACTGTGTGCTGGAATCTGTCTTTGCTGTTTTTGGTACTCTTGGCACTTTACCACTTCTGACCAGTGCTAGAGTGCAAGTGCTCCCTGTCTAAATTGTATGTGTAATTGGCTTTTCCATGATAGGCATATTTGATTTATTGGTAAGTCCCTAGTAAAGTGCACTAAAGGTGCCTATGGCCTTGAAACCAAATGCTACTAGGGAGCCTGCAGCACTGGTTGTGCCACACACCAGTAGCCCTGTAAACATTGCTCAGACCTGCCACTGCACTGGCTGTGTGTGCAGTTTTAAACTGTCAACTCGACCTTGCAAGTGTACCCAGTTGCCAGGCCCAAACCTTTCCTTTTTATACATGTAAGGCACCCCTAAGGTAGGCCCTTGGTAGCCCCATGGGCAGGGTGCAGTATATGTTAAGGGTGAGACATGTACTGATGTGTTTTACATGTCCTAACAGTGAAATACTGCCAAATTCATTTTTCACTGTTGCAAGGACTATCTCTCTCATAAGTTAACAATGGGGCTGCCTTTAAATATCCTTAAAGTGCATTTTCCCTTTGAGAGCAAATGGAGATGTGGGGTTTGGGGTCCCTGAACTCATAATTTAAAAATAAATATTTTGGTAAAGTTGTTTTTTACATTGTCTGTTTGAAAATGCCACTTTTATAAAGTGGGCATTTTCTTGCTTAAACCTTTCTGTGACTCTGCATGATTGTGTATTCCCTTTCTGGGTCACACTGACAGTTGGGCTATTTGTGAATCTCCACTAGACAGTGACACAAAGGGAGATGAGGTGTAGCCTTCATAGATGGGCTATCTGGGCTATAGTGGAGGGAAGAGTCATCACTTACACCTGAATGGGCTGTGCCTGCCCCCACACAATGCAGTCTCCAACCCCCTGGTGTGTGTCTGGGGCCAGGCCTGGGTAAGGCACGATCATGTGAACAACAAAGACTTTCCTTTGAAGTTTGCCTACTTCAAAGGCAGAAAGGGGTATAAGTAGTGGACCCAAAACCCCAGATTTGTAAATCACTTTTGGATTCAAGAGGATCCTCTGACAAGGAGAAGAGCTGAAGAGCTAAGGAGGAGTGCTGCCCCTGGCTGTGACTTTGCTTTGTTGGGCTATCTTGCAGTTGCTGCTTCTGCCTGTGAAAGGGGAAAAAGACTGAACTTTGCGTTATATTCCTGCTTGAGAAGAACCTCTAAGGGCTTGGATTGAGCTTGCCTCCTGTTTTGAAGTCTCAGAGCCATCAAAGACTTCCTCTTCCAGCACCTGGTCTCTCTGCTAGACTCCTGCCCTGCCAAATTGTGTCCCATCCAGTCCCTGGGCCCTTGAAAGGTGAAGCTGGAGGAAAAAGGATGGAAATCCATGCACAGGAAGCCGTGCAGGGAAAATTTTGATGTACCACCTGCAACGTGACTGAAAAACGCCACGCCACGCCACTCGCTTCACAGCTGAAATCGATGCTCCACCTGCATCACAGCTTGGAGATCGACACATCCCAGCTGGGGAAATGACGCAACACCCTCTTATGGCTGTGACGCAACACCGTACGCCTCGATTGCTTACGCATCATCTCAAGGCATCAAAGTCATTGGGACCCTGCGCAGATCAGAGGTGCCCTGTCCGGAAATCGACACATCGCTCTCTTGCGGGAAATGAAAACGACACAGCACCTACTTGACCAGAGAAGAAACGATGCACGGCTCACCTGTGTGGCTTTATTTTTGACACAAACCAGGTACTTTGAGAGAAATAAATGTTTCCATTGTTTTCTATGGAGTAAGACTCTTTTTACTTTGAAAAGTCATATCTTGACTTGTGTATGTTGGATTGCTGTCATTTTTGTCTTGTTTTATTTAGATAAATATTCCCTATTTTTCTAAACTGGAGTGGTGTCGTCCATTTTGTAGTGTTTTCACTGTATTACTGTGTGTGTTGGTACAAATACTTTACACATTGCCTTTGGGATAAGCCTGACTACTTGTGCCAAGCTACCAAGGGGGGGAGCAGGGTTTATCCAAGTGTGTATTTCGATTGCCCTGACTAGAGTGAGGGTCCCTGCTTGGACAGAGTACAAATTGACTGCCAACCAGAGACCCCATTTCTAACACTGGTGATCAGCGGTGAGGATTGGAATTGTATTTGTACTTGACATACAGTGATCAAGTGTACACTACTGTTTTCAGTGCAGACCATTACGTGACCACAAACTACTTGTTTTTGCTTTTTCTCTTTTTGGACTTTTTCTGCTTCCATTTTTTGTGATTTTTGAACTTCTTGTTGGGAACTCTTGGTTCTTCCATGGAATTTTGCACTTTTGACTTGCCAACATGTCTCAATCTGAGGATACACCAGTTGTAGTTGTTTGTGAGTTGGACAAGCTGGAGAGTTGCACAGTTGTCCAACTGAAACTATTTTGTAAGGTTCTTGCCTGTCCCATTAAGGAAGGAGAAGCTGCGAAAGGCGCAGAGGGCCTGGGTGACAGCCAAGGAGTCTGGGGGTCACACAGAGGAGGAGATTGAGGGGGAGGATGTGCAAAGTAATCATAGTGGTGTAGTGGATGTACCTCTTCTGCCTGGGGGGAGGGTCTCCAGGGCAGGTAGCAGTGTGCCATTCAAGGGTTTGACTCCTGAAGAGTTGCAGGACAGACATGCAGAAAGGTGCACCAATTTGAGTTGGAGAAGCTTAAAATGGAGATGGAGGAAAGGAGGCAGGCCATTGAAGAGAAGGAGATGTTTCTGGCTAATGAGCTTAGTTTGAGGGAACTATATCAGAGGAGCCAGTCTAGTAGAGATGGTGGCAGCAGTACCACAGTGCAGCCCGAGAGGAGGGTGCACATTCCTAAAGACCTAGTGAAGGATTATAAGAGGGAGGATGATATTTACTTGTAGTTTAAGGGGTAGGAGCCTGCTCTCCACATGAACATGGTCCCTGCAGCACATCAGGGGGTGGGGGTGAGGGGTCTGTGGAAGCACTTTAGGGATAGAGAAGAGGGATACTCTGACATCCTTTGGGGATCCTCAGGGACTCACTTATTCTATCATGAAGGATGCCCTACTCACAAGGTATGGTCTCACCCCTGAGCAGTACAGGGACAAATTTAGGTCCTACAAAAAGAAAGAATCACAAACTTGGCTAGAATGTGTTGATTCTTTCTGCACGTCACTGGATGGTTGGGTAAAGGGCAGTAAAGTAATAACTTATGAGGAGCTCTACATCCTAATTGCTTCGGAGCACTTGTACAGCCTTTCGTTTTCCAGAGCTGCGCCAGCACTTACGGCAAGCTGACTAACCCCAGAAAGCTTGCTCAGAAAGCAGACCCCTGGGAGAGCACCAGGGTCCGGAAGAAGTATGGGGGGACCACGCCAAGGGTGGGCAGGGTCCCCATCAGAAGAACAGGGGGAGTTCTCTAAAGGGTCGCAACCTAGTTCCCAGGGTAAGGATTCCCAGTCCCCAGTTGAAAAGAAGCCATGGTTTTGTAAAGGAAAATCTGCAGAGGGGGGTCCCCTCAAGTGTTATGCATATGACCAGGTGGGTCATGTGACAGAGGATTCCAAATGTCCCAAGTGGACAGGGGCACCCACTAGTGCTCAGTCACAGTGTTTGGTCAGTGTAGCCCTTGGGAAGAAGTTGGTTCCAGGTGGGTCGGAGCCAGCTGAGATGACTCTTGTCTCACTAGGACAGTGAGACGATCCAGAGAACCCTTGTGCCTGATAACACTAAAAAGTACAGGCAGTGGGTGACCATCAATGGACAGAGGGTGGAGGCTCTGAGAGACACAGAAGCCAGTGTGACTACTGTGGGAAGCCATCTGGTGTCTGAAGAGCAGGTAGTTCCCCATGCAC
This sequence comes from Pleurodeles waltl, assembly GCF_031143425.1. Classification (NCBI taxonomy): domain Eukaryota; kingdom Metazoa; phylum Chordata; class Amphibia; order Caudata; family Salamandridae; genus Pleurodeles; species Pleurodeles waltl. Next base: position 831,328,885 of record NC_090436.1, on the reverse strand, counting down.
CTCCCTAAGTAGTTGCGGTAAACAACTCAGAACACCTGTGCACAGTGGTGCAAGTTCCGTTAAAATGGGAGGGGGTCCCAGGTTCCTTGATAACAGTTGTGAGTCCAACCATGCCTGAAGATTGTCTTCTTGACAATGACCTAAAGGATTCCCGTGGAAAGGAGGTGGAACACAGTTCTCACATGGAGATTACGGGTCTGCCTTGGTGGATGTGTGTGTGTGTCCAACTGGTCAATGACAGCCCGTCAAGATGATCAGGAGATCCTGGATCCTGAAAGAGTGGCCCAGGTGTCTTCCAGGAGGAGGAAGGGCAAGGGGCGTGGATCCCCTGCTCCAGAAGTTCCCACAGACCAAAAAGAAGCTGAACCTGAGGGGATGCCCGAAGCCTAAAGGGGATCAGGTGGCTGAGCTGGGGGAGGTCCTTGAGCTGAATCATTGGCAACAGGAAGGGGGACCCACCAGGAAAGCATTCTGTGAGGCACAGAAGACATGCCCTACTCTGGAGGGTTTGTGGCAGAAGGCTGCAGACAAGGCATCTGGCAAGAAGTCTGGATCACACTTGATCTACTGGGAGGCCGGCCTCCTATATGGTGAGCCTAAGGTTGCTGAACCTGGGTCATCCCATGTGCTGGTGGTACCCCAGTGCTTCAAAGCCTTCCTACTGGGTCTGGCTCATGATGTGCCTTTAGCAGGACATTTGGGGCAGGACAAGACCTTTGAATGGCTTGTCACCCACTTTTACTGGCCATGAATGTGCAGGCACTTTGATGCACACTGCAGGTCTTGTCAAACTTGTCAGGCAAGAGTCAAGAGTAGGGGGCAAATGTAAGGCTCTCGTCCAATCTTTTCCTGTAGTCAGCATCCCCTTTTAACAGGTTGGTATCGACACTGTGGCCCCTTAATGCCAAGACAGCCATGGGCAACAGGTTTATCCTGATCTTGGTGGACCATGCCACCCGGTACCCAGAAGCAATTCCTTTAAGATCAATCACTTCCCCTGTGGTGGGGTGTGCATTGAAGGGGGGGTTTTACCCGCATGGGGTTCCCCAAGGAGGTGGTCTCCGATAAGGGTACCAACTTCATATCTACCTATATAAAGTCTCTGTGGAAGGAGTGTGGGGTAACCTACAAGTTTACCACTCCTTACCATCCCAAGGAAATGGTCTGGGTGAGAGATTCAACCTCGCCTTGAAGGGCATGATCATGGGGCTGTCAGAGCCCTTGATGTGAAAGTGGGATGTCCTCTAGCCATACCTTCTGTTCACCTACAGGGAGGTGCCACAAAAGGGTCTTGGATTACTCCCTTTTGAATTATTGCATGGCCATCCTGTGAGGGGACCTTTGAGTCTGGTTAGAGAAGGCTTGGAGAACGCCTCCAGTAAGACCCCACAGGATGTATTCAGTTACATGCTGGTTTTTAGAAACCACACAGCCCGCTTCAGGAAGCTCGCTCAGGAGAACCTGGAAGCAAGCCAGGAGGACATGAAATGCTGGTATGACCAGAATGCCACTCTGCTTGAGTTTCTGCCTGGCCAGAAAGTGTGGGTGATGGCTACAGTGGAGCTTCGAACTCTCCAGGACAAGTGGGCTGGTCATTTTGAGGTGGTGGAGCTCAACAGTAATGTCACCTATCTGCATATGTATGAACCCTTTGAGGGTCCTACATATGAACCGCCTCAACCCTCACTTTGAGAGGACAGAGGTGACAGTGCTCCTAGCAACAGATGATGGGATGGAGGAAGAGAGTGAGCCTCTTCCTGATCTCCTGTCTGCTGAGGAGAAAGATGGGTCTGTGGAGGGTGTGAACCTCTCCCCCTCACTCACCCCAAAGCAACAGAGGGACTGTTTCTAGGTGTTGGGACAATTTGCCTCATTGTTTTCCTTCATCCCAGGGGTCATTCATTTGTGTACAGAGTTTCTGCCCACTGGCCCAGTGGGAAACAGTCCACATCATTGATGCCAGCTCATAATTGAGCCAGTGGCAATGTTGCGGTTTGTAAGGTGCACCAGAACTAGTTGTGGTTTTCATCGCAGAGCAAACAGTGAGAGCATGACAGGGCTGGCCATGGTGGGCCCCTGCAATGCCTATGTGGAGAGTGGGTTGTATTACCCAGGGCAGTGTGGCAGCTCTGCCCTGGCACATTGGGACCGCCAGCACCACCAGGCCGTCGGGCGGCTGATAAGTGGCAGTGCTGGTGGTCTAACCATGGGGCAACTGCCACAATCGTAATGTGGCTGCCGGACCACCACATTGGCGGCAGTCCGACTGCCACCGCGGCCTTGGCGGTCTGAAGACTGCAAGGATCGTAATGACCGGCAATGTGTTAATTGACTGCACTTGTTTTTAAAAATGATAAATTAGAAAAAAGGTCTTCTTTTGTGTGGCTCTTATTGCTATCAGTCAGGACAGCCATGGCAATTTTTGTGCAGATTGATAGATTGTGAAAAAGAATGAGATCTTAAATAACTACAATATGCACATGGGTTTGTACCACAATTCTTGGGTTTATAAAATACTGTCTACAGAATACAGTTGACTAAATACTGACATTATGAGTGAAAAGCAAATCTGGATAAACTCAGGAGGAAAAAGTAGAAAATAAATACCATGAAACAGGAAGCCCCATTCTAATGTATGTAATTTGTATCATTTGTTTCACAAACTCAGCAATGTATTGTTGAGACTGTGACGCGTGTTCATTCCTGTTTCCTTCTGCCTTCATCGCTGCTCATTTTATTTTGTGGACCAGGTTATTTAAACGAGTTTCTTTTCGAAGACGATGAGGGCATCTTAAAATGGTTCAGAAAGTTCTCAAAAATATCCTAGCTCTCTGAAATGAGCAGGAATATTGCCTGTTTCTAGAAGCATTAGTCCACTTTCCTTTATTCTGTTTTAAGTCTTATCAAGGTGTGCAAGAGAGCACAACAGAAGCTCAGAGTTCAGATCAACAGTTTGTCAAGACTCATTGAGTTGCAAGCTAGCAGCGGATCACACTGTTGGTGGGTGAGGTTACAGTTTAGCAGAAAGAGGACGGATTTGGGTCGCTTCCTGATGACCAAAAGATATGGTGCCATGAAGATATGCATGAGAGTCTTGCACTGAAAAGCTTCTTTTTCTTCTACCGGTGTGTTTGGAAGGTAGGTGATGGAACTTATTAGAACATAGGGACTTGTTTGAAGGAGAGTACGGGATCGTATCTTTGCGGTATGATGCTAAGATACATTTACATGTAAGGCATAGAATTTTACACCTCATTCTGGCCCTCGCAGGCATCAAGTGAAGGCAGATTGAAGGACAGAGGTGGCCCCTTCTTCAGTGACATGGCCAGCAGGGAGGTTTATTTTTGCATTTTGTTTTTGGGTGACAGTTCCATAGCACACTGTTGCATATATACTGCATCCACCAAACTCTAAATAACAACCTTACTGTTTATGTGCGCTTTGGCTGCATTCCCAAAATGTAAACTATCCAGCATCTAAAAGTAAAACTTCCTTCAGTGAAAAATAATGTTTTGTATTTAATTGCATCAAAACAAAACTAAAGTTATCAATTACATCAGATACGAATACCAAACTCATTCATTAATAATGAATAACATTTAATGGTTAAAACAACAAAGGGGATCTGGATATGCTACTTTTAAAAGAAAATGATAATAATGTCCTTAGGGAATAACGTGAAGCCTAACGGGTAATTTCACCCTATGGGTGCGGATGGCTGAATATAAGATGACTTATCAGGCACATTGGAATGGAACAGGAGTTGGGAAAGCCTAGCAGTTTGCCCTGTACACAGTTATAACTTCTGACTATTTTGGAAGTCAAAAACCTCCAATAAGGCAATGCAGGGCAATGTGGTGAAGATGGGCTCCAAAATCAGGGGTATTTTGATTTCAGTTTGGGTGTGTGAAAAGCTGTGATTAGGGGAAACTTGAAAATTGCACCTACTAAGGTTACTTTATTGCTGGACATGCTTTAACACCATTTCCTATTCCCACAGATAACACTGGAACACTTTCTAATAATATCAGTGGTCAAAATCCTTCCACTGAGCAAGACTCATAACTGAGTCTAGGCAGAACCCTATACAGAAATCTGGTTCCATTTTCTTGCAGAAGTCTCAAACCTGCTGTTTGTTTTAGTGCAATAAAGATAGTAAAAGTACCCCACGACATTATGGGGTCATTCCGACCCCGGCGGTCAAGGACCGCCGGGGCCGGGGATGTGGGAGCACCGCCAACAGGCTGGCGGTGCCCCGCAGGGCATTCTGACCGCGGCGGTTTGGCCGCGGTCAGAAGAGGAAAACCGGCGGTCTCCCGCCGGTTTTCCGCCGCCATGGGGGATTCCGACCCCCTCACCGCCATCCTGTTCCTGGCGGCTCCGTCCGCCAGGAACAGGATGGCGGTGAGGGGTGTCGTGGGGCCCCTGGGTGCCCCTGCAGTGCCCATGCCAATGGCATGGGCACTGCAGGGGCCCCCGTAAGAGGGCCCCACAAAGTATTTCAGTGTCTGCTTTGCAGACACTGAAATACGCGACGGGTGCAACTGCACCCGTCGCACCTTCCCACTCCGCCGGCTCCATTCGGAGCCGGCTTCCTCGTGGGAAGGGGTTTCCCGCTGGGCTGGCGGGCGGCCTCCTGAGCGGCCATTTGGCGGTTCCAGCCAGGCGGGCGGCTACCGCCGCCCGCCAGCCTTAGAATGAGGCCCTATGTTTCTAGTACTCTTTGCATAAATTATGTCTATGTGTGAATTTATCATAAGTAGAGTTTATGGAGCAAGGGATGTCTTTTTATGAGTTGTAAACTCGAATTAAGCATCTGAAATTATCAAGAAATAGTCCATTGCAATATGATTGTGTAGAGGTTTTGGAATTGACTATAAATTGGATATTCAGCAGTGCGCCATCACTTTTGTGTCTTTTATGCATGCATCCAAAAGATGTCACAACACTGACACCTTGGGATCCTCCTTAATAATATTAATTTCTTCTTAAAAATTAATAAAGTGAAAAGCAATTTACAAGTAAAGAATATACACCAAATAGTGACAAAGGTACATTTAGGTTAATTTGATTAAAAGTCTCTTAGCGGGGACAGGACACTTACTTGCATCAGGCCACTCATGTTCATGCATGTGTGTGCATAATGATTTTGTACACTGTTAGAAATGGGGTTTTTGGTTGGCAGTCAGGTTACCCTCTGTCCAAGCAAGAACCCACACTCTAGTCATGGTAAGTCACACACAATCCAAAATTATCCTGTGCCCACCCTCTGGTAGCTTGGCATGAGCAGTCAGGCTTAACTTAGAAGGCAATGTGTAAAGTATTTGTGCAATAAATCATACAATAACACCATATTGCTCCACATAAATACACCACACAGTGTTTAGAAAAATATATAATATTTATCTGGATAATTGCAGGTCAAAACGAATAAAGATGCAATGTGAAATTGTAGAGATATCACTGAAAAGGGATATAAAGGGGGTGATTCCTAGTTTGGCGGGCGGCGGGCGCCGCCCGCCAAGCAGGAACTGCCAGAAGACCGTACTGCGGTCAAAAGACCGCGGCGGTCATTCTGGCTTTCCCGCTGGGCGGGCGGGCGACCGCCAAAAGGCCGCCCGCCTGCCCAGCGGGAAACCCACAGCAACGATGAAGCCGGCTCCGAACGGAGCCGGCGGAGTTGCTTTTGTGCGACGGGTGCAGTTGCACCCGTCGCGATTTCCAGTGTCTGCCATGCAGACACTGGAAATCAATGTGGGGCCCTGTTAGGGGGCCCCACGACACCCGTTCCCGCCAGCCTGGTTCTGGCGGTCAAAACCGCCAGAACCAGGCTGGCGGGAAGGGGGTCAGAATCCCCATGGCGGCGCTGCCTGCAGCGCCGCCATGGGGGATTCTGCAGGCCAGGGGAAAACCGGCGGGAAACCGCCGGTTTCCCTTTTCTGACCGCGGCTTTACCGCCGTGGTCAGAATGGGCCTGGATGCACCGCCAGCCTGTTGGCGGTGCATCCGCGGTCCCCTACCCTGGCGGTCTCGGACCGCCAGGGTAGGAATGACCCCCAAAGTGTCTTAAGTCTTTAAAAAGCAAACAAAGTCTCTTTCAAGCACAAAGTACCTGGTTTGAAGTGGAAAATCTCCGCAAAGGGCCGCAGAAGAAGAGATACGTCGAAAAATGGTGTGTGCGTCGATTTCTCCCCAGCACACACGGACTTGCGTCGTTATTTTGCATGCGGGGAAGTCGGGCGTCGTTTTCCGGCACACGGACAGTCTCTTTCTCTAGGTCACGGATTACCAGATGTTCCGGGGTCTGTGCGTGGATTCTCCTGCTTGTTTTCCGGCTGCGTGTCGTTCCGCGGGCTGTGCGTCAAAGTTTCGCTCTCACGGCAGGCGTCGCATCGATTTCCCCTCTGGAAGTCGGTTGGCGTTGTCCTTACTAGGCCGTGCGTCGAAGTTCCGGTAGCCCCGAAGGCATCGCGCCGATAAGTGTCGGTGTGCGGCATTTTTCTCTCCGCGGAGCAAGCTGTGCGTCGAACGTTTCGGCGCACGAAGAATCCAAATCAAAAAGAGAAGTCTTTTTGGTCCTGAGACTTCAGGGAACAGGAGACAAGCTCTATCCAAGCCCTTGGAGAGACAAGAGTTCAGCAGGGCAGCAGGGCAACAGCAAGGCAGCAGTCCTTTGTAGAAAGCAGTCAGGTGAGTCCTTTAGGCAGCCAGGCAGTTCTTCTTGGCAAGATGCAGGTTCTGGTTCAGGTTTCTTCTCCAGCAAGTGTCTGATGAGGTAGGGCAGAGGCCCTGTTTTATACCCAAATGTGCCTTTGAAGTGGCGGAGACTTCAAAAAGTGGCTAAGAAGTGCACCAGGTCCCCTTTCAGTTCACCAGGGTCCCAGTAGGGGGTGTGGCAGTCCTTTGTGTGAGAGCAGGACCTCCACCCTCCCAGCCCAGGAAGACCCATTCAAAATGCAGATGTATGCAAGTGAGGCTGAGTGCCCTGTGTTTGGGGTGTGTCTGAGTGAATGCACAAGGAGCTGTCAACCAAGCCCAGCCAGACGTGGATTGTAAGGCACAGAAAGATTTAAGTGCAAAGAAATGCTCACTTTCTAAAAGTGGCATTTCTAGAATAGTAATATTAAATCCAACTTCACCAGTCTGCAGGATTTGGTATTACCATTCTGGCCATACTAAATATAACCTTCCTACTCCTTTCAGATCAGCAGCTACCACTTCAATACTGTATGAGGGCAGCCCCAATGTTAGCCTATGAAGGGAGCAGGCCTCACAGTAGTGCAAAAACGAATTTAGGGGTTTTACACTACCAGGACATGTAACTACACAGGTACATGTCCTGCCTTTCACCCACACAGCACCCTGCTCTAGGGGTTATCTAGGACGCACATTAGAGGTGACTTATATGTGGAGAAAGGGGAGGTTTAGGCTTGGCAAGTACTTTTAAATGCCAAGTTGAGGTGACAGTGAAACTGCACACACAGGCCTTGCAATGGCAGGCCTGAGACAAGGTAAAGGGGCTACTTAAGTGGGTGGCACAACCAGTGCTGCAGGCCCACTAGTAGCATTTAATCTACAGGCCCTAGGCACATATAGTGCACATTACTAGGGACTTATAAGTAGATTAAATAGTCCAATCAGGTATGATCCAAGGTTACCAGGTTTAAAGGGAGAGAGCATATGCACTTTAGCACTGGTTAGCAGTGATAAAGTGCACAGAGTCTAAAAGCCAGCAAAAACAGTGTCCAAAAAGTGGAGGGAGGCAGGCAAAAAGTTAGGGGTGACCACCCTAAGGCTATCAGGTCTAACATACACAAACTGCCACTTACATCTGATGCTGTGCAAAGTCCAAAGCAAAAGTCAAGAGTATTTATAAATGGCAGTGGCCTCTTCTGCGCTCCAGTTTTACATTTCAAACCAGAGGGATCTAAGCGTTAAAAGAAATTTTTTTAAGCAAAGCAGAAAACAACTTTTCATCTTTGTGTGTATGGGTGAATCGTCCCAGAATCAACCTTTGTTCATCGCTTTACCAAAAGACTACACAACTAACCTAGACTGGAGCCAAGCATGCTGTGGGACATTGTTAAAACGTATGTTGAGGGTGTCATTTCGAAGGAAAGGACATTTGAAGAAGAAATGTAGAATAAAATATTGGTAACATAATAACACCATAGTCATTTATCAGTGAAAGCTATAGCCTGTCTTTACTTTCTAAAATTGTGTGGCGTTGCTTTCTACTGAGAACACCAGCGGATCAGTCAGTGTATGTTTGACTATACAGCTATGAGGTTAACTTTTTATCATTTCTTGTTATGGAACAACCGCGGCATCTTGTTTCTGCATGCCCGCAGGTGAGCCCTTCCAGTATTCTGCACTACCTGCCAAATTCCGTGGTTTCTATTACATAAGCAGATTGTTGGAATTATCTGAGCAATAAACCCTGGCATTCCAGAAATGTACTCTCTTATTTTAGTCTTTTAAAGTCCAGTTTTTTCTCATTGCTTAAACATAAAAAGAGGAAAAACCTGGCCACGAGCTCGTTTTTCATTTCGTTAACTTTGTATGACTTTATCCACTATTTCATTTGAAAATACCAAGTAAAAACAAAACACCGGATACCTCCATATCACGACACATGTATTTCATATCCCACCTTCACAACCTAGGTCAACTTTTTAGAAAAATCCAAGCAAGTATTTAGATATACCTGTGTATACTATCTGATCTGCAGCCAGCGTAGTTTCTGTGTTGAATTCACACTGAATGCATTGGCAGTGCGTATTCTAGTTCTTTCTTTCGAAGGGGCATTGATCGTCCCAACTGTGCAAATTCAAGGGACCATGAAGGACCTGTCTTGGGATATTTTATCATTTGTTCTTGTCTGGTAGTTTAAATGTTTTATTTTATGGAAATGATCAATTTGAAAGCTATAATTTCATTAAGGAAACCAGAAACTTTGGATTGAACATAAAACAAATACTACTTAAGGCTGTGGGAAACATTACAGAATGTGGTTGTTCACAAGTAACATGTGAGATTATTTCCCGAGAGATTGACATTGAAGTGACATGCAAACAGTGAAAATAGCAACAAAGTCATATAGTGGTGGGTATTCACAAGGTTAGGACAGGCATTTCACGCAGTTATCTGAGTTTCTAAATATATATATCTAAATTGTAATGTGTGAGTATTGCAGAATTTGAGGGAATGTGCATATAGCATTTACAATAAAGTATTCACAAGGAAAATTATTTTTCATTCAAATTAATGAAGAAAAAGCTGAAATTTCACAGTTTTTCTAACCCATGCCTGATAGCTTTAAATACTGGTTGCTCACAAATATGTCTACATGGGTAAAGATATAAACCACACAGCACCATCAATTCATTATCACATTTACTCTTTGGAAAGTTGGGTCACTGTGCAACAAATCAGTGATGTTCAGACATTCTCTTTAGATACATTCATATCCTTTTTCACATGAGGTTTAAAAGAAGTTAATATTTCTAAACATCAGTCTCCTCGCTTATGCCAAAATCTGTTCTTGTATGCACCACAGAGTAATTATTATGGTCAGTGCCCCAAATATACGTAAAGGAGAGGTAAATATATTTTGTACTATTCGGGTTCTTCACTTCATGCTACTGCCTCTTACTATGGCAGTTTTCAATTTCCTTCCATTCTGAACTCAGAAATTGTATGGAATGACAGTTGATTCTATTTTAATTTCCATTGTGTGCTGCACACTTTTTTCACAGCATTCACGTGGCTGAAGTTGTTGTTTAAACCCAGTATATCTTCATTTTTCTTCACATTGCTTACCTTTTCCTAATTTTGAGTATTGTTTCCTCTTCTCCACGGGCCTTGAAATAATTATATTTGCTGTCATCTAACTTATCTGCATGCTTCTGTCTACAGGGAGTGCAGAATTATTAGGCAAATGAGTATTTTGACCACATCATCCTCTTTATGCATGTTGTCTTACTCCAAGCTGTATAGGCTCGAAAGCCTACTACCAATTAAGCATATTAGGTGATGTGCATCTCTGTAATGAGAAGGGGTGTGGTCTAATGACATCAACACCCTATATCAGGTGTGCATAATTATTAGGCAACTTCCTTTCCTTTGGCAAAATGGGTGAAAAGAAGGACTTGACAGGCTCAGAAAAGTCAAAAATGGTGAGATATCTTGCAGAGGGATGCAGCACTCTTAAAATTGCAAAGCTTCTGAAGCGTGATCATCGAACAATCAAGCGTTTCATTCAAAATAGTCAACAGGGTCGCAAGAAGCGTGTGGAAAAACCAAGGCGCAAAATAACTGCCCATGAACTGAGAAAAGTCAAGCGTGCAGCTGCCACGATGCCACTTGCCACCAGTTTGGCCATATTTCAGAGCTGCAACATCACTGGAGTGCCCAAAAGCACAAGGTGTGCAATACTCAGAGACATGGCCAAAGTAAGAAAGGCTGAAAGACGACCACCACTGAACAAGACACACAAGCAGAAACGTCAAGACTGGGCCAAGAAATATCTCAAGACTGATTTTTCTAAGGTTTTATGGACTGATGAAATGAGAGTGAGTCTTGATGGGCCAGATGGATGGGCCCGTGGCTGGATTGGTAAAGGGCAGAGAGCTCCAGTCCGACTCAGACGCCAGCAAGGTGGAGGTGGAGTACTGGTTTGGGCTGGTATCTTCAAAGATGAGCTTGTGGGGCCTTTTCGGGTTGAGGATGGAGTCAAGCTCAACTCCCAGTCCTACTGCCAGTTCCTGGAAGACACCTTCTTCAAGCAGTGGTACAGGAAGAAGGCTGCATCCTTCAAGAAAAACATGATTTTCATGCAGGACAATGCTCCATCACACGCGTCCAAGTACTCCACAGCGTGGCTGGCAAGAAAGGGTATAAAAGAAGGAAATCTAATGACATGGCCTCCTTGTTCACCTGATCTGAACCCCATTGAGAACCTGTGGTCCATCATCAAATGTGAGATTTACAAGGAGGGAAAACAGTACACCTCTCTGAACAGTGTCTGGGAGGCTGTGGTTGCTGCTGCACGCAATGTTGATGGTGAACAGATCAAAACACTGACAGAATCCATGGATGGCAGGCTTTTGAGTGTCCTTGCAAAGAAAGGTGGCTATATTGGTCACTGATTTGTTTTTGTTTTGTTTTTGAATGTCAGAAATGTATATTTGTGAATGTTGAGATGTTTTATTGGTTTCACTGGTAATAATAAATAATTGAAATGGGTATATATTTTTTTTTGTTAAGTTGCCTAATAATTATGCACAGTGATAGTCACCTGCACACACAGATATCCCCCTAACATAGCTAAAACTAAAAACAAACTAAAAACTACTTCCAAAAATATTCAGCTTTGATATTAATGAGTTTTTTGGGTTCATTGAGAACATGGTTGTTGTTCAATAATAAAATTAATCCTCAAAAATACAACTTGCCTAATAATTCTGCACTCCCTGTATTCTCCAGCGAAACTTGTAACTATCTCTCAGAAGCGTTTGTTTCCTCTCAGCTCCCTTCACACTCACAATTCAATCAGTGCCCTTAGTTTCTGCTTCAATAAGTACATTGGGAAACAGATCACTGTAAATATTCTGCCCATGAAGGTTTTCCAATTGAAGTCACATTCAATGTTTATAAACACCTTCTGCTACTGTGAATCATGCTATAACTTCTTGCCTTACACAGTTTCATTGCTCCTATTCAACTACTCCACCCAGTTTTCCTGTTTTTGAGTATATGTTTGGGAAATGCAGAGGCATAATGGGGCTATTTTGGGAATCTTGCATAACCAGCATAACAGAAAATTCCCAAAACGATGTGAGTTTTGCCATCATGATTTCAATTGTGGCCTGGTCTAAGTGAGTTGTGCTAGGACCTCCTTTGTTTGGTGATTGGGCAAGCCACTGTGTGAATAATTACTATGGTTGGAAAGAATGAAGATTGTAATAAATCATTTATTTAAATGTTTTCACTGTCCGCATGTACTAAGATGAGGACAGTAGTCCAGACGTTTGAAGGAGAAAGAAAGACTTCATATTCTGTAGTGACTTAAGCTGGAACCATGCTGTTCAGAATTGTTCTTTAGATGGTGCTCAAAGGAATAAGACCAGGGATTCTGTAGATGGTAAGAGAGAGGGATAAATAAATACGTTATATTGTACTGTATATAGCATTTACTTTTGTTTAGCCATTTTGATATGTAGCGGAGGGTACCACCATTAATGAGAAGGAATTTAGGGCCAGATTTACAAGACCCTAGCGCAACTAGAGCGTCACCTGGAGGCGCTTTTCACTGCACTGTATTTACAAGGAGACGTTAAGCCACTTTTTGTGGCTTAACGCCTCCTTGTAAATATGGGCCCCTCTGACTCAGTGTTCTGCATCAGAGGGGTGTGCAATAGGTGTTGCTGTTGGCGTATCACCACAACACCCATTGCTTTTGATGCTGCCCCAGATTTACCAGGATTTGTAAATCTGAGGCAGCGCCAACATCTAACGCCACCCCTGGGTTAGCGGTAGCATGCCACAACAATGAGGAATACTTTTATTTCTCCTCGTTTTTTGTTCTTTCTATGTGTGCTGCGCTCTTCAGCACACATAGAAGGAACAAAAGACCACAAATGATTGTGTATGTGCAGGAAGGTGATAAACAATGATTCCAAAATGACACTTTGGTACTTCTATGTGTGCTGAATTCTGCAGCACACATAAAAGTGCCAAATCGCCAAAATAGATTGTTTATGTGCAGGAAGGGGCACCTTCCTGTACATAAACGAGCTATCCGCACAAAGCAGACACCCTTGCACTATGGTGCAAATATGCCTGCATTGCACAGGCAGCTTAATTCAGCACCGGCACAGGGGGAAACACAGGGGTACGTTGTATTCCTGTAAATATGGTGCATCCCTGCATTTCAAAAGTGGTGCAGTGCTGCTATTTTTGGTGTAGCACCGAGCTGCGCCTCTTTGTTGTAAATCTCGGCCTTGGTGCTTATTTGATTGGGTTTTTCTGACACTGTGGTTTTTGTATGATTTCCTGGCTGGATCTGAGTTTAAGGACTTTGCTACCGATTGACACTTTAAGAATGATTGACAATTTAACATCTAATGAGTTCCCTTTTATTCCTTTCCTTTCTTCTCTTACTTTGTAAGGGCTGCCACCCTCTCTTCTCTGTCATTGATCTTCTTTCACAAATAGAAGATGGGATACTAGGGGCCAGATGTAGGAAACTCCGGCATTGCGACTCGCAAATTGCGAGTCTGAGTGACTCGCAATTTGTGAGTCGTAATGCCGGATGCAGGATGGTGTCCCTGACACCATCTAAAAGTCGCAAGGGGGTCTCAAAGGCCCACCTCATTAATATTAATGAGGTGGTTCGCAATTTGCGACCCCCTTGCGAGTCGCAGCACTCACAGGGATGGTGGCCTGCTGGAGACAGCAGACCACCATGTCTGTGACTGCTTTTAAATAAAGCAGTTTTTTGTTTGTAATGCAGCCCGTTTTCCTTAAAGGAAAACGAGATGCATTACAAACGAAAAAATTAAACGTGTCAGCTTCATTTTTTCAGAGCAGGCAGTGGTCCATAGGACCACTGCCTGCTCTGAAAAAATGTTTTCAAGGCCATTCACAAAGGGGAAGGGTTCCCAAGGGGACCCCTTTTGCGAATGGGTTACCACCAGTGTGACACTGGTGGTAACTGCAATTGCTTTGCGACCGCATTCGTGGTCACAAAGCAATCTTACATCGCGCTGCGACTCGCAAATAGGAAGGGGAACACCCCTTCCTATTTGCGACTCGCAGTCCCATTTTGCGAGTCGATAACTAAGTTACCGACTCGCAAAATGGGAATGGGCATCGTGATGTGAGTTTTGTGCCTCACAAACAGCGATTTTCACTGTTTGCGAGGCGTAAAAGTCTTGCTGCATCTGGCCCTAGGTCCCCACTTGCTATCCTCCTTTTTCCCCACTGGAGATGACCTTCTCTGGATTTCATCCATTGACAGTCACACAGAAGTCAACAGACCTCTCTCCTCTCTGCCTCTTTTCTTGGTTGTGCTAACACCCTTTCTTCTTTTACTATTGCCCTCCCCCACACACAGTTTACAGATCTTCTATAGTTAACCTACGCAGGGCTTAGTACATTTCTTTTCGCTTCATGCATGTGCTCTTAACCTTTCACCTCAGAAGCTGTCACCTGCTTTGTTCCACATTGATAAATTACACCTATTCTGAGATTTTAGAGAAAAATTTGGATTTTTGGTGCTTACTATACCAAAATCTGCATATTACGGTAAGTACTGCATCTTTCCCCCTGTTAGATTGAGGCAGTTTTGACCTGAAAGGGTGCAGACCTCATTGCACCCTGTAAATAATGTGCGTGGAAAACTCTACAGAACAGATGTGTCAAAAGATTTTAGCCATTCTGTGTCTATGGGAAAATGTGTTCATAGAGATGGCCCACAGACTCCTGCAAAAACAGAGGTTTGCTCCAGGTCAGAACTCTCTGGCCCACTCATAGTCAAAGCTTTACAGCGAAGCATCTGTGGTATAATATCTACATAAGAGGAAGAGTACAGCACACCAGCATAGATTACTGATTAATCATCTAAAGCGCACTAATGTACGTAGAGGAGAGAGCGCTTGCATGGTGGTTTCACTCATTTACTTGCGAAAAGGTTGCGGTTATCTAATACCCCCAGCTGTGCAGTAATTGTTTAAATTATATGTTGCTGCACTCGGTTTCAGCAGGACTCTTAAACCAAGAAGACGCCGGGCCTACCCTGCAGAGACGTCTGCGCGTGGAAGTAAACAACCTTTTCCGTGTAATCTTCTTTAATCTGATCTGATTTGTGCTTTCCTCGGAATCTACTACTGCTTAAGAGTTAACTGTTTGTTGACTGAACGTTGTCTTAAACGACAACCATTAATGAGTTAAATGCAAGAAATCCCTAAAGTGAAAGGGCAGGTGAAGGGCGCAGGCGACGACCAAGCAAACGCCACCATCCCTCTCCTCCCGCCTCCCATTTGAAGAGGGTGTTGTTTTCCTCCTGTGGGGCGTAGGTTGGCCGATGACGCGTGAGTGGAATCAATACAGAGTCGCTAAGTGTATCCCAGGCCATCTGCCCATCTGCCACGCACCTTTAACTCACTCTGCTTCAGCCTACTGAAGGCTCCTGCTAGCTCCGACATCTCTGAGTTTAAAATCACCCAAGCAAATGACTCCACAGGGCGCCCATGTGTGGAGGAGTAAAGACAGCATCCCGGCCGACAGGTCTAAGGTCACTCACTGAAGAAAAATACATGTTCAATGTCCACCTCGCGGCAAGGACACTGAGGAGCTGTTTTGAACTGTCATTTAGAGTTTTTGATGCTAGAAACACGTGTTCCCAAGTTAAAATGTGTACCTGTGCCTGTTTACAAATACTTTTCGGATTATGTAAAGTAGTACTCTTGTACGACTGTGTAGGTACTCTTACATGGCTTTAGGAATTAGCCCTAAACATTTACAAAGGGAACATTCAGGAAATATTCATATACAAAAGGAGATGTTTCTTCTTTGTACTTTTAGTGATGAGGAGCTTGAAGTTTCGACCAAATCCACAAAGGCATGTAAGACTACATAAGTGAGAAGCCCATAGTATTGTTGCTTCCTAAACTAAAAAAAATGCTTTTGTAAATCGGACTCATTGACTTTGACAGATTCCTTGATGTAGTACAGCAGGAAGTTGGGATGTGTGCTGACGCTTGTAAAACATTTTGTAGTGCTAAATTACTGTTTTTGTCGAGCGGATTGATATTAAATATTACCCCTTGTAGCAAGAGTTAACAAGGTTGTAACTTAGGTTCTATCAAATTGGGTCAATAAAAAAACAAATGTGTGATTATTATTTGAAAATATGCCCTTTGTATTCGTGAGTGTGCACCTTACAGTTGGAAAGAACTGAATGGGTAAACGAAAAGTAAAATACATTTTTGGTACCCATGCCTGCACAGCATATAAAGAAACCCATTAGTTCACACCAACAAAATGTATTGCTTTCTAAGCAAGACTTATCAAAAACTGGATGCCGCAAGTGAATATTGGCGACTTACCACTTGGTTGATTGACAGACAAAAGGGTGACAGTAAGTGATTGTGATGTTAACAAAATTCTGCGGCCCCCACATGACGTGTAAGTCCTAGCAGCTGGGTGCTTCCTGTTCACAAAATGAAACATATATGCAGAGCCGGCTTTAACGCTGGTGGCGCCCTGTGCGACAGTGTGTTTTAGCACCCCCCACCCCATGACCACCTAGTCAGATTCACTCACTACCACCTGGCAAATGTGCCCCTCAACTCTCCATAGCCTATCTCACATACATTTGATTTGTTTTAAAGTTTAATAAGCTGGTAAAGGCTGACTTTACTAATCCACTCCGCTATCCACATAAAAAATAGATCTGTTCTTTGCAGCAGGCATATTAACCCTCTAGGCTACTTTATGTGGAGTCAAAACTGCCACTAGACAAAACTCCCATCTCTCTCCCTAGCAGGAACATTAATCACAAGAGGTATCTTGACATTTTAATTGCTTCTTGAAGGATGGACACACATGAACTTTTCAGCAGGTGCTTTTAAATCGCAGGTTTCGTTAGTTATTGCTAAACACAGCGCCCCCCTGTGGTCAGTGTCCCCAAGTCCAGGTCAGCACCTGGTTTGGCCGCACCGCTTGCACCGCCCTAAAGCCGGCCCTTCATCTATGTATCTCAAAATGTCCCATGTGATCCACAGTTTGCATTCACTCAGACTCCTGTATCATCGAGTGCTCGACAGAGCAGATTATTTGTACTATTTGGAGACAGACCTTATCCACTGTACAGCAACTCTGTTGTAGTCACAGTATGCTTACCGGACCACACAGGTCATCAGGGAGAGCACCAGTAAGGTCAGCCATGACTCTGGTTTGCTTCAAAGGATCACCAGACTATCCAGAAATTAAAGCAACCCTAATACTCAACACATAGGACCTCATTATAACATTGGCGGCAAATGCCGCCTACCGCCACGGCCGCCAACATACCGTCGCCGTGGCTACCAACCATCCACCAAAATATGCCAGTAGCTGGAATTGCGTCAGAAGGCTGGTGGAATTCCGGCTACGGTCATGGCGGCGGATGGCGCCACTCCAGCAAAACGCCGCCGACCGTATCATGAGACATGATACGGCCTGGCAGTCTTCTGCTGGTGGACGCTGCTGCTGGCAGCAGTGCCGCAACCTGTCTCCTGCCGGAGGACCCCCTGCAAGCAGGTAAGTCAGGTTCTCCAACAGGAGAGGGAGGTGGGGGGTGTTGTGTGTTTGTAGGGGTGTGTGTGACTATTTTTGTGTGCGTGCATGCGGGTGTGAGGTGTGTGTAATGCGTGTGTGCATGAATGGGCGTGAGTGTACGTGTATGTTGTGTTGTGTGATTGCGTGTGTGCTAGTATGTATGTTTGTGAGTGTTGCTGTGTGTGTGTATGAATGTATGCAGGCGTGGGTGAATGTGGGTATGCGTGTGTGCATGAGTGTGTATGTATGTGCATGTAGGTGTGTGTATGTCGGGGGGTCGGGAGGGGGAGGGTGGGAGGACTCTGGGGAGAGAGCAGGGGAGACCCCTACCGCTGTGGTTTTCGTGGTGTACAGAAGCCACAGAAACCATGTTGGTGGGCGGGGTCATAATGCCATCGGCGACTGTAGTGTCCAGCCCGGCGGTCGTTACCGCCGTGGTGGTCGGTGTGTTAAATTGGCAGTTTGGCTTTGGCCAAACCGCCAATGTCATAATAGTGGCGGTATGTACCACCAGCCTGTTGGAGGTTATACCACCACTATTACACAGACTCCCAGGGTCGTAATGACCCCCCCCCATAATTTCTTAAAATCACGTAGAGTAAATGGTTTAAAACATTGAAGGCAAAATGCTCCTGGGTTCTGTGCCATGCCATCAAGAATTGAAATATTTCAGTCTTTCATGAGAACTGCGTGTCAGGATCGATTTTTGTCTAGCGCACACCCCTGCCAGAACCAAGCTTCATGCAACACCTTCCATCTTCACACCCAGCACTATCTCCCCTACACCAGGCTTTCCTTTTCAGCCTTTTCTAATCACTGTATACGACAGGTGCTAGTATCATGCATCTTAATACAACTATTGTTCTGATCTATCATTTTGTGATAAAGAGAAAGCTTGATCAGTTTCCTGACACTTTTATGTCTGCATGTGGAAAATAGTCACTACTATCATACTAGCTGTAGCCAAATAGTTTATCACGTGCTTCAGAAGATACACAGAGTCCAGCCCTGCAGCTTAGAAAATGTGTGTTTTTATTGCATCTCGGTACTTGCTGACCTACAATTAAAATGCGAGCGAAAAACTGCACGTACAGGAATTTAAAGAAAAATAAGGAAGCTTAATAAAATATCTACATAGAAAATAAAATAAATCATAGCTCCGACTTCATGCAGGACTCGTCTTCCCTCCATCCAATGTCCTTCCTTCACACAGACTAAAACTTGGAAGCAGCCAAAAGGGAGATGTAAAGTAAAATATTGAGTAGCTTTAATTCTATTACTTGAAATAAATGCAACTTTAAGAGGGATATACCCAAAGAAAACAACAATTTTGACTTTTTGAAAGCGGGAACTCGGGCCTAAATTAGGAGATTGCCATTTATGTGTCTCTCTTACCTTGCTGTGACTCAGAAGCTGCCTAACAGTGAATGTTGTAGTGCGAGTGTGCAGCGGGCAGGAGGGAAGGAGCAATGCCGCTGAATGTTATGCTCCCTATGATCTTCACTGCTGCTAACAATAACTCCTCCTCCTCTTCCTCCTTGCTGCTGATGGCGATCTTAGTGGCACCCTTCTGTGCTCACGGGTCTGGTGCTGGACGATTCCCTCAGAGCAGTGACCAACCTATAAACTCACATTTCCCCTGTTGCCATGTTTTTATTGGCGATATGTCTGAAAGGTTGAACATTGAAGTCAATCAAAGAAACAAGTATTCAATAACAAATCCTGCAAAAGAACCCCTGAAGGTCACACTAAAGGTGGTTAAGTTCCCTCTTTTATTTTGAAAACAAGGTCCAAGTTAAATAATTTCCCCAGAATGTTTTAGTTCCCAGTCTAGCCCCACCACAACAATGATAGTTGGTATAATACAAAATATAACATGTCTCGATCAACTGGAGATTTAGATCCGATTTACACGTACATAAGTAATGCAACAGAAAGAGTGACAAAAAGGTGGAGTCTGGCTCTGCATACTTTCCCGAGATCGGAAAGACTCAGTTACTTCGAGGCTTTGTATTTATTGCTTAATCTGAACGAAATTGGGTAATGCATCTGAGAAATGAGCCACCTATTAAAAAATGATTACAGTTTCTGTAACAGGGAGCAGTAGAACAGAATCGATATATATTACTGAGAAAGAACCGGCACTAAAAAGGATTTGATTGGTTTGTAAGTAACTGTATTGTTCACTATTAGGTCAGAGCGTGGGTGAAAGTAGCTGCTTGCTCTGTCCAGTACCCCAACCACAAATGTCCACAGAGCATAGAGAATGCATCCAAAGAGCTGTCCATAAACTAAAACCTCAAGTTCTATCTCTCCTGCACTTTCACATGCCCAAAGAAAGTGGAGGAATGACTGGTGGCAATTTTCTCTGATAGCGCACCTTTCCCTGGCCTCATGGTGGTCTGTACAGACTGATGAGGGAACCTGAATATTTGCTGTGCTCTGCAGGTCGGGTGATGCACAGCAGTGTGGCGCCCCCTACTCTCACATCAAGGGAAGGCAAAAGACTGGTTGGTATGATGCCATGACACTAGGTTTATTTGTCATTGGAAGGCCACAAAGTGATACGGTGGTGAGTGGTGGAGGAGGCTCAGCAGGACACCAGGTATATTCGTCAAAGAATTCCAAGGGAAGGACCGATGGACGCCCTAAAGAGTAACTTTCTGAGGGAGGAGCCAGAGGGTAACAGGACACATAAGGCCAGCTTTATCAAAGGATTGCATTGACCTTAAATCACACAAGGTGACGCAAGAGGAACGCAATCCTTAAGTCAGATTTACCAAGCCATCTTGCATGGCCCTGCATAGCTTGGTAAATCTGGAGGAATGCAAGGCAGTGCAAATCACTACTGTGTGTTATTCTGAGCTGGGAAGGCATTACATGACTGGACCATGGGTGTTCCTACGCATCCACTAATGTATTTTGATGCATTCCTCAATTTATCAAGAAAACTAAAAATGCATCAAAATTGTATGCCTTCCCGATAGAGGCGCAACAAGGAGAAATCTCCCTGTTGTTTCCTCTTTCTAAATGTGCTGCATTCTATAATAGCATCTGATCATTTGGAAATTTGCCTGCAATTTAGCTAAAAGTTTTATGGTAGCAGACATTGGCCTGAGTTGATTTGTAATGCTATATCTCTCTATCTGCATCAACAATCTGGAATAATATTAATGCAGTAGATGTACACTTTTCAGGCAGGGCATTAATAATAAATGGAAACACAAGCTACTATAACTAGGCTATCAACATATATTAATTGATTGTATGCATTCTATTAAATATATTCATGAGTGTAGTACATAGCCTATATACTGCATATCAAAATAGCACTTATGGCTGGTTAATGTTATTATTAATTGATATTGTTTGTAAAACGATGTAAGACATAACTGCAAACTCTCAAAACAGTAGGCATTTTTCAGAAAGTCCTCAGCAGGTCCTAAAGTTAGATTTCTTGGGTAACCAGTAAACACAGACTAGTACACTGTAATCTGTCAAATGCTGATTGGTGCGTCCAGGGGTTGTGCCTCTGTTGTATCCAGGTGGACCCTAACATATCATACAATGGCTGTTTAAAAGTGTATGCAGCGGTTGCATATCTGTCTTCTCTGGGTGTAGTTCTTATAGCATAGTCCCTGCTGGACTTAATCTATTCAGATACTGTGCATTCTATGACATTCTCAACTTTAGGATAATGACCACTGGCAATATTGGTAGTCATGTGTGACCGTCTCGCTTCTCACACTTTACACATGATCTCATGTTTATAAGCAGCAATGTTTGGTGCACCATGTTTGAAGCACGTTTTGAGCCGCACAAACGTAACCAATCAACTCCCATGTATGCCAAAATATTCAGTGTGTTTATATGTTTATGCGCATGTAACATATACACTTAACAGGTTTTCACAATGTGTACCATCACTGAGAGAAGTTACAAGTTACAGCGTAGGTGTTGGTTATTTATATGACAATAAGAAGATAGCCTCGACTCCGTGCAGCAATGTGAGGCTGTTTAGTCTCTGGGGCAATGACGATGTAGTCAGTTTCACGTAGTTCTGATCTTAACTTTAGTAACAAGGCTAAGTGACAGCAAGCGGCCTACTGTAACCGGAGCAGGCCAAAAGAGGGGAGAAGGAACCTCTGCCTTTAGTTACTATAACCTCTTTGAGTTGAAATTTGTTTTGGATAAGATTTAGTACGGTATATGAAGTTTCGAAGCAAGAGCGAGAGGTTTCTGTTTGCTAACAAAATGGGACGACACCACGTGCTCAGTTCACAATGTGTTTACTCATTTGAAAGGAGGTTGAGTTCTCATTATGAACATGCTATGACACACGTTATTAAGGGGAGGATGGGAGGAGAGCGTGGCGCGCACATTGTTGTCTGCAGTCCAGAATGACAGCTTGAGGGGAACCAGCTATCATGTAACTAGATAGCAGAGAAAGGCCCACCAGTGGAGAGACATAACTAGAATGGTTAGAAGTATAGGACTGGCCACTTGGAATCTGAGAAGCTTCAATGGTTGCATGAAAAGATATAGGGCCCTTAGTTATCTAAGGCAACATGCATTTAATATTGCTTTTTTGCAGGAGAAGCATTTGACTGATACCGAAGGGGTAAAGTATGGGCAAAACAGAAAGGGCAATTGTACTCCTCCACATACACTTCTTATGCAATGGGAGTTTTATCCTGGATTGTGGTAGGCCTGGGTAAAATTTAAAGTATGCCAGCGTAATTCACGTGATTTATAGAATGTTGCATTGCACTTATTATGCAAACATCCCAAAATTACACTATTACAGCACACCACATGATTTGCACCATTTGTAGTAAAATGTTACTGTGAACATGCCATTAACAGTGCCATTCACGGTATCCTGAACGTAAGGGAACACAATTAGCTGTTGTTTGCATTGCTTTTGTTTGTACACTATTTTTTAGTGCAAATGCATCATTGCATCAATTTTTGAGAATTCATTGTATGATAAAATATAGTGCCAAATGTCAGATTTGCATTTTATGTGATTATGCAAGTTTTTGCCAAATCTTCACATAATTACATGTAAACAAATGGCACAGGTTTCTCATCCCCTAGAGAGTACCAAGGACTGACACCCACCCAAAATGCATACTGAATCAGTCAGCTCTGATGAAGTAATGATCCAGACACACTGTATAGAAGTGTGGAGGTAAGCCCACATGACTGGCAGAGAATTTCCTTGACACTCAACTACACATAATACGTGTAGCAGTTTGGATCGAATGTTAGTTTAGCCCTGAAAATCCAAATAGGTTGCTGTTAAAATAGATGCCCTTCAGATCATTCCCCCTTTTGATAGAAAGCAATGACACACTAAACACATCTTCCATACCAGCATGAAGACTGAAATATGCTACTTTCTGTCAAACATTAGACAGCTATTATACAGGTATTTTGAGGAAAACTATGATTTGACCTCCACTAGGAAAACAAGGGGAGGCATTGAAGGTGATAAAAAGGGGGAATCCATGTGCAAACTATATGGCATAAGTGACACCTTCAAGTTAATGTGACATGTAATGAAGAAAAATGTTAACAAATACAATAAAAAAGGGGACCATAAATGTGGCTGTCTGCAGGGGGGTTACAGGAAACCAAGAAAGACATGGAGACAGTCTGATTTCTTCACCGAAATAGACAGAAATTGCATTGTCAGGGGGATAAGTCTGAGAAAAGTCAGTCCTGGTTATTGAAAAGTGATCATCCGCCCCTTTGATCATGTCTTATAATAGAGCAAACAGAAGCCAAGCAATAACCAATATTAGTGTTAGTGAGGTTTTACAACAAAATTTAAGGTCCATGTCCAAGCGACTTTCAGTTATACAGAGATACCTAACAGCAGATGCATTAATAGACATACAACTTGCAAATCGTACTGAAGAATAGTTGCAAGAACTTTAAAAGGAGGCGTTAATAGAGGTTATTTGAAATATAACTAGGAAAAATTCCCTGGATAAATGGACCGTCCTCAGAATTTTATCCCCTCTTTTAGAAAAATTCTTGGAAATATAGAAAGAGGCCAAAACTGTAGTCAAATTACCCTTGACAGTAAGGGAGGCTGCAACAATATGTTATTTCCAGATATTGATCCTACGTTCCCAGGATCCTACAACCTCTCTCAATGATAGATGTAGACGTAAAGACCTTAGACAAGGCCCTGAATAACAGGTTGCTCTGAGGCTCAAGTGCATTGGTGCAAGAAGACCAATATTGTTTCATTCCAGGCCACAGTTCACTACTGAGCATCAAAAGACTTCCTCATGTTCTATGAGACAAAATGAGACAGAAGGCACACTATAAGTGCTTGATATTGAAAATGCATGTGACACTAGCCTCAGAAGTACATGTGGAAGGTTTTAAAAACAATGGAATTCAGTTTACATTTTCTGGGATGGACAAAACTACTGTGTGCAGAGCCTAAGGTGAGGGTTATATCAGGATCGTTAATACTAGAGAGGTGAATGATATTAAGGGGAAACTGACAGGGGTGCCCATTGTCACAGCTCGTATTTACCATGGTGATCGAACAACTACCACTTAGAATGAGGAATTTGCCATGGGAGTGGTGCATATGAACAGGAGACATGGAACAAATGATACTGATGTATACTGATGACAATCAGATTTAAGTCAGCAAGCTTAAAAGGTCGCTCAGTATACTATTACAAGAGTAGGTAAGATTTGGCAATGCCTCTTTCCTACGCACTAATAACGAAAAGAGAGTTATGTTTCCCTTGGAAAAGTTAGCAAGAGTAAAGAGCATGGATCATCATTTCACTGGTATCTGTTGGAAAATAGACAGTCTTGGATATCTGGGTAGCTAAGTTCAACACTCCTTGGAGAAACAAAATGCCTATAACATGGGAAGAGTGAGTAGGGTACTAAGGGAACAGTGAGTGGGGCACAGTTCAGGCACACATTTCCCCTGTCAACGATGGGCAGGATTGCAGTGGCAAAGATAGTGTTTCTTCCCCGGTGTTTATATGTTCTCCAAAACCCACCATGCTCCACCCAAGTCCATGTGTAAAGAACTGGATAGTTTATTGATATTGTTTGTATGGGGTAGGAAAAGAAGTAGAAATGGTATGGCAGAGAAAAGGGCAATCTTGGACTGCATGACATATAGCCTTATTTCGTGCCCGCACAGATGTAACATGCTGCAAAGTGTTGTGGGGACGCAGATAACTAGGAAGTTAGATTAAATAAGGCTAATAGGTAGATTACTAGGAGTAGATAAGTTGTGCTAATACTGATGCAAGGTGGGAGTGTGTCCAATTAAAATCCATGCATAGTTTGCTGAACAACAGCAGTAAGGGAAACAGCACTGCAAAAGCTGTGTGAGCATCCCGGTTCTCTAGCAACCTAGCTATCTGATAGCTACAGCCATTCAGGTGTCTTAGCAGAGATGCGTTCCTGGCACAGTGGATGTAGGGAGGACATGTGGAGTAAGATAATGACAATTTCAGGATGCAAACTAACCCCCAAGATGCTAAGGAGGGGATCCCATGAGAGGTCCTCCACCGGCCCTAAGTGTGCAGAGCAGGAGGTCACATTTTTGCACATGATCTGGACTTGTAGCACAGTAATAAAATACTAGAGACAAATCACAATAACAATAAAACAGTCATAGGAGTCAATATAAAGAGCATGATAAGAAATGGGTTTAATTGTGGAGAGGGGTGAAACCTTTTTCAAGCAGTAACCACAACTCTTCTCAGGGTGAAGTCACAAGCAAACCCTGAATTAACCTGTGCTCAACCATCGGGTAGCTTGCCACAAAGCAGTAAGGCTTAATTCAAAAGCAATGTGTAAAATATTTCATACCGTAAACACAACACAAAATGACCACACACCAATTTAGAAAAATAGAGATACATTTAACCCCTTTGCTGCCAGGCCTTTTCCCCCTCAGGTGCTAGGCCTTTTTTTTAAATTTGGGGCAGTTCGTGTTAAGGCCCTCATAACTTTTGTTCACATAAGCTACCCACGCCAAATTTGCGTTCTTTGTTTTACAACATCCTAGGGATTTTGGAGGTACCCAGAATTTGTGGGTTCCCCTGAAGGAGACCATGAAATTAGCCAAAACACAGCGAAAATTAGTTTGGTTTTTTTTAAAAAGGGAAAAAAGTGCTGCAGAAGAAGGCTTGTCGTTTTTTCCCCTGAAAATTGCATCAACAAAGAGTTTGCAGTGCTAAAATCACCATCTTCCCAGATTTCAGGAACAGGCAGGCTTGAATCAGAAAACCCAATTTTTCAACACAAGATTGTCATTTTACTGGGACATACCCCATTTTTACTATTTTTTGTGCTTTCAGCCTCCTTCCAGTTAGTGACAGAAATGGATGTGAAACCAATACTGGATCCCGGACAGCTAAACATTTCTGAAAAGTAGACAAATTTCTGAACTCAGCAAGGGGTAATTTGTGTAGATCCTACACGGCTTTCATACACAAAACAACAGCTGAAATGAAAACTATTGAAATTGAGGTGAAAAAAACAGCCATTTGTCTCCACATTTTATTCTGTAACTTTTTCCTGCGATGTCAGATTTTTCAAAGGAATATAGCGTTACATCTGCTGGACTCTTCTGGTTGTAGGAATATACAGGGTTTGTAGGTTCATCAAGAATCCTAGGTACCCAGAGCCAATAAATGAGCTGCACCTTGTAATGGATTTTCATTCTATACCGGCTATACAGCAATTCATTTGCTCAAATATAAAGAGTCAAACATAGGTATCAAGAAAACCTTTCTATTTCCAAAATGGGCACAAGATAAGGTGTTGAGAAGCAGTGGTTATTTGCACATCTCTGAATTTTGGGGTGCCCATACTAGCCTGTGAATTGCAGGGCATTTCTCAAATAGATGTCTTTTTTACACACTGTCTTACATGTGGAAGGAAAAAATGTAGATAAAGACAAGTGACATTAACACTTGTTTTGCTATTCTGTGTTCCCCCGAGTCTCCCGAAAAAAAGGTACCTCACTTGCGTGGGTAGGCCTAATGCTCGCGACAGGAAACGCAACATTAACACATCACATTTTCACATTGAAATCTGACATGTTTTTTGCAAAGTGCCTAGCCTGGGATTTTGGCCTCTATCTCAGCCAGCACCTAGGGAAACCTACCAAAACTAGACACCTAGGGTAATCTAAGATGGGGTGACTTGTGGGGCTCTCACCAGGTTCTGTTACCCAGAATCCTTTGCAAACCTCAAAATTTGGCAAACAAACACTTTTTCCTCTCATTTCGGTGACAGAAAGTTCTGGTATCTGAGAGGAGCCACAAATTTCCTTCCACCCAGCGTTCCCCCAAGTATCCCGATACAAATTGTACCTCACTTGTGTGGGTAGGCCTAGCGCCCGCGACAGGAAATGCCCCAAAACACAATGTGGACACGTCACATTTTCCCAAAGAAAACAGCTGTTGTTTGCAAAGTGCTTAGCTGTGGATTTTGGACTCTAGCTCAGCTGGCTCGTAGGGAAACCTATCAAACCTATGCATTTTTGAAAACTAGAGACCTAGGGGAATCCAAGATGGAGTGACTTGTGGGGCTCTCACCAGGTTCTGTTACCCAGAATCCTTTGCAAACCTCAAAATTTGGCCAAAAAAACACTTTTTCCTCTCATTTTGTTGACAGAAAGTTCCGGAATCTGAGAGGAGTCAGACATTTCCTTCCACCCAGCGTTCCCTCAAGTCTCCCGATAAAAATGGTACCTCACTTGTGTGGGTAGGCCTAGCGCCCACAACAGGAAATGCCCCAAAACATAACATGGACACATCACATTTTCCCAAAGAAAACAGAGCTATCTCAGTGGTATCTCAGCCGGCACCTAGGGAAACCTACCAAACCTGCGGATTTTTGAGAACTAGACACCTAGGGGAATCCAAGATGGGGTGACTTGTGGGGCTCTCACCAGGTTCTGTTACCCAGAATCCTTTGCAAACCTCCAACTTTGGCCAAAAAAACACCTTTTCCACACATTTCAGTGACAGAAAGTTCTGGAATCTGAGAGGAGCCACACATTTCCTTCCACCCAGCATTCCCCTAAGTCTCCCAATAAAAATGGTACCTCACTTTTGTGGGTAGGCCTAGCGCCCGCAACAGGAAATGGCCCAAAACACAATGTAGACACATCACATTTTCCCAAAGAAAACAGAGCTATCTCAGAGGTATCTCAGCCGGCACCTAGGGAATGCAGAGGGTGGGGGTGTAAATGTATGCGGAGGGTGGGGGGGTGTGCATGAATGCAGAGGGTATGTGTGTGCATGAATGCGGAGGGTGAGGGTGTGTATGGATATCGAGGGGTTGCATATGCACGCAAGCGAGTGGGGGTGCATGTCTGTTTGTGTGCGAGCAAATAGGGGTGCAAGTCTGTGTACAGTGAGTGAGGGTGCATGTCTGTTTGTGTGTGGTTGGGTGGGGGTATCTGTCTGTATGTGTGCGGTTGGGTCGGGTGTCTATGTATGCGTGCGGTGGGGTGGGTGTGTGTGTCCGGAAGTGTGTGGACGAGTGGGGGTGTGTGTCAGGAAGTATGTGGGCGAGTAAGGGGTGTGTCTGCAAGTGTGTGGATGTGTCGGGGTGCATGTGCTGTCGCCGGGTGCATTACTGCCAAGGTTTTTGTGGCGGGGCGACTGCCAGGAAAAGCCTGGTGGTTTGCTGCCACGTAATACGGCAGGCAGTCTTAGCCATGCTGCTGCAACAGAGGAGCTCATCGCTGGCCACGCCGGTCTGACCACACCAGCGGGACTGGAGGCGTTGTGGTGGTTTGGCTTTGGCCAAACTGCCGAACTCATAATGCGGTGGACTTTACTGCTGGGTCCGGGGCGGTAAGACTGCCACCGCGAGTGTGGAGGTCTCAAGACCACTACACTCATAATGAGGGCCTAAGTGTGGCTCCAAATCTGAGAGTGTGTGTATAAAGATGTTGATATTTCTCATTGGATCCCCAAGGGATTAAATATATCCTTTGAAGAGGCTAAAGATTGCAATATTATAAAGACAACAAAAGCACAACGGCAATAACAACAATGATAATAATAATAATTATTATTATAATAATAATAATAATAATAATAATAATGCATTTGCTGTAAGATAGCCAAGAACACTGCATTTTTGTGGTTTTTAAGTACTCTAACAACATGTGTTACTGTTCAGTTTAATAAATGTAAACATGGTATGGCAGTACAGCAAGTCGGATAAAACTGATAATGCAATAAAACAGTAAAACAAGCATGATGTACCAGTTTTATTGTTCAGTGGAACAGATCCAACATACACAATGTGATGCTGCTTCACAGGCTACAACAGCCATTATGGCAATGTATATACCCTCTGTATTTAGTATACATTTGTCAGTTTCAGGACATGAGTGACACTAACTTTAGACCAGTGTTTTGTAAGGTGCAATGAGGAGATAATATACTGCATTATACAAAGTAGAGTAGCCCCAAAGATAAATAATCAGGATATTGCAATATCCTGATTATATTCAGTAGTGGTGCTTTATGCAATATATCAAACCTCTATAAAAAAGATTGGTTGACACTAATCGTTCAATTAAACACCCTGGAAATCACTTTTGTCACACACGATGTTACAATTCATTTGTGCAAGTGTGAAGTTTTACCACAGAACACAAGTTTAAAACACATTTATGAAAGAGCAGTGAGAACTCTACAGGATCCCTGTTAGATTACTAAAAGAACCACAGTAATCAGCACTACAGCTACCCATACCTTTGAGTATTAAAAAATAACTTTATTCACAATAGAGAGGCAGCCAATGCCTAATGCAGTATGCAAGTTACCTCATTTTATTGTATGTGGAGAAACTTTCACTTTGTGTGATACTGCGAGTCTAGTATACAAGTGATGTCTAGGCAAGAGACGCAGGAGGGAAAAAGAAGACGTTTAGACAGATTTCCAATCCATATTTTGTACATGATGTGACAGGCAAGATAATTAAACAACGGAAGTACAGTGTGTGCTCGATGATAGTTTTTCCCTACTTTCAGTAGTTTTATTCACTTCTGCTGGCAATAATTCCAGTTTGCCTCTCCCTGCTTACACCTGGTGGTGCCCTATAGTGAGTCATTTTATAGATGACTTTTCTTTACCACAGATAGAGACATTTATGTGCTGATTCACAAGAATTAGGCTGCACATTTGTAATGGGCATAATATCTGTTGCAAAAGTGTGGATTTTCTATTTATAGTCACAGCTCCCAATACATTATCGTCTTCTGCTCCATGCTTTGCAAAACAGCAAGTGTGCAGACTCCCACTCGCCTGTTGCGCACTGTGAGTATGATGCTAGGAGTCTGTTGATGTCAGGAGGCCCTCCCACATATTGATGTTTCCAGTGGGAGTGTTCTGAATTGTAAGGGGCTTAAAAGGATCATAGATGCCTTTGCCTACTGTTGGACCTGGCTTTTTGACAGGGACATCCCCAAACTTTTTGCCTCCTTCCTCCTATTTTTTCTGACCTGCTGTTGTTGGCTTTTGACCTCTGAGCACTTTACCACTGCTAACCAGTGCTAAAGTGCATATGCTCTCTGTGTAAATTGTACTATTGATTGGTTTATCCATGATTGACTATTTAATTTACCTATAAGTCCCTAGTAGAGTGCACTACATGTGCCTAGGGCATGTAGATTAACTGCTACTAGTGGGCCTGCAGCACTGGTTGTGCCACCCACCTCAGTAGCCCCTTAATCTTGTCTCAGGCCTGCCATTGCAAGGCCTGTGTGTGCAGTTTCACTGCCACTTCGACTTGGCATTTAAAAGTACTTGCCAAGCCTAGAACTCCCCTTTTTCTACATATAAGTCATCCCTAATGTGTGCCCTAGGTAACCCCTAGAGCAGGGTGCTGTGTAGGTAAAAGGCAGGACATGTACCTGTGTAGTTATATGTCCTGGTAGTGTAAAACTCCTAAATTCGTTTTTACACTACTGTGAGGCCTGCTCCCTTCATAGGCTAACATTGGGGCTGCCCTCATACACTGTTGAAGTGGCAGCTGCTGATCTGAAAGGAGCAGGAAGGTCATATTTAGTATGGCCAGAATGGTAATACAAAATCCTGCTGACTGGTGAAGTCGGATTTAATATTACTATTCTAGAAATGCCACTTTTAGAAAGTGAGCATTTCTTTGCACTAAAATCTTGTTGTGCCCTGCAATCCACGTCTGGCTAGGTTTAGTTGACAGCTCCTTGTGCATTCACTCAGACACACCCCAAACACAGGGTACTCAGCCTCACTTGCATACATCTGCATTTTGAATGGGTCTTCCTGGGCTGGGAGGGTGGAGGACCTGCCCTCACACAAAGGACTGCCACACCCCCTACTGGGACTCTGGCAGACGGGATTGAGCTGAAAGGGAACTTGGTGCATTTCTTAGAGACTCTTTGAAGTCACCCCCACTTCAAAGGCACAACTTAGTATAAAACAGGGCCTCTGCCCTACCTCATCAGACACTTGCTGGAGAAGAAACCTGAACCAGAAACTACATCCTGCCAAGAAGAACTGCCTGGCTGCTCAAAGGACTCACCTGTCTGCTTTCTCCAAAGGACTGCTGTCTTGCTGTTGCCCTGCTGCCTTGCTGAACTCTTGTCTGGCTGTGAAAGTGCTCTCCAAGGGCTTGGATAGAGCTTGCCTCCTGTTCCTTGAAGTCTCAGGACCAAAAAGACTTCTTCCTTTCACGTGGACGCTCCGTGCGCCGAAAATTTCGACGCACAGCTTGTTTCGCGGCGAGAAAAACGCCGCACACCGACGCTGATCAACGCGACGCCCTCGGGACGATCGAGACTTCGACGCACAACCTCGCAAGGACAAAGCCGCCCGACTTCCAAGGAGAAATCGACGCGACGCCTACCGTGAGTGCGAAACTTTGACGCACGGCCTCGCAAGGACAACGCCGCCCGACTTCCAAGGAGAAATCGACGCGACGCCTGCCGTGAGACCAAAATTTCGACGCACGGCCTCGCAAGGTCAACGCCGCCCGACTTCCAAGGAGAAATCGACGCGACGCCTACCGTGAGATCGAAACTTCGACGCGCAGCCCCGCAGAACGACGCGCAGCCGGAAAATAAGCAGGAGAATCCACACACAGACCCGGGACATCTGGTAATCCTCGCGATCCACAAAAAGAGACTGTCTGCGCGCCGGAAAACGACGCCCGACTTCCCCGCGTGGAAAAGAACGACGCAAGTCTGTGTGTGCTGAGCGGAAAACGACGCACACACCCCTTTTTCCACGCATCTCTTCTCCTGTGGCCCTCTGAGGAGATTTCCCACCAGAAACCAGGTACTCTGTGCTTGAAAGACACTTTATTGCTATTTAAAGACTTAAAGACTCTTAATATCACTTTTCAGTGATATCTTTACAAATTCGTATTGCAACTTTGATCGTTTTGACCTACAATTATCCAGATAAATATTCTATATTTTTCTAAACACTGTGTGGTGTATTTTTGTGGTGTTATACTATGGTGTTGTATGATTTATTGCACAAATGCTTTACACATTGCCTTCTAAGTTAAGCCTGACTGCTCGTGCCAAGCTACCGGAGGGTGAGCACAGGCTGATTTTGGATTGTGTGTGACTTACCCTGACTAGAGTGAGGGTTCTTGCTTGGACAGAGGGCAACCTATCTGCCAACCAAAAACCCCATTTCTAACATTGGTGATCAGCGGTGAGGATAGGACTTGTGTTTGTGCAGTGACATACAGTAGCTAAGTATTTCACTACCTACCCACAGTTGAAGGTCAACTTGATTTTTTATCTCTTTTTTGACTTTTGGTCTCTGATGTCCTCCTGGATATACTATTGATATTTTGGACTTTGGATTTTGGTTTTTGCTGGTAAGATCCTATCAGAATGGGATCGCTTACCTACTTATTCTTTTTGCCTACTGACCACCTCACTAAGGCTGACCTAAGGAAGCTTTGCAGAGAATGTGGCCTTCCTGTAGCAAAGAGATCTACTAAAGCAGAGATGCTACATGCCTACATAGTCTGGGAGGAAGACAGATGGGCAGAGAGAGAGGCAGCAAGAAACCAAATGACTAAGTACCCCTCAGAGGAGGAGGAGGACGACTCAGATGAGGAAAGAGACCCAGTGAAAAAAGAATGGCTCATGGCTCAAGCACGGTGGATGGAAGAGCTAGATGAGTTTATTGAAAGGGCTGAGGCAGCAAGTCTCTTAGCCCTGGAAGAAGAAAAGATTGCAGCTCAAGAGCTGAGCTGTAAAGAGCTGAAACTGGAGGCCGGAAGGGCTGAGTCCAGTTCAGATGGTGGCAGCAAAAATCTTGCATCTAGTACTGCTGAAGAAGGGCACAAGCCCAGAGATGTGGTACCCAACTTGAAGAAGAGAGTTGACACACCCCAGGCGGTTCAAGGGTATGAGGTAGTTCCCGTTATGCACAGGGTCCCTGAGAAGGATTGGGGAACTGGCACAGGGAGTCATATTCCTACTGGGGGGAGGGACACTTTACTGACTCTAGCAGAGAGTGACAGAGAAAAGGGTTCCCCCCTGGTGGACGTCCTGGATATAGAGTGTAGAGACATCCCAGAAGAGTTTGGGTTGAGTGTCAGGGACAGACTGAAACTGTCTCACCAGTCTCAAGAGGGTGATGTAGAGTGCTTTTCCAAGGCTGAGTTACTAGGTGGTTGGGTGAAGGGTACTGTGGTTAATACATGTGAAGGGCAGAGTGATGTAATTGCTGGAGAGCATATGTCTGGTCCTTATTTTCCAGAGCTACGCCAACACCAGGTGGAGTGTGAGTTCTCTGACCCCAGGGAACTTACAGTGGAGGCAGACTTTTGGGTGAGTACCAGAGAGTCTGAAGAGGCATTTGGGGGTGCTCCTGAAGGGAGTGGTCTAGGTGGTTCCCGACCAAGTGAGGTGGGAGAGGATTGTAGTGTCCCAGGTAGGTCTCAGAGCCTAACCTGTACCGTAGGGCCACCTTTTGAGGGAAGCCCCGCAGTGTCAGAAGAACTTGGGGGGATGACTGTAGACAGCATCCCAACAGTTCTGGTGTCTCGCAGTACCACTCCTAGTGAGGGGGTGCAGAAGTCCAGACATAGGGTTGAGAGGGGGTGGCAGACCCCAGTGGAGGATCTTGAAAGTCAGGGGTCAGCTCTGAGAGCAGAGCCCCCCAGGAATGACCCAGGTGAGACCGTTTCTGGTTTGGGGGAAACCCAGACTCTGCCGGATGGGCAGAGGTCGGGAGACCTGCGCCAACCAGACTCTTGTGTGGCCCTTGGGGACGGCGTGTCCCTTGTGGGGGGTGAGAGTGCCCCCCAGGAAGTCCTGGCATGCCAGGCAAAGATTCAACCTCAGGGTGGTGACTCTGGGTTGGATAACCGGGTTCAGAGGTTAAACTTTGACCTGGTGGGGGGTAGATGTGCCCCCCAGAAAGTCCTGGAATGCCAGGCAATGGCTCAACCTCAGGGTGGTGACTCTGGGTTGGCTTACCAGGTGAAGAGGTCAAACTCTGACCTGGTGGGGGGTAGGTGTGCCCCCCAGAAAGTCCTGGCGTGCCAGGCAGTTGTCCAACCTCAGGGTGTCGACTCTGGGTTGGATGGCCAGGTTCAGAGGTTAAACTCTGACCTGGTGGGAGGTAGGTGTGCCTCCCAGAAAGTCCTGGGGTGCCAGGCAATTGCCCAACCTCAGGGTGGTGACTCTGGGTTGGCTAACCCGGTTCAGAGGTCAAACTCTGACCTGGTGGGGGGTAGGTGTGCCCCCCAGAAAGTCCTGGTATACCAGGCAATGGTTCAACCTCAGGGTGGTGACCCTGGGTTGGAGAACCAGGCTCAGAGGTTAAACTCTGACCTGGTGGGAGGTAGGTGTGCCTCCCTGAAAGTCCTGGCCTGCCAGGCAATGGTTCAACCTCAGGGTGGTGACTCTGGGTTGGATATCCAGGTTCAGAGGTTAACCTCTGACCTGGTGGGGGGTAGGTGTGCCCCCCAGAAAGCCCTGGTGTACCAGGCAGTTGTCCAACCTCAGGATGGTGACCCTAGGTTGGAGAACCAGGTTCAGAGGTTAAACTCTGACCTGGTGGAGGGTCAGTGTGCCCTCCAGGAAGTCCTGGCGTGCCAGGCGATTGTTCTACTTCAGGGTGGTAACTCTGAGTTGAATGGCCCAGTTCAGAGGTTAAACTCTGACCTGGTGGAGGGTCAGTGTGCCCTCCAGGAAGTCCTGGCGTGCCAGGCAATTGTTCAACCTCAGAGTGCTGACTCTGGGTTGGATACCCAGGTTCAGAGGTTAAACTCTGACCTGGTGGGAGGTAGGTGTGCCTTCCAAGAAGCCCTGCTGTGCCAGGCAATTGTCCAACCTCAGGGTGTTGACTCTGGGTTGGATGACCAGGTTCAGAGGTTAAACTCTGACCTGGTGGGGGGTAGGTGTGCCCCCCAGAAAGTCCTGGCGTGCCAGGCAATTGCCCAACCTCAGGGTGGTGACCCTGGGTTGGGGAACCAGGCTCAGAGGTTAAACTCTGACCTGGTGGGAGGTAGGTGTGCCTCCCAGAAAGTCCTGGTGCGCCAGGCAACTGTTCAACTTCAGGGTGGTGACTCTGAGTTGAATGGTCAGGTGCAGAGGTTAAACTCTGACCTGGTGGAGGGTCAGTGTGCCCTCCAGGAAGTCCTGGTGTGCCAGGCAATTGTTCAACTTCAGGGTGGTGACTCTGAGTTGAATGGTCAGGTGCAGAGGTTAAACTCTGACCTGGTGGAGGGTCAGTGTGCCCTCCAGGAAGTCCTGGCGTGCCAGGCAATTGTTCAACTTCAGGGTGGTAACTCTGAGTTGAATGGGCAGGTGCAGAGGTTAAACTCTGACCTGGTGGGGGGTAGGTGTGCCTCCCAGGAAGTCCTGGTTTGCCAGGCGGTGATCCAGTCTGAGGGTACAGACCCTGGGCTGGAAGACCAGGTTCAGGGTGTCCCCCCGGACCTGGAGGGAGGGGCTACTGATAACAGTGCCCCTACCATGTTGTCTTCTGAGGAGGCCACTCCTAGTTGGAGGGTGCTGGACCCCAGAAGGGAGGGCAGGGGGAGGGAAGCCTCACCCCGGGCCCTAGTCCAACCTGAAGGTACAGACCCCAGGTTGGAGGGCCAGTGGCAGGTTAACAGCCCTGCACTGGTGGAGGAATGGTACAGGGCGACTTCTGTAAGCCCCCTGGCCATGTTGGACTCTGGGGGTACCGCTCCGGGAGGGAGGGTACAAAGCCCCAGAGGGGAGGACCAGGTTCAGGCTGTCATCCCTGACCTGGTGGAAGGGAGAGTGGTTAAAGGGTGCCCAGCACCTGGGGCTACCGCCCCCCACTCTCCACAGCCACAGTGGTTGGAGAGCTTTGAGAGGCCTGGGGCCCGGCTCTCATCCCTGGCAGCTGTCAGTAATCACTGTGGCTTGCTGTCCGGGTGGACAGAGTTATCCCTGGGGAGGGGACAAGTGTCACACCCCAGGGGTAGAGTGGGCAACACCACTATGTTGGTCATGGGGGTACTATCCTGCTCCTGGGATACATCTGTGAGCAAAGTAAGGTTAGGTGCTGCACAGATGGGATCCGCAGGAAAGGAGAAAGGTTCCCCATGGATGGGCTTAATGGGCCCTGAGAGTATGGACAGAGGGACCCAATGGGAGTCAAGAAGGCGAAGAACTGGAGCATGCCCCTGCTGTTGTGGGCCTGGGTCCTTGTTCTGTCGCCTCAAACAGGGAAGTACATCAGGATAGTGATTGTTCTCCCCTGGCTTTAGGCTGGTGGGGGGTCATGTTGGACCTGGCTTTTTGACAGGGACATCCCCAAACTTTTTGCCTCCTTCCTCCTATTTTTTCTGACCTGCTGTTGTTGGCTTTTGACCTCTGAGCACTTTACCACTGCTAACCAGTGCTAAAGTGCATATGCTCTCTGTGTAAATTGTACTATTGATTGGTTTATCCATGATTGACTATTTAATTTACCTATAAGTCCCTAGTAGAGTGCACTACATGTGCCTAGGGCATGTAGATTAACTGCTACTAGTGGGCATGCAGCACTGGTTGTGCCACCCACCTCAGTAGCCCCTTAATCTTGTCTCAGGCCTGCCATTGCAAGGCCTGTGTGTGCAGTTTCACTGCCACTTCGACTTGGCATTTAAAAGTACTTGCCAAGCCTAGAACTCCCCTTTTTCTACATATAAGTCATCCCTAATGTGTGCCCTAGGTAACCCCTAGAGCAGGGTGCTGTGTAGGTAAAAGGCAGGACATGTACCTGTGTAGTTATATGTCCTGGTAGTGTAAAACTCCTAAATTCGTTTTTACACTACTGTGAGGCCTGCTCCCTTCATAGGCTAACATTGGGGCTGCCCTCATACACTGTTGAAGTGGCAGCTGCTGATCTGAAAGGAGCAGGAAGGTCATATTTAGTATGGCCAGAATGGTAATACAAAATCCTGCTGACTGGTGAAGTCGGATTTAATATTACTATTCTAGAAATGCCACTTTTAGAAAGTGAGCATTTCTTTGCACTAAAATCTTGTTGTGCCCTGCAATCCACGTCTGGCTAGGTTTAGTTGACAGCTCCTTGTGCATTCACTCAGACACACCCCAAACACAGGGTACTCAGCCTCACTTGCATACATCTGCATTTTGAATGGGTCTTCCTGGGCTGGGAGGGTGGAGGACCTGCCCTCACACAAAGGACTGCCACACCCCCTACTGGGACTCTGGCAGACGGGATTGAGCTGAAAGGGAACTTGGTGCATTTCTTAGAGACTCTTTGAAGTCACCCCCACTTCAAAGGCACAACTTAGTATAAAACAGGGCCTCTGCCCTACCTCATCAGACACTTGCTGGAGAAGAAACCTGAACCAGAAACTACATCCTGCCAAGAAGAACTGCCTGGCTGCTCAAAGGACTCACCTGTCTGCTTTCTCCAAAGGACTGCTGTCTTGCTGTTGCCCTGCTGCCTTGCTGAACTCTTGTCTGGCTGTGAAAGTGCTCTCCAAGGGCTTGGATAGAGCTTGCCTCCTGTTCCTTGAAGTCTCAGGACCAAAAAGACTTCTTCCTTTCACGTGGACGCTCCGTGCGCCGAAAATTTCGACGCACAGCTTGTTTCGCGGCGAGAAAAACGCCGCACACCGACGCTGATCAACGCGACGCCCTCGGGACGATCGAGACTTCGACGCACAACCTCGCAAGGACAAAGCCGCCCGACTTCCAAGGAGAAATCGACGCGACGCCTACCGTGAGTGCGAAACTTTGACGCACGGCCTCGCAAGGACAACGCCGCCCGACTTCCAAGGAGAAATCGACGCGACGCCTGCCGTGAGACCAAAATTTCGACGCACGGCCTCGCAAGGTCAACGCCGCCCGACTTCCAAGGAGAAATCGACGCGACGCCTACCGTGAGATCGAAACTTCGACGCGCAGCCCCGCAGAACGACGCGCAGCCGGAAAATAAGCAGGAGAATCCACACACAGACCCGGGACATCTGGTAATCCTCGCGATCCACAAAAAGAGACTGTCTGCACGCCGGAAAACGACGCCCGACTTCCCCGCGTGGAAAAGAACGACGCAAGTCTGTGTGTGCTGAGCGGAAAACGACGCACACACCCCTTTTTCCACGCATCTCTTCTCCTGTGGCCCTCTGAGGAGATTTCCCACCAGAAACCAGGTACTCTGTGCTTGAAAGACACTTTATTGCTATTTAAAGACTTAAAGACTCTTAATATCACTTTTCAGTGATATCTTTACAAATTCGTACTGCAACTTTGATCGTTTTGACCTACAATTATCCAGATAAATATTCTATATTTTTCTAAACACTGTGTGGTGTATTTTTGTGGTGTTATACTATGGTGTTGTATGATTTATTGCACAAATGCTTTACACATTGCCTTCTAAGTTAAGCCTGACTGCTCGTGCCAAGCTACCGGAGGGTGAGCACAGGCTGATTTTGGATTGTGTGTGACTTACCCTGACTAGAGTGAGGGTTCTTGCTTGGACAGAGGGCAACCTATCTGCCAACCAAAAACCCCATTTCTAACACCTACTTTATAATATTACATTATATTTACACTGGGTATGGCAATGTACGTCTTCACCCCCAACTCTGCTGTGTTGTTACAAGTCGTTTGCCTATGTGCCCCCAAACTATTCACTTACCTGTTATTCGTGAATGTTTTGCCGAAGGGCCCAATTACTTTACGAAAATCCCTTTTGCTTTTGTTGTATTTGGGTTTTATTTATTATGATGATGTGCTTCTGGATCATATGTTCCTATAAAATGCCGTGTATTGCTTTGACTTCAAAGTTTTCTATATCACAGTCCGGGGCCTGCCACCCTAGCACAGTGTTCTGTGCTGAGGGGGCCCTCTGAAGCTCGCACCCCTTCTTCCCCCGACGCGCACTGCGGGGGCTGCTGTGGCCTTTGTTACACCATTGGTAAACTGGTATACCTGCCCGGCCTGCAGGATAAGGGAAATCTACTAGATGTGGACAGGACTGGCTGTGGCACACAAACGTGCATGCATGTGTAGAACGTACTACATGACCAACAATACAGTCATGGTACTCAGAACTGTTTTGTCCCCTGTCTGCATTGCAATATCTCAGTTGTGTCGCCTGTCTGCATTACAACATCTGCTGCAGCAAGCCATGTGCCTGTTCAGGGCTGCAGTAGAGGAACTAGAGGTTCATCAGACCCAAATCAGAGTCAGCCTTCCTTGTAACGAGGCATGCGCCTACCACACCTCTAGGCACGGGAAATTGCGCACAAAATGCACTGAAAGTGTTTTGTAAATAAATGAAATCTCCCGAGGCTTACCTACTGAAGAGCGGGACAAATTGTTTAGGAATAAGAAGATAACTAGGCCATTGGGTGACACTCAGAAGATTTAGTGCAAAACAATAATATTAGACAAACAAGGTATGCGAGTTGCTCCGACCATTTGTGCCAGAAATGTCGGTCCAAATGAAATAATGTTTTCATAAAAACAGATTTGAAGCTATCCATCAAAATTAGGCACATGCGAGTTTTCAATTTGTTACACTTATTTTACATAATTCCCCAAATGATGCAATTATGCCAAGTCATGCGATTATGCCACCTGCACTCCAAAATTCAAGAATGTGACTTTAGGAACAACATAGAAGGCCAAAACACACGTGGCTGTCATAGTTGGTTCATGTGTTATTGGCGCTATTTTTGTAGTGCAAAATGTGTTCAAATAGATGTAGTGGGTATTTCGGGCTATGGCCAATGGTCACCTTTTCATTTAATCTAATTATACATAATTTCTCATAATCTTTCTGAAATTCAGCGTTTCCGGTCGCAGTGCTTATTCAGGCAATAGTGTTCCATACTGTGGCCCATATTTATACTTTTTTGCGCCGCATTTGCGTCATTTTTTGACGCAAAACGGCGCAAACTTACAAAATACAATTATATTGCGTAAATTTGCGCCGCTTTCGCGTGAAATAGCGGCGCAAATGCGGCCCTAAAAAAGTATAACATACGAGCCTAAATTTCAGATTCCTTTTTATAGATGCTTGTTTTTAGATTAGAGGCAAACGGCTTCAGTGACGCAGAGAGCTGTGGAGACCTTGTGATATTGTTAGTACGCATGGTTTGTGATGAAGCCAGAGACGTTTTCCCGCCTTGTGCCTGTAATGCACAGCTCTGCCGTTGTTCCCTTCTTTCTATCGCGCCACTCCCCCTTCTGGCATTGCACTTCACTCCCATGTTTCACACTTTTTCTCGCGCTCCTCATGTATTCCATTTCAGTGGATGCATGTGACAGGCAGAGCCTGCTGCTCGTCAAGGTTTTTTGTATATCTTCTATGAATTCTCAGCCCCTAGCACTGAGACTTGCTGTGAGGTTTTAAATAATCCGTGACATCTATTTTGGGATTTTACAGTTATATTTGTTACAGGTGATACTCACAGTTTCTTCAGCTGATGCACTACCAATGTATAGTAAAAGACCCTTTCAAAATCAAGATATTGTGAGACTTTTTGGGTACTGTGTTTTTAGTATTTTACATTATACATGTACGTAGTTATCAAACAGGCCTTCGTAAATGAAGTGCAACGTCTCAGGTATAGTCAGACATTTTTCTTATTGTATTTTCTTATTTCTTTCCTTACTTAGCTTCTATTTGTTCAGTGCTTGCATGCCACTTGCTGCTCACTTCAGGGCGCTTGATTTAAATGGTATGACAGTCCTTGGTGACAATGGTTTCGGTCCTGACGTGTGGCTGCGCAGGAGGTTAGCGACCAGTGAGGTTTGCTGTCGCGGGGAAATGAGCGCGATAGATCAGTGCTGCCAGCCTTGTTTCAGGCAAGGGCCCAGGTTGGCCGTCATCGGGACCCGTATGCTTTCTCAAGGTGTTTCAGTGATCCCGCATGACACTGTATTGGACCGTGATCTGCAGAGCCTGCACAGAGGGCAAAACAGGGCAATACCCTTACTATAAAGTCAGGAACATGTATGAATGAACATGGGCAAGCATAATGTGTTTGTCAATGCTCCCTTAAGTGGCGGCCATGTTATGAGACAGAAGGGTTGAGGGTCACAGAGCCTGGGAGCTTCTCATAGACTTCTCCTTGCACAGGAAAGAAAGTGGATGTGTGGTAGTCCGAGCCTCAGAACCATAACCCGCCCCCTACATATACAATCAAGTGCCATCTGCTGTACTTTATGAGGCTATTGAGAGACACTGCGCAGTTCTGTGACCATATAGAGGAATGAGGCCAAAGGTGGAGTTCCTTTTAAGGTCACGAAACTCGAAGGTAATTTGCAATATTTTTTTAATGTACAGCACATAGTATTTTATTTCTTGTAATATATGGTCAAGCCATAACTGTTTCTACAAACGTTTTAAATCTTTGACGTCTTGCTCTTTCATATAAAATAGATTTTAAGGTTACAGACAAGAAGAATAAAAACTGAACCTGTAGTGTGAAAATAATACACCAAAAAGCATTTAGTAATCTGTTACAGAAAGATTTTAGATTCGCCCTAATCTAAATAAGATTAAAAAAATGCTGTCGCTCAGAATAATTAGAAAGATGCACAGAGTCCGGCTTTCCTGTAATGACCAGGTGTATGCATAAAATAAGCATGCTGCCATACATTTCTCATTTCTGCTAATCACTGTTCATTTTAGAAAAAAACAGATGAGAAGACTGAAAAGCCAGCTCTCCTTTTTGTGTGTGCTGATGGCTTTGGCAGACATTGTGAAGTCATGACTCAATTGAAATAAGTTATTGCTGTTGAGAAGCTCTGTAATTTTCTTAATACAGGTAACTTGAGAAGACCCAGATTGACTGTAAAAAGCAAATTAGAGTCTGCCTTTTATACAGAGATTATAGAATTCCACGTATTATATAGCATTTGCAATGACTGCTTGGCTATTTGCCATTATTGTGATACGTTGCTTATGTCTCCCAGTACTTAGTACTTATTTTGCTAACCATATAAAGATGAAAGGCTGATGCTGTTCTGCTATGCTTGAAATTAAACCTACGAGTTATGTTCATATCTTAGAGATACATACGTTGATGAGTTATTTGACACGTTTTTATCAGGCTTAATTGTTAATCCGAAAAGATGACGCAAGCGCAAGTAAAAGCTGGGAAGGAAAGAGGAAGGGGCTTCATGAATGCAGACATACAGTACTGGAGAAGTAGCAATACCCCTGACCTGCTGTACTAGTGGCAGGGATGGTGAAGTGATTTTCAATGCTTTGGGTAAAATAATATTTTGCCTGCTGTGGCACTCTACACACGCTGCAAAAAAGGCAATATTTATGACCTTGTGGGGGAATTTTTCAGCACCAAAAGTGGTGTGGTAGGGTTGCTGTTTTAAGACACTATTTGATAGCATTAACCCTGCCTGGCGGTGAGGGCAGAGGTACACACCAAATCAGAGTTTCAGAAATCTCAGAAAGCTGAGGAATAGGCAAACTAGGGGAATGGAGACAAAATATACTTTAAAAAAACAAAAAAACAAATGAAGTCTTACATTTTCATTGATTTTTTCCAAAAAGAAACCTAAGACCCAATGTGCAATTCACAGTTGAAAACTAGGGCAGTTTGCACACTGACTGGTTTTCAAAATGTGAATGCAAATTGCAATGCTACCTGTGTATTAATAATTGATATTGTAAACAGAGGGTTGCCATACAGCTAGCCTAATGAATATTAATTAAGCATGTCACAATTTGTGACCCTTCATTATTGTCACTCCAGGGATGGAGGACAGCAAACCCTAATTCCTGCAATTGCTTTCCCAAACGAGGAGCCGTATATTTTTATTAGCAACCCGCCTCCTTTAAAGGGATAGGGGCTGATTTTTAAAAACAATAAACCATGTTTGGAAACATATCTCTAGAAAGGTGGTGATCCTGTAGACTACCACCTGCACCTCACAAGGCTCCCTAATACGATTCCTAAAGGGGATGGTGTCCCATGTGTACAGCTTTCTGTTGCAAATCAGTTACTACTCCAATTCAAGGGTGTTTTTTCATCCTTGGCGTGGTCTCTCCTAACTTTTTGCCTCTGTTTCCCAGGTTGTTGATTTGTGCTGGACTCTGATTTTGCTGTTTTTATTTATTCAGGACACTTTACCACTGCTAACCAGTGCTAAAGTGCAAGTCTTCCTTTTCAAAATGTGTATGTTATTGTTTTATCCACGATTGGCATATTTGATTTATTAGTAAGTCCCTAGTACAGTGCACTAGAGGTGCCCAGGGCCTGTAAATCAAATGCTACTAGTGGGCCTGCAGCATAAGTAGCTCTGTAATCATGTCTGAGACCTGCCACTGCAGTGTCTGTGTGTGCCGTTTTTAACTGTAAATTCGACTTGGCAAGTGTACCCACTTACCAGGCCTAAACCTTCCCTTTTCCTACATGTCAAACACCCTAAGGTAGGCCATAGGCAGCCCCAAGGGCAGGGTGCAGTGTGTGGTTAAGATAGGACATATAGTAATGTGTTTTATATGTCCAAACAGTGAAATATTGCTAAATTAATTTTTCACTGTTGCAAGGCCTGTCCCTCTCATAGGTTAACATGGGGGCTACCTTTA
Organism: Pleurodeles waltl; assembly: GCF_031143425.1. Lineage (NCBI taxonomy): Eukaryota > Metazoa > Chordata > Amphibia > Caudata > Salamandridae > Pleurodeles > Pleurodeles waltl. The sequence goes on along the minus strand of NC_090436.1, from coordinate 831,285,452 downwards.
AATCTGATTAAAGTGTAGATTCCCTTTGGGCGCGGATGGACATGTGGAGTTTAGGGGTCTCTGAGCTCACAATTTAAAAATACATCTTTTAGTAAAGTTGATTTTAAGATTGTGGGTTTGAAAATGCCACTTTTAGAAAGTGAGCATTTTCTTGTTGTACCATTTCTGTGACTCTGCCTGTTTGTGGATTCCCTGTCTGGGTCAGTTTGACACCTGGGCTGGTTGCACCTCAAACTAGACAGTGACACAAAGGGAGCTGGGGTGTAGTCTGCATTTCCTGATGAGCCTTCTGTGCTAGGAGGGAGAGGAAGAGTGGTCACTTACACCTGAAAGGGCTGTGCCTGCCCTCACACAATTCAATCTCCATCCCCCTGGTGAGTGTCTGGGGCCTGGCCTGGGCAAGGCAGGATTTCACAATCAAGAGAGACTTTGCTTTGAAGTAGGCCTACTTCAAAGGAGAAAATGGGTATAAGAAGGGCACCCAAAACCACAGACCTTAGAACACGTCTGGGAACCAAGAGCCTGGAGAAGAGCTGAAGAGCTGAGGAAGAAGAGCTGCCCTGCCTGTGATTGTGCTTTGTGGAGCTATCCTGCAGTTGCTGCTTCTGCCAGAGTAAGAGGGCAAAGACTGGACTTTGTGTGCCTTCCATCTTGTGAAGATCTCCAAGGGCTTGATTTAGAGCTTGCCTCCTGTTGTTTGAAGCCTCAGGGACTTCTCTCTGCCAGCACCTGGAGTCTCTGGATAGACTCCTACTCTGCCAGGTTGTGCCTGGGACCCTGAAAAGAGAAGGTGGCAGCGTAAGAGGAAGAAATCCACGCACAGAATGCTGTGCGGGGAAAAGATCAACGTGACTCCGAACTGCGGCTGAAAAATCAACGCACCGCTGGCTTCGCGGCTGAAAATTGACACTCGCCTGCAACGCGGCCGAAGAATCAACGCACGGAGCTGGAGAAACGAGGCGCAGCATCGCTGACGAAGGCTGCGGAGATCACAACTCGTGCTGCGTGGTTTTCGGATCATCGTGCGTCTGGATTGCCGACGTAGACACCGCTGGGCGTGTAAAAAGAACGCAAGACCTGCCCGGGCCTGAGAGTGCTGACCGGATCGATGCATCGCTCTCCTAATGAGAGAAGAAACGATGCACCCGACCCGATGCAAGGCCTCGCTCGTGAGCGAAATTGAGGCATCGCAAGTCCTTTTTGACACACACTCACCTGTGCGGTGTTATTTTTGACGCACCCAAATTACATTTTCACGCTAACAGCATTAGTGTGTGTTTAAAACTACTTGAAGACTTTTTTTTGCTTTTTAATTGATGACTTATGTTTTGTGGATTTTTGTCATTTTGGTCTTGTTTTGTTTAGATAAATATTTCCTATTTTTCTAAACCTGTGTTGTGTCATTTTGTAGTGATTTCATTAGGTTACTGTGTGTTGGTACAAATACTTCACACCTAGCACTCTGAAGTTAAGGCTACTGCTTGTGCCAAGCTACCAAGGGGGTAAGCAGGGGTTAGCTGAGGGTGATTCTCTCTTACCCTGAATAGAGTGAGGGTCCTTGCTTGGACAGGAGGTAACCTGACTGCCAACCAAAGACCCCATTTCTAACAAAGGGTCAAACTATTTAGTGGCTTACTTTTGTCCTTGTGATTACACACCAATTATGAATTCCTTTCTGAATTAGTAATAGAAAGGGGTCACCCTGTGTTTAATTTGTGCAAAAATAAGTGCCAGCCCAAAACTATTTTCCCTGGAGGCATTATGAGTAGGAGGGAAGTCTTATCTGCAGCAGTAGAAGCATTACTATCTGGAATCTCCCAGCTCTTCTAACTGCCTGCCCGTTTATAGTTCAGTCAGCCTTGCTTGTGAGCACCATGCACCCTGGCCAGGCGAGAAAGCAATAGACCTACTGCTATTTCGGTTGTGGTTCATTGAAATTGAAGAAAGATTATCAATCCATTGAATTGGTGAATAATCACTGTATTGATTATTCTTCCATTTCTTTGACATTTGGAGATAAAAGAAGGACTTGTCTGTTGCTCTGTTATGTAAAAGGGAGCTGCAGATCAGAACTTAAACAGTGCAGGAGGTTTTATGAGCCTCAGTGCTCTTAAATGTATGCCAGATTTGGCCAACAGCACATATTAACCACTGGGAATACACCTTTCAATCTCCCTCATATCTGCAAATTGGAAAGGCTCGCAAAGCTCTTTTACAAGTTGTAAAAATATGTCTGACTCATGACAGGGAATGATTCATTCTAAAAGGTCCTTTTGCTGTAAAGAACCCCCATTTAATTTTGTGAATCACAGGGTTTGCGACCACAAGAGGGCATTATACATTTGTCTCTGGATCATAACAGAGGTCCCAATTCATAAAAGTACGCATGCTTGTAGGTGTAGCTAGTTTAGTGACTAGTGAACTTAGTAGAGACAGACCAAAAACTCTAGGACCTCAAAATACATCTGTTGGTTTCCCCATACTATTGATTTAGAGAAGCAAGAATGATCTTATTTGTTAAAGGGTCCATCCACAGAAAATAAATAAACAATTATCTTCACACATATTGCATCACTTACGCTCAACAACAAACATTCAATAGTGTTGCTTTGATTGATGACATCTGTTTGTGTTTTCAGACACATTGAGGCATCATTCAAGGAATGGACCATTTAAAGTAGCTGTTTGTGTTTGCCGTAAGACTGCTTTTTAACAAGCTGCAGCCTCAACACTTAATAGTGAGTATTTAATAATAATGTTTTGTGGCCTGTATTTGGGGTCATTGATGTGGGATCTCAATTCATGCAATATCAGGCAGGGCAACTAAGTAAGGTGTGCACAACTGGATGTTACTGCCATCTGTTGTGATGTGTATGTTTTCAGTAGGATACTGGCAAGGCAAACTCAGCCTTCCTCCCTTCCTCCGGCGGTTGGTAAATTGAGGAATGTTAAACTGGATAATAATAACACTTGTGTTAGACCTGGCATCCTGGCCATGATTTCCCCCTGTCTTTTTGCCTCTGACTCCTGTATTTTTGACTTTGTGCTGGATTTCTTTTTTGCTGGTTTTGGTACTCTGGGCATTTTACCACTGCTGATCTGTGCTAAAGTGCAAGTGCTCCCTGTGTAAATTGTGATTACGATTGGTTGTCCATGATTGGCATATTTAATTTACTAGTGAGTCCCTAGTACAGTGTACTATGTGTTCCCATGGCCGGTACATAAAATGCTACTAGTGGGCCTGTAGCACTGATTGTGCCACCCCCCTCTGAGTAGCCCTATAAACATGTCTCAAACCTGCCATTGCAGTGTCTACGTGTGCAGTTTTAATTTGCCATGTCGGCTTGGCAAGTGCACCCACTTGCCAGGCCCAAACCTTCCCTTTTAGTACTTGTAAGGCACCCCTGAAGTAGTCCCAGGTAGCCCCATGGGCAGGGTGCAGTGTATTTAAGAGGTAGGACATGTACTTGTCTGTTTTACATGTCCTAATAGCGAGATAATACCCAATTCAGTTTTCACTATTGCAAGGCCTATCTCTCCCATAGTTTAACATGGGGAGTGCCTTGAAATATCGCTTAAGTGTCATTTCCCATTAGGAGCAGATAGAGATATAGAGTTTGGGGTTTCTAAACTCACAATTTAAAAATACATCTTTTAGTGAAGGTGGTCTTTAGCTCGTGTGTTTGAAAATGCTACTTTTTGAAATTTGGCATTTTCTTGCTTAAGCATTTTGTGCCTCTGTCTAGCTGTGGAACACATGTCTGGGTCAGGCTGACAGTTGGGCTCGCTGTGAATTCACTCTAGACAGTATCACAAAGGGAGCTGGGGTGTGCCCTGCATATCTTGATGGGTTCTCCTGGGCTACAGCTTTAGGAGGAGCTGACACTTGGGCCTGAATAGCGTTGTGCATGTCCTTACTCAATCTTTTCTCCAACCCCCAGAGTATGTCTGGGACCAGGGCAGGAAAGGCAGGGTCTGGTGCACTACAAAGAATTTCCTTTGAAGTTTGACAACTTCAAAGGCAGAAATGAGTACAAGTATTGGTCCCCAAACCCCAGACTTTTAGAACACTACTGGATCAACTGGAGACTCTGCCAAGAAGAAGAGCCGAAGAGCTGTGAGGAGTAGTACTGCCCTTTTGCTGTGTGTGCTTTGCTGGGTTGGCCTGCAGTTGCTGCTTCTGCTTTGGAGAGGACAAAGACTGGACTTTGCTGGTTATCCTGCTTGTGAAGTTTTAGACTGAGCTTTCCTCCTGTTAAGAAGTCTCACAGACATTGAATACTTCACCTGCCCACCGCTGTGTTCTCTTGCTAACCCTGACTTGCCAAGAGGTTCCCACTCCAGTTCCTGGGCCCTTATGAGTGAAGTCTGCCCTAAAACAAGAAGAACCAGACACATCAACTCGGGCGACTCCAGAACCAGCACTGCTGCCCGACTCCTTGCCTCTGCCTTCCCCCGAAGCCATGGTCCCTGCTGAAGTGTGATGACTGCTACCAACACCGCAGGCCCGATGCCCCCGCAGCACCTCTAAAGTCCCACAACATCAGTCCTGAGTGCCGTGTCATCAACGTCCGTGACACCTGACTCTGCTGCAGCGCCAGTGGCCCCATGGTGTGACCACGCCTCAGCGAGGTCACCTATCAGGTTTTGACCCGCTGGACTCATCGGCCCCACTGGATTGTAAGGAACCAATACCTCGCCACTGACGCCGCCTCAACTCCACTGCCTCTGAGAGGAACTGACGCCTCACCTCCTCTGGGTAGTAGTAAGGAACCGACATCTCACCTCCTGTGCAGCAGTATGGAACCAATGCCACACCGGCTCCAGTGTCTCCCCATCTCCACGACTCTTGTGCCACGTCTTTGCCTCGTTTCTAAGGTTCTGTACCTGGAGTCTGTGTGACTCTGTGACCGGCACTGCACACCCTCGTGAGTGGCATCGGATTGTTGAGAATGACTCTGTCAAGGTGCTGTGATAGCACTAGTTGGAGCTATTTTGTTTCTAAGCGCTGTATTGGGTTTTAATCTTTAAAAATTCATATCTTTGCTTGGGTATGTTGGATTTTTGTCATTTTGGTCTGCTATTTTTCTAAGCTGGTGTGTTGTCCATTTGTAGTGTTTTCACTGTGTTACTCTGTGTGGGTACAAATATTTAATACATTGCCTCTGAGATTAGCCTGACTGCTTGTGCCAAGCTACCAAGTGGATGAGCGGGGTTATTTTAGGAGTATGACCCCCTTACCCTGACTAGATTGAGGATCACTACTTGTGCAGGGTAAACTGACTGCCAACTAGAGACCTCATTTCTAACTACGTGCTATTTATAGTACTTATAAATGACAAACGTGGTCTATGAGGCAGTATTAAAATATTTATTATTATGCTATGTTATTCGAAGCTTGTGGGCATGTTATTTAATTTGCACTACCCATATATTGGAGAAATTACATCAGAGGATTTAGCATAGATCAGATCAGCTATCTCTATATATAATATGTTACCAGTCTCATGCATGCCGGTAGAGAGTCATGTCAAATCGAACAAATTGAATAACATATTTGCACGGGACCTCTGTGCAATGGCATATTTACTACGCTGAATACGCTCCATTAACCGCTTGAGTGCGGGCGTCGGCCACTGGCCGACGCCCACACACCCTCCCTGGTGCGGGTCACGACCAGTGGCCGACACCAGGAAGGGCATTAATAAATCCTCGGGTGCGTCGCGCCCGAGGATTTATTATTTTTTTTTTTTACTACCCCCGGGAGACACGGAAGCTACTGTGTCTCCCCCCGCCCCCCACCCGCCCCTTTGTGACGTCAGCGCGCCGCGAGGCGCGCTGACGTTGCAAAGGTGTTTTCCCCATGAAAGCAGGAAGCAGCCTTGCGGCCGCTTCCTGCTTTCATGGGGAAAACGGCCTTTTACACGTTCGGGAAGGCCTTGTAAGAAAGGGGAGACACTCCCCTTTCTTACGAGGCCTTCCTGAAAGTGTTTCCTGGCCCCCGGTCGCATCTGTGCTGCGATCGGGGGCCAGGAAACACTTTCAGGTTTCAGGTTCAGAAGGCCTCGTAAGAAAGGGGAGAGTCTCCCCTTTCTTACGAGGCCTTCTGAAATTGTTTCTGGCCCCCGATCGCAGCACAGCTGCGATCGGGGGGGCCAGGAAACATTTTGAAAAGGCCTCGTAAGAAAGGGGAGACTCTCCCCTTTCTTACGAGGCCTTCTGAAACTGTTTCTGGCCCCCGATCGCAGCTGTGCTGCGATCGGGGGCCAGAAACAATTTCAGAAGGCCTCGTAAGAAAGGGGAGAGTCTCCCCTTTCTTACGAGGCCTTCTGAAACGGTTTCCTGGCCCCCGATCGCAGCACAGCTGCGATCGGTGGCCAGGAAACCCCACTAGACACCAGGGATTTCACTTTTGGGGGGCGGCCCCCCCGGAAAACGGGCCGCCCCCCCCCCAGCATAATTTTTTTTATTAAAAAACAGGTAGGTGCCCCCCAGGGGATTTTTTTTTTTTTCAAAAAAAATAAAAATAAATAAAAAATGAAATGACAGGGGGTCGCCCGTGGGCAGGGTGACCCCCTGTGGGGGCAATTTTTTTTTTAGATGTTGTAGGGTTTCCCTGGGGGCCATTTTGGCCATACAGCAACTAAAAAAAATATATATGTATATATCTATATATATATATATCTATGTAGATAGATATATCTAGGTACATGGATATATCTATAGATATATCTATGTAGAGATATATATATATATATATTTTTTCTTTCTGTTTTAGCAAGAGAAAACCGCACTCTGTCGTTGTGCCAAAAATACCTTAACTTTTAATACATTAGTGAGATCATAAACAAACAAACAGGAATCCCCGATTCCTGTTTGTTTGTTTATGATCTCACTAATGTATTAAAAGTTAAGGTATTTTTGGCACAATGACAGAGTGCGGTTTTCTCTTGCTAAAACAGAAAGAGAATCTTGTTCTTTGAAAATATGGTTGTCCTGCCTCAAACCAGCACCACCGGAGAATTAAGTGCGCCGTAACACACAGATCAGGACATCTTTTCTTTTATATATATATATATATATAGGTAGATCTGTATCAAAGAGATTTATAAAGCGCGCTACTCACCTGTGAGGGTCTCAAGGCGCTGCGGTGGGGGGGGGACAGGGGGAGGGAAAGGGGCTAGGAGGTTCACTGTTCAAAAAGCCAGGTTTTGAGGCTCTTCCTGAAAAGAAGTAGGTTTTGGGTCTTGCGAATGTGGGTTGTGAGTGCGTTCCAGGTTTTGGGTGCAATGTAGGAGAAGGATCTGCCCCCGGTGGTGGTGTGTTTGATGCGGGGGACAGAGGCGAGAGAGAGGTCAGCTGAGCGGACGTTTCGTGTGGGGGTGTGGAAGGTGACTCTCGTTGAGGTAGGCAGGGCCTGTGTTGTGGAGTGATTTGTGTGCGAGGATGAGGATCTTGAAGGTGATCCTTTTGTCAATGGGGAGCCAGTGGAGGGATTTGAGGTGTGGAGAGATGTGTTTGTGTCGGCGGAGGTCGAGGATGAGTCGTGCTGCGGAGTTCTGGATGCGTGTAGTTTGCACTTGAGTTTTAGAGTGGTGCCGGCGTAGAGGGCGTTTCCGTAATCAAGCCTGCTGCTGATGAGTGCGTGAGTGACAGTTTTTCTGGTCTCTGTGGGGATCCATTTGAATGTTTTTCAGTATACGGAGTTTGTTGAAGCATGAGGAGGTAAGAGCGTTGATTTGTTGGGTCATAGAGAGGGAGGAGGCTAGGATGATGCTGAGGTTGCGTGCGTAGTTGGCGGGGGTGGGTGCAGGGCCTAGCGTGGTGGGCCACCATGGGGGGTCCCAGGTGTTTTTGTGTGGGCCAAAGAGGATTATTTCGGTTTTGCTTGAGTTGAGTTTCAGGTGGTTGGCTGTCATATATACATCACTTTTGTCAATATGTGTGTGGTTTCCCTGGGGGGAAAAGGGTCCGACTTGTCTAGTGGCAGTTTTAGTGCCATAAAGAAGCGCAGAAGGTTTATATGCCTACTGCAAAGAGCACATCTGTATTTTATGTAAATAGCTGAGTACATTAGTAAAGTCTATGGAGAGATGAAGGGCACTTTTGCTGGGTGGTAATGAGGGAATCCGAGGAGGAGGGAGTGGGAGCACCAATAATGATTGTTGGACTGGGCGCAGGAGGTGCTAAAGACTGTGACGAATGGTATGTGACAAGGTGTTTTTTGAGTGTCTTGAAAGTACGTGCTGATTGAGGGAAGAAGCGCAGGTAAGGTGGCCTCTACTGTTGCACGTTTCTCACACACACCATCGATTTTGTGACTGTCTACGTAGGCTAGTGTTTTAGAGCAACAGTTTAGCCAATAGCAGAGATGGCATCTTGATGGATGACTGCTGCCTGCACTTGGGTTATAGAGGACCGCTCTGACATAGGATCAGAGACTGAGACATCAGATACTGAGACAGCATCTGAGGGATAGGACAATGGCACAGACTCTGGGAGTGATTTTTCAGTCAGAGGAGTCCCATTCGAAAACTCCTCTTCCAGTACATTATGAGGGAGGTGATGAGGACAGTCCTGCTGTCCCTTCGCAAGCTGTTCGTGCAACTGGGTAATAGTGGGTTAGGCCAACCCGGAGAGCAGGTGAATGCGGCGGCAAGCAGAGAGAGAGTGCTCTCTTGGGAGCTCACCAATTTAGTTCAGCCCCAAATTCCACCACCCAAATCATATTGTGGAGACATCAAAATTGTCTATGGCAAAACAAACTGGTTTTGTAAGGCAGGCACCTGTGTTTTTGGTCCTGGATTCGGCGGCCATATAGAGAAACACACTAAACCCAAACATTTCTGGAAACTAGACATTCGGGGGAGTCCACAGAGGTGTGACTTGTGTGGATTCCCCAAAGTTTTCTTACCCAGAATACCCTGCAAAGCTGAAATGTTGAAAAAAAACTCTATTTTTCTCGCATTTCTGTCACACAAACTACAGGAATATGCTGGGATCCACAACATTCCTACCACCCAGTGACTCCTCACCTGTCCTGATAAAAACACTACCCCACTTGAGTGCCTACACCTAGTGCCTGTGTCAGGAATGGATCACCCCAGGGTCAACAGCTGCCTCACGTAAGGACCAACATTGACCGTTGTGTGATCTATTCCTGTCGCAGGCACCAGGCCTAACCACACAAGTGAGGTGTCATATTTATCGGGAGACTTGGGGGAACGCTGGGTGGAAGGAAATTTGTGGCTCCTCTCAGATTCCAGAACTTTCTGTCACCGAAATGTGAGGAAAACGTGGTATTTTAGCCACATTTTGAGGTTTGCAAAGGATTCTGGGTAACAGAACCTGGTCCGAGCCCCACAAGTCACCTCATCTTGGATTCCCCTGGGTTTCTAGTTTTCAAAAATGTGCTGGTTTGCTAGGTTTCCCCAGGTGCCGGCTGAGCTAGAGGCCAAATTCCACAGGTAGGCACTGTTTTCTATGAAAAAATGTAATGTGTCCACGTTCTGTTTGGGGGCATTTCCTGTCGCGGGCGCTAGGCCTACCCACACAAGTGAGGTATCATTTTTATCGGGAGACTTAGGGGAACGCCGGGTGGAAGGAAATTTGTGGCTCCTCTCAGATTCCAGAACTTTCTGTCACAGAAATGTGAGGAAAACTTGTTTTTTTAGCCACTTTTTGAGGTTTGCAAAGGATTCTGGGTAACAGAACCTGGTCCGAGCCCTGCAAGTCACCCCTCCTTGGATTCCCCTAGGTCTCTAGTTTTCAGAAATGCACAGGTTTGGTAGGTTTCCCTAGGTGCCGGCTGAGCTAGAGGCCAAAATCTACAGGTAGGCACTTCTCAAAAAACACCTCTGTTTTCTTCCAAAAATTTGGATGTGTCCACGTTGCGCTTTGGGGCGTTTCCTGTCGCGGGCGCTAGGCCACCCACACAAGTGAGGTATCATTTTTATCGGGAGACTTGGGGGAACGCCGGGTGGAAGGAAATTTGTGGCTCCTCTCAGATTCCAGAACTTTCTGTCACCGAAATGTGAGGAAAACTTGTTTTTTTAGCCACTTTTTGAGGTTTGCAAAGGATTCTGGGTAACAGAACCTGGTCCGAGCCCCGCAAGTCACCCCTCCTTGGATTCCCCTAGGTCTCTAGTTTTCAGAAATGCACAGGTTTTGTAGGTTTCCCTAGGTGCCGGCTGAGCTAGAGGCCAAAATCTACAGGTAGGCACTTCTCAAAAAACACCTGTTTTCTTCCAAAAATTTTGATGTGTCCACGTTGCGCTTTGGGGCGTTTCCTGTCGCGGGCGCTAGGCCTACCCACACAAGTGAGGTATCATTTTTATTGAGAGACTTGGGGGAACGCCGGGTGGAAGGAAATTTGTGGCTCCTCTCAGATTCCATAACTTTCTGTCACCGAAATGTGAGGAAAACTTGTTTTTTTAGCCACTTTTTGAGGTTTGCAAAGGATTCTGGGTAACAGAACCTGGCCGAGCCACGCAAGTCACCCCTCCTTAGATTCCCCTAGGTCTCTAGTTTTCAGAAATGCACAGATTTGGTAGGTTTCCCTAGGTGCCGGCTGAGCTAGAGGCCAAAATCTACAGGTAGGCACTTCTCAAAAAACACCTCTGTTTTCTTCCAAAAATTTGGATGTGTCCACGTTGCGCTTTGGGGCGTTTCCTGTCGCGGGCGCTAGGCCTACCCACACAAGTGAGGTATCATTTTTATCGGGAGATTTGGGGGAACGCCGGGTGGAAGGAAATTTGTGGCTCCTCTCAGATTCCAGAACTTTCTGTCACCGAAATGTGAGGAAAACTTGTTTTTTTAGCCACTTTTTGAGGTTTGCAAAGGATTCTGGGTAACAGAACCTGGTCCGAGCCCCGCGAGTCACCTCTCCTTGGATTCCCCTAGGTCTCTAGTTTTCAGAAATGCACAGGTTTGGTAGGTTTCCCTAGGTGCCGGCTGAGCTAGAGGCCAAAATCTACAGGTAGGCACTTCTCAAAAAACTCCTCTGTTTTCTTCCAAAAATTTGGATGTGTCCACGTTGCGCTTTGGGGCGTTTCCTGTCGCGGGCGCTAGGCCTACCCACACAAGTGAGGTATCATTTTTATCGGGAGACTTGGGGGAACGCCGGGTGGAAGGAAATTTGTGGCTCCTCTCAGATTCCAGAACTTTCTGTCACCGAAATGTGAGGAAAACTTGTTTTTTTAGCCACTTTTTGAGGTTTGCAAAGGATTCTGGGTAACAGAACCTGGTCCGAGCCCCGCAAGTCACCCCTCCTTGGATTCCCCTAGGTCTCTAGTTTTCAGAAATGCACAGGTTTGTTAGGTTTCCCTATGTGCCGGCTGAGCTAGAGGCCAAAATCTACAGGTAGAAACTTTGGAAAAAACAGCTGTGTTTTCTATAAAAAAAATAGGATGTGTCCATGTTGTGTTTTGGGGCATTTCCTGTCGCGGGCACTAGGCCTACCCACACAAGTGAGGTATCATTTTTATCGGGAGACTTGGGGGAACACAGAATAGCAAAACAAGTGTTATTGCCCCTTATCTTTCTCTACATTTTTTCCTTCCAAATATAAGAGAGTGTGTAAAAAAGACGTCTATTTGAGAAATGCCCTGCAATTCACATGCTAGTATGGGCACCTCGGAATTCAGCGATGTGCAAATAACCACTGCTCCTCAAAACCTTATCTTGATCCCATTTTGGAAATGCAAAGGTTTTCTTGATACCTCTTTTTCACTCTTCATATTTCAGCAAATGAATTGCTGTATACCCAGTATAGAATGAAAACCAACTGCAGGGTGCAGCTCATTTATTGGCTCTGGGTACCTAGGGTTCTAGAAGAACCTACAAGCACTTTATATCCCCGCAACCAGAAGAGTCCAGCAGACAAAACGGTATATTGCTTTCAGAAATCTGACATCGCAGGAAAAAGTTACAGAGTAAAACATAAAGAAAAATGGCTGTTGTTTTCAGCTCAATTTCAATATTTTTTTATTTCAGCTGTTATTTTCTGTAGGAAAACCTTGTAGGATCTACACAAATGACCCCTTGCTGAATTCAGAATTTTGTCTAGTTTTCATAAATGTTTAGCATTCCGGGATCCAGCATTGGTTTCAGACCCATTCCTGTCACTAACTGGAAGGAGGCTGAAAGCACCAAATATAGTAGAAATGGGGTATGTCCCAGTAAAATGCCAAATTTGTGTTGAAAAATTTGGTTTTCTGATTCAAGTCTGCCCGTTCCTGAAAGGTGGGAAGATAGTGATTTCAGCACCAGAAACCCTTTGTTGATGGCGTTTTCAGGGAAAAAACCACAAGCCTTCTTCGGCAGCCCTTTTTTCCCATTTTTTTGGAAAAAACTAAATTTTCACTGTATTTTGGCTATTTTCTTGGTCTCCTCCAGGGGAAACCACCAACTCTGGGTACCATTAGAATTCCAAGGATGTTGGAAAAAAAGGACGCAAATTTGGCGTGGTTAGCTTATGTGGACAAAAAGTTATGAAGCCCTAAGCGCGAACTACCCCAAATAGCCAAAAAAGGGCTCAGCACTGGGGGGGAAAAGGCCCAGCAGCTAAGAGGGTAATGGTTCACAGTCTGTTGTTAGAAAAATAAACAATGCTAAATAGTGCAAGCTGCTGATGAAACTGTGATTACAGTTCTTCATTAGAGGAGTCTATTGTGGGTAGGTATCCATGAGTATAGAGGATAATCCATAATGTGTTCCATGCATTGCAGTGCCTGGGTGAGAGTCCAGACATTAGGGCCGTTGTCTCTGTTCTTGGTAATACTTTATGTGCCAGATCACAGAATATAATTTACTGCTCAACACTGTATAACGCCAGTAGATCACTCATTATTGTCTTAGGTTCAAATTCTTTTGCATGAACAGTGTGTCCCGCTTTGACTTCATTGGCTTCCTTCCAAAACACTCATTGTTTTTAACATCTTTTACGACTTTCTATAATGCACAGACAGAGGGATTGTGCTGCCCAGCCATATGTGAAGTGAATACCGTGAATAGACCACTGGGGAACAGCTTTCTGGTAGCAAGACCCCTTTCACTTCCTGGCATTAAAATGTCAGTCGTGGATCCGAATTCGAATCACCGAGGCTAACATGAGTTCAAGGTGTGGACAGCTGCAGCTATACCTGCAATTAGTTATCTTCGAACCGGCCATAACTCAGTTTTTTTAAACAATATATTTTATATTCCTTAAATTTCAGTGAAAAGTTTTTATTTATTTATTGTTCATTCTAAAAGGGTAGATTTTGACTTTTGAGGCCTCAGTATTCCTTAGTACTAGTCAAAAAGAAATTTCAAATCTGAATAGATTGTTCCATTTAGGTTTTAAGCACCCCCTCTTTCCCATATGAAAATTCTGCGGGGGACTTTGAATCCCAAGGATCGAACAAGCATATTCTGTGGGACAGAAGGAGTTACTGGAGAAGGAGTTCATTTAGCTTGTGGTTGTTAAGCAATAAACAAAAAGTGTACCCATACAATACAACTGTATTTAGAATTGAGTTTTTTAACTGTCATGTAAGTATGCAGCGCCCTTCAAACCAGGCTCTTCGGCTGCCTGCAAGACCTTCTCCCAAACGCAACCCAGACTACTAGACTCAAAGCTTTTGCATGGTTGAATTCATACATGTGCGGCAAACGTTTCTAACTGTGTAATCAACATAAAATGTAGGTATTTTCAGAGCTTATAAACTGACATTTGGGGAACATAATTGAAGGTGAAATCTGAGTGTAAATTAAGCCGCGCTGGGAAATCTTATTGATATCAGGAGAAATTCAAGTATTACTGATGTACAAATATTTTTTAATATTACAAAGTTTTTGCCATTACTGCTGGCATCCCTGCCACGTGCGAGCAGGGGATCACTTCTGGTAAACTTGCATGTGATGGCCACTAACACGGTCACTGTCACAACGCGGATAATATTTGTTAGTAGCTCGGGATCATTTCCATAGAACATATTTAGATGTAATTAGAGAAAAGTTTGGACGCCCCTGCTCTAAAGTAATGCTACAAAAATACAAAAGAGGATGTTCACAGAGGAAGGACAGAGATGTAAAGCAAACTTTTATATTGTGAGGCGAAATTTTTTGGCTGCAATTAAATTAGGGCCACTAATTCTGTTTAGGGCCCGTGCTCCCATTTGCTCTTGAAACTAGATTACAAGTCAGGAGCTCGTTTTGCTATACGATTTGTAGAAACTAAGGGAGCAAATTGTGCACAGTTCTTTTTGAGCAACCCGGACTGCTTGAAATCTTGCACAATTTAAACATATTTTCCTAATCTGGCCTGTGAAACTCAGAGTCGGGTTACAATAGCGCACTTGTTAACTACCGCACCGTGCTGTAGCAATAATAAGAGGTCGCGCAGTTTGTAACCATGTCATCGGGCACTGCGCATTCTGCGTGATTTCCTTTCCACAGTAGAATGCACATTATAGTTTAAATTCCAATATAAATCAATGATTGTAGTAGAAATAAAGGCTCCTAATATAGGTTAGTTACAAAGTACTACTTGTCAGACTATTTTTTTTTGTTCATACTCCAGTTTGTAGATGTGACTTTGCAAGGAGTGAAGCCCAAGCAGGTAATGAACAGAATACATTGGTCTGTTTGACTGTGGGAACTGTCTGAGTGATCTCATAGGAAAACATGTCCTTACAATCAGTGCCTCGTTGCGCATACTTCACTCTAAAATCGGTTATGGGCATAACCCTTTGCCTTATGTTCACCGTATTAAATCTAAGTAGCGCTCTCAAATTTCCCGACGCTATGTGTGAGTAGCCCATTCATCCTAGGTTTTCTCTGTGCATTCTAGTGCTTGTCATTCTGGTTACTCCAGGAACTTCAACAATGACTTCAAAATGTAGGGAGGCTGCGTTAAATGAGCTACACAGGTATGCAATCGGTAAACGTAAAATATCGGTGTAAGTAGGGAATTACAACATTGATGTAAGCATGCACCTGGAACTAGTAAGCATCCTACTCAGCAGTTTGAACATTATGGGGGTTATTAGAACTTTGGAGGAGGTGTTAATCCGTCCCAAAAGTGACGGTAAAGTGACGGATATACCACCACCCGTATTACGAGTCCATTATATCCTATGGAACTCGTAAGACGGCTGGTGGTATATCCGTCACTTTTGGGACGGATTAACACCTCCTCCAAAATTGTAATAACCCCCTTGATCTTGAATTAATGCTCAAACCTCTAATCCTCCTACTCTCCATGGGCAGCTTTGGATTCTGTGATGAAATTGGCATTTCATCTAGGAGCAGGTCACCCGAAGGACGACAATAATATATTTTATTGTATAGTGCTCACAGTAGTTATTGTTACACAGACTTCACTTAGAACGGTTAGCGCCAGTTTCCTAATTGCAATGTATTGGTCGCTGCCAACCACTGCCATCCATTCCAAAAAATCTGCACTTGCTTCAAACATTGTTCAGGGATCCAGCAATCTTATTAGAATATTTATTTTCCAGCAAACAATTAAAACGAGCGAAATTCTCAAATTTGAAGCTTATGTTTGCAGGGCACACAAGGTCTGTTTCACAAAGGGTTTCGCAAACCAAGGTATAGATAAGGGACATTTTCAAACTCTAGTTTCCACTTATTACAAGGTTAATTTTCTAGTTTGTCAGGTCATTTTCAGTAGTACCATAATTGTTAGGATTGGGAAATTGAGCGGTTTGAACAACTGTATAGGGGGGACAGGGTGTCGGCAAAGCAAAGTCAGAACTTTGCGGCTGTTCACAAACATTCTGCAAGAGCATTTCTTCTCCGGAAAGACAAATAAAGGTATCCCACGTAAGATATGCATAAGTGTGTTTCCAAAGCAGGAGAAGGTATGCAGCAATTCCTATATTTATTGAGGATGGACAGGAACGGGTTTCTTTTGCATCCGGGATAATGTTTTCCAGCTGGAGAAAGGAAAGTTAGTTGTGCTGTGTACTGCCAGACTTAAGCATGCATAGTAAGGAGGTCAGAAGTCTACATATTTGCATAAATTATCAAGTGTTCAACGAGGATTTATGTGAATCCCTAAAATATATGATGCATATATTTCTTACCTTAGAAAGGTTTCTTTTTTAATCAGCCGCAAATATTTTATCTTTGTACTCGAGGCAAAGCCATAGCTGCAGGAGGAAAAAGTAGATTCGAGTGGCTGACGGCAGACCATGTATCCCAGTACATGGATTGTAAACCAGTGGTTCCCATTCAACCCCATGGCGCGCTCGGCCAATATGTCCAAAGTAATGGCCCACCTATTAAGGGAGCAATCTCTTATGCAGGGTTGTTGGCTGCATCCTTGGGGCTCTTGCCATTCTTTACAAATTCAAAACCCTCACTGGTCACATAAGAAATATGCAATGCAAGCCACCCCGCCCGCTGTGAGAAGAGATAAGTCTTGACTTGAGAGAGCAAACAAAGCTGCCAGGGACAACCTGTACCTTGTACTACAATCTAGCACTAGGAGTAGGGGCTCATTAGGATTTGTAGGAGAGCATGCAAATAGTCCTTGAGAACTTGGAAGGCAGAGTTGCCTGACGAGAAATGGGATAGCTTGGTTTCATCCTGCCAAGTTAGAGACACCCAAGCCTTTTGGGAAGTTAGTTAGGGCTGCACTTGCTTGTGGGGGGGGGCAGATATAATTACTTCTGATTTTCTAACCATTTTAGCAATATTTATTTATCTAATGTTAATGGTGATGATGAAGGGTTGGTTCATGTGCCCTTACTGCTGAATATGACATTCACAGAAGACAAGATTCTCAGTGCTATTCAGAACAGCTTGTCCAATAAAACCCCTGCCCCTCATGGGGTCCCAAAGGACCTGTTTAAGGAAAACCTTGTGTATTTGGGTTGCTTGCTTACAAATGTTTTTAATTCTGCCAGAGAGATCTGGCTTGCTACCTGCCTATTTCCCTCCTTGATTGAGTTACAATAATCATTGGGTGGGTGGTCCTGGACCGTTTACTGGACTGAATTTCTAGTAATAATATTATTTCTACAATCCAGTTTGGGTTTAGAAAAGGCCTAGGAACCACATAGAAATACTTAAACTTACATCTGCTAATCGCCAACTATAAGTTTGCTAAGGGCTCCTCTCTTCAGCTGGCATTTATGGACCTATCCAGTACTTTTGATTGCATAAATCAATCAAAGCTGTGGGGTATTTGAACTTCCTTGTGTGTGGAAGCTGATCTTGTTGCCTTCCTCCATCATCTACATTGGGATTTGAAATCTGGTCATATTTGGTAGTAATATTGAATGCCCGCCCACCCTCTTTGTCAAGTGTAGGGTACCCCAGGGGTGTGTTCTTGTCCCAACTTTATTTTTACTTTATATTAACAGGCTGGAGCAGGCCTTAGGAAATGTGGGTGCCGACATGCTGGTTGAGTGTAATAGCCAATTATGGCTCTTCTTTACATGGATGATGACATGCTACTGGCATGGACTACCAACGGCCTACAACTGCTTATTACACTGTTTGTAAACTTTATGAAAAAGCTTGATTTGTGGACCAATCTCACTAAGACACACATTATGCTTTGTGGGCCTAAAAGCCCCAAAACAAGCCCCATCTGTATAAATAGTGTTGGACTTTTTTCTTTATGCAGGGCCATCTTCGATCTTTTGCCTCCTGCCTCCTATTTTTTCTGACCTGTTGCTGTTGGCTTTTGAACTCTGAGCACTTTACCACTGCTAACCAGTGCTAAAGTGCATATGCTCTCTGTGCAAAATGTATTGTCGATTGGTTTATCCATGATTGGCATATTCAATTTAATAGTAAGTCCCTAGTAAAGTGCACTAGAGGTGCCCAGGACCTGTAAACCAAATTCTACTAGTGGGCCTGCAGCACTGGTTGTGCCACCCACATGAGTAGCCCTGTAATCATGTCTCAGACCTGTCACTACAGTGTCTGTGTGTGCTGTTTTAAACTGTAAATTCAACTTGGCAAGTGTACCCACTTGGCAGGCCTAAACCTTCCCTTTTTTTACATGTAAGGCACCCCTAGGGTAGGCCCTAGGTAGCCCCAAGGGCGGGGTGCAGTGTATGGTTAAGGTAGAACATATAGAAATATTTTTTTATATGTCCTGACAGTGAAATACTGCTAAATACATTTTTCACTGTTGCAAGGCCTGTCCCTCTCATAGGTTAAAATGGGGGCTACCTTTAAATATGATTAATGTGTAGATTCCCTTTGGGAGCGGATAGACATGTGGAGTTTGGGGTCTCTGAGCTCACAATTTAAAATTATATCTTTTTAGTAAAGTTGATTTTGAGACTGCGTGTTTGAAAATGCCACTTTTAGAAAGTGATCATTTTCTTGCTTAAACCATTTCTGTGACTCTGCCTGTTTGTGGATTCCCTGTCTGGGTCAGTTTGACAGTTGGTCTGGTTACCTCTCACTAGACAGTGACACAAAGGGAGCTGGGGTGTAGCCTGTATATCCTGATGAGCCATCTGTGCTAGGAGGGAGGGGACGAGTAGTCACTCTCACCTGAAAGGGTTGTGCCTACCCTCACACAATGCAGTCTCCAACCCCCTGGTGTGTGTCTGTGGCCTGGTCTGGGCAAGGCAGGATTCCACAAACAAGAGAGACTTTTCTTTGAAGTAAGCCTACATCAAAGGTCAAAATGGGTATAAGAAGGGCACCCAAAACCACAGACTTCAGAACACTTCTGGAAATCAATAGGAACCTCTGCCTGGAAGAAGAGCTGCCCTGCCTGTGACTGTGCTCTGTGGAGCCCTCCTGCAGTTGCTGCACTGCCTGTGCTAGAGGACAAAGACTGGACTTTGTGTTGCCTTCCTACCTGTGAGGAACTTTCCAAGGGCTTGATTTAGAGCTTGCCTCCTGTTGTTTGAATTCTCAGGGACAGCAAAGACTTCTCTCTGCCAACACCTGAAGCCTCTGGTGAGACTCTACTTTGCCAAGTGATGCCCATCCAGTCCCTGGGACCCTGAAAGGAGAAGCTAGCAGCCTAAGAGTGAGAAACCCACGCACGGACCGCCATGCGGGGAAAAGATCGGCGTGACTCTGATCTACAGCTGAAAAACCGTTGCGCTGCCGGCATCGTGGCTGAAAATCGATGCTCGCCTGAAACCCAGAAGATCGACGCCCACGGCTGGAGAAACAGCGCGCAGCATCGCTGACGGAGGCTGGTGAGATGGCAACCCACGCTGCGTGATTTTCGGATCATCATGCGGCAGGATTTCTGATGCAAACATCGCTGGGCGTGCAAAAACGACTCAAGGCCTGTCTGGACCCGAGAGTGCGGACCAACTCGAAACATCGCTATCCTGTAGAGAGAAGAAACGATGCATGCCGACTCGACTCAAGGAGAAACAATGCAAGGGGTTGCTCGTGAGTGAAAGCCCTTTTTGATGCACACACGCCCTTGCGGGGTTATTTGTGATGTACCCAGGTACATTTTCACGCTAACAACATTAGCGTTGTGTTTAAAACTACATGAAGACTGTTTTTGCTTTTTAATTGATAACTTGACTTGTGCATTGTGGAGTTTTGTCGTTTTGGTCTTGTTTTGTTTAGATAAATATTATCTATTTTTCTAAACCTGTGTTGTGTCATTTTGTAGTGTTTTCATTAAGTTACTGTGTGTGT
The DNA here is from genome assembly GCF_031143425.1 of Pleurodeles waltl. Taxonomy (NCBI): domain Eukaryota; kingdom Metazoa; phylum Chordata; class Amphibia; order Caudata; family Salamandridae; genus Pleurodeles; species Pleurodeles waltl. The sequence goes on along the minus strand of NC_090436.1, from coordinate 831,265,805 downwards.
TGGCACAAATACTTTACACCTAGCACTCTGAAGTTAAGCCTGCTGCTCGTGCCAAGCTACCAAGGGGGTAAGCGGGGGTTAGCTGAGATTGATTCTCTTTTACCCTGACTAGAATGTGGTTCCTTGCTTGGATAGGGGGTAACCTGACTGCCAACCAAAGACCCCATTTCTAACAAATGGTAAAACCATTGTGAGAGTGAACCAGTTCTCCTATCTGGGGGTTACATGTGATGAACTTTGCTTGTGGGACCCGTGTGTCGGAAATATGGTCACCCGTTACTCCTGTGCTGTTGGGACCATCTTTTCCTTGGCAACTTCCTTGGGGAGGGAAGCCTTTTATCCCCATTCCTGAAATTTATGGAAGAAAGTGCCTTCCCTCTCTGGTTTACGGTTCTGGGGTTTGGGGTTACCGGGGCACAGTAAGGGCCCAAGTAGAAAAGAACATGGTTTGTCGCCGGCTGCTTGTTGTTCCTCCTTCCACTCCTCATTATATAGTCCACCAGAAGCTTGGTCATGAATATGTTAAGGATCAAATTGGCCTCACTCCTCTATTATTATGGTGTTCTGTGTGGCTTAACGAAGAGGCTTAGTTAAATTGACATGTTATTTCTGACTGTCTCTTGTCTCTACAGTTCTAGTATCCCGTAGATCAAATCTATCAAAAAGACTACTTTGGTCCTTGAGTGTTCTTGGATTTTTTTAAGATCCCTCTTCAGTCACCAAAAAGGATAAAAGGTGGCTGAAGGCATGCTTTTTGGCGTACAAGAAAGAATGCAGAAAAAAGGCAGAGATAATGAAACCCACTGTTCGGGTTTTTTTGTCTTCTTCAAACAAATTAGGAGATGGAGAGTTGCACTGTTTTTTTTTGTTTACAGCAACTCAAGGGGCATCTGGTATGTCAATCAGTAGCTCCTTTCTAAAATGTGTGGTATGGTTGAGAAAGACGATGCTAGTTTGATTATGTGGTGTTAAGGGGTGGTTCTGCATGCGTTTATTGCTGTTCTCTGAGGTAGATATTGGTCTTTGACAATCTAATAACCCTGCTGATGGATTTTTGGTTTTATTTTTTAACTTTCGTATATTTTTAGTCCATTTTTATGGTGTATTTTATACATGATTTTATTTAAAGTTATATTTTAAGTTATATATGCAATTCTTGTATCTACCATCTCATTTATCATCTCATGTACTGTTTGATGTGTTCTTTTATGTGTTCGAATAAAGAGAAGAAAGAAATAGCATTTATTCATAATCACTGTTTTCTCCAGGGTGTTTGACTCATTGATGGTCTGAATATTGCACACTGATACTTTTGAACAACGGATCATATTTTGGTATGTCCAAGTTCTGCTAACAAATAAGGCAGATCGCAGTTACATGTCTTTTACACTCCTCCTATGTGAAGATTTGATGGGTACTGATTTATTTCTTGAACAGCTAGACATTTACACATTTGACTCTTTTGGCGCCTAGACAGAGCGAACAGCTTTCCCAATGTATCCATATCTCTTTCGACATCTCTACAAAGTGATTTCGGGTAATTTCTCTGTGGATATAGTTTGAAAAGCCTTCTAAATTTAGAGTTCAATCTGCCACTCCCTTAAAATCAGATTTCATAGAAGGCAAGGACAGAAGTGCTTGTACATTTTTCAATTTCACATAATTAAACTAAACACTCCACTGCCCCTAATTACAATGATATTGAAAGAGAAACACATTTGATCAGGCACAACTATCAAAAGAAAATCTGTTCTATAACATATGTTTCCCATTTCACAGGCAAGCATTGTGTTTAGGTTGTGGAACAGTTTTCCTTTCCTGAATTCATTCTCATCTTTTCAGGGTCAGTCATAGAATTTTGAGTTATTTTGCAGCTGTTTGAACATATTTTTACATTTATTCATGACTGAAGTTAGCTTTAGAATACCTACAATTTTTCATTATAAGTATCCATTTTTCTATGTAGCTTTATTGGAATTGCAGGATTGACGGGACCAGTGAGTACTTCAATTTATTTCAACAAAGTTTCAAATATTTGAAATGACTTGCTAACGAAATGTGGTGTTAACCTTCCTTTCTGTGTGAGGTGTATTTTACAATAACAATTTTACACTCTGAATATTTGAGATAATATCAACCTGCATTAGAACATTGGAATGTTTGGAGCTCAATTGAAAACAATTGAGTGCTCCGGGCTTTTGATGGTGGATAGAAGCCCGGAGATCCAACATTCTAATGTTTTTAATCAAAGCTGTTGCTGTGAACAAAGGCCACACAGAGCCCGAGGGGGGCATTGTTTTATTTATTAGTACTGTGAGAAACCAGGTCTTTTTGCAGTGTCCCCCCACTTTTTGGCCCCATTTCAGACCCCTAAATACTGGTTTTCTGACCGTGAAGGTGCCCCGGGGTCTGTAACCAGACCCAGGGCCGGTGCTCTGATTTAAAGAATATACAAATTAGGCACAATTGTAATTAGCATGACAACCTACCTATATGTCTCTAGTACATAATAAGGGCATGTGGGTGGTTTTAATGCACTCTAGTGTCCACTGCTGTAGTGCCTGCTGTTGTTTTAAAGACAGCCCTGCTTTCCAGGCTGCTTTTAAAAGTAAATTATATGCAAACTTAACTTTGGATTTAAAAGTACTTCCAAAGTCCCAAACTATCTTATTTTGACAAATAAGTCACCCATAAGGTCTCCCCTAAGAGTCCCAGGGGTAGGGTGCCTTGTTAACTATAATCCGGGACATGATAAACAATGTTTTATATGTACTGGTGAGGGAAAAACTGCCAATTTCGTTTTCCCGCTTGTAGTGCAGTAGCTCCATAGGCTAACATTGGGAAAATTATTCAAGCATAACTCAAGCTAGAAATGGGCTACAATTTCCATTCTTAGACTCAAAATGATAGAATAAATTCAACAATTTCCCACTGTTAGATTTATTATAACTATCACAGAAAGTAAGTTATAGAACTTTCTTTTCTGTAAGTCAAAATCCAGCTCTCCAGCTGCTTTTCTCTGATTGGCCAGCCTCTGTAGGCTGATCCAAGCTGCGTTAATGAGGTGAGAAGTGGCTTTAATTGACACAATGGGATATATGGTGGGTGGAGATAAGCACCCTGTAGAGCAACAGGCAGAAAGGGTTCTGGGTAGCCAAGCTGATCTTCAAAGGGAAAATGACACTTAGGACAAGGACACAGGCTCACCCCCTCTTCCTGTCACCCAAGCCAGATGGGAGCCTCAGTAATGAGATTAGCAAAAGTAATGGTGAGGGAATGTTTAGGGAAATAAGCCATGCCAGTGGGATGACTTTGCCAGATCTTGACCTCAAGGAGAGAATTTCTCCATCCTAGATTTTGAAAGAATAATGCTTCCTGGGATTGATTTTGGTTGCCAGCCCAGCAACACTGAATAAATATGGGAAAGTTGCCCAGCAACTCAAAACACTGCCTGAAATATCAGGAGAAGAAAGACTGTCCTGCTGGAACCCTGATCAGCACCCCGAAGGCCTACACTCTGCATGACTGCACCTGCTGCACACACAAGAACTACAATGCTAAGGACTTTGCCTTGCTTCAAGAGAGGGGGAAGGAGTGGACTCCCTGACAGCAACAGGTTAAAAGAGCTTTACCTGCAACATCCCCACTAAGGAGTACCCATCTGACCACCTTCAGCTGGACCTTTGGGGTTTTGGCAGGTGCGTTCTGGGAAACCTAGTCCCAACATTTCAAGGACCATCTCTGATCTTCTAGAACCTGGGATTTGGTGTTTTGGACCGCTGGAGACCCAAAGGAGGACTTCTGGAAGGCGATCCAGAGGTTTGGAAAAGATTGAAGAACTTTTGAAATAAAGCTCCTTAAGGTGATCAACCTGTCGACGACAGTCAAGCCGTTGACGTTGAACCACGACTCGGCCTGAATTTCAGGTTTGTCCTGCTGAAGGTCCGGAGTTTTTCCCCGTTGATGAGACTTCCAGGAGTTGACCCAGAGCCCGCACTGAGCCAAGTCAATGATGTTGCATGGCCTGACGAGGAGCCTCACGCGATGAGAGAAAAAGCTCCAGAATAATGACTAAGTTCGAAGGTAAAACTTGGACGGAGGCCTCCTGCTCAGTGTATTCGAGCAGGGTTCCATCACGGTCGGCCTCAAATTGTGATTTAGTCCCAGTAAAGCACAACCAGATGTTCCAGGCTGGCTCTAATGTTTTTTAGGCACTAGAAAGCAAATTAAAAAAAAAATATATTTTATTTTAACATCATATCTCTAGTACCCTACATTGGATTTTTTTTTGTTTTTGGTGTCATTGTAATAATAATATTTCCTATTTTTATAAATTGGTGTTGGATTTTATTGTGTGCTGTCTTACATATTTATTGTTTTGTGTTTTTAAATGATTTACACACCTGTCTCATAATTTAAGCCTGTCTGCTCTTTGCCAGCTACCAGGGGTTGAGCAAGGGATTCATTTATTGAGACCCTAACTGAAGCTTACATTGTGATTGCGGCCTTATTACTAGTGGTAGATCCTCACTTTTAACTACTAATACTCCACTTTCCAACATGAACATTATGCCCTCTAGTGGCAGAATATTCTAATAGCCTTATAGCCCTCCATAGTTGGTCTATACTGGCATCATAATCCCGCTTCCTTGTTGAAGGCACTCGCTCTCGTCTCAGGACTTAACGCTGGAGCAGGCCTTCAATGGCCGGTATGACCGCTACGGCGGGCTATAAGGCTATAGTAAATTTCAGTTGCCCAAGTACCAACAGTTATGACATTGTGGTTTCAGACAATGCTGAAAAGCTTTAAAAAAATTATTTTTTCAATTTCACATAATAATGATGCCCACTTACCTATATAGGATTCATTATTAGTTCAGCAGGTACAATGTCCTTTATCTTTATGCTGGATGTTTAAAAACAATCTCCCAGTTGTAGGCAAAGAAGTGGCTAAAGCAGGTTAGGATTAGCATCAGCAATTCACAAAACACCTGTCAGTGGGGGTACATCAGAAAGCACATCAAAGAACTCTTAGAAATATCTTAGTCTCAAGAAGTACTTAGAAGAGCTGCATAGATGCTAAAACATAACTGAAAAGGTAGTTTTTGTAGCTCGAGAAAGCAAATTGTTAAGAGCACCTTAATTTTAAGCAATGATATATATTAACTTAACCCACAAACTATTTGAGGAGAAACAATAAAAAAGCACAGAGAAATTGTGTAAACTTTTTCCAGTGAATGTCAATGAAAGTAACTGTTGTCTCCTATGGGAAGCAATAAAGATTATGGGAAGCAAAAATTGTAAAAAAAGGAATATGGGGCCTATTCACAAACTTCATTTTGTAATTTGTTTGTAGCACTACATTAGTACTACTAACATTCTACAAAATTATATTCACTAACCTACATGTGAAAGTCTACACCCTCAGTTATCTTATTTTGTATGTGCAGGGATCCCTGCCCCAACTGTTGAGATGTCCACACATGCAGGTATATGTTTTAGTAGTAAATATGGAAGGGTCAGAGGGGATTGGCTGAAAATAGGAAATACTCACTAGTAAAGGAGATGATTTAAGGGTGGAGAAAAGAGGGGTTTGGATAGGTTTATATCAGGCTCTATGGAGGGATATGCACACACCCACAAAAGAGTAAGGGGGTTATTACAACTTTGGAGGAGGTGTTAATCCGTCCAAAAAGTGACGGTAAAGTGACGGATATACCACCAGCCGTATTACGAGTTCCATAGGATATAATGGACTCGTAATACGGCTGGTCGTATATCCGTCACTTTACCATCACTTTTGGGATGGATTAACACCTCCTCCAAAGTTGTAATAACCCCCTAAGTCTATTGCTATATACTTCATTTTTATAGTTGCTGCACCCAAAAAGAACCTACACTTAACTAACAACTGGTACTGCAGCACCCTTACATGGAAAATAAAGGAGTTGGGGTCCAAAATAGGAGCTTGTAGGAACTAACGTTAAATTAAATTAACTAAAGTTATAGTTTTAAAAAGTAATTTAATGTTAAAAAATAATATATAAATAAAACATAATTACTAGTTTCTTATAAAATATGTTAATAATCTTTGTATATATCTAACAATTAATGTATCTTTATTTTTCAAATAAAACATAACATAGATCCATTTTATACATTACCTCATAATAAATAAATAAAAATGTTATACTTCATTTTTTGTTTTTTTTGTTTAATAAATTGGATATAATAAAATATTTAATTGAAAATTAAGTTAATAATGCTGTATCAAGTTATTAGTTCACAGTACATTTAAAATAAATATTTTAAACTAATCTACATCGATAATTAAATTAGAAATATTTAACTAAAATTGTAATTTTAATAACTTTTAAACTTTTCCCTATACTTTACTGTAGGGAAATCACTGCCCTGGTGGGAGAGACCTCCGCGTATGTGTGAACAGTTAAACGTAGTACCTTTACACTGGTACATTAAGCTCCACCCCCGGAATTCAAAGGTTGGGTACCAGTAAGTCTACACTTATGAGTAACCTTTCACTCATAAATGATGAATCACTAAAAGTAGTAAACTAACTCAAAAGTGTTTGAGTAAATTTACTTTGCAATGCAGAAGTAAACCAAGGCTGAAAATGCTTTATGTGGTGAAGGCTGTATTCTGACAAGTGACATTTGGCACATGGAAGTTAGATGTGCTGGGTGGCATCACTGAGTTAGTTTTTCAGTAATTTCCTTTGCTAAACATTTTTCTCCAGCAGTAGAAGAACCTAACTTCAGACCGAACAGGGCTCAACATCTTTGAACAACATTTTTTGAGTCTTGAGAATGTTGAAGTCAGGATGACATGCTTCAGGAGAGCAACAAAACTGTTTCCTCACCTGATCAGTGTTACATAGGTTTTGTCCACTTTAACCATCAATAATGTTTTTTTTTATATTTCTAAGGGAAGCCTACTGCTGCTGTTTTGTGGAAATGTAATTCATTCGAAATAGTAGGAACTCTGTGAACCAAGTCTTTCACTCTACCTTGCACAGTCACACTTGAGTGAGGAAACCCCAAGTGGATTTCAAGCATCAGGAATTTAACCTCAGAGAGAATTATCCTGAGAACTTCAGGGCACTCTACTTGTCATGGAAAAGTGGGAAATGGGATTTTCCAGTTCTGGTAAACAGAATTGAGTCCCACATGGCTTCTGCTACAGACATACAGGCCTACTCTTTAGTTATGAATCACCAAGTATTTTCTACTTGCAGAAATTTTACTAAGGTCAGTGACCCCCTCCAATCACTAAACAAGAACTTAGTGGAACACTGGTCTCAAAATAGACCACTACACAAGCCTAAGAAGCACTGCTGACAGGGTAAGTCTAAACAAACTTACTCTTAGTTATTCAACTTTCGAACAAAACTAGCTCAGGAAATTATAGTCATGACACTTTAGGCAATGAAATCCTCATGCGGCCACACTAGAACAAAAAGAACTAAAAGCCTCTTCTCTAAATGTGCTTTTTCTTCTTCTAATTCCATGATAGAGGAAAACTCAAATTTAGAGAAATTACTTTTCGTTGTCTTTGCTCTAATGCTGCCTACACATGAAAGAGTTACCATGCAGTAAATGCACATGTTTGGACCAACATACAAAATATTGATATCCTGCATCTGGATTGAAAAGCAGCCATTTGCAGCTGGTCAACTGGAATTGATATAAAGGCATCGTCTTTTTGGAGTGCCTAGTTTATAATTACTAATGCTTCAACTAGATTTTTTGAAGTAAAAATGTACAACTTTATGCATTATCAGATGTTAGCAAAGTAGCATAGATTATTATTTTTGCTTGATTACACCTTTGTAGGATTTGCACTTTTCCAATGAAATATAATTTTGTATTTGGGCCACTTGATTGTGTGGATAAATATAGACAAAGAGAACAACATTTTTAATACCAATATCAATTTTGGGCTGATACTTTGAGCTCTGAAAATCTTCAACAGGTGTGCTGCTCCTGCAGCCAAGACAGATCCATGAATTCATTCTGATTCTGAAATGAGTTTTAAACTTTCCCTGCCAGCGGTATTTATCCAAATGAATGAATTATACATTTTTCAAATATATATTTAATGGGAATACCAGACACACATAAATTAGCTAGTCAAATCACTTACATAGTAGATGTCCTTAAGCAGTCGCACACAGTTTATTGGGTGAAAGTGGGCAGCACAGAGTATAGACTCCTATTTATGTTGTGGAAAAGGCCACTTTATTTAAAACAGGTGCACATCACAGAATAAAACCTTAGGACTCTGTATTTACACGCCCCGCATTGCTGGAGACCTCATCACTATGTGCATCCTTTCCACCCAGCAATTCTGAAACCCAAAAGGCCCCAAAAAACACCCACAACATCAATGTGGGGAACAAGATAGTATCTTCTGCCCCATCACATATGCCTGGCAAAGATTCTACAACTTTTCCAAACAAACCCCTAGTCAGTGGCCTTCTTCTTATACCCCTCATCCCTTTTCTCTGGCCCAACCCTTCCGTCTACTCTGGCCCAGCTCCTCTGTGGACGGTGCTTAACCCCAGCACAGTTTACCCATGAATGGCTATCTCAGCCAGCTTCTCTGTGATCGTAGCTCTATAGAAACCCTTCTCAATCATTGTCAATATGAACAGAACCACGTCCTTCTCCTTGCTTCATCCAGTCGGCAACCGCTGAGCACCCTGTTTAGTAAACTCCTTCCATGACTGTGTATAGCAGTGCCTGGTGGACTCAGCCAAAGGCCCTCCACCAACTGGAGCATCCTTTTTCTCTTATCTTCCACATGTCTGCCAGCATGGGTGTCTGCTTCCATGGCCAGCCAATGGACCCTCTCCCACCATGAATAAGACAAAGCATCCACAATGTCATTGTTCACTCCTGTTCTAGCTTTAAACACTACATCATGCCTCAGGAAATCCAACACGAACACCCAAAAGAACTTGAGGACCCTGGCATACTGTTGTTGACAATAAACATCACAGCCATGTTGTTGATCTGAAACAGGACTTTGCGGTGTGTCAGCTAATGGCCCCACAGTGTCACTGCCACTACCAGGGGAAATAATTCAAGAAAAGTAATACTCTGCCCCCCGTGCTTCCAATTAGCTGGCCATTCCTCTGCACACCACCGGCCCTGTCTGTACAACCCGAAACCCAGACCACTTGCTGCGTCAGAATAATTCTGAACGTCCCATTCCCACTCTTTCAGGTCCCCCAAAAGGATCCCAAATTAAGTCATCCAGGAACCTGGGCCGCATGTGCAAATCCTATTTCACACCGCTGAAAGTCTCACAGGATGTTGAGGTTGAGACAGACCCACTTGGGACAAGGTGAGTCATCTGCAAAAGTCCTGAACACCCAGACTACTCTGCAAGCAAAGTTCAGGTGTTCAAGCAAGACCTTCACCTCTTTTACTGTTGTTTTTTTTCTAGGGTAGTCCTGCTTCCATTGCCACTGATCCAATGCACTACCCAGAAATGATAGAGCTATATTAGGCCCCACCATCCTTTCCGGTGCAAGGGATACCCCTAGGTGACCCATAAGCTCCTGAAAATGTAGCAAGTGGTGTTGGCAGTCTTCTGAACCTGCCCCTACCAACAGCAATGCACAAGAGCGTGCCTTTCTGAACACTTTGACCATCCGTGTTTTAATTTTGCAATACTCCCTCATGCATATCCCCTTGGTAAAGTACCAGCATGCCCCAGAACTGCTCCCTGACTTTTGTCTACTGGTCCCACTCTGCCTTGAGTGAGACAGCCTTGGAAGGGCTGATACACTATCGGAAAGCCGATGGCCATACAAATTGTCTTTCCAAATTTGGCTGGCCCCATTGTCTGTTGTCATTGTCAAACTACCCAATTGTGCCTCTCAGTCCCATGCCAGTAGTGCTCGAAACTCGTCATCATATTGTGCCCATGCATACCCCCCATATATGATCTGGGCTTTTCTATTCACCTCGATATACTTCAACACGGCAGCAGACCTCTCTGGGTATCTTTTGCAGTAAACACTAGCGAATATCAAAAATGCGGCTGTCCAATTTTCAATGGTCATAAGCACCCTGGGTCATTTTGACAGCTCATATTCTGCCTCCTTTGACCCTTTCTTTGCCCTAGGTTTCCTCTGTATAAGCTTAAACATCTCCACATACTCTCCTTTCCACATATTCTCCTTTGTAGCCAACATCAAATGGGCACAAACAGGTTTTGTCATCCCCATATATGGCAACATTTTGATTTTTTGCTTCTTACTCTCCTGAGCGCTACAGTCCTGGTCCTTCATCTCCCCAAACCTGTCCCACTGTCATCCTTCCCAGTGGGGTCTTCCTGGTACCCGACAGCCAGAGGCGGTGCCTCCCTCGTCATGCTCTACCCCATCACCCTCCTTGTGTCTGTAGTGGCGCACATGCCTCCCCCTACCTGCCCCAGCTCCTCTGTGCCCACTCTGGTGCCCTTGACATGCAAACCTTTGCTCAAATGCAGCTCCCTGCTGCTCGAAACACCTCCCACATCTATCCCCATGGATATCATTGCCATGCTTCCTCCGCAGCCCCTGTTAACCTCACCTGGTGTCAAGGTCGGCCTCCTCTCCTGATCCAGTCACCTAACCAGTTGCTAAAGTCCACCATGACCACCAAAAATGACAGGCTTCTTCTGAGCAGCGAGTACCTCCTGCAAAATACTAGGGACAACCAACGTATCCGCCCCTTGCTGGTGCTGCAAGTCCTGCTCTGACTGCCCCTCCATGTCCTGAGTTACTTCCCCGCTCGTGCGCACCAGGGGTTGTATAGTGCAATCCGGTTTCCCAACGCCACCCCAGACCTTCTTGTGGCAGCGTCATGCATGTCCCACATTGCCATCTAGCTGGCCACACAGCGCTCTGCCATCTCTTCAACTCTGGCCCATCAGGCCGTACCAAGCTCTCCAGAGTCCATCCTTCTGCTTGCTCACCAATCATCCAAAAGAAATGGGCGGACTGGGTTGGCTAGGTTAGTCACCCTAATCTCTAAGTTTGTCTCTGACTCAAGCACCCACAACCACTGTCCCTGAATGCCCTGCCCTTCTGTCCCTGACCATCCCCTCCCCACAGCCATTGACACGGCATCCCTCTCGACCCCCGTAAAAGAGCACGTGTACACTTTCAGTGGGGTCTTCTTCTCAAGTCCCTTCTTGCACCTGCGTCCCTGCCCCTCCGCTCCAGCCTTGACTCCTGACAGTTCCTCCTCTTCCTCCCCTGCACTCCATTCCAGCAAAGCTGAGGCCAATGCAGAAGCTGGGCCCTTGGAGGGCACCACTGAGGGTTCCCATGCTGCATCCCTCCTCCCTGACCATGACGGAAATGCGAAAGTATGACCGGCGGGCTCCTCTGGCCCTAACCTGACTCCTCAGACCAATGAGCTCTGATATCCTGCAGTACCCTGTCCAATCACGGAACCCTGTCCACAGATACTGGTGGTAAGATCCAGGGATCAAGTTCCCTGCTATGCCCACCCTTACTAACCCCCCATGCCGTGTCCAGGACACCATCTTCATCTCCTGTGACCAGGAAAATCCCCCTTTTATCTCCCATTCCATCACAGCTCTGATCGTCCTGGGATGGGCTCATCAAAACCTGCTGCCTTCCCCCGCTCTGTGGCCTCAACACAACCCAGTACAGGCCGCCGCAGTGCGGGTGTTGTGTGCACCGCAAATGGAGCCAGACAACGCTTTTCAAGTACGGGTGTAGCCCCTTCCTCCTACTGTGTTGTTGAGGCCTTACGGTAGCCACATGGTGGCAAGCATGCCAGAACTGCTGCAGCAACCCCATATGCCACACTCTGGCTTGGCGCACCATGCTGAGGGCGTGCTGTCCTACCAGTTCCAACTGCCCTGCCTCCGCACTCAGTCATCCTCTATAGTGAGGTAGGGCTAACTGGGCTCTTTCATTTCTACATATATATAAGTAAAATACCAAACAAACAATTACTGTCTCCGACCATCTCTCTAAAGAGGAAAAAGCCGTTCTATTTTGATTGCTTCAAGTGTTGTCCACTGTTATGTTTTTATTGTGCTTTTGGCATTGTGTTATTCTGGTATGCTGTGTTCCGTAAATACTTTGGAATTGCCAGCAGGTACTGCTTCATTTTTAGCTAAAACAACGAATTCCTTTAAAGTACCAGCGGCATACAACTTTGCACTATTGTCTAAGGTAGTAAATTGCCATTGTTCCAGTTGTTAAATAATTAAGACATAGATCAGGACTAAATTGTGGCAAAGACCATATCTTAAATTAGCATGTACAGTGGTCACCTTATGTGATACCTGTATAATATATGATCTTTGTAAGATGACATATGGAACCATCAGGCATTATTCCAAATGTAGTCTATACTATATCATGTGTATGTGAAGCAAAGTTCCCTACACACTGGGGCAACTTGGAATTTAAAAAGGAATTCAGGAACTACTCCTCTGAAACTACAACCATATCTTTTCTCTTGAACACCACTAAAAACGTTCCACATCATCTCTCATATTGACCTCCAGGCATCACTTCAGCACTCATCTCTGATATATCAGACCTCATCAGAGAAGCCTCCACCAGCACAACCAGTAGTATCTTCCTCTGCTTTGTTACCTTCCTCTACAGTGAAACATCTTCCTCAACCTGATGAAAACCACTAACAAAGGCAATGTACTGGATCTAGTTTACTCCTTGATTGTGAGAGCTCCACCAGCACAACAGCTTGACAAGACTGGTCAGGCTACAGTTGTCTTCACTGGGATATCCTATGCAGTAACCAATAGAAGACAACAAAAGACTATAAATATCATGTACACAGCCCTTAGAAACCTCAAACCCGGGCACTAATTTAGATACCATCCTACAGGATCGCAACAAAATGCGTCAGGTGACAGAAGACAAGAGCATTGTCTAAAACTCTGATCCAATCATTCCACCATTCTAAGCATCTCTGAAAAAGCGGAGGTAAAGACATCACTATTGTTAAGGCTACTTACTACAAACAGTCTGCAATGAATCGAATAAGAGCAGAGACCAGTTGCGACACCCCAGAAACTGCACACTATACCCCAATATCTATACATCAATGCCACCATGCAGTATACCGAAATTGACGACATTCAACAGTTTCTTCAGGGGGGGTGCTATCAAGATCACTTAAATCACTGATCATCAATCATAAAAAGATAATATTTTATGCCTCATGTCACATACACAAACATAATCAGTGCTGTTTTTCTTGAAGCTGTCTTCCCAAATGCTTTTAAGACTGGATAGATATTGCCCCTCCTCAAAAAATCCAACCTGATGCTAATAACAGCACAACTTATGGTCCATTGTCTTTTTGACAGATCAAAAACAAGAAAGCCTGCTATCTTTTGATTTTCCTGAACCCCTCTGTATCTTTATGAGCTATGGACCACAAAACCTAATAGGACACTGTGACAAACAGCATAATCTTCAATGGTGCTGTAGGCCAGTTGCTGTAGCATACCAGAATAGTAGAAGTAGGCTGGGTCAAATGAATTATTCTAGGTCTGTGCCCATCAAAATGATGTTTCATCTCAAAGTCTCCATTCTCCTGCGAATAATTTTGAAACTTCATATGAAACCCCATGGAACTCTATTGGCAAACATGGATGTCAGCAGCCACCGATACACCAATGGCACAAAGATTTAACTAAGATTCACATCAGGCAATGACACTTCTTGGCTGTTGACCTGCCTCATGGCCATCCAAGCATGGATGGCCAGGCCATGGAAGTGTCTCAAGCTAAATCCGACTAAGAATGTATTTGCCCATTTAATCAGTGCAGCAGACAACCATGTACCCAATAATATGAGCCTCATTCCGAGTGGTTTAATTACCTTTATTATGGCTCCAACAGAAGTTTGAGCCTGAATCAGAATTCTATATATATTTTTTTAAATCAAACAGCTGATATTTTTCTTTTCACATTTTGCCCAGTACTTAATTGGTAAAATATTGCTACAAGTATTACCACTGTCACTACTACTACTACTACTACTAATAGTAATAATAGCGGGTTACAAATGTTTTTCTTAGGAACCATTCATTGGTGCTGCTGAACTACCCAGGTTCTCACATTCCAACTCTGCCTACTCTTAATTCCATCTAAAAGCTTGTTTCTTCTGCCGTCCTACACTTCCAATCTCTCTATCTCACGATTTAGTGTTCTTTTTTTTCTATCTTGCTTTCACCCAGTTTAACAGTTTTTTTTATCTTTCTCTTCTTATTTCTGTCTCACATTTTGTTTCCTTTCCTTGCTCTGGGTCAAAGTGTGATGATGAAAAATAAGTCCTGGTCCACAAAAATGAGTGACTGTGTCCACGACTGATTTTGCCAGGAAAATGTGTTGAAATGAAAATGGAAAAATCTACTTAAAGAGGGGGAAAAGCTGGCATTATGTGCTCAAAAATCCAAAACCCCTTTCTCATTTTTGTTTTTTCAAGAAAAAAACACTCTGAAACAGAGGGAATACCATAACTATTAAACCATTTATATATTGTCAAATATAATATTACTTTAGCAAATGTAGTATCCTTGAAATTAGGTAATATTCAGTGGCAGCTGCTGCCAGGGATGGCCGGAGGGGGAGCGTGGAGCGGTGGGTGACGGGAGAATAATACTTTTTTATAAAAAAAAAAAACTTACCTGCACTGCCCGATGCCGCCTTGATGCTCATGCTGCCTCAGTGCTTCTCTGCTTCCCTCCCTACCCAATCCAGACACTTCTCTCATGCTGTTACAGCATGAGAGAAGCACTGGAATTGGCCTGAGTGGGCTGAAATGTCTCTCAGGGAGGGAGTGGGGCATTGCCCTTGGTCTCCACCAGGCTGTTAAATACAGCTCGGTTGAAGGTTCTAAGTGTGCATGTCAGTTTCGCAGGCCTCAAACGCCCGGCCAAAATGACATGCGAACTTGGAGTAGACCACCACTACTCCTCCTTCCTGATGATGTGGGGGTTGCTGGCCCCACCCTGTCCTCCGTAAGTGGAAAAATAAAATGATAATAAAATACTTTCATGATAATTTTATTTTTCTGCCTTTCAGCAGTGGGGCGATGCTTCTCCACCACAGAGGAGCGGCCTCCCCAGGTAATATCTCTTAACCAAAAGGTTGTTCTTGTTATTCCCTGATTATGAATTGTACTCAGAAGTCAGCCATTCACTATAACGACACAAAGCATTCAATCGGGTACCGCAACAACTATCCCAATGTGCATTTTATTCAGCTGACAACTATCTTACTATCTCACAATTTCGTGACTAATTAGGAAACTACTACCTGAGGAGAATTGTAATGTCGTCGAGCCCAGTGGGTGTCTGTTTTTCATAAAGCAGACTATTCTTATAACAAAAAAGTATTCATCCCTAGAGCAGACATTTCGAGAACACGCAGTTGTAGTCTTCTTGCGAGTATAACTATGGAATCCTCCTGTAGATCGTGAAGCAGTGTGGCTTCTGCTTGCAATTTTCAAATACCTTATTGTTTACAGGGCGCATCTGTCTGAGGTTCAAGATGGCGGAATGCATTAGAATCCAGGCTTAACCTCAGGGGACTCTTCGGAGTAACGCGGAAGGGTGTGACGCTCAGGGACCCTGATGCAAAATGCAGTTGTTTCTTCAAGCAAATGTTGAAGACTGCTCGGTACATAAATTCCAGATTTGGAAACCTTTGCTCCTTGCTGAAAAAAGAACTATAAACAATTTCCAAGACGAAAAAACTGTCTGGCTTCCTCGCTTTTTCCCTGAGGGCCTGTTGCAGAATTTCTGAGCAATGATTCTGCAAGGCAAAATTGCAACATAAGAAAGTCTATTATGACAGCCTGACAAAATGTGAATGTATTAGAGGGACAAGGAGCATTGCGATCTACCCTACGCAGTTTGATAATAATGGTATGTTAAAGTGGCGAGGATATGCCTTTTGCTGAAAGTGGAATGCTTTGACTTGTGCTGCCGCACTTTAATTTGTACACATTTCAGAGAAATGAAAAGCACTAGTAAAAATAAATCCTCATTTTTCATTTTTGCTCGACTGTATATGGCCACAGTTCTGTTTTTATGTAGCATTGCCTCTCTGTAAGAAACTGGGTTGTTAGTTGACTGGTTGGGATTCTTGATCAAGCAGCAGCCATAATCCTTGTCAGGGTGAGGCACAAGCCAACCCTAAATTAACATTCGCTCAACATTCTGGTAGGTTGGGACAGAGCATTCAAGATGAACTTAGAGGCAATGTGCAAAGTACTTGTGCGACACTTCAAACAGTAATAAAGGGAAAACACCAGGAGAACCTATTTTAATAAATAAAACATGACCAAAACAACAATAAAAATTAGTAGAACCAGAGATATTCAAGTTTAAGGATTTCAGTGAAAATAGCACCAAAAAGCACAAAGTGTCGACTGTGGATATCTGGTTGCGCTGGACCGGGAAAAAATCACAAGTTCAGGCTGACCACGATAGTGCTTGGAATGGATACAGGGACCCAGTTAGGCCCACCAAAGTATCCTGGTTCGCGGAACGTTGAGAGGATCTGATTTGAAGAAGTGTCACATATGTGATGCATCAGCTCCAAGATCGGGTGAGACAGCAATGCAAGGGCTTGCGTTGTCATCCAGGATCCTGTTGACAGGGGTTGTGATGTGAAGTCTGGCATTGAGGATGCTGCGTGCAGTCAGGACGATACATCTGTTCTGAATAGCTGTGAGGCAGTGATGCAAGTCTGGTGTCATTGTTGAAGGTGCCATTGATGACGGATGCAAGGGCTTGTGCTAAGGATACGCCTTGCAGTGGTAGTTCCGCTGGGCTGCGGTGGTGATGTAAGTCTTTGCAATGAGTCCAATCCATGCAGCAGTGGAAATGCGCCAGTTTTGTTCGGGGTTGTGCAGCACAGCAGAGGAGATACAATGGTTCTGCTGGGTCCTCAGAGGCTGGCACAGCACTTTAAACTTACTTCCAGGGACCCAGGACTGGGTTGGCACCACTTGGCAGTGTATTCTCACAGGTGGCCAGATACAGGTGCAAAGTTGTTGGAAGCCTGTAGTATCCCTAAGGCTTAGATGAAAAGGGTAGCCAACTAGCTCTTGGAGTAACTCTGGATTCGGGGTTCAAGAGATGCAGGTCCAGTCCTTCTCACTAAGACAAGGGGCAGCAGGCAGCTGATTGGCACAGCATGGCAACAGTTCCTTCAGAGCTGCAGTCCAGCAAAGTTCCAGTCCTTGAAGCAGCACAGCAGTCCTTCTTCCTGGTACAGTATCCACAGGTCCCGAAGTATATTGAAGTGGTTGGTGGTGTCTGAGGTCCCGTATTTATACCCAGTTGTGCCTTTAAATTGGGGTGAGGCTTCTAGAGGCATGCCTTGGAACTGCACAGGTGCCCTGCCTTATTGGCCTTGGCTCCAGACTAACTACAGAGGGTATGTGGCCCTTTGCTTGGAGACAGGACACAGCCTATGCAAGTGTAAGTGGGGCTCAGCCCAACTTCTCCCTCTTATCCTGTCAGTGATCGCTCTTTTAGTCACACCTAATCTCTCCATTGCGTGTAGCTGTCTAGGAGGAATACACAAAACCCAGCTGTCACCCACACCCAGTCATGTGACAGGCTGCAGACACTAAGGGGGTCATTCCTAGATTGGCGGGCGGCGGTCACCGCCCGCCAAGCGGGAACTGCCAGAAGACCGTACCGCGGTCAAAAGACCGCGGCGGTCATTCTGAGTTTCCCGCTGGGTTGGCGGGCGACCGCCAGAAGGCCGCCCGCCCGCCCAGCGGGAAACCCCCTTTCACGAGGATGCCGGCTCCGAATGGAGCCGGCGGAGTGGAAGGGGTGCGACAGGTGCAGTGGCACCCGTCGCGATTTTCAGTGTCTGCATAGCAGACACTGAAAATCTTAATGGGGCCCTGTTAGGGGGACCCTGCACTGCCCATGCCAGTGGCATGGGCAGTGCAGGGGCCCCCAGGGGCCCCACAACACCCGTTCCTGCCATCCTGTTCACCGCCAGGAACAGGATGGCGGTAAGGGGGTCGGAATCCCCATGGCGGCGCTGCAAGCAGCGCCACCGTGGAGGATTCCCTGGGGCAGCGGGAAACCGGCGGGACACCGCCGGTTTCCCGTTTCTGACCGCGGCTTTACCGCCGCGGTCAGAATGCCCCCGGAAGCACCACCAGCCTGTTGGCGGTGCTTCCTCCGTCACCTACCCTGGCGGTCATAGACCGCCAGGGTAGGAATGACCCCCTAAATGGATAGGGTAGGAAAATGCCTACTTTCTAAAAGTGACTTGGTCAGTATTGTAATTTAAAATCTGACTTCACTATAAGTTAGGATTTTAAATTACGATTCCAGAGACACCAAACATGAAGGGGTTACCTGTTTCCATTTGGAAATTACAGTTATAAAATATAATAAAGTAATTATAATTTTATCCTTTGAGAGAGGTAGGCCTTGCAGTAGTCAATACTAATTTAAGATTTTTGTCCACTACCAGGACATGTAAAACTTAAAAGTACATGACCTATTTTTAAATACATTGCACCCTGGCCTCTGGGCTGACTCATATGTATTAAAAATGAAGATTTGGGCCTGGCAAGAGGTTCACTTTGCCAGGTCAAAATGTCAGTTTAAAACGGCACACACACAGGGTGCAATGTCAGTCCTGAGACATGTTTAAAGTGCTACTTAAGTGGGTAACATAATCAGTGCTGCAGGCCCACTAGTAGCATTTAATTTACAGGCCATAGGCACAGTTAGTGCCACTTTACTAGGGAGAAATACACAAATTAAAGATAGATGCCAGTGGGGTATAAGCCAATCTAACATGGTTTATGGAGAGAGCACAAACAGCATTATGAGAAATAGATGTGTGTGAGAATAATTAAAAATGTGTTTAGGAGCCATTTAAAGAGACAAAACACTATAAATCTGAGGTTTAAGGAAAACAGTGCTGAGGAACAAAATATGTTCTGCGTTTTCTTGTATCTCTCTATTCCAAATATGGAAAATGATCTGTATTAACCTATTTACTCAACCCAAAAGAGGTCTAATAAAGTAACCAAGGACCAGATTTACTAAGGTTCTGTGTCAGCTCAAAGTTATTCAGAGCAGTAAATGGCACTTACCAGGGCCAGAATGAGAACTGAAAGCAGCTCTGGCAAATTTTATCAGACCAGCCCCCATACTGCATATAGCAGGGTGAGTGCAGCAAGCATGCCTGGCCACTGCAAAGAGAGCATAACGGGGTCCTCTCCGGGGTCCCCTCCCCAAGAAATGTTTCAGAAGAATTACAAATATTGTGCTTTTACAGCACATTGTACATTATCAAACTCTATTGAAGCCTTAAATGGATGGATGGAGATTGCGGACAGGACTGCATAACTCGATCACTGGCTGGAGGGTGAGGAGTGGGTGGCTGAATGCATGTCAATGAATAAGGAGTTTTAGATCCATGGGGCAAATGGTCACAATGCACTGACCAGAGTTGTAACTATGTAGAGCAAATGGTCGCAATGCATTGTACAGAGTTGAGTGCTTTGATTTTCATTATAGCTTCAGCATTAAAACATCACCCTCCCCAGACATTACCACCACCAATCCTTGTAAGACATACATAGCCCAGATGTAACATAGTACACTTATTAGGCGCCTCAAAGAATTAAACACAAATTATTAAGCTTTGATCTAAAATAGGAGAGAGAATGAGATAGCTATGTAATCGCTGCATTGGACAAAAACCTTGCATCAATCTCATTTTGCATGTTAACCACATTTTGTGATCCTAGTTAATTACTTTGATCACAGTGCCTCTGTTAGAAATTGGGTCTTGAGCTGACATAGGTATGCACCCTGTCCAAGTAGGAACCATAACCTTAGTCAGGGTAAGTCAGATACACAACCTAAATTAACATTTACTCATTGTCTGGTTGCTGTAAATTGCCTGGATGTTACTAAGGGATGTTGTTCTCTGTTCGAGGCCCCAGAGTCTCATTATTCATCCAAAACTGCCTCCTACGCTCTCCTCTTGTTGGAAGCAATTCTCCTCCCTATTTATCTGCCCCTCCGAGCTGGTGCATTTTCCTGATCACACCAACTCACAACTCCTTGTGCCACTCGTCCATTCATTACTAGGACCGTAGAAGCTCTGAAGACCTCTAGGCCTGCTACTGAGGACCTCAATCTTACATACTCCTTCGCAATCTCAAATACACCAGTTAATCATTGATGCCACCATGCCATAGAAGTACTATGTCCTATTGTCTCTTCTAGAAGTGACACTCTCTTTCTACCTCTGTTTCTCTCTGTTTCCCCCTTCCTCTCTCTTGGATGTGCTACCAGGGCCAGACAGGCCTTTCACCTTGCATTTCCCTGGCAGGATGAAGCTCATGAGGCTGGATGGGCAAGTTCAGCGCTGCGCTTGGTGTCTCTCTGTCACTTTCCCCAGCTCCCTGAGGCTAATTGCACCAGGCATGGGATGCTTTTTTGGTTACGCAGTACAACTCTGCTCGCTACTTTATTTGAGCTGTGTGCACACCCTGCTATCTCAGAATGGAATCACACTAGATGGAAACAAAGTCACACTAAAGAGAAATTTGGACTGAGGCCTATCTGGAATAAAGAAAGATCTGGGGCCCTTCCATGAGAAATGTGCTACAATTTCTTTCCACAAGTGCAGCCAGGTTTCTGTGATTTATGTACCTAACCATCAGTGTGAGCGTACACTCTGCTGTGATCACAGTCAGTGCTCATAACATATTTGATCAGTTATCATGTTTATTGGCTCACTTTATAAAGTGATTACTACCAGGATATGGTGTAAAAGAGCAAGATATATTTTTGTCATATACCAATTAGGAATAACTTTACTTAGAAAGTTTGAGTTTTGCCGACTAAGGCATGCAGTCCACAAGACCACTATGATGTTGTCCATAAAGATGGGTATTGTGTTGTGGTAAGGAGTAGTGCCATTAAAAGATAGCATATAGATGTATGATAGGGCTGGTATAGAGAAGTGTATGCTCGGGATGGACCTTCAGGACTTGCTACTCTATAGTTGTTGAAGAGCATTGTGAACTTCTATTGCAGTATAGTATTGGTTTACAGTTTTTGAATCAAGTATGAGGAACAATATAAGTAGAGGTGGCTTGTGTTCTGAGTTCATGTTAAATTGCAGGGGTGCTGTGCAGTTGTTGGTTCTAAACTAATGTTAACTTGTTTGTAGTTTGTTAGTTAGCCAATGCTGGGCTGCAGATTTAATGCGTTTGGCATTAGCCTGGTAAATTGAATAGTTTGCCTGCTGGACAGTCATGATTGTCATGTACAGGTGCATATTTTGATAGCAGGGCCTTCCGAAATGACTTGAGGCTGAAAGCCTTGGTCGAACAGGTGGTGTGATTGTGTCATTTGGTTTGAAGGAGTATAAGGAAGGTGTTGCTATGAATAGTATTTAGTGTTGTGTGGAATGGTGTACTCTAGTGAGATGTTTTTTTTTTCCAGTATTGAAGGAGTATATACTGTACCATCGCGTCATGTACTATGAGATTGTGGTGGTACAAAGTGATCTAAAGCAGTATGATGTGGTAGGGAGTGAAGTGGGGGAGGAGGAGGGGCTGAGAAAGGAAAGCTATGTAAAGTTGAGATGGCTGAGATTAGGATGATGAGAGGTGGGAGTAAAGTCATAAGGTGAAGTAGGGGAGTGTTGAGGTTAGAGATGGGTGTATTGGTGGGATAGCAGTAAATAAAGGTGCAATTGGTAATCTAATTTTTCGATGTACCCAACTGAGGTTTTTGTGCGTAGACCTTGAATTTCCTATGTACCTCCAAACAGCCATGCACTCAATGTGCTTCCAAATGACAGGTGGTCTATTTCATCGCAACAGTAGTTGGAGAGATTTCTATGGATCAGTAGCGAATAGAGGGAGTATAGTGACATACTTTCTTTATGTCCTCAAGTAGTTTCCTCAGTGAGGGGGTCCACTGTTCGATCTGAGAGTTTGTGAGTCATCATGGTTAAGTGACTTAAGCTAATGGAATTTAGGCCCATATTTATACTTTTTTAGCACCGCATTTGAGTCGTTTTTTGACGCAAAAGCGGCGCAAACTTACAAAATACAATTGTATTTTGTAAGTTTGCGTCGTTTTTGCGTCAAAAAGCGGCGCAAATGCGGCGCTAAAAAAGTATAAATATGGGCCTTAGAATCTATTGTGGACTTTTTGGGATCCCCACATACAAAAAGTATGTTTTGTAATCTATGCAACTTGGGGCAAGAGGACTTGCGGTCTAAGGTCTTTGAAAGTATTACAGTAGGTGCACATACAGCATATGAAGCGCAGATGCTAAACATTTAGAAACACTAGAATATGTATTGCTTTGTGGATACACCCAAATGTGTATCGCATGCTCATTGCCACTCCTCCTTTGCTCCCATAGACATGCATTTTTTTTCCGTTAATTATCTTCATCGTGTGATAAACGTTGCATCAGTTCACCATTTACAGTTTTTGTTGGTGTTTTGTGACCTACCAACCCTAATATTATAACATTCATGGGAAGGGAACTCCACCTACTTTTGTCATTTTGACGCTTCATGTAATGATGTGTGAAGCTGAACAGTCAGCCGGCTCACAACTTCATGTACTTTTTCTTCTAAAGTTCAGAAGCGCCACGAAGCGTCATTCTTGTAGAATTAAAAAAACAGGGCGTCTTTAATGCTCCTTCACATTAGTGGGGAAAGTTTCCCTCTATTGCTTAGTGCCAGTGATGACAGTGGTATACTGCTGCTCCTCAGCAGCCGCTCCGAGCTCCCACCCGTGTGTTCCACGCTGCCTTGGTCCCCTTACACTGCATCCCACAGTGTTCTTGCTGTGACTCTTAACCCCTGCTTTTTATTCTGTTCCTTGCCCCTCATACCCATGTTTTGTATTAACGTGGGGAATGTTACAGACACAGTTTCCTGATGCCAGAAGTCCCGGCCACGGGACGTCTCGTCACATAAAGTAGTCAACATTGATGTTCGAAAATACGAAGATAAATAGGCTTATTTAGAGTTTGGAGGGCAATAAAAGCACTCCAATTTCTAAAGGAAACTCTAAATATAGAGTGTAATCTACCAGCTGAACTTTCTCCACAATATTATCCCTTTGGCAGAGGAAATTCAGCCAATTGACTCTACTCTTCATTTAGAATTCCTTCCACAAATTGGAGCATTTTTAGTTACCTCCAAAATGTAAATGATGCCTACAGTGTAAAACATCACACACATAGTTTCAAGCTCGAGACACAGTTTCTTTTGCCACTCGGTATTACAGACTGAATAACTGAGCCAACCATTTTGGTCTGTTAGGTTGCTGAATAGTAAGTATGGCCTGTTTGCGTATGGCCTCAGCAGGGTGATTAGATGATGGCATTATTGCCTAATTAGAATTCTAGACGAAGCAAGCAGTGTAAAACAAAACTGTGCTAGCTCTTATTAAATGGGCTCGACAGTTTGGCAAATCTGTGATCAGAGGATGATTAAAGGTGCATATTTTGTAGACCGCAACCACAGTTTGAAGATATCTTCATGTTGTGAATACTTGCTGAGTCCATGGAAATACCTCTACACAAAATAAAAATATATATATTATCTTTTTCCGGCAGAATAGCAGACAACACATAGTAAGGTTAACTGTATTTTAAATGAACACCCATGAAATGTTTTACATGTTTACATTTGCTAAAATACAGACGAGAACAAACTCTCTCTCTCTCTCTCTCTCTCTCTCTCTCTCTCTCTCTCTCTCTCTCTCTCTCTCTCTCTCTCTGATATTCAGTACTATAAAACTCCTTCAAGAATTAGTCTGTGATATTCTCTATTCCAAGTGATTTGTTACATCTCCTGCAGAATAAATATTTCGTGACGTAGTAAAATTGTTTCGAATATAACATTTTTAGACAACATCAGGATTAAAATTAGCCTAACACTATGGTAGGTAGACGATTGCATGTAGTAACAAGCATGGCAATGCCCATAGGTGTGGTTTAGCCACCAGCATTTTCGCTTTGTCAGTGCTTGTTTTGTTTTGTCACGGATTATTATTGTGGAAGTTGCTGGACCCTCATCAATCAAAAAACATATGACTACAACATATGTTTTGGTGTAAAAAAGCACACATTCCTATAGTTGTTCCCCCCTTTTAAAGAATTATTTGGTGAATGGATAAACTCCTTGTGGGTGCAGAGTGCACTCACTCATAGAGAAGGTTACCAATGCTGGAGCGGGCTGACCCATTGCCCCATCCTGTATGCTGTAGTGGAGGGGAGATAAATGTGAATGACACAATAACAGACCAATAAATGAAGAGGGTGTGCTGGCAGGCAGTAAAAGTAACTATATTATACATATAATTTAGTAAAATCAAAAGGTCTTAGATAGCACCAGACCAACAAAGTGAATGTTAATTTTTTTAATGTGGTATGAACACATTCCAGATGTGCTGATCTCAGTCGCGGCTCGCTGCGCTCTGATGGTGCGGGGCAGGTGTGGTGCGCAGTGGGGGGGGGGGGGGCAAATATTTAATTAAAAAAAAAAACACACTTGCTACGTTGCTGCCGCGCCGCTCATCTTCTCTCATCACTGCAAGCAGGCACAGGCTCCCAGCCTGGCCCTCAGACAATCCTGATGCTGCTCAGAGCAGCATTAGGATTGGCTGGAAGTGCCCAGCCAGAGCACTCCCAGGCAGACTAGGAGCCTGTGCCTGCTCTCTCCTCTCCAGCCAGGCAACACAGTGCCGGGCTGGAGAGAGCACAGTGTGCATGTGTGTTTAGCTGGACCGAAACGGCCAGCCTAACATACATGCACACTGAGGGGGGCGCACAGTGCACTCCCCTCGTCTCCGTCATCGCCCATGGCCCTGCCCTTTTCACAATGAAAGGTTTGCAGCTTCTACTGCTGGCGAGAGGGTGACGCTCCTCTGCCATAGGTGGCTGGCTGATACTACTTTGCAGCACAAGACAGCAGTGGGCATTTGCACCAGCTAAAGGCTGGTGCTATTCCCACACCTTTAAATGTGGAAAAACATGCAGAACCTGTGTTTATGCAACATATTACAAACATAAAATTCAATTTCAGTAAGACCACAAATATCAGCTGCTGTAACACAATCACAAACGTTTGATAGTACCACAAATTCTCTTAGGTTTTCTAAATAATGGCACAGGGTGCACACTACAAAATATGGAAATGTGATCATAATAGGGTTATGTTAAGATTTGTTCAACATTTTTTTGGAGTCTAGGAGTCACAGAATCCATATGATTAACTCTTGAAAATCTATGTAGGTCACAGATTTTGAGATGTACTCCTACTTCCCTACTGTGAGAAAACCCACTTGGAGGGTCATAGGGCGGTCAGAAGATGATTCTAACAACTGGGGTCTACCGCCACTGGTATCCTGGGGCGTTCCAACCCTTATTTCTCATATTTGCTGCCAGAGCTAGGATTCTAAATTTTTCAGATTCAGGGCCTACTAACAACTAACATTTAACATGTCTAGTTTTTGCATGAATTACCTAGTCAAAAAGGTGCAAATATCAGAATGGAAGGCTTTGAGAGGCATTCAGAGATTTGGTTGAGAGAACTCAGGATGAAGAAGGAAAAGACCCCTGCTATTTCTATTTTAGGTGAAGACATAGTTAAGTGGTTTCTAAACTTCATAGACTATGAATGGTTTGCATTATTAAATGACTCAAAGGTGGGGAGGTCTCACCTACAACTGCTTTCATTAGAGGGACCCTAGGCCATGATGTCCTTTGACCCGACCACTACATGCCATATGGCTTTATGAAGAAGGAGCATCTGACAGATTTTGGGACAGAGAAAAATATCTGCGTCTCAGGAAACAGGAGGAGGGGATGGAACCTTCTGACTGGAGTACAAGGAGAGACTGGTTGAATCTGGAGAATTTTTTCATATGTCAAGGGCAGTAGAACTTGGAGGTAAAGTAGAGTCCTGGACTCCTAAGCAAACAGTAGCTTTTCCAACACCGCATTGTGTGATAAGTGGCAAAGACTGGCCTAGACCCGGTTAGCTTAAGAAGGTGCATTGTAAACTGGATACATCTGGCATAGAAAAACAGTGGGACTCTGTGCAATCTTGCTCCCCCTGGTGAAAAGTGTTGGAGTGGTTAGCTTTTATCGGTGATCCATGAGGTAAGGTGGTTAGGTAAAGAGGCCTGTGGCCTCAGATAACTGGTATTTGGCATGTACAGTTAGAACACATTTCTAGTTGTAACCACCCACGGAAATGGCTGGAGTCTAAGCTTGAGGAGCATGTGGTAGCAAGGGAATCCTAACCTGCTTATTTCTCCCAGATTTTTAACATTTGTCTGCCTGGTTTACCATGCGTACAGCACCAAAATGGAGTCTCGCCCGCTGTACTTTTCTGGTAAAATAGATTAGAGAGATAACTTTCAATACCTTTCTTATAAAATAAGGTCCACTTCTGAGTGGTGTAAGAGTTCCTTGCTAAACTGTTGAATTGGAACACATGTGCACACATATTTGCACCCATGTGAAGGCTGAGCAAGGAAGACAACTGTCTAATTTAGCCTGGCACCTCCACACCAGTAGCTTGTCACAGATGGCACATTGGATAAATTGGTTAAACACTGTGGTGATCTTATGATTTGCCTGGGTATCCAAAGCGAAAATCCACATTCTTTTTTTGACTAAATTGTAAGTTTGAAGTGATTTACTATATTTACACTTTGGGTGAGAAGTACACAAAAATCAAAGCCAAAATCCTGATTGGCTCAACATATAACAATGATTAAAGTTACTTTTGTGACGCTTAAAAACATTCTGAGGCACAAATAAAATATTCATTTGGCCCTATATGCAGTCTTTCATACTTTTTGATTTCAATACTATTCCCAGACAATAGCATCAACTGGTAGGATTCGCATTTTCCTGGTATTGGAAGGAGTCAGGGGAGAAATCTGCATAGGGTGATTCTCTGCATGCTCATCTTACAGGGGCAAAAAGGGAAAACAAGCAGCACTCGGTCACACCACAGATTCCAAATGGGGTCTTGGAGGGTAGAAACCAGTTTTACAAACTCAAGGGTGGAAATAAGCACAGAGAGAGCTCTTGTGGACCAGAGCTTGATTCTGCCATTTTAAAAATACCCAGGATGCTGTGTATTGATGGTCCAGCCTCTGAGCTTTTCGAAGTATCTGTCAGATTGCTGCCGGGTCAGGTGGCATCAGTGGATTGGGCAGAGATGCCCAACATTCAGAGGTCTCCACCTGTGCTTTTAAACCCTAGCCAAAAGGTGGTATTTTAAGAGACGAGATAACTACTGAAGAGAAATTAAGGTCACATTTGTCAACTAACTCCGGTCAGGAGAGCACTCAAGGCTTGCACTTTCATGGACTTTGTTGGATCCTATCTCAAGGATTCATAGCACTGGCCTCCCCGTCCCACTGGGGCCTTTAGAGTTTTGGACTTGCTGGGGACCCAAAAGGAGAGGGTTCTCTTGAACATATGTGGGCCAGTTCTGGCTAGAGGTGCCCTGGGAAGTGGTAACTCTGAATGCAATTAAAAACACAGGTGTTCTGCAAGTGATGAGGAAGCAGTGGCACCTGGGACTGCATCCAGGTCTTGTAGTCCCTTTGAGAGCTGTGGGTTGCTGCTTCTGGAAGGCCTAGGATGGAGGGTAGGCCCCTGAGGTTTTCTCGCACGAGGATATCAAACCTGTAGGATATTGGGTTACTGGTAGAGGGAGGTGAAACTCTACTCAAACAGGAACCGCAATCTATGTCAGGGTGAACTCCATGCAAACCGCAAATTAACATTTGCTTAGCACTCTGGTAGCTTGGCACAAAAACAGTCAGGCTTAATTTAGAGGCTATATGTAAGGTATTTAGGCAGCACATCAAACAGCAATAAAGTGAAACTACAACATAATAAAACTCCCATTCCAATTTAAACAAATAGAGGAAAATCTAATTAATTATTTGAGACCAAAACAAATCAAAATCCAATCAGTAGAACTGGAGATATGCAATTTTAAAAAAATAAGTGAAAATAGTGCTTAGAAGTACAAGCCACCAACTGGGGGTACCTGGTTGCGCTAGACTGGGCCAATTCACAAGTTCAGGCCAATCACGATGGAGCATAGGTCAGATACAGGGATCAAGTTAGGCCCACTGAAGAAAGTGACTTAAATTCTGGTTGCAGAGCATTGCAAGATCTTGTATCAAGGATGCGTTACACAGTGGCAGTTCAAAGGAAGCTGCGGGGCTGCAAAACAAAGTCCTGCATTGTTGTTGAGGATGCCATTGATGAGGGCCTTGCGATGCGAAGGTCTGCTTTAAGGATGTTTCAGGCAGCAATAGTTCTGAGGAGGCTGCGGGCTGTGATGCAAGGTACAGCGTCATGGATATGTCATGCAGTGGTGGTTCTGAAGAGGAACTGTGAGGAAATGGGCCACATTGCATCATTTCTGCCCCCAGAACCATAGTTAGGCTCACTTTCAAGGGTCCAGGACTGAGGGTGGCACCTCTTGGGGTGGGGGGTGTTAGGACTCACAAAGTGCTGATTCTTTCGTTCGAGGTAGTTGAGGCTTTTTCTGTCCCTGAGGCTCTTATCAGGATGCCAGCCAGCTAGCCCCTGGAGTCACTCTGGTGGTCCTGGGTTCAAGATGCAGGTCTAGTCCTTTGGACTCAAGTAGGAGGGCAGCATGGCAACAGAGTAGGAGCCCTTTTGAAGAGCAGCACAGCAGTCCTTCTGAGTCTTGCACAGGTCCAAAGGTGTAGTGAAGAGTTGGGTCTATGGGTCTATTATTTATACCTGGTACCTACTTTGAAGTTCAAGAAGTTTCTACAGGCTTCCACCCTCAAAGGTGCTTAAACTTTCCTGCCTCCCTGCCATGGCCTCACCTCGTCTGGAATCACAACAGACTAGTGTCAAACCCTTTGTGAATGTGCTCAAGCAGAACCTTCCTTTGTGATGTGCAAATGTGGTAGGTAATAGCCCCATCCCATTTAAAGTCAGAGATGGCCCATCCTGCCAACACTTATCCTCCTTTTTGTCCCATTGTCTGGGAGCAATACGCAAAGGCTATCTGCAAGCTACACCTAGGCATGTGACCCAGAATACAACTGCAGGTACCAAATGATTAGGACAAGAAAATGCCAACTTTCTAACAGTGGCATTTTCAGAATTGTGACTTAAAATCTGAGTTCACTATTAAAGAAGATTTTAAATTGTAATTCTGTAGGCACCAAACTCGGTATTCCAACCTGCTCCCAACTGAAAGTTACCACTTACTAAATGTAATAAGGGAACCCAATATTACCCAATGGCGATGTAGACCTCACAGAGGTGCAATAACAAATTTAGCAGTTTTTCACTGCCAGGATATACAAAAGTTAAAAGTGCATGTCCAGCTTTTTTTAAAACACTGCTCCCTGCCCTACGGGCCATGAGGGCCTACTGTAGAAGTAGCTGTATGTATTTAAAAAGGAGGTTTGGGCCTGGCAAGAGCTTTATCTTGCATGGTCAAAATGGCAGTTTAAAACTACACATACAGGTTGTAATGGCAAGCCTGACACATGTTTAAAGGGCTACTTAAGGGCTTTGAGCCTGTTGGTGGCACAATAAGTGCTGCAGACCCCACTAGTAACATTTAATTTACAGGCCCTGGATACAAGTGGCACTCCTTTACTAGGGAATTACAAGTATATTAAATAGGCTAATTGGTTGTAAGTTTATTTTACCATGTTTAACGTAGAGATCACAAGCACTTTAGCAAGGGGTTGTCAAGTGGCCACCACAGGAATTGAGGGAGCCACCCACCTCACAGCAAGTGCAGTAGGCCCTGGGGTATCATGGGTAGGAAAGTAACAAAACTAAGCCTTCAGTGGTAAAGTGTGCAGAGTCCTAAGGCCAGCAAAAACTAAGTCAGCAAAAACAGGAAGATGTGAGGCAAAGTGTAAGAGAAAACCACACAAAGGATGTCAAGACCAACACAATCCCATTCATAATAGTCCATCAGGCCTGTAGAAATCTACATTTAGTCTCCTTAACATTGTGTGGGTGCCCAGTGAGTCTCCTGTGTGCCAAGCTGTATAAATATGTATTGCATCTGTTATGCCCTTGGGAGAGGCCAGTGCCATTGATGACCACTCCATAAGCACCTACCATTGCACTAAAAGGAAGCTTAGCCCCAAGGAGGGCTCATTCCCCAGGGACCTAACATTACTGTGTGTATTATTTTCATTGTCAGACTTCAGCTGGTTGTGGCTTAGTGCTGTTACATCCCTACCAATGAAGCCCCTAGGCCCTAAGGCATGTGCTGTGAGGTGGGTGGATCCTCCAATTCCTGTGGTGGCCACCAGCTCCCTGCCTATGAAAGAGAGAACCATGGGAGGAGAGCAAAGGAGACAAATCGAACGAGCAAGAGAGAAGAAGTAAGCTGTCTCCCAATAGAAGAGAAGTGCAGGGTGGATGGGAGCTGGCCTGACCATGTTGACTTGGGATACTACCCCTACTCCCCACGAAGTGCATGGATCCCTACAAGTGGGACAGGGATGGCTATTTCTTAGAAGGAAAAGAATACCAGTGGGTGCCTTGTCCAACAACAAAAAGGAACAATAAAATATTAAAGCTCCTTTAAAGAGAAAGCAATGAGGTGAAAGGAATGCCTAACATCCTCTGTGACTACGAAAAATACTTGTACCTGGCTCCACATTGACCTGGGGAGGTGGGGAGGTGCACTAGCAATAGAGTTATTTTTGAATCTGCAGACTGTCAAGGGAGAACCCTTCCCTCCAATGAAGTGTCTTAAATTTTGAATTACCTCACCCTAATTCTCCTGGGGCCTAAAGAGAGTGACTTTGGGCGGATTTTGCTATCAAATCAAGCACTTCCAGAACTGTTGATTTAGTACTGAGTTTCTAGTATGCATGGCCCTTTGTTGTAGGTTATGTGTAATTGTTAGATAGATGTGTTAAAGTAAAAGTAAAGCAAAAATTAAGTCTCTGGGAGTGAAATGTTCTATGTTTTAAAGTTGCAAACAGTGTGTATTTTGACACCTCCAGGAAAGTTTTTTTAATACATTATAGTTAATGGCTAATATTTTGCAGTTGATTATTATGGTAATGCACCAATAAAGCCTGTAGGCCTATCATTTTATAAATGCACTTTTAAAGTTATTTTACAAGAGGGGTTTGTATTTTTTATTTATTTAGGGCTTAGCAATGCATAGCCCGTTAGAGGTGCCACCAGCATAGTGGTACTGGGTTATACGTAGGGTGCTATTTGACCTTTGTGACCTTCATTTGTTACACACCCCGTAAGTTGTCAGGCCCTCTTTTGGATGCCCTCTGGTTATTTCACCTGCCATATAAATGTATAGAAAAAGCACTGACTAGACTGCAATTTATGTATTGTTGGCAGTTGCATTCCTGAGTTTTGAGTCTCTAGCCTAAAGTACATCCCATTGGACCTCAGACTGCGCAGCCTCATTACCCTGAGATTCAAGTGCTAAAAAGGGGTGCTCTGTTCCCAGTTTAGGGGTCTGCAATTAGTCCTGGGCGAAATTTAAACTACACCGGAATAATTGGAGAATTATCAGTAATTTTCTGTTACTGTTTTGACACAAAATTACGTAAACTGTGCCATCAAGCCCATTCGTGTAATTATGAATAATTTGGCAGTCTTTGTTTAAATTGAACTAATTTGACTAA
The DNA here is from genome assembly GCF_031143425.1 of Pleurodeles waltl. Classification (NCBI taxonomy): domain Eukaryota; kingdom Metazoa; phylum Chordata; class Amphibia; order Caudata; family Salamandridae; genus Pleurodeles; species Pleurodeles waltl. Next base: position 831,234,024 of record NC_090436.1, on the reverse strand, counting down.
TAATAATAATCGTTTGTAAATGCATACACTGCATGCGTGGTGTTCGGGTTACACGCCACAATCTGACAGTCCTAAAAGTGTCAATGATATGGCACGTTTGGTTTACTGCTTGTTCACAAATAATCTCCACAGCCAGAAACTGACCCTCAGTGACCTTTTCTTTACGAATTCAACAAACTACCTGAGAGCCTTACTGATAGGGCCAACTGAAGCATCCTTGACAGCTGCTTTGACCAGAGGTCCTAAAGAGTGTTCGCTTTCAAATCCAAGCAGTGTGTGTCATTCCTGATGCCCATCACCAAGTCACATTGAGGCCAACTGATAGCAGCTGTGATAAAGGAAGGGCTAGTTCAGAAGCATCATTCCTGACATGCTCCACAGAAAGGAATATGTTCTCATGAGGATTATTCATCGATCTTGTGGTGTAGCCCTACAACTGATAAAGCCATGAGCAATACTCTTGCAAGTCTTAATTTCTCTTGTTAGCGATCTTTATCTTTCAAACCAGGGCTGGACTGGGAACACAAAGCAGCCCTGGCCATCTTGTCCGATCACCCCTCAGTTAGGGGGCGGGGGGATGCCAGAGTGAAGAACTTCTGCTTTTGTTACTGTGGGCCAATATTGCAGCAGTGCTGCAAATCCGGCCCTCAGTAACAAAACTGCCCCCCACTGCTGCAAAACCGGCCCCCACCCTTTCAGGCTCCCGGGGAAATGCCTGATGCCCACAACGCCCAGTCCAGCCCTGTTTCAAACATTAGCATGTTTCACCCTAAATTAATTTTACTACTAATTTAAGTATAAACGTGTTGTTCTTTGAAAGATAGTGAAAGTTGCACATTTGAAATTCCACATCATTGTTTTATTTGGATTACGATCACTGTGTGTGACATATTGAACTGCCTATACATTTCACAAACGTATTTACTTTTACAGATTAAATGTGACAATATATAGTCTAAGTCCCATGGTTCATGACTTTTTTCAATAAAGAGCAGACCACAGCTGAACACTGATGGGACATATCTTTTAATTTTTCTAGGTATGCTCAATGTGCAATTAGGTTTAAGGGTCATCTGCATTAGAGATGCTCATTAAACATGAGGAGCTGGTAAAAAAGGTAAGAAAATACATCTGAAAGGGTAAGGCCTGTTTCTGATACATTTAGAGGCAGCTCCTCCCTCGAGGCTGCACGTACACCCACCCCGCACCCATCCATCACAGTCATCACCACTCAGGTGACCCTGAGAGAGGCCAGGAGCACATGCCGAAGGCCAATTATATCCACACAAATGGTGCCTGTGTCCTTCTTTTAATCAGCATTTGGCCCTAGGGCCCACAACACCACAATAGGAAGTAGAGTTTATTTAAGAGTTGATGTAAGGCCAAGTTGTTTTCAAATTACCTTGTAGTGTAAAAAATTGAGAAATACCTCAATAATGGCACCCCTTTCTGCTCTCAAAAATATGTTTACACCAAACATTTGGAGTGCAGTGATTTTGAAGCGTTTCTTTACTGGAAAGTATTTTAGTCAGCTTTCTTTCAAAGCTCTAATGCTTTGCTCTAGGGAATTATCTCTGTTCCAATTGTATAGCAGCGTCTGTTGTGAGTCAATCCTGAATGGAATTCATTGACAGTTCCTCACAGATATTTGTAGGTATGGCTGTGTGTATTGACAGGCAAGGATGTGTATCTGTGATGCAAATTGCTTGAAAAAATTGGAAAAATTGAGGCCCCCCTGATGTTTCTTTTGAGACCTTCTTTGCTGCCTGCCCCTACATTTGCGCCTGGTGACAGTTGTAGGGTCTGGAATAGGCTGTTCAGAACATTTGACTCCGTTCAGGAGAAGGGAGATTATCTTTGTGAACAACCCGCTCGGAGGAAAACAGTACATAACAGTTGTGGCATGAAGGATTTACATGCACTGTGTGGGCTGACAGACATATGACTCATGGTTATTTGTAACTGCAAGTGTTTTCACAGTACAGATGGCATTTGTTTTGATGGGACTAAAACAAGAGATAAATTATGTTTTTATTTTAGTGCTTTAAATAAACAGATGATTTATTTTCCAAAAACGTCGGTTCGAGATGAGTTGGTGGAAGAGAAAAGGTTATAGTAAGACGAGGCGTTCCTCGTGAGTAACTTCCCTCTGAAAATGCTGAATACACTTTACTCAAACAAATGTACAGGAAAGCACGTATGTCAGTGTTGCTGCTCAGTACATATATCCAATTACTCCACTTTTTGAGGCATTCTCAAATTAGCAGAACGTGGACGAACAATTTTATACTAATTAAAATAATCATTGCGTGTTTGCTTAGCTCAAAAACGTGTTACATCTGTTTTGCCATTATATCATCTTCCACCTAAGGGCACGAACTAATTACTGCTTCATGTGCACGTTGGAGCAGTACTTATTAGCAAACTGTTGTACCTCTTTCTAACGTTTTTTGGATTTTACAAATCAAAATAATAATGATGGTGTAAAATACATATGCAGATCGGGCGCTAAAACAGTATTGGCACATTATTTCACATTTTGTGCAGATCTCTAATTCGTCCTCTAAAAATCAGGAGAAACATGGAGGAGTTTCTGCATCAAATGTTATCACAGTACTTTAAACCGCACTAGAAATCTGATTATTAAACATTGTTCTGGGCTTGCTATTTCTAGAAAGAGCAGGAAATATCAAAAATACCTTTTCAAGTAGTGCACTTTTGTTGTAGTAGGGGATACTAGAATTTCAGACAAATATGTTAAATTAGACGCCTATAAACACTCCAGGGTTTCGCCAGCTTTTTGTAGTGTAGTCTCATTTAATAAGTAAGTACAAGGTGTATGTGTTTTACAAAAAGTGTTATCTTTATAAAATTGAGGGACAGATATTTGATTTGCACAAACCCCTCGCCTTGCTTTTTCTTTTATTTGAATTATAAACAAATCAATTTTACTTCTCTGGGATCATTTCAGACAATGAATGCCAAGCCTCTTGCAGATGGCAACATCAATTCATGAATTGGAAGCTGCCATTTAGAAATACTTGTTGGAACAGTCCGCTGTGAATATTGATTTTCAAAATTGTGGCCTTCAGAAATAAGCTACGATAACCACAACTTTCCTTCAAGGTACGACTATTCAAGGGTATCCTGCAGAGGCTGGATGTGTGTCATATTTCACAGTATTAACATGAAATAACCATCAACAAACTGCTTCTAAATGCAGTGAAGTACACAAAATGATGCCTCCCTCCAACCCCCAAAATTTGATGAGGAATCCCCAAGTCTCCAATATCATATATATTCATTGGTCTTAGGCTGAATGGGGCCCGAGTGAAGGACTGGGGCCCCCATCCACTGCAGGGGCTAAAGGGACCTCAGTTACACCCCTAACTAAATGTAAGTAATTTCCTGTCAACGATGACGTGACCCCCTGCCTGTTGTTTGTGCAGATGGTCTGTTATTTTGGGAGGCTGTCAATTGTGGCAATTTTAAGGCGGCATCTAGCAACAATTAGATAGCAACTTAGCCACACCACATGACAACTTTGTTGCCCCGAAAAGTCTCTCTGTCCAATGTGCCTGCCGGCTAGCTTGTCTGTGTCTTCTCTGATAAGTGATAGACTTATTTTTGAGGGGCATGCCAACAAATTCATATATGGCCAAACAAAAAACAACAAAAGACACTTTTAGATTAAATATGGATATTTCTTGAACGCTTCTGTTTCACTTTTGTTAATTGGCACGTCAAAATGAATAGATATTAAATATGCACCTTTTTTACCTCATGCCAGTCTCCTACGAACTCTATTCTGAAAGAACCAATAGATTACAGTTTGTCATGTCATGTGCACTATGTATATGGCCAAACTGTTATGTATGGTCAACATTCGGTGCTGAATTTGAGCTGGTGGTTGCCGGCGGAACCCACGGCACTCATTTTTGGGGGCTGGCACTTACTTTTCATTATCAGACATTGACCACAAGCAAGAGAGGGAAAACACAGGAAGGGTAAAGTAGGAAAGCATAAAGTATTAGGAAGGGAAAGATAGAAAAACGGTTACAATGGGCGAAAGCAAAAACATGCACTAGTGAAATGAAAGGGTGTCTAATAGTGGATGGAAAAGGCATGAGGTCGATTCAAGATTATTCAACCTTGTTAATAGATGTGCCAACATTTAAAGGCACCAGCAGAGAGTTTCTGAGCAGAGCTTTGGGCACCGGCACTCATTCTATTACAAATTAAACACTGACAACATTGTTATTGTATGTGAAGTAATATTATTGTCTTTTAACAGGGCCATCCAGTATAAAGAAAAACAATGGTTCGTTTAGTTTAGTTGTGCATTTCTAACAATCAGCAACAATAGGCACTATACAATAATGCTTTTTTTGATGATGTCACCAGGGGCTTTGAGATCTATGACAGCATTCAAAGGATGAACCCTTTAAAATGTATATAAGTGAAGTTTCTATGCAGTGCACCTCAAGAACTGTCTTCCTTTAAGGTGGTCTCAGTTTTTACACCCTGAAGTAAAGGATAGGATTGAATTCCCATTAGAGAAGAATACATTTGGCATCCTTAGTCACACTGCACCCGGTCAGCCTGAGCTTCCATGAATGCTGTGGTGCCCTGCATGTCTTCTGAGGGAAAACTAGAGAAAACACCATCAAGAGGGGGATTTGATGAAGGGTGCAGTGCACGATTGGCTTGTGATCTGGGGTACCGACGTCCAGCCCTACTGCAGTGACTGTTCATCCATCTGCACCTTAATAGAGGAGGGCACGCGCCACACCCACTTCTCGGCCTATCTGTGTGGCCTCTGAGAAGTGATGGGGTGCATGTAAATGTTTATTGTAAAGTGCTCAGTGTTTGTACCTTGTATCACACTCAGATCGTTCTTATAGACATTCCATTTTCTACCATTACACAGCATTTGCTGAGCTGATGAGACATGATTAAACTCTCTCTCGCTTTCTCTCTTTATCTCTCCATGTTTCTGGTGAATTTTACTTTTAACACCAGCGCATTCATTAGACATTCCAAGGAATTCCTTGATAATGCCAGCTCGTTGAGGTTTTCTTACTCTGGTGCTGCATAGTCTTATATTATTTAAGCATCTATATTGGTCGAGCACATATGTACTCCAGGTGCTTGACCCATGCATGCAATACATAGATTTGCTCATCTTCCCTTTATCTCGCCCTTCCCCAGATATGATTATCACAAGGTGTATTTAAGCAAAATAAGCGATAACCTCCCAATCAACATTGTTGCAGGTATGTATCAAAGAGGATTGATTTGCACATAAAACAGTAACAATGATATTTTACTTCATCATAAGAAGGATATTCTGCTACCGAAGCACTCATTGGTGTCTTTGTGAGTATTGGAGAGGATAAAGTGACATGGCTCAGATGTCAACAACAGGCGACTGCTGCCTTGAAGCCCTGATCCACACGGGTCAGCACAGTTTCCATCACCCATGATTCCAGTAATCTACATGCCACCAATGCATGTGTGCTCTTATTGCCAGTGCTTTAGACGCAGGTGAATAGGCATTTGATAATTATGGGCCTAGCCAGCCTGAGGTGGGCAAATGTTAGTGGGTCCCTGCACCTGCTTCGAGTGCCCGACTGGCCATTGTGGGCATGTGCAGAGCCCCAAGGAATGACGACCGAGAAGTCAGTTTCAACAAAGCCTAATTTGGACCCTGTCACTCCACGCCCCCTAGAGTTCTAGAACTCCATGCAGCACTGCTAATTTAAGTTCTGTGAGCATTGGTTCAGCGCAGCTTTCAACTCTCAGTTTGCCTTTGTGTGACATTTCTGTATTTTCATTGGCCATGTATGCGACATTTGAATACCTTATGTGTGCCGCTTTCAGTAATACTTTTTCATGAGGAGAATAAAGTGGTTATGAGTTCAGTTTTAGAAATTACCTCTTTTGTGCAATAAAAAGAACTGAAAAACATCTGAAGTGTATATGTGAAATCTGTGGCCTAAATGCAGAACTCAGCAATGCAACCAATAACACGCAACAAGTCATTGAATAGGCTAGGCTCATTCCTATAAAATTGAAAAGCACATTATTGTGCGGAAAAATAAACAATATACACACATTAACAAATACATAGAGAATTATGGGGTGTGTCTCTAATGACACCTCCTAAAGCTATGAGAGTCAAGAACTCCAAGTGGTACTTGGATCCCAGTTTGGTGGTCTGTGGTACTGGGGCCACATAACAGCAGAGGCACTATAATCCAGTTGTTGAAATTGGGGACCGGTACCGTCTGTCTGCCCTGTGACCCTCTGACTCAGATTTCTTACTGATCCCATCTATGATCTAACCATGGTGCAAGACTGTCGTTGTTACCTCCTTCTGTATAATCAAGGTCAAAGGTTATGGATATTAACTACCGCTATTGCCCTCGGTTGGTCAAAGGGTACCTGATCTTATTTCCACTGCTTCTATGATTTTATTTTAAAAATTGCAGGTAAGAAGATTGAAAAGTAAACCTCACAGAAACACATGCTGTTATAAGTGCAAAAGGCTAATACAGAAATCAAGCGAAGGAAGGAATGATAACATATGTCAGATTTGCAGCTGTGTCGCTTTATTAGATAAGGAACATAATCATGTTAAGCCCTCTTTTCTCCCGCTTCCATTACTTATCGTTACTCTCTTTATAGGTGGAAGTCTTGCAGTGTCCCAGCACAGCTATCTGTTATGTAATTAGAAAACACGAGATCAAACCGAATTCCTTTGATACTAATCCAGTATCTCTGCTCTCGGTTTTCTTTTACGGAAGGCGACCTCATTAGCATGATATCCTTGCTTTAATCAACGGAGGCCGACCTGGTGTCATAATTCAGATTACCCATTTTGATCAAAAGCAAGTGCCTTTTTGCAATTTCATCCCAGCGCTATGGTCCATCCAGGAAACGGAAAGCTGCCATTGTTGTAATAATAATGTCCATTTTGCACGAGTTCTAATCTCGCCTTTGAAATAAATCGAGCAATTATACATAGATATAAGTTGTGCAATCACCCTTCATGTGCCAGCAAATTTCCAAGCTATGTGTGTGCAGCTTACTGTTTCAGCTTTATGGCAATAAGCTACCACGGCCTTGTTTTTTACTGTCTGAGTTAATGGCACACACAAAGCAACGGCCATTTGTTATGCAGCAGTAACATTTGACGTGACAATTTGTTTGTTGTTATGAATGGGTTTAAAGTATTGACAGACGGGTACAATGCTTGAAGCATGGAACACACAGTTCATTGTTAGGGGGTATGAATTTGTGAAGATTTATCGCGACAAACTTTGTGAAGGCGTTTTCAAAAGTTTAAAACAAGCATAACAATGTTCGATGGTTTGGAGATGTTATTCACCAGACAAGAAAACATTACAACAAAACAGTTTTAGAAGTAAAATTGTGACACAAAATATATTTTTATTGTTAAGTTGTCCAGTGCATTTTTGTGCCTGAATATTCGCCCATAGGTTATATTTTGCAAACTTGTAACACTTTAAATTTTTTTACTGAGTGCAAAAGTTCACAATTTATTATAAGATTCCTTGAAGTGGGCTAGGCTCATTTGGGCAAACCTGACCCTCTAAGCAAAAACTTCGGTTGTGAATAACTATTTCTTAAGTTTTTTTGTGACAGAAGACCAGAAGACTTACAGGCTGCAGGCAGGTGTTTCTTCTTAGATATTTTAATATTTTAATTTGCACTTTTTCATGTCTATTGTATCGTATAGAACCAATTTCGCAATTTTTTTTACATTTAAATTTTAATTTCACGCACTCCTTTACTGAGGTCAAAGATCTTGGTGCTACCCTATTAAAAAATTAAACATTGCCTCGTGTTTCTCTAACATACAGCATTGTAAAATGTATTTTTGATTACATTGAAATGGAAACATCTGAGGAATCAGCCCATTCACCTACAACTGAAAGTCAGAAGGTTATATTTGTGTCCAAGTAGCTGAAGGCCAACCGCTTGACAATTATAGACCAGTTCCAGTTTCTGGGTGTCTGCAAGAGACTAGTTTCTTTTTCCAGCAATCAGGCAAAGTCTTCTGTTTTGAGGAGGTGGTAGCATGGTGCCAGTCCTAGCCTGCGCACTAGCTTGTGAATGGAAATTCCCTAATCCAAGCCTGGTGACATTCTCACATAATTCCCATCTCCCTTTTTAGGACTCTTTTCTCAGTTTACTACAAAACATCTCAGAGTCACGCATCGAAATGCCCCTCGCTGTCCTCCAGCTAGGGAAGCATTAATTCTCTTTTTAGCCACTCTTGTATGGAGTTGAGGTTTCTACACTCTGCCAGTGCCGGAACTAGTTTTTCCCTCCTGCTGGGAGCACAGACAGAAAGGTTGGGGTGGGTATGAATGTATTCTCCCATTTGGGAGCTCCATTCCCAAAAGCAAAACTTGGAAAATTTACCTTTTTTGCCAGTTGTTTCTGTTCTTCCCCTAGATGGCTAATTCCTGCTGCGTGGCTAACCTCTCATTTTCCCGGAAGATGGCCATTAACAGCCAGGCAGTAATCGGTATTCAGTCCTTGAAGCAGGGCTGTGACCCAACTAGTTTTAAGCCAGTTGCACAGGTAGCACAAAGTAAATTTTTCTGTTCTAAAGTTGTATTCAAGTAAATTCATCAAACCTACTTTCCCTGTTGAATTAGATTTGTAGGAACAGGTGGGAAATGCATTTGATCATTTTCGCTAGCTAAGATGCAATAAAGTGGCTTTTATTCATGCCTAGACCCTTGACTGGAAAATACACAGTGACAAAGTGCTTGTGTAACTATTCACTGTGGGAACATAATTTTCCTAATATTTAGAGTGTTCCACTTTTACATATTAAGCACCCGGCACTCTTTACGGGGTGACTTGGATAATATATAGAAGTAGATTTTCCTACAAAACAAAATCTCCTTGCTAATATTTAAACTGCTGGCCAGCCAGAGCACAGTGTTGCTCCCTGGAGCCATACTCTTGTGTGAGGTATGTGGGTGGTTTAAAGCCACACTGCAGCTCACATATGGCATCCAGCTTCCACATCACAGGTGAATTCTGTGCCACCTGCAGTGGCCTTACATGAAAATGAAATAAGCCATTTGGATGAAACAAATTACATAATGAATGACCAGGGTCAAAGTATGAATATTCTCGATATGAATGTTGTTTCTTTCCACCTATGAACTATGTGTGTTGTAAATTAAGGATCGCTGTCTACGAGGCATACATTACAGAACTCAAGTATGTAATTGATATGTTGAGAATCTCTGCTTGGTAAGCCAGTTCCTTGCATTGCCTAACTTGGAAATTTGCTTGCACATCCCAATCATGGAGACAAACATTTAGAATGTCACTTGTAAAATTACTAGACTCTAATGATAATCGTTGCACTCAGTTTTTCAATGAAGTGTATGGGAACAGAACTGTTCTGGTTTCATAGGGCTGAGCTAGAAATATTGTGTCTAATAATTGCTTCCACTGGTGACCGAGTCTAAATACATGAAAACATGTGTTTTGCGCAATTATTAGAAAAGCAACTAAGGTCCACAGTCCTTCAGGACTGCTACGTCCACCTGCAGTGCAGAAGACCTTGTTACGCACTGTTGTTTCTTCAGTTGTTATTTCCATTTCTATTACTTAGCACCCAGCTCTGCTCATTACTGAAAGTGGCAGGTGCAGGAGGCTGCTGAAACCACCACAGTGAGGCACTGATTGAACCAGATAATGCAAATCAGTCACAACTCGTCAGTATTTCTGCCGATGGCTGAGGTAATTTGCATACTACAGCGACTAGAGAATTTCATAGTTCCCTTTCCAATGAGAACACTTTCTGAAACATAGCATGGTATGTTATTAGTTTCTAATAATCCAGCAAACCTTACCTGTCATTTTTCATTTAGCCTATTGTTTTCAGAGGAATAGGCTGGGCAGTAAAACACTCCCCTGAGGGAGGTGAGAGTTCGGACACAGTCTGTGGATCTCACAATGGACAAACAAGAAGTTGATCATCTGTGTTATATTATTTTAGAAAGACTGTTTTTTACTGAAGGAAGCAACAGTAAACTTCACAATGATAGATTTGTAGGATCTGTCCAAAAATATGTGCAACAGCAAGTTACACATAAAAAAGAAAAGTAATTTGGAAGACATAAACGTGCCCGACTTCCATTATTCAAAGTATAGAGTCATATCAGAACTCTAGGAGTGGAGGCTTCCAGACCTTTAGGAATGGAGTGAGGAAATACACATTATATAATAAAGTGACAATGCTTTCAAGATAAGAGAGTACAATTAATGTAGGTGTATAAACACACAGATATGGGTTAAGGATATCATTCAGAATGGGTCAGGCCATAGTTAGCTTTGTAAATTCTGAACAGCTCCAAAAGCCTACTTAAAATGATGGACTATGCGCTGTCTGAAAACCAAAGTGCCTAGACACAAGCTGATTTTTGTAGTATGTTTAGTTGTACTACTATAGCAATACTAAAGTCTTATCAAATCTAATTACCAGGCCCATGAGTGTAAATCATGACCTCCACCTCTCCTAGCTTTTAAATGGAAAGATTCTCTCACACATGTAAGTTTACTACTTAGTAGTATATCTGGGAGGGCAGGGGAATAGCTCGAAAAAGGGCATACGTAATACTAAATAGGGGTAGTGTGGAGGATTAAGGAGGGGTTCAGTGAGGTTCCTAGGGAGAGCCATGCACCCACTCATGAAAGACAAAGCTCATTGCTATTCACATACTGCCCTTCTACAGTTACTACAGCCAAAATGGGACTCAAAATAGTAGTAAATTACTCCAGCTCAAAGCTGGAGTAAGAGCAGCATCACACATAGCCTATCCCTGGTACTGCAACCCCTTCCTCTAGAAAGTAATAAAGGCAGGAAGTTAAAAAAAAGCCCTGTAGGGAATAGTTTTGAATGAAAACACGTTTTTTTTTTTAAATAGTTAAAAAATGTATAAATATAATTTGCTATGAAATAAACTTAAAACGTATGATGTTATTACATAAAAACATATGTTTATTTAACTATACACATATTCTAATAACCTTTTATGAATTTACAAATGAATTTATAATTATTCTTTATTAAATTATTTTAAAATAATTCTATGCATCATTTTAATCATATCATTAATAATGTATAATAACAATGTCATTATTTTACCGTAGATGCGATATTATTTTTAATTTAAACTGCAGAAAAGTATTTTTTATAATGTAATTCAAAATAAGTTCATAGTGCTGTAGCTTTTTTCTTATTTTGTTCTACATTTAAAATACTTTAAGCTAGTTTTGTTGCCAATTCATGTTATGCATTTATTTTAAACGTAGGGCAAACAAATAAAATGTTGCACCACTATTAACTCGATTTTTCATTAATTTTTTAATTATTTAAAATATTCTAAATTGAATAAAAATTATTTTTCTGAATATTAATAAAAAAATTTAATCACATTAATATTTAACATAAAAATGTATTTACTATTTATTCAAGGTAAAAAAAAATCACGTTCCCCGATACTTTACTATAGAGACTCTACTGCAGTCGGGGTGGATATCTCTCTATGGTGAAGTATAATAACAATTACAAAGATTATTAAAATGTACAATACATTAGTACAAATATTTTAAGCTAGTATTGTTGCCAATTCATGTCATGTATTTATTTTAAATGCAGGGCAAATAAAAAAAATGCTGCATTGTTATTACCTCGCGTGTGTGTGTAAATTTGTAATTCATTTAAAATATTTTAAACTGAATTAAATTATTTTTCTGAAGTTTAATTTAAAAAAATATATTTCCACATAAAGTAAAAAAAAAAAACTCATTATGGATTAGGAATTATTAAAGGTGGTGTGTAGGATTAGCTGAAATTAGGTTAAACATATGTTAATAAAAGTTAAAGTGACATTAATTTATTAATTCAAAAAAGTTATTAAAGTATTTTACGATTAATTGATAAATGGTTGTTTTTTTTAAATATATTTAGGCATTATGTTATATGTATTTATATTTTCAACTCTTTTAAATAATTTAAAGTAATGTAACTTTATTTCCTATGGGGTTTTATTTTAAGTCACCGTTCCCATTATTTTTAATGGATGGGTGTTGCAGTACCAGTGGTTGGCCATGTGTGGTGATGGATTAACCATTGCTTCTTTTTGGCAGTAGTAACTTACATTTGTAAATTTAGCTCCACTCCCTTTTTCAGGCGATTGAGACTTGTAAGTCTACACTTTTTAGGAACTTTACAATTTGATTTTGTGAATAGTCAAAGTCATAAAGCTACTCAAAAGTATAAGAGTAAATGACATGTGTAACTTACTCACAAGTGTAAGTTACCTTTGTGAATAACCCTTTTATCTAACATGATATAATGTACTTTAGAGAAATGTATTCTATGATAGAGTACTGCAGCATAGCCTAACAAAGAATAATAGAACAGAACATACCACAATTTTGAACAGCATACCATAGGATGAGATAAAATAAGACAAGATAAAATAGGATAAGACAACATAACATAACATGTAACATAACAGTACAACATAGCACAGCATAACATAAAACATATTCTAGCCAAATATAGCTTTCAGCTGAACTGCTTTGTGCTATGAGAAACCAACTGGGAATATGATTGCCAAGATCCATGATGTACAGGGTTTGCATGGTTATAAAGGGCACTTCAAACGGTGTTTAGGGTTTCAATTGCATCTAATTCAGGCCATAGAGTTTGAGAGTGATAGCTTTGAAGTAAGGTGTGTTTCACATACCAGTGACCTTCGCTCTCACGCTAGACCAGGTAAAGTCACAAATTCAGGCTGACCGGGATTGAGCAAAGGAAAGGTCGGATATAGGGATCAGGTTAGTCCCACTGAAGAGTTTCCTTTTCAAGCCCAGCTCAAAGAGTTCCTTTCGAGTTGGGAGGGGCCGCTAGGAGGAGGATTTCAATGCAAGGAGCGGGTCAAGCATCAAGGATGGTTGCTGTGGATGCGAAGTGCAGGTCTTGTGTTGGTAGTCATTGTGGCGGTCTCTATCAGCACACAAGCAGGTCTCGCTGGAGCTTTGGGTTGAAGATATTCACAGGCAGTCAATTCTCACTGCAAAGAGATCAATTTGCAGTTGTGAGGAGCCCAAACTTCAGGATCTTCACATTCCCTTCAGAAGGAGCTCCCAATGATGACAGCCAAGTTCCAGGACCTGGGTGGACACTTCTTGGGGTCTGGAACTGCTCCACCAGAGGCCAGCTACAGGGTTCAAGCAGTTCCAGGCATGTTCAGTTGGTGCAGGTCAGCTGAGCAGCTGCAGGGAGTCCTGTGGAAGCTTGCTGTGCCTCTGTAGCTCACACCGGTCAGCCAACTGACACTTGGAGTCACTCTGGGTAGCCTGGGACACAGCTGGGAGGTCCAATCTTCCTTTTTCATACATCAAGGCAGTCCTTCCAACAGCAGGGCACTCCTTCTGGCAATAGAACAGTTCTACTTCGGAATCTTCAGCAGGTCCAGGAGTGTTCTGATGAGTGGTTCCAAGGATCCCAATTTTATACCGTGTCAGCCTTTGTGATGGGAAATTCCCTGACCTAACCCCAAAGTGGTTCTGGTCGATTTTCTCCTAGTCTTGGCTCCAAATTGTCAAGTGTGGGAAAAGCAAGTGCAAGTCTCGTCTCATGTTCCTTTCTGCGTGCTGCAGACAGGGCCCTTTGAAATGTAATCAGGGCAGTGAGAAGCTCCTCCCCAGCCATTCAGTCAGGAAGACCCTCTCCCATCGTACCTAGGTTTCCATTGGCTCACTTAATGGAAGCAACACTCAAACCCAAAACAGCAGAGCCTGGGGAGCCATCAATGTGAGATGAAATAATAAACATCTTTCTAGAGTGAAATGCTAGAACTTTGCACCTTTGCAAAAGGTGTGAAAGGTTCCTAGTGGTGACAGGTTTTGAAGCCACATTAGGAAAATATTCACGTTTTTTATTTTCGCAGTTAGGGAAGGAACGATTTGGTTACAAAAGGTGGTGTTTACAGAGAATGAGTTCATGCAATCTTCAAAAATCTCATAGCAGAATTTTCGTTTTGTGAGCATCGTCTGTCACTCTGAGACAAAAATGAGCAACAACTGAGTATTACTTGATGGAGATGTCACAATCCCAGCTGCTTTGTATAATTTATGAAGATGGTGGAGGCAATACTATATCCTTATTATTGTCCCGTGAAGGGAGGCTAACCACTAGATCCCAATTTTCACAAACTGGGTTCTGTTAGATACATAAGAAAAGAACCAGTCCAGGACCATTCCACATAACCTGTTCCATCTGTAGAGGATATAGAGCGGAGTCCTATAGTTAGTCATTGCAAAGGCTACTAGAAGACTGATGAGCAATGGCAACTGGTCATCACCATCATCTAAGATATGCAGTGTGCCATCCACCACTTCCAAAGTGGTAGTCTGTGTACTACATTTAAGTTCTAATCTGGGGCCTGATGTACAATGCTTCTAACCAGCAGCAAATCCTCCGATTTGCCAAATAAACCAGGTAGTAATTCATATGTGCCAATGGTCTACGCTTGTAACTCTGGTTGCAAACCATTTATTAGTTAGACACTCCAAAATTGGAGTGAGAACTGATTGAAAAATGGGAAGTGTCCCCTTTTGACCTCTTCCTCTTTGGAAACCGTGTCAGCAGCTACAAGGGGAGTAGCCATTGAATAAGGGGCTCACCTCCTGCTCTCACTGAGGTTTCCCAAAGCTGAAAACCTTTTTTTGATTTATAGTAGCCCTAGTTCTTTCAAAGAACTCGGGCTGCTTTACAAAAATGATTTCCATTTTTAAAAGTAATCACAGGGTTGATGGTTTTTGCCGCTCACAAAATGTGACCTGCCTAATGAATATTCATTAGGAAGGTTGTTTCCTGTGATTCAACATTTTGTGAATTGATCTATCAATACAAAGGCTAGTTCACAAAATCAGATTGCTTTAACAAAAAGTCAGCGTGCAATTTCCTACCATTGTTTGTGAATGTGAGCTTTGTTCATCAGGCCCTTAGTTTTGGTGGATTGTAATAGCCTGTCAATCATGATGTCTAATCGTAAATGTGCGGCAACAAACTTTCAATCATTTTTCCTAACAGTGGAAGTTAAGACGTTGAAAATTGTGGAAGTGTTTTGAGGCATGACTGTGTTAGAATTGGGCCAATTTGTCCATTTATTAAATTCCTGGAAACCTTAGTCCAGAAATTCACTGACATTCATTAGCAAATGATGTACAATTTCCTTGGCACAATTTTAAAGATTTTGGTGGAATTGTTGACGCAACTCTTTGAAAGATTGTCATGTTGAGATATCACCCTTTGAGTTCAGTTATAATGTCAGCACACATTTAAAAGATTTTGGGGCTGATTTAAGAGCCCCTAGCGCCATCCTAACAACATATTAGTGTTGAATAATGCTAATGTGACATTATATGGCCAAAAATGACACACCATATTTACAAAATGGCGCAATGCATGCATGCATGTAACCCTTTGCGCTACATTATGCCTGCACCAAGCATAATGTATGCAAATGGAGCGTTCCCACATTAGGGGGTCCGAAAAAATGTCGCTAAGAAATGTAAGAAATTTCTTTGTGTCATTTTTTTTAGCACTTTTAATGCCTGCTCAGAGCAGCACTTTGACTTCATTCTTGCCACCCTAACTACCTGATGCTCAATCATTGTTTCATCCTTGTATTCCAGGTTTATTCCCTTCTTCGCACTTGTGTTTCCACCCATCTTACACACCCTGGCAAAGTGCTCCCCCTTCTTGCACTTAAAACACCTTGCTTTGCCAGCCAGGCAATTACTTCCATGGTGTGTCTTACATTTCCAAACCTATAACATGTCTTCCTTCTTTCACCGTCCTGTGATTTCATCAGGCCATTTCCAATCTCTACCCTACTACAAGTGCATATACGTTTTTTCACTGCATTCATAACTGCATACTCATTTTGTTCACTTTTTTCCTTGAATTCATTACTGTTCAATGCCTTTACATATCGCGAAGTGTCTTCCATACGTCTAGCTATTTCTATGTTATTTTCTAGTGTGGGATTCTTCAAATCAAACAATTTCTCTTGAATCTTAACACTATTAGTTCTATTAATTAACATATCCCTTATTATTTAATCACATATATATTTAAATTTAAATGAAATAGATAATCTTCTTAACATAGTGGCATACTACTCAATAGTTTCACCCTGCAGTTGAGCTCATGAAAACAAATGTATGTCTTTTACTACAATGCTTATGTTTTTCCCAAAATTTTCTTCCAATGCTTTTAAAGCATCTGCCTTGTCATCCTCTACTATTTCATCTGCATCTGAACCTGCATTCTCATCCCTATTCTCATTAACAGTTATCGGTAAAGTTCTCAAAACTCTCCTTCCTAGACAATACTTCAAAATGGCTAATTTCCTTTTTGCAGCAAACGTATCTCCCTCTATGGCCTCCAAGTACCCTTCAAACATGTCCTTCCAATCTTCCCATGCTATATTTGGAGCTCCTGGTTCTTGCAAAATCATTGGCGGTGCAGGTATGGATTGTCCTGCCACGTTTACACAAATATACTTATGTCTACTCAGTTACAAGTTCATGTACAAAATTTAAATGAAAATCCCTTATTAAATAACCCATCACAATGATACTTAGATGTACAAGCTAGCTTCTATAAGTAGCCAGATTAGCAACAAAATAAATATATATGTGGTGAGTTATAAAAAATGCTTCACTAGCTGTTGCTTTAAACAGTCATCCAAAAGTTTTGTTCTTCATGCACCAATCACCAAGTTGACTGGAACACTTCCTTGTTGTTCCTTGTCTGGAAATAGATATCATTCTAGACACTGCCCATGACTTCCTTATTAGGAACCAATTGTTGTGGAGCATTGTGATGTGTGGTAGCCACGCTGTCACACGAAGTAATTTTCCCAGATATTTAGCTCCGATCTACTGACTGCCAGAAGAGACTCGATTGTGCCCCCGAATGGCGCCACTTTTTTTCTTTGTTTGCATTCATAGGCTGTTGGCTGAGACTCGATTATGCCCCCGATTGCCAACACATCACAAAACTGTGACCGTAAGTACAGTGATAATGCAGCTGTGCACTCTGTATGGAATGTTCCTCACAGTGTTTCCGAAGTGTCACATTCCATCTCTTCATCTTCCATCACACGCACACACAGCTCGAGCAGCCTTTTCAGTTATGCTTTACACGCTCACAGTGCGAGCTTCTGTGCAAGTAGCAACAGTTCAATGATCATAAATCTTGTTTATAAGTGACCTTGACAGAAACCGCAACAGTCATGCAGGACAAACAACAATAATATTCTTTCTACAAATTACAGTCTCACAAAAAAATCCACCGCATTGTGGTCCAAACTGCGCAGCACAACTTGGGATGCACAACAGTCCCAGTAGGGTTGCTCTCCAACTCAGCCTTTTGCACGCATCAGTTATAAGCTGGATTCAATCAGTCAGTAGCCCAATTTTCTGAAATACTTGCCGCAAATACACCACTCACTTCACCAATATCTTCAAAAATGAGTCAAGGATGCAATATCCTCGTACGGTTTCCACAAGTTCCAACCACTGAGTGCTCCAAATCCAGGTCCTATCCTCTTAGAATAAAGGTTCAGGTTGTTTATTTGGTTACCAGCAAGGACCCCTGGCTGCAGTCTCTCCACCAACTGTCCAATCTTCCCTCTCATGGAATCCCTCTTCCAACAACATTAACACATGCATTTTTTTCTGAAGGGTGATACTGAGACTTTAGGTTGAAAAATAATTAAGAATGACATATGATCATGGGTGGTAAAAAGGCAGCTGGAGAGGACAGTATTAGCCTGCAACCATGGGTGAAGGTTTAGTACTATAGAGAATGATAAAATAACGGTTTGTGAAAGCCATGTAAGTCCTTCATTATCAACCTTCCAAGAGGCATGATGAGGGTATGTATGAATGAGGCCACTCTGAAATAATTAGAACCCGCCAATATGTTAAAGGCTAAAGAAATGTAGATTTAGCAGTAATAGTATAAAAATGTGGTCCTGGTGAGAAACAATGAGATTATCCATTTTCAAATCCAAAAATGGTTGGAAGACCCGGGTTTATTATTGGCTCCACCACCAGTTGTAGTATATTAGTAGTAGTAATAAAATAAGTTTATTGGAAACATAGGCCCTCATTACAACATTGGCGGGCGGCAACCCCCGCCCGCCAAGTTGTAACCGCCGTGCGGCCGCCAATGCGGCCACACTCCTGCGGTGGCCATTAGGAGATCCTCGCTGGGCCGGCGGGCGGAAACCTAGTTTCCGCCCGCCGGCCGAGCAGGGATGTCAGCCGCAACACAGGAGCAGGCTCCAAATGGAGCCGGCGGTGTTGCGGCGGTGCAACGGGTGCAGTTGCACCCGTCGCGCATTTCACTGTCTGCTATGCAGACAGTGAAAAGCTCCATGGGGCCGTGGCAGGGGCCCCGCAACTCCCCTTTCCTCCAGCCTTTAAATGGCGGTTCCTACCGCCATGAAAAGGCTGGCGGGAGGGGGACTCGTAATCCCCTGGGCAGCGCTGCGAGGCAGCACTGCCCTGGGGGATTACAACTGCCGGGACCAACGTGGCGGTAAACCGCCGGGACCAATGTGGCGTTAAAAACCGCCGGTCCCGGCGGTGCGACTGCGGCACTTCCGCCACGGTCGTAATCCCAAGGTATGCACCGCCAGCCTATTGGCGGTGCTTCAGACGAAACAGCCCGTGCGGTCTTTGACCGCCTGGGTTGTAATGAAGGCCATAGTCCTTTAAACTATTCCATACATAAATCATAACAAATAATCTATATCACAATATTCGAGTTAATATGCATGTAGTAAGATATAAATCACTGAAAGTGTAAAATAAATTAATCCCCCCTAGTTCCCGTTCCAACTACTTGTAAATTTTTCACAACTGCAATTATGACATCAAGTGAACGCATAGCACATAAAAACCTTAAGGCTTCGTAACATATGTTAATATCATATTGATTAAAAAAGGTTTTAAAATGCACATCTTTCCTCAATATAAAACCAACAATCCAATTAAATGTGCACACTAGTACATTCTTATTCGAACAACAAAATCCACAAGTCACATTGGGTAATTTCATACTATAAAATAACGGATTAATGCCCAATCTATATTTCAATGTCCTGTTACTGAAAACTGGATCTGCAAACATGTAATACACGACTATCACCCGAATGGATCACTAAGAGTTTCAGGTCAGTAAAGTAAATTATTTCTGTGGGTGCATAGCAGATCTTTTAAAGTCATAGCTATGTGCAAAGGCTGATTATTATGGCTAAAGGTTGAACACAGTTCCTTTATTTCACTGCAGGCAGCTTAAAATAAATGTATATGTTTTCTAGTTCAGCAAGAGGTGTAGTCCCAAAATGGCTTCAGCAAGGAGGTTGCCAAACTTCACCTTGATTAAACAAAACCTTCAAAATGGCTTCTAGCGCCTGAAGATGTGTTTCTGTGGGTGCAGACAAACTCATCAGTTTTGTGAGTGCTAGGATGTACAAGGAGAAGCCTCACAGGGAAGGAATGAGTAGAGAATGAGGAAAACTATCTTACGACTGTCTGGGTTCTACTTGATGGCAATGAATACAATTCTGTGAAAGTGGTCTTGTGTCTGGGCATTCAGGGGCCATTAAGGCCCATATGTAAGAAAAATGATGCACAACTGCACTAGCGCAGTTGTGCGTCATTTTTTTTAATGCGAGCTAACACCATTCCCTAATACCATCTGAGTGCCATATTTAAGAAATGATGCACAATGGCACTAAGAATCTCTAGTGTCTCAAAAAAAGCTGCAAGCCGATGACGGATGGTGTTAGGGCAAATGGCGCTAGTGTGTGAAAAATGACAGTAGGCTGATTAGTGGCAAAATATCTGCTGCTAGTCAGCCTACCATCATTTTTTGATGCACAAGCAGCCCAAAAATGACTCCTGTCTAGCTAAAGACAGGAGTCGTTATGCCAATGCCCACCACAGGGGACCAGTGTCCCCAGGGCAAGTCCAACATACCCAGTGCCAGCCAGGGGCCCCCAGCGGCACACCACACTTACCCACGTACACTTACCTCCAACCTGCCTGGGATGTGCTCCCTCCTCTAATAGTGTCCTGTGGTGTGGGTGGTGGTGATGCTGGGGGTTGGGGTGGGCATCTTTGTGCCCATTCCATGGTGTTTCCCCATGGAAATAGGCCTACCACCACATTAATGCCTGGTCTGACCAGGCGTTAAATAATGACTCTAATCAGGCTTAGCGCCATTATTGAGGTCTGCCTCCTAGTTGCGCCTCATTTCAGCATCAGGAGTTAAATATGGCTCTGGGGGGTTAGTGTCATTTTTAGGACGGGAACGCCTACTTTGCATCTCAGTGACGCAAGGTTGATTGGTGCTATCTCAAAATAGCGCTGACTTCAATATTTTGATGCTAGACATGTCCAGCATCAAAATATAAATATGGAGTTAAGTTAGCGCCACTTTAACGTCAAAGTAAATGACGCAAAGGCGACGCTAACTTTCCATAAATGTGGGCCTAAATGTCCTGCTCTAAACTAGGTAATAAGTCAATGATTTGTTGACTTATTAACTATTTTAGAAAATGAGGAAAAATGTTTTGTCGTTTCATTCAGACTTTTTGTGGTACAGTAGTAAAATGGGCAGCAATGACAGAACCGTGTAGGGAACACCCTGGCAATAGGATGTAATTCTATAGCCCTGTAGGTCACAGATCTTGTGAAATAGACGTCCTTGTTTGCACGCTGCTGTTAAGACACCCGAACATGGTGCTTGATAGCAGTTATTGTAATAGATAATAACATATCAAGGCAGGCAGCCTGATGCCTTGAAAAGTATGAATAGTTTAATGTTGAGGTGTTGTGCCTCACTGAGCACCTGATTTCTGAATTCCTCTGATTTTGATACTAAGGGCCGATTACAAGTCTGACAGTCACAAGACCACCAGACTCACAGTGGGCACATTACGAGGATGGCGAGCAGACCTGCCAACCTACCGCCGTCTCCGCCAGGATCCAAGATCCTGAAGGGATGACGGCTATCCTAGGTGTAATCAGCCAGGGTGGCACTGCAGTCAGCGCCACCCTACTGATTACAACCTTGTTCTCCACCAGCCTTTTCATGGCAGTTTCACCACCATAAAAAGGCAGGAGGAGCACAAGTGCAGGGGATTACATGGGGGCCCCTGCACTGCTCGTGCCTGTGGCGTGGGCAGTGCAGGGGTCCCTCTGTCCAGCACACTTGAAATGCTGTGCATTTCAAGGGTGCTGGTGTACCCTGCTTGTGGCAGCATTGCTGCCAGCTCAAATATGAGCCAGGAACAATGCTGCTGCACCTTTTCCACTGGGCTTGGTTTCCACCGGTCAGCCCAGTGGGAAAGTTGTAATCGGGCCGGGGGGGGTGGGGAGACCGCCAGCACCGTCTCCACTTCGGGAGTTTGCGGACGGATGTTTCCGTCCACCAAACTCCTAATGACCCACTACAACTTAGTGATTATGGTCTCAACCAACTGTTTACCTATTGTGCTATGCACAGAAAACCAGTTTATACAGTTCATGATACGGGCTGCTTTCTTAATTTATCAAGTGAACGTAATCAAACACAGATGAAGCAGTGTGTAAGTCTATATGAAGGGGAATGTTCACAACATAGTGGGCGCACATACTGGAGACCCAAAAGAAAATACAGATTTCTCATAGGATAATGGTATTTGAATATGCTCTTTAGTGAGGCGAATGCCAAATAAACTGTGGCAAATAATAGCCTGTGGTTCTGAAAAGCAAAAAAAGCAATCCCGCCGTTTTGTTTTGTGTTAATATAAAAACGAATATACAGTTTGAAAAAAACACTCTAGAAAATGGCCTCACATGCTCTTTGTTGCTGTGCTGCTCACCCGAGGTGGCACAGGGAGTCAAACTGTTCTTTTTATGCTGTTTTATTAATAATAGCACGATGGATTGCCCGGCACATTAGTTTTTTTTTTATGCTGCTGTTTTAATGTTGTCTATCGCAAAGTGCCAGAAAAGCAAACTCCTACGGTTCAGCAATGAGTGAATACAGACTGCAGTTGGTGTAACTTACCGCATGACCTTAGAGATATTTTGTGAAAGCATCTGAGACTCTGCTCAGTTGTTTTGGCTACTGAAAGATTTCCGAATGTCTGCATGGCAGCAGGTAAATATGTGTTATGTTGTAATATGTCTTGTTGCTTTGTGTATGTGTAGCACATATCTGTCATTGTCGTGGTGCGAGGGCCACTCAGTTTCTGGATGGGATGCGTTAACCTCTGTTCGGGGGGCCACAGGGCGGAAAGGAGCTACTGGGCCCGTACTGTGATGGTTGAGATAGTTTGCACTGGTGTCCTTGTGGTCGGTTCTACTATGGCTTTTTCGCGGTTGACTGTAAGGGTGGCGAGGCCGTTCGATGTGAACGGGATCTACTTTGGACCTACCAAGCATTTATAATCTTACCAAAACAGCTTCCCTACATTTTGTTAAAAACATTCAATCTTGAATAGTAAAATGCCTCTCATCAGTTGCCTCGTGCTGAAAAAGGAAGGAGGCATCTCCTGTACTGTGAGAGGGGGAACGGACGGCTAAAAAGAAGCAAGCCTTCTCTCCAGGGTGTCTGCTACCTGATAGAAATGTAAAAGTGTTCAGTTTGGCAATAGGCGAATCTAAACGCCGCTTGGGATCCATTATAGGCTTTTATTCCTAGAGGTATTCCTTTTGAGAGGTACTGTATGGCTGTTACTGGTTCTGAAGTGTGTCAATTAAAAGGAGCCTATACAAAAAAGTCGGTACTAGGTGCGGTCTGGTTGCATAGTAATAGAAAAATAACCTTTAAAAAGAGCTGATGGTCTTATGTAGGGTTTGGCAGGTAGGATACTCCCTTACAAATGCGGTGTATGTCCACTCAACTAGGCTATAATTGCGATATAGCCTATGGTACTTGTAATACAGCGAGTGGGATATCCATCACGTTTGTGTCAGAGTAACCCCATCAAACTCTAAATCAGGCTCTGAATATTTTTGCACATTTTGTTGCAGCGTATGTTAGTGTTCGCAGCCTATGTCATACAGTGTGTAGTACCTTTTTCTTTTTACTGTGCAGCCTATCATATATGTGGACGATACACTTTTTAAACGAATGAATCGGATACTCACAACTTTTTCTATCACATGCTGGGACTTCATAGCACAAAAAATAGGCATGTCACTATCCCCAGTCATTCGAGTTTCACAGTCTTCAGAATACCAGACTTAAAAATCTTGTAATAGGCTATCTCCTGTTAGTTTCTGCGTCATTTATCTTAAAACTGTTTGATAACTCAGGTATAACCTTCATTTAAGTCTTCAAACAGTTGGATGAGAAAGCAGAAGTCTAAATTGTTAAGGGTCTCTAGTGACAAAACTCTCACTTTTGGTACTGAGCACATAAAAGTCAATTTAGGTTCTTGAACGGGCTCAGTCAGCTTTGCTGCAGGAATTTCAGTCCCGAGCCGAGGCTGTGGCACATTTTGTCCTAACTTGACTGACAATGGAGAACTCACTTGTAACCACTGTGCTTCGTCGTCAGATGAGAACTCTTATGGAATGGTGCTGCTGGTAGCGCAATATCCTAGGTACCATGTAGGGCGTCGGAGAGAGAACCTAACTTGAATACATTGCTTAATGTCCAATAAAAGTATATGGCTCAACATGAACTGCATTGCCAAAGACAATGCTTACCCTTATATCCAAGAAATGTTTCCTGTGAGGACATTGTTGTTGCAAGAAATTTACAAGTATCTTTGGAGAAGCCCTACAATATTTCAACACCATTTACAAAGGGTTGTCTGTTAGCATTTACCTTTACCCGGGGACATAAGTAGCTGTTTGGAAAAGACACTCATGCCCTCTATTATAAAACTTCACATAAACTTCACTTCTAGGCTGCTTTCTTTGCTGGACTGTCAACCATGTTTTTTAACTCCCTCTGTAATTCCCAGCCCCCGTGGAGACAGAGGTGACCCTTGTACACATTGACCCACCTACATATTCAATCTCTTCTTGTGTCAAGCTAACTTGGACAACAGGAGATGAATAATTCCATTAGAGAGCAGTGTGAGCAGAGGTGTGATTCATCATTCTGATACAGTGCACACATTAGCCTCCTAGTCAATTCCCACAACACAGTATCACAGGCAGTCTAATCCCTTTCCTCATACTTCTGCATCCTATGGTATTGCAAGTGATCTTCCTGTCAGCAAAAGCAGAGTGAGAAGCATTGCCTTTAAATGAATATGTTCAGCGTCACCTGTGCTATAACTGTGTCTTGTGACCATAACATGCGATTAGGGTTGTAAAAAAGAATGTAAATATATGACTTCCAAAAATAAGCATGGCTTTTCAACAAGGACTATATAACCATTGTTTTTGTTTTGTAATAGGGATGAGCTATTTGTCTTTTAACTATATTACTACTTCTGTATAACATTAAACACGATTGTTGCAATGTTCACAGCATTCTGTGTTTCCAGATACTATCAATTTATATTATTATATACCACAGTGTTCTGCCAACTTGAATGCGCATCGCTTTTGATCAATAACTCTCAATGAATAAAACATTGATTGTTCACTGTTGTGGTTGCTGAAGATGCTGTCACATCAGCTGGATTTTTTCATTTGATCGCTTCTGGAAAAATTATTTTATGCAATGCCGCATTTGCCTCCTCAGTACTGTGCAGTGCTCAATTTCCTATCACCTCTGGCTAACATGTGTGTGGTTCCAGACGAAGAGCATTCAGTGAAAATGATTGATAAATGCAAATTACTTCTTTGATTTAAAATGTATGTTTGGACGTTATATGTGTGTGCGTGCACTGAAAAAATCAAAGGTTAAAGTGACGTTCTACTTAGGTGACCCCTGGGGTTGTAGTCCCTGGGCATCATTTGGGCTCAGGGTGGGGTCAAGTGCCCCTCTCCCCTTAATCTAATATGTTTTCCCTAGGGGATGGGGTCGCTGGGGCCCCCTAAGGCTCAGTGAGAGGGGGCCACATGCCTCCTTCCCTTTAATTATCATATGGCACCTGGGGATTGGGTCCTAGGTGCCCCTCTATGGATCAGGAAGGAGGGCCACATTCTCCCTCCCCTTACACACACACATGCACACACACACATTGCCAGTAGGTAGTTACAGTTAGGACCAAGTTTCAATTGAAAAAGCGTTTTTTGACTTGGCTTTATCTTTAGTGCCATTTCTTCACGAAAATTTCCAAAAAGAGTGTACCAAAGGGTTTTGTTGTCCATGGAAAGTTTCGGGGTGATCCGTAAAGTCGGGATTGAGAAAAAGGGGAAGGTGAAAAAAAGAGCATTTCCCAAGTTAATTCCAATAGGGATTTTGAACAGAACTGCAGCCTGAACCGCTGGACGGAATTACATCACATTTGGAAGGAAGGTAGCTCTTTGTCCAGAAAGAGTGCTTTTTGTTTTTTAGTGCAAACCAGTTCAGTATTTTTTGAAATATTAAAAGAAAACCAAATTTGTATATCTACATCACAAATTCTCCCGATCTCATACAGAGATCTGATTGGCTGCCAACACTTCAACCAGGAAGTGGTGGCCACCATTTTGAGACCCAGCTTCAGTCGAGTCTCAAAAACAAATGAAAAAAAAGGAAAAGGGGGCGAGAACATAAACCCTAACACCCTAGACTTAGTACAGGGGTAACCCTGGGACCCTAGGGCAAAAGAGCAATTTTTTTAAAATTCACAGTGAAATTCACTGATATTCACAAATTTCACCATTAATTTGTAAAAAAGCAAGTGCAGGCTCCCGCACTTGCTTTTAATTTTGCCCCCATTTGGGCCAGGTCCTGAAGCGTACTTTTTTAATTTTAAGGAGGGGGGGCGCACCTAGGGCTCATAAAAGCCCCGTGGACTACCACCTCCCTGCGGCTACATTTTAACACTATGTAGGGGGTGCTCTACAGATCCCCCCGGACCCCGGGACTACCACCTGCCAGGGTCAACATATTAAAGGGTCAACATATTAAAATGAATGTGAGGCCCTGTGGTCCCACCCAGGGGCCCCAGGGACCACCATCTCCCCATGGCAACACAATTTGAAAGAATATCGGGGAGGCTGCAGCGACGCCACCTAGGCCCCACGGAACACCTCCTCCCCAGGGCTATATTTTAAGATTATATGGGGGGCATGCAGCCCCCTCCGGGCCCCAGAGACAGCCACCTTCCGAGGGCTACAATAAAATGTACTGAATGGGGTCCATGTAGACCCCCCCAGCTCCGGGGACCACCAATATATTTTCTTAAAGAAGGAGGTGGGCTGAGCGCCCCCCTCTTGAAGCTATATGGCCTTGTGGGTCACCCCTACAGGACTGGCTCCTGCTACCTTCCGCGATGGCCACCCTCGGAAGGTAGCAAAGCAAACACTCTGTTTTTAACAAGCAGGAGCTTTAAAAATACTCCACTATGCTGGAAGTATATATTTCATCTCTTTCCCTGCCTACAAACATGTGGGCAGGAAAAGAGGTGAAAAGATTGCTCACGCATGCAGGGAGCTCTTAATTGCAGCAGCTCCGTCCATGTGAGAGCAATGCTGCCTCCCGGAGGAGATGAAAGCCGGCTGGGACCACAGGGGCCTTCAGGCTCCTCCCACGGTTCCCATAAATATATACTGTGCCCTGGGTGGAGTCAGGGCACCCAGGACCATGAGGCCTGGCCCAAGGAGATGGGGTCACGTGGCCCCCTGCTATACTAAAAAAAGTATTTGGCCCCTCTGAGGTGCTGGTCTCTGGGGCCCTGGTGGGTCCTTGCGGACCCCCCTAAACATATTTTAAAAACAGCCCCAGAAAGGTGGTGGTCCCTGGGGCTCGGGAGGGTCCACACGGATCCTCTGCATAATTTTAAAATATGGCACTGGGTAGGTGGTGGTCCCTGGGACTTGGTGTCCAAATGGTTCCCCATATATTTTTTTAATGTTGTCCCGGGGAGATGGTGTTCCGGGGGGTCTGCACGGCTTTTTAAACTTTTTTTATGATGTAGCCCTGGGAATGTTGGGGCCCAGGGGCCAGAGGGGCCCATGCGCCCCCCCCTGCATATTCTTTATATATAGCCCCTGGGTGGTTGTGGTTCCGTGGGCCTTTAAAAGCTCTTAGAGGGGGTGGGCAGTGCACCCTCTTCCTTATTAATTATATTCGCAGTGACCAATTTGTAGCAAAATCTGCGTATCCACCCCCAGATTTTGCCTATAAGTTAAAATATTAACACTTTTGGGCCTGACAGGGTCCAAGGGGGACCCCATGATTTAGGCAATGGTGTTAGGGTATATGTACCCAGTCCTCTTTTTTTCTTTTTTGGTGTGTCACAAAGGCTGTGTGTGGCTCAGAGTTGGGTGGTTATAGGGGTTTAATGCAGGGCCTGGCCACAAGCCAGGCTCTGCAGCCAACCCCCGCAGCACATGGCCGAAGACTGTTCATGGCATGGGGTTGGGTGGTTACAGAGGGGTTGGTTGCCCACAGGCCACGCCATAGAGCCAACCTCTGCCCCCATGTGCAGCGGTGGTTGGTTTAATGTATAGTAATTAAAATTACTTCACATTAAAAAACAACATAGAAATTCAATGCAAAAACCAAAGGTTAGAGGGACATTATAGTTAGGAAATATATATATATTTTTTAAAACCTTAGAAATTCACTTAAAAACTCAAATGTTACAGGAATATTGTAGTTAGGTTCTGTATTTACTCGCACATAACCATAGAAATTCAGCAGTTATAGTTATGGCTATCTCAAGTAACTATAACTCACAGCCGAAGATAACTATACCTTGCACCTTTGCCAGGACCTGCGGCCAACCTCCTGTCACCCACAGTCAAAGGACCTGTGAGGCATGGGGTGGGTGCTTGCAGGGAATTGGCTATAGCCAGGCCCCGCAGCCGACCCACCATCATGCCCCTGCCATGCACAGTTTACTCATCAATAATTTTACAGCAAATGTTGCTGAGATATTATCAATGATTTCATATAAGATGTTATGAGTGTTGTAATATGTGGGGTAGTTAGCAGTGCATAGCAAGGTCACAAGTTATAGTTATCCTAGTGCACAAGTTATGGTTACTTGAGATAACTATAACTGTAACTTCTGAATTTCTGTGGCTTTGTGTGTGTAAAATCTGAGCCTAACTTCAGAGAATTTCTAAGGTTTAAAAAAACAAATGTATCCTAACTATAATATCCCTGTAACCTTTGTTTTTTCAGTGATTTTCTGTGGTTTTTCAATTATATTTTTTAATTACAACATCCCTGTAACCTTGATGTATGAAAGGCTGTGTGAGAGGTGTGTGAGTGGTTGTGTGGGTGTGTAAGTGTGTGTGTGTGTGTGTGAGTGAGTGCATGAGTAGGTTTGTTGGTCTGTGAGTGTATGTTTTTTTTTTCTTAAATTGGGGTCTAGATCTGCAGATCCACCCACATTCACCTGAATCCATGAGTATCCACATTTGTCCACCAATCCTCGGCTGCTAAAAGAGTAAAAAAGGTTTTGCCCATGAGAGGTCCCTCACAGTCCCCTTCATTAGTTTTCTACCACTTTTTAATTTTAAATATCCCTTTTCTGCCATGTTGCGGCCAACCAATCACAGCATTCTTGTTGGCGCGTGGATTCGATGATCCACGGCAGATCTGTGTCTCTAGATATCTATATTTCTTTTTCCTTTAATAACTCCCAAACTACTGAATGGATTTGCACCAAATTACACATAAGCACTCTTTCTGGACCAAGAGCTAGCTTTCTGCCAAATGTGGTGTAAATCTGTTCAGCGGTTTGGGCTGTCGTCGTGTCTAAAATCCCTAAAGGAAATTGGATGAGGTAAACACATTTTGCCCCTCCCCACCCTTTTTCTCGGCCCACGCCTGATGAATTACCCTGAAACTTTAAAAACAGCAGCTGACGTGAGCAGCAAACTAGTTTTGAAAATTTCATTAAGATTTGTCAAATGGTGCCAAAGTTCGTAGCAAAAGAAAAATCGCTTTACCTATGGAAACTACGTCCTAACTGTGTATATATATATATATATATATATATATATATATATATATATATATATATATACAGTATATATACGTAAACAAACTGCCATGTCATATAAATTTATTCCGATGATCATTGGACTGCATTACACTTTGAACTGCCAGTTCACAAATACATTGCAAGCATTGCTTCACGTGGGTTGTGGCATCATAATTTACATTTGATTCTCAGCTCATTGAATATACAGTGAGAAATTATCTTGCTTAATAAAGGCAGCAAAATCATTGACAAATTAATATCACCCAACATTTTTACGACCAATGCTATCAATATACTTTCCTCAAGGTTGATTATTTTGTTTGGAGTGATTTAGAATTAGACTTGATCTGCTGAAATGCACAAGCAGAACTTGGAATTAGGAGGGCAATTGAGGGAGGAGAGGAAATGTGTGATGTCTCTCTGCGGCTTCATTGTTTACGCATAACACCTTTGAGCAAGGAAGAAATGTGTGTATTCTTATACAAAACAACTAAAAAAGAGAGATAACTCAATATGAATCAAGCACTGACAAAGATCAATACATCTGGCTTTATCATAGGCCCTGTGTAAACTGCTAACTCCTCATGCACAAACAGAGAAAGTACCTGTGGCCTGACATGACATTACACGAGGCATACAAGCTCAGTCCTACAACAGTCAGGCACACATGCGCGCTCAACAACGTCAAATGATCATTTGTTTCGAGGTTTGAACTTTACAATCGAAGGAAATGAATTAAACAAATTATACATGATAATTTGTCACTCAGATAAGTCTATGGTACAGGACCAGTGACACCTAAAAGGAAGCAGATAATGAATGGTAAAAGCTAACCACATATTCTACTCTCTCTGAAAATTGATAAAAATTAACTAGCGCAAATAAAACGCACACTCCATGAATTACTTCAGATAATCTGCAGTTTTAGAGCTACTGAAAAAGCTCCCCGAATGTACATGTCTGATGGATATTAGTTGTCAAAATCACAAAGGACCTGATTTATGAAAAGATAGAGCCGCCTTTGTGTCATTTGTGTGACTCAAAAGTGGCGCAGACTTACAAAATATAATATAAATAATTGTAGGTTTGCGTCATTTTTGCGTTAAAAAAAGATGCAAAGGCGGCGCTAACTTTTCATAAATCAGGCCCAGAATACGTTATTTTACCTATTACTGACATATGCCAGTAACTGTTTGTCATATTATTAGATTATAAATTGATTCACACAAGTTAAATAATATTAATATCTGTGAGTCACAGCCCAATGAAGCTATAGTACCGCAGCAGCAAGCGCTGCGGCTAATATGATTTTATTCCAAGTAGTTTCTGCTACACGGAAATTAGGGGAGCTTTTTTAGAGTTTAATATAATAGTTATTAAAAAAGCAAATATTCTGAAGTAAATTGAGACTGTAGGCCCTCTTCTCAGTTTCCCTCATCCTGGGCTGAAGGTTTGAGTGAATCACTCCCTTCCACCTGTAGGCTCTTGTCATGGTCTCCTGATGAAAGTGCCATTGATTAAGATGGATTAAACTCACCCTTGTCTACTACTGCTGGACTGGTCAGACTTAAGCTGCTAGGAAAAACATGATAAAGGTGGCACATCCTAATTGGCTTCTCTATAAACGTGCCACTAACTAACATCCAACATTAAATATAGATTTTAAAGTTTAAGGGTAACTAATACATTGTGCACCAAGCGCCCAGTAGGGGAGTAAACAAGGATAAGTGCCATGAAGAGTGGCATCTCTGTATGACAGGAACTTTTCCCCACAGTATTTGGTGAGAAGTCGTAATGAAGAAAACAAGCATTTGCAAAGCCAATAGGTCTGGGGTTGGCTGCCAGTCTTTTGGAAATGCTTTTTTTCTTTTGTCATGCTTTTTGCAAACGTTATTCTTCAGGAAGCTGCCTGGCCCTCATCAATCTAAAAAACAAAAGCCTTGGCTAAAAGTAAACATGTTGTTTTGGTGTTAAAAAAGCATGCATTGCCATAGTACTCACTGGCACTGAAAGAAACAATTTTGTTTGTAGGTGTGATCCCTGTGAAAGGCAGCAAGCTGTGACTCATAGTGAAGTCAGCCAGTGGTTGACGTGAGCTGCCACATTGCCCCTTGACACATCCTCCAGTTGGTGGAAGAAAAATGTTATTGACACAATCACAGACTGATGGATCAAGTCTGGCTGAAAACCCCTCAAGTACCTATGTTATATAGATAAATATAGTAAAATCAAAAGGACTTGACTAACACAGACTTAAAAAACCATTCAGTCTGACATTGGCTTACAGCCTCTTGTCTTTGAGAAATGAAGGCTGTAAGGAGTGAGGGAAAGAAGGAGTGAGGGAAAGATGGGAGAAAGAAGCGAAGGAAGTAAGGAGCAAGGGAAAGAAGTGAGGGAGGAAGGGATCGAAAAAGTGATGGAGAGAAAAAGTGAGGGACGGAAGGCATGAGGAAAGGAATGAAAAAGGGGAGAAGGAAGGAAGTAGGAAAAGAGGAAAGGAGGGAGGAATGAAGAGAGTAAGAAAAAAGGAAGGAAGGCAGGAAAGAAGGAAAGAAAGAAGGAAAAGGGGAAACAGGAAAAAGAATGGAAATGGAAGGAAGGGAAGAAAGAGGAAAGAAGGAGAAGGGAAATAAGGAAGGAGGGAAAGAAAGAGGAAAGAAGAAAAGAGGAAATCAGGAAGGAAGGGATAAAAGAAAGAAGAAATAAGGACAACAAAAGAAGTTCAGAGGGAATGAAAGAAAGAGGGTAAAAAGAAAGAAGAAAAGAATGAAAGAAAGCAGAAAGAAGGAAAAGAGGAAGGAAAGAATGAATAAAAGAAAGAGGCAAGTAAAAGTAAAGAAAGAGAAGATAAAGAAAAGCAAAGAGAAAAGTTGAAAAAAGAAGGACTGAAGGGAAAAAGGGAGGAAAAAGGGAATAAAGGAAGGAAGGAAAGAAAGAAAGAGGCAAGAAAGGGAAAATCACTGGCACTGAAGAGCACTGCCTTTTGTGTGGATGTGCTACTTGTGAAAGAGCTAAATGCAGTCACTCAAAGTGAAGTTAGCCATTGGCTGAAGTAGAGTTGCCAATTGCCCCATGCTGTATGCTCTAGTGGGTAGAAACAAAAAAATGTAAATGGCACAACAACAGACCAATGGATGAAGAGATGTGGCTGAAATCCCCTTTAAGTACGTATAATATACACAGCATCTCAGTAAAATCAAAAGGTCTTGGCTAACGCCAGAGGCAGATACTAAATTTGAATAGCACAGCAACAGACCAATTATTGATGTGGCTGAAAGCCTGACCTAAAAACTATTGCTGCAGCATCATACTGTATGAAGAAAAAGAGTTGAGTACAGAGCAATACCAGGGTTGATGAGCACAAGGACTTAGCTGGATCCATATCAGCACCTAAGAACCAATATTCACAATGCCCAATTAGAAATAAAGCAATAGGAAGTTCAAAACGAACTACTAAAGCAGGTAGTATGAACACAGAGAAAATAGCAGGACTATATTGGTTGAAGAAAAACCCTACTGTGTTGGAAGACGTGCACCAGGGAACACAGGTAGAGCAGACAGACAGACTTTTTCTGCACAAATCTTGCACATCAGCTTAGAATTTCCCAAAGACAAGAGTGATACTGAAATCCTTAACCCTGGTTTTATACGACTACCATATACTTGGTACCTGCACGTGTGCATTGGAAGTGTATTACTGCCATGTTGTTTTGTTCTTGCTCTAGTAGGAGGAACCTCTCCTCTACACATGTCTGGCACTGCTTTGCCTTTTTCATCAACTTGTGGAGACTCTCTCCTTTCTCCTGCACAGTATTTTTATGCCATGAGTTCAGAACTTGCTTTTTGCCCGGCTGGTTCCATCTTAATGCATGCTATAACACCACCATAGTCCTTTTGGCTCTGACCCCATCAGGTCAAATATATGGTCCCCATTCCTGCGACCTAAACGAGAACTGACACTCACCATTAACAGTTTATTTAGAAAATCCCTGAAAGTGTGTCAAAGTACAAAGTCAGTTGTAAAAGCTTTTGAGCAACTGAAGGTTTCAAATGGTCATGCTTTTCTTTGTTTGGCAACACGTCAGCCTCCAATTATCCACCCCACCAGCTGCACAATTCTTACAGTTACCCTCCCTTTCTCACTTGCATTTTCGGTTTCTCTACCCAGCACTTTCTTTGTTTGGGCCCCTAACCCTCCCTGTTGTACTCCTCATCACAGTAGCTTTCCTGTTCCATGCTCATCCCCAGGTCCTGCCAAGCTCATTCTTTGTGCCTCCATTAATTAACCATCATTGCTCCCTCACCTGCCTCTCTGTATTTCTCCTCCATTTATCCTCAGTCTCCACTTTGTTCCAGCCAGCATTCAGCCTACTTCTCATAGCTATCCATGTTTCTCCTTGCTAACACTCTCGTTTCTCTACACTGCCTGTTGTTGCATTCATCTCTTCCCATGCCTCTTCCAGTTTTAATGTCTCTAGCCACTTCCACTAACTTTGTGCCTCTCCCGGCTGTAATGTCTCATATCCCTCCCCTCTGCCCCCGTCCTCCGCTTTGCTCCACCCTGACTCGGCCCCTCTTCATTGCTCCTCTTTGTTCCTATTAATATATCTGCCATGCTCCCTGTCTAGATGAACATGCAACTGAATTTGACTTGATTAATAGCGTTCCCAGATACTGAATCCTGAGCATTAGAATTTGGGAGACTATAAATATTGTCAACCTACCTGCTTAACTATCTCGCCACTTCCTAAATTGTCAGTTTTTTACTGGGAATTGTGTTGATTCATCTATCTTGCACAGGTGTCCACACATCTGTTTCTTCACGTGTATCACCAGAGAGGTTAAAGAGTACAAGGAAGTTAGTCAAAGGCATCTTGTCATTTTTCTTAGGATGCTTTCTCAGTAACTACGAGCAATGTTGAATCCGGTCTTTCTGCCCGTGTTAATTCTTTGTTTAAAGGTAAATCTGTCAGCCATTGTGGTATATTTCCTTCATCAACTGAGGTGATGAAGCTAAATCTGCCATAATTAAAGATTCCAACCGGGACAGTGGGGGAGTCTCACCAGAAGTGGTTGTCAAAAGAGGTGAAAAGAGGCTAAAAAAACATTGGCAGTGAACCTGCAAATGGCTGTCTCTGTGGGTAGATTTAACATCAGAATGTCCGACGGCTGGAACTGTTCTCCATGACAAGGCCCACATGCTCAGACTTCCTAGTATATTTAGTGTCCTTTCTTAGATATGAACATGATAATTATATATTTACAAATGTCCGCTATCCTTTCTGAGGTGTTCTTTCACAGAAGTATCCCGACGCAACATGGTGGTGGATGGACCACCAACATTGACAAAGTTATCGCTACGATGTAACTATACATATGACACAGCCAGAGGATGCACCACTATTTTTTTTTATGAATTGAGATTTTATAAATTGTTAAATATTATGGAGCATAAAGATAGATATGCCATTTTCGTTGGTGATTTTTTGTTACCACCCTCCTCTAAAACAGGCCAATTAGGTCTTATATCGTTTGCTGGTTTAAATTTTTGTTTTAATATTAAATATTTTTGCAATATAATGTGCTTTTTATATTGCACACTAATCAAACTAGTGTTTGCAAACTAGCTCTTATTAATCTTATACCATGGCATTTTTTTTCTCCTGAAGGCTTAGGGTCCAACTACTCCCATTAATATCCTATAATTTCTCTGTAAAAGAAGCTCTGAAGGTCATAACTCAATAGGAGCCAAGGCTTAACAAGCACATTGGAGAAAGATAAATGTCATAATCTGCATAGAGTGTTTCGCGGATGTGTTGGATGTCATCAGTTTGTGCTCAAAAGCAGAAACACATTAAACGAATGCAAAGTGGTTTACTGGCTTCTTTTGCATCGCAGTAAAAACCTTCCTTTAATTAAGTGTGACGATCAGTAGATACGGGCAGAGCCTCACCGTGCGGTAAGTTCAGGCACAGCGATCTCCTTTAGAGTCCTAGTCCACTGTGATAAATTAAATGACCTGCAGGTACATTTTTCCTGCCACAGATACTGTGGCATGTACAATCCATTCCCCTTTTTATCAAAACTCCCAGATTCTACAGTCTCATAGTCACTGAAACTTACTATACATGATGCGCAATGTCCATCGTTCTTTTGCTCACCCCCCCAGTTTGGACCCAGCCATATGCAAATTAGTCTTGACCCCGTTCCCTCTGGGAACAGTCCAGCCTGAACTGCCAGGCCAGGTCCTCCCTGGACCGGAAACAAGCGTTGTGGGACCTGTTTCAGGGTACCACTCTTCATCAACCAGGTTAGCTTGTATCCAGTGGCACAGTGAGCAATGGACCCATGTCTGGTGATACTCTTCCCACTTAGGGCAACTTTAGCAATACAAAAGGATGATGGACGGAATGCTGAAACTTTTCAACCACTCGCCCCCAGTCACAGATCTGGGCTTAATCCATCGTTCTAAAAAGATTAGCTGATATATCAACCTTACAGAATGACAAGGCAACCCTATAGTTTCTACAGCCTGCCTCTTCAAAAGGCACTCTGGCCACCATCACAGTTAGAGGGCAGAAAGATACTTGGATAAGCAAATGTGCAACAAAATGAGAACTTCCTCTACAGCTGTGCAGAGGGAAAAGGCGAATATAAATGAATCCTCATCACGTTGAAGCACGCTGAAGGAAAACATGTTAACTCTTGTTAGTATGCTGCCCTCCCTATTACTATTGTCCATTACTTGTATGTTTAGGTATTTCTACAGCGCTAACATCGCTGGTGAGTGATGGAGTGCTGTGTGTGGCAATGAGACAACATATGAATTATGTTGGGAGGGAGGAAGAAGGAATTCAAGATTACATATCAAACTAGGGCAAAATTGATTCTTTCCTTACTGTTGGATTACTGCCTCTTTAACAACTGCAGGAGCAAAGGTGCATTACTGATGTGTGGAGGGATGTTAGCCTATACCCTTGGTAAATATGAGAAGAGGTTTGACACACTCATGTCTTTATTTTGCTCTGACTTCTTGCTTCTGTACTTTTTCTGCCTCCTTTTGTCCCCTATAAATCAAAAAGGTACATTGTTCCACAGAAAAGAACAGAAATCCACTAGGTACTTCGCAAAACCTTGGAAGTGCCTAGTGGATTTCTGTTCTTTTCTGTGGAACAGTGTACCTCTTTGATTTATATGGTAAATAGGGAGACTGTACACTTGACCAATTAATCTCCAGGTTCCTCTTATGGTTAGATATCCTTTTGTCCCCTGCCTTGTTGCAGCAATGGTGTTCGAAGGGATTTCTTTCAGAATCATGGGCCAGATGTAGCAAAGTTTTGCGAGTCGCAAACGGGCCGAATCGCTATTTGCGACAGTGCAAAATCGGAAATGGGATGCAAAAAGCCCATTTCCGACTTGCAAAAAGCGATGGGACCCGTTTGCGACTCGCATCCGTTGCGACCCCATTTTGCGACCCGCAAATACCAAGTGGCAATTTGCGAGTCGCAAACCTTATGCAATTGCAACTCACAAATTGCGACTAGTCGCAAAAAGCCCAGTTTGCATGTCCCATCTACCACTAACTCAGAGCAGGTGGTAACCATTACCAAAGTATAAAAGGAGACCCAGAAGGCATCTGGGTTACACGAGATGGCGGAGATATACCTGATAGCAGTGAGAAGGAGAGTCCACGCAGCCCAGCAGAGGAGGAGGAGGGGCCACAGACAGGAGAAGATATATAGAACAAGGCAGACTCTTTTTCAGCAAACTGAGGAAGAGATCTATGACAAATACCGCCTTAGCAGCGCAGCCATACTAGAATTAATAGATTTACTCAAACCACAGCTAGAACACCAGACTCTGCGTGGCTGCGCCATCCCTACGCATGTGCAAGTGCTATGCTCACTGCACCTCTTGGCCTCAGGGAGCTATCAGGGGGTCATTGCTGTGGCAGGTGGGGTATCCCAAAGTGCAGTGTCAAGGTTCCTCAGGGCCTTCCTAGATGCCTTAGTCACGCACATGTCCCACTTCATATACTTACCAAGGAATGAGGCAGAAATGAACAGCACCAAGCTGGACTTTTACCGCATTGCCCACTTTCCCCATGTCATAGGGTGTGTAGATGGGACACACATTCAAATAAGCCCCCCTGCTAATCTAGAACACCTTTTCCGCAACAGAAAGTGTACCCACTCACTCAATATTCAGGTTGTTTGTGACGCCCATTATGTCATCACGGACATTGTAGCTAAGTTTCCAGGCAGTACCTATGACTCATACATTTTTAGGCATAGTGGGATACATCAACGCCTGGAACGTGGGGAATTCGGAGACGGTTACCTCCTAGGTAGAGCCACAGACACTTGCAGACATACACACAGGTCACTGTGCACGGCAATCTGGACTTCCTAACAGTGTACTTTTTGTGCCCAACAGGTGACAATGCATATGCTCTTAGGCCTTGGATCATGACTCCGTTTTTAACACCCAGCAATGATTCAGAGAGGCAATACAACAGTGCACATAAGAGGACCAGGAACCTCATCGAGCGCACCTTCGAACTCCTGAAGGCAAGATTCAGATGCCTCCACCGCAGTGGAGGTGCCCTCCAATACACCCCCATTACCGCATTCAAAATTGTGGTCGCATGCGCCATCCTCCACAACATAGCCACCCGACGTGGGCTACCTCTCTCCCCTGCAGACCCAGATCCTGATGATGAAGAGCAAGAACAACCACATCGCCATCATGGGGATAGGAGTATAGCTAATCAAGGCAGACTGAGACGGGAACACATTGCAACACAATATTTTGGACGGTACGTGTCAACTCCCACCATACTCACCTATTGACCAAAAACTCAATTTGTTAAGTGGAACAAAAATAACTGTTTTATTAGTGCATTAATGAAACTATTCACAAGTACTGATTGTCCATGGGCATGAAAATGCTAACCAGGCATGTGGCACATTCACGTCATGTGCCACATTTTATGTTCCAGGGTGATCTCTAAGACCTTCTGCCCCTCCTGCCAGCCTGGCTGGTCCCTGGTGCTTCCGTGGTGCTCTGCCTGCCACTCCTGAGCACCCTGCTGTCAGTGACAGAGACACTGCTCACTGTCGAGCCCTCCTCACTGTCCTGGGGTGTTTCCCCTGTGCCCCTCGACATTTCCTGTGTCTCTATCATTTCTATAATGTGGGTCAGACGTCCCAGGCCCCTAGCCACATCCCCAGCGAAATGGCCCATCTCCACTTGCAGCCCAACTGTCCTCCTCGACAGGCCTGTGGTGTTCATGGCGAGCCTGCCGATGGATGTGGCCATCCTGTCCAGTCTGTGCATGAGCTGACGATCTCTGCGCCGCCCACCCTCGGCCTGGGCCAGTAGTCCTCCCGCCAGTTCCCTCATGGCAAGGGCAAGGTCCCCAGTGTTATTGCAAATCATGTCCATCCTTGTGTTGAGGTGCTGCATGCTGGCATGGTTATTGCGCACGAAGCGGTGCAGCACACCACTAATCCTCCCCAAAATTCTATTTTGTAGGCGCTGACCACGCAGCAGATGTGCCTCACTGGTGCTGGGAGGAAGTAGCCCGGATGCAGACTGCAGCCCTGATGGTATGGACCTGCGACGCCTGCGCAGCGGTGGCTGCCCTGTGCTTCCACCTGTCTCATCCCTGCCTGTTGCTGGGGCAGCCTCTTGTGGAATTGTTGCAGCAGGTGTGGCTACTGCAGGGATGCTGCTGACCGTGCAGGTGGGGGTGCTGGCGGGTCCTGAGGTGTCCTCATGGGCCTGGCTGCTTGGAGTGTTGGTGGTGTCTTGTTGGAGACCTGTGGGACATGGGGCACAGACTGTCAGTGTCTACTATCTATTGCACACTTCATAATAAACATTTGCCTATGAACTGCCTACTTGACTACATTTACCATAATGCATCATTCTGGCAATTGCTACCCTGAAATGGAGCTATCTTGGTTGTGCATGCCCCTGTGTACATGGTGGGTGGGGGTATGGCATTGATAGGGGTACAGGCATATCACATGGTACTCACCGGTTGATGTGCTGGGCTCTGAGGTGTCCAGGTCCCCAAATCCAGACACTGCCTCCTGCTCCAAGGTTTCCTCCACACTTTCTTCCAGGGGTGTGGGTGGTGGCACAGACGATGGTCCCCCTCCT
The DNA here is from genome assembly GCF_031143425.1 of Pleurodeles waltl. NCBI lineage: Eukaryota > Metazoa > Chordata > Amphibia > Caudata > Salamandridae > Pleurodeles > Pleurodeles waltl. The sequence goes on along the minus strand of NC_090436.1, from coordinate 831,194,653 downwards.
GTGCCTCTCATCTCCCGGAGCCTTTCAGCCACCCTCTCCTTGGTCCGGGAGCGGAGGTCATACCACCTTTTCTTTATGTCGTCTATGGTCCTATGGCTCACCCCCAGGGAATTAATCTTGTCCTGTATGTCCTGCCACAGCTGTTTCTTGGTGGCTTCAGGAACATTGAGGGCTGATCTCCCAAACAAGTCATCATAGTGCTGACAGCATTCCTCTGTCAGCACCTCCAGCTCCCTCTCAGAGAATTTCAGCTTCCTCTTCCTTGGTGTTCCCTCCATGGCAGCTGCTGTTTGTCCTGTGTGAAATTCGGCAGTTATAAAAGGGTGTGGTCCTGCCTCCTCCCAGGTGTATTAGTAAACTTCCTGGCTGTGATGTCATCATCATGTGCCAGGAAGTGTTTCCAGAGTGTTCTGGAGTGGTTTCTGGAGTGTTCTGCTGCACCTGTAATCAATTTTCAAGGTAATCGCAATTTGCGACATCTACTCGCTAATTGCGAGTTCGTTTTTTGCACACTCGCAAAAAGCGACCTCGCAATCTGCGGACTCGCACACTGCGTTGCGAGTCCGGGTGCGAGTCGCTATTTCGGCACGTTTTTTTTCCCTGCATTCCAATTTGCGACTCGCATTTTGCGAGTAGCATCAACTCGCAAAATGCGAGTCGCAAATTTTTGTTTTGCTACATCTGGCCCCTTATGTTATAGGATAATGCGTTTATAAACTCATATGTTAGTGCCTTGTGAGTTGTAGCCTACTGTATTTGAGCTGTAGAAATAAAAATATTTCATTTGACGCAATAGTTAACTGTACGGTTTTGCACAGCGAGAGCAGATCTGAAAAGGGCAAGCACCTGTATTTGAAACAAAGGATCCATAATACATGAGGTATGCATATTTAAAAGGAAACATAATAAGGGTCTTAACTGAGAGTTGTACGCTTTGCTGCCTCTGGTCTGAATATACTGAATGTAGAGCAGCACAAAATATAGCTATCACTGTGTGCAGGGTGTGTTTTCCCACTGGACAACCTTCCTGCACCAAGACAGACACAACTAATCAATATAATAAATCAAATTTAAAAATCCATAAGTACTCAGAACGTGTAGGGAAGATCTTTGTAAGAAAAAGAAATAGGACGGGGAATCAATCATGCAAAATGTGTGCACAGTAGTGCAGTAAAACGATTTGGAGCGGGTGAATTATTGTCATAACTCAAGGTACCGTTGAAAAGGACAGTTAGCGGTCATTTGGTTAATGTACACGTAAACATCTATGATCAAACTGCCTCCTGCCTTGGGCACAGATCAAAGCACCTCATCTCTAAAGCGCAACTCTGAGCCAGGGGTATGGAAAGCTCTCCCAGTTCCTCTCTATGACATTCTCAGAGGTTTGTTTTTTAGAATGAAAGGCAGACTGTTTTTCCATAACACTCGCCACAATCGGGCTCTTTCTGTATTCCAAGTGATATGTTTCCAAAGACCAGATGCCACATTTTTTGCCAGCGAGGGTTTTGTTCTGTTTCAAGCGGTTAAAGTGTATGGATCTCAACGTAATGTACTTGGATTACACCTGAACAGACCTTCGCTAAAGTCTCATGATTGGATTGCAGTATTTTAATGTATGCCTTTGCATTTATGCAACCACAGTTACCAGTCTCCTGCATTCCATAAAAGTAATGCAATGCAAGATGACTGTCGTCTTTCACAAAGTAAATCTCTATGCAAATAATCTTGTGATTATTGTAATTTACCTGGTACATGCGCTTTCTTAAGTATGCACAGAGACCTAACGTTTTGGTGAATTAAGAAACTAAATTAAAAATGTATTGCACTCATTAGTTACAATCCTTACAATTATGTATAGGTCAAAAGGACGCTAAATACAAACTAGAAAGAAAACACACATTTTGTGCGGGGCTTCCCTAGTATTAACAAAAGCTAAAACAAAATAGGCTACATAAGCAGAATTGTGGAGAAAATTATTGTATGCTATAATTTCCAGTTCCCATGGGGATTTATGCAGGAATAGTATTAAGTGCCTGATTAAAAAAACAAAATCCAGTTACAAGGTTCCCCGTCCTGAATGAGAATCTACAAGGATTTATGTCAAAGAACAGTACCTAATTTTAGCTGGTGGTTGCTAGTCGGGCCCACAGAGGCACTCTTTTTTGGGGACCAGCACTTCTTTTTACTCATTTGACATTTCCCCAGAGCAAAAGAGGGAAAACACACAGAGGCGAGCGAAGGAGAAAGATAAAGACAGAATGAATGTCACTAAGAGAGAATGCAGGCACATGAAAGAGTGAGATAAAGCGGAAGAGGGTGTTTGGCAGTCAATTAAAGAGGCGTAAGGTGGATTCCAGACTATGCAGCCTTTGTATTCTGTTTGCCAACAGAGCAGAGCTTTGGGCACCAGCACTCATTAATTTACAAACTAAGCACTGCCCATAGGGTAATCAGAATTTTAGGAATGAGATGGAAAAGGGGGAGTGTCGGAGGGAGAAATGTGGCCTTGCAATATGCATGGAATACCTAGGCAGTCAAAACCTCAAATATTCAGAAATATTTTATCTGACTATTCACACTTTGGAAAAACGTATAAACCCTTCTAAATCTATTAAGACAAATGGGGTGAAAATGGAAAAGGATTAGGGAACTCATTTCCCATCCAGAAAAAAAATCATGGTAGAGAAGAAAAGGAAACAAATACAATGTTGTAATTCAGATTGCGCCCTGTGAGTTGTGTGCATCATATTGAGAAATATTTTTACTTGATAAGCGCTACTCATGGATATGTACGATTTGTACTTGTTTTCCTCTAGAACATTTCTGTGAACTCCCTAAGTATAAAAAACAGAATTATATGCAAATTATACACATATGCAAATTGTTCATAGATACCTCACTTTTAGAAACATATTTGAATATTAGCACCAGAGTACTCAAAGTAAGAATTTTCACAGATCGCCAGTATGACACAAGCATAATTTGGAAACATCTCAAATGATGTAGCAAAAAACGTTGGATATTATCGAGAACAGACAGGATCTAGTTCAATGCTAAAACTACTATACTTATTCTAGGTTTGTAAGGAATATGTGAAGATTATTTTGCTAAGAAAGACACAGCAAGGGAACAGCTGAGAAAAAGCTAGGTTCCGATGATGAAAAAACCCAAATGTCAACTTTAAATGAGAAAATTTCCCAGCTAAAATATGTTTGTTTGTGAAAAAAAATATTATTTTGTTTTTCAGATTAGGTTACCCAGAAGCAAATGTATTTAAATTTGAAAAGCATCACAACCTTATTGCAAAGTAGTTTAGCTTCAATAAAATTTAGAGTCGAAGATATAGTGTTGCACGCACCAGAATTCCACAAAATGCCCTCTGAAGGTATACCACAAGTATAGTTTAAGAATGCTAGAGGATCGGACATTTTTAAATAGAATTGAAAGAGCAGTCATATTTCAAATTAAAAGGACAGTTGGCTAAATATTTGTTTTTTGCATTCATTACCTGGCTTCTTCTGACACTTAAAGCAATGTTTACTGGCAGCATAAAGATCAAATGTTCTGCTTTTAGATATCTGTCAGATTCCAATGATTCTTAAATAGCACAAGTGATTGCTAAAAATATTGGCCCTGTCAAAGTACTTTTAAAAAGTTTATTTGATATTATACGGACTGTAAGTAAGATTTGGTATGATATTTACCAGCAAACACTATAAATGTCCACTCTTGGCCAAAGTCGAAGAACAGTTTCCAGCTTCTGCACTGGATACATTCATGATATCAAGAGGCATAGCTTGCATAATGATTGCCCTGAATACAAGGAAATTCCTTCATTTTCAGATTGGCATGATGGATTGATAGGATTGTATAAATTGACTGATCAGCCTATGTCGTTATTAAAAAATAATAAGAAAAAACGGCCAAAAGGGAATTTATATTAATACAGGAGAAACTATGAATGTACTGCTACATCATTCTGACTAAATTCACTGTGCCGATGATAACTTCTATCTTAACAAAAAGCAATGATTTCCCTTTATACATTTTGTGTTTATCTGTAGGTCTTTTTTTACTTTTTTGTAACTGAAAACTGTGAAAATGCAAATATATATGTATTGTGTGTAATTATAGTGGGTGCTCCAGAAGTGATATAAGCCTGGTTGAAGATTATTTTAGATTTGAAGAAAGAGGTTGTCTGCTTGGATATTCCATATGTGGGATTAGCAGAAAAAGAAACAAATATACATAAAATATATGTGTAATTTATAGACATGTTTTCAATAAGTCGTCTTGCTCAACTCATGTAGCTAAATGGGGTAAGGGGCCTAATTTGGGGTAAAAGGCAGAGAATACTGCTTCACACTCCACTTCACTTGCCTCTGCTTTCGTGAGTGGAGTTTACTGCTTCTCCCTATCCAGGCAAAATACGTTAATGCAGACATTTTCTTTATTAGGCATTTTTGTTCAATCTTCTCAATACATCTAGGATATTTATGGGTGGATTCTGCATTAATTCTCAGTTCTGGTGAAATACCTCATAGGGCATCTCTATTCCTGGGAACTGTGAAAACTATTACCAACTTACACTGAAAAATAAATACCCAGTTAATCAAATCAGGGCTTCTAAACCCCTCTTCACAAGCTTTTAAAGGGCCTGAGAATAATATTATTTTTGCATGTGATGTCAATGTTGTGAGCAAGTCATCCTTTTTGCCCTGTTCACCCACATTTTGTTGTGACTTATACTGCTGCTAACTGACTCTGACTGTGCCCTAGGATCTGCTAACCATGTCCAGGGCCAGTGCTCTGATTAAAAAGGTATATGATAATTAGGTATAATTACAATTGGCTGTGACAGATCCCTGTAAAAAAACCCTAGTATATAATAAGGCAAGAGGGTTTCAAACTACCTATACATTCGTAGTATATAATAGGGCAGGGAGGTTTAGAGGCCCAGTAGATTTCCTGCACTGGGATGTGCACTGATGTGTTGCCTGCTGCCATTTTTAAAGATAGACCTGCTTTGCAGACTGTCTTTATATGGTAAAATGTATGAAAACTCATGGAATTAAAGGTACTTCTAAAGTGGTAATCTACCTTCTTTTTACATATACGTGACCTCTAATGTCTCCCCTAGGTGCCACAGGGGTGGGGTACCATCACACTATAAGCAGGGGTGTTATATGGGATGTTTCTTATACCCTGGTGAAGGAAAAACTGTCCATTTCATTTTCCCCATTGTGAATACTTAGCTACATAGGCTAACATTGGAATATTTTATTTACGTATAAATATGGTTAGGAAGAAGCCAGAAATGTCATTCAAGGACTCAAAAGATTGGTAATGATAAATCCAACAGCTTGCTACTGTTGAAGTTGTCATAACTAATACAGAAAAGAAGGTATAGGACTTTCTTTTCTGTGAGCCAAAATTCAGCCTTCTAGCAGCCTCTCCTTATTGGTCAGCCTTATTAGGATTAGCCAGGCTGCTTTGATGAGGTGATAAGTGCTCTGCATAGAGCAGAGGTTATCTGGTGGGGGGACCTCTGCAGAGCACATGCCAGAAAGGGGGATGGTACATAAAACTGGGCTTTAAAGAGAACAGGACTGAAAGGAATGCCAGCCAGGCCTACCCCCTCTTCCTGTACCCCCAGCCAGAGGGCTGGCCCAGGAATGGAAGTTGGAGGTGGACTGGAGGGAGTGGGGGTGTTAATGGAAATGAGCCACACCAAGAAGTTGGTTTATCCAGCTCTTACTCTGATGGAAAGGAACCCACCATCCTGGATTTTTAAAGCACAGCACTTTGTGGGACACACTTTGGAGGAAGCTCTCATGCTTTTGGGTAGCACCCTATATTTCATTGGACAGATATAATATGTGAGAGCTGCATAGCAACTCAGATCTGCTGCCTGAAACTACAAGGAGAAGGAGGACTGCCCTGCTGAAACCCTGGTCTGCACCCTAAAGGTCTGCGCTCTTAAAGACTGCTCTTGAGAACAACATCCCTGACGACTTTGCCTTGCTTCCAAAAGGATTAAGGAGTGGACTCCATGAAAGCAACAGGTTAACAGAGTTTCCCTGCACCAACCCCCACAAGAATCCCTAGCCCGGAGTCCATTCAGTGGACTTTTAAGGATTTCGCCAGCTGCATTGTGGGAATTGTGGTCCAAACTTTCAAGGATCATCTCAGAGCTTCTAGTCCATTGTATTTGTTTTTGGAAACTTTGAACCCTCAAGGGGAACTTCAGGAAGATGTTCCAGAAGTTCGGGAACTTTGGAGCAACTTTTGGAAAAAATTCCAAAAGTAGACTGACCCGACATCGTGAGTCAAGCCGATTACCTCCAACTGCAACCCAGCCTGAATTTCAGTTTTGTCCCACTGAAAGCTTTGAAGCTCCAGACGTCCAGAATTTGACCAGAGCCTTGCAGAAAAGCAATCCAACAACTTTACATCAAAATTGGCTTTCTGGAGAGGACTGCACGATGTACAGCGAGCTTCAGAAAGACGACTAAATCGGAAGGTAAAACTTTGATCGAGGCCTCCTGCTCAGTGTATGCGAGCAGAGTTCCATTGTGGTCAGCCTCAAATTGTGACTTAGGCGGTCATTCTGACCGCGGCGGTCGGCGGTCGCCGCCCGCCAAGCGGTTCCCGCCGAAAGACCACTCCGCGGTCAAAAGACCGCAGCGGCCATTCCGGCTTTCCTGCTGGGCCGGCGGGCGACCGCCAGAAGACCGCCGGCCGGCCCAGCGGGACAGCCCTTTCAACAATGAAGCCGGCTTGGAATGGAGCCGGCGGAGTTGAAGGGGTGCGACGGGTGCAGTGGCGCCCGTCGCGATTTTCACTGTCTGCACAGCAGACAGTGAAAATCTTTGTGGGGCCCTGTTAGGGGGCCCCTGCACTGCCCATTCCCGTTCCCGCCATCCTGGTTCTGGCGGTGGACACCGCCAGAAACAGGCTGGCGGGAAGGGGGTCGGAATCCCCATGGCGGTGCTGCAAGCAGCGCCGCCATGGCGGGTTCCCTGGGCCAGCGGGAAACCGGCGGGAAACCGCTGGCTCCCCTTTTCTGACCGCGGCTTTACCGCCGCGGTCAGAATCGCCCAGGAAGCACTGCCAGCCTGTTGGCGGTGCTTCCGCCGCACTCCGCCATGGCGGTCATGAACCGCCAAGGTCAGAATGACCCCCTTAGTCCTGGTCTAGTTTACCCAGTTGACGCTAACGGTTTTTAGGACTAAAAAGCACATTTTTGTATTTAATCTTTGAAAAAAATCATATCTCCGTTTCCCTATATTGGATTTTTGTCATTTTGGTGTCATTTTAAAGATAAAAATATTTATATTTTTATAAAATGGTATGGGATTTTTATTGCGTCTTGTGCCGTACTTACTTAATGTATTGGTGTATTTAAATGCTTTACATACCTGTCTCCTAAGTTAAGCGTGCCTGCCCGCAGCCAGCTCCTGAGGGTTGAGCCAGGAGCCAATGTATTGAGACCTTGACTGGATCTATTGTGGGGTTGTGGCCTGTTACTAAGTGTAGGTACTTACCAGTCCTTACTAATAATCCACCCTGCAACAGCTGTCCAACAATTCATTTTCACTTATATATATTTTTTATTCTGACGTACGTAAAGCCCTGATGAATTAAAATGCTAAGAACACAGATGTAAAAGAACAGGTTGGTTAGGTGTAGACTGTGCTTGTAACTGTGTGAATTGATAAAAAAACAAGACGTATTATAAACGACTTTATCATTTGCCATAAAAAAAAACGCTGTTTGTCATCAGCTTGTTTTTCTCGACATCATGTCCAATCAGAAAACAATTCATACTCCAATGGAAAGGGAAGGCGCTGGAAAGAGCCCTCCAATTATCACCACACTTGTCTGTGTGTCTCGCGCCCCCATGCACGAGCGAGGCCTTGAGATGATGGCTACATTTCCTTTTGTTTACGAGTGAGTCACTTTTCAGTGGACTAATGATCACTTGTACTAATGATCGTTCGACAGGGAAACAGCAATTATTGTATTAACCTAATGCCTGCCTCGCCGCTCCATGGCACTGCTTAGAAACGAAGCACGGTTGATGTGTCTCAGGGGCCTGGAAAACTCTCACACACGCTTGTTTCTATTTCGAAATGTTCCATTATATCTCTCTTCGTCGAGAGGTGGATTAGGGAGGCGAGCTCGAGTTAGGCGACACCAGTCTGGTTCTCATTTCGGAGTGGCAGGCATTACAATCCCCGCCCTGCATGCATCTCTCTGGAGCGGTGCACAGCAAAGGCGTGAGGTGCTGCGGACTAGGCCCTCGGCTGTGCAGGTGCACCTAGAGTCTGCTTTGAATAACCAGGCAACAGAAGCACTGCACGTCTTCGTCACATATGACAACAGTAGACAACTGATTGAAGCAGTGCTCCGCAGAGGCCAGAGAGGTTCTCTGCTGACTAGGCCTCGACTATGCAGGTGCACCTAGGGCCTGGTGTGAGTCACAGGGCAACAGTGGCGTCACGGATTGAAGATATACAGTGGTACCTTTCAGAAAGGTTGGCCCCCTCCGTTGAAATAGTAAAATGTTCAATTCCTTAAAACATGAGGGAACCTGCACACTTCAATTTCAGAGCATATTTGCATGTTGTGGCGAGAGGATACAAGGGAAGTACTTATTACTCTTTCTTCTGTACGCAGTGAATACCGCCCGGAAACACTGTGGGCACAGTACAATCACAGGTGAATATTGTGAGGCTGTTTTGGCATATGTTTGATAGAAACTGATGACGGCAGCATTGTTTATTATTATCAGTATGTAATTATCAAATGAGAAGAACAAGCATTTTAATATTACAACTGAGCGAGTTAAACAATTACTTTGTCCAAGTTCAAAAATAGTGGCAGCTGTTCTATGTGTAAATGTGAAATGGTTAGGATAAACTACGAGGTCTAAGTCCATGATAACATTTCATTTCTGTGAATGCGGTGATCAACAATCGAGGTCTCTTTCACTTGGCATACGTTAGCTAGAGTGGATAGGGACTGGTACATGGTAGTATGAAAGATTCAATCCACAGAAAAAGTAATAACATATCAGTATTGTAAGACTTACTGCTGTTCGTGGAGTACTCCTGAATGTGGAGGATCAGCTAAGCTTCTTTTGTAAGGTCTACTACTGTCCGTGGAGTACTTCTGAATGTGGAGGGACAGACAAGGGGCTGGTTTGGACTTTACACAAATGGATGGATCCCCCACCACCAACCTCATTTAGAGGCGCTGCGCTCCAGGCGGTGGAGCCATCTGCTTTCTAGACCACCCTGACCAGTTAATAACTGCCAGCTTTGGCATTGAAGGCCAAAACGAAAATCACTCCTACTGTATGGGCAGAGAAAAGCTTTGTTTTAAGGCCTAAACATGGTATCTGGACTGTGAGGGCAGTTGCAATACTGAGACCACCCTCGACACTTGGCTGCTGCCTGCCAAAGGCTTCAGGAGCCTTTTTATATTGTTGTTGGCTAAAATATTGCATGATAGACATTGTCCTTTATTGTGCTCATGTGTGGATGTCAATTATTCCGGTTCCTTTTCACGGCAGGGTTAGTTTGAACCAGCGCTTAGAGTTACAAATGCTGGTGGATTAAAATATGTCATTACTTCTTGAGAGGAACACATGATGAAATAGATAGAGCTGCATTTTTACCAAACTGAGACATGTTCAAAGTAGCAAGAGGGAGGATGTCTTGCTCATCAGTATAAATCCCTAGGACATCTTCACTCTCTGCTGGTGAGGATGCTTGAGGTGTGCAATGTTCGTGTAATTAGCTTTTTAGTAATTACGTGAAATTTCAAGGAAAACAGTGCAAAATTACATGTAATAGCGTAAAATGTAAATCTTGAATGTAGTGCTTCATTTTACCGTAAAAAGGATCCTCACATCTATTTTGGACACAGGGGTCCAGATTCTGGTAGGTGACATGCAGCGTAGCACAGCACCAAAATGGCTGCGCCGCGTTGAGTGACAAGGAGAGAGGAGGAGAGCCCCATATTCTGATAGAAATGTCACTCTCCTCCCCTCTCCCTAGCACCGGTGCTGTTTTCAGTTGCTGTGCGCCACGCACACACCTTAGCGCCATAGTGCTAGGGTTTTGTCCGTGAGTCTAGCATAGGTTTTGTACAGGAAGGGTACGCTTCCTGTATAAAATACTATGCACAGACAAGTGCAAATGCTTTTCCCACTTTGTATGTGTTCTTTACAGTGCAGCACACATGCAAAGTAGGAAAAGCAGGGACAAATGAAAACATTTCTCCGTTTTGCGCCTGCTTTTCAAAGGTGTTAATTTTTCGGTGCTAAACCCTTTCGTCTCATGTTTAAGAATCGGGTTTAGCACCAAAATGCATGGGTGGTAGCACGGCTACACCCATGCAACGCCCCCTTGACACAAAGTAATGCAAAGCAGAGTTTTGCGCTGATTTGCGTTACTTTGATACACAAACCAACACAAATACGTATTTGCGTTGCTTTGTGAATGCCAAAAAAAGTTTACCATCATTTTAGCATTAAAAAAGTAATGCTAAACCGACGCTAAACCTTTGAGGATCTGGGCCAAGGATGCATTTTCACAGTAAAAAATAGCACCAAAACACAAGTGCTATTAGGAGAAGCCGCTCTGATTCTAGTGATTCGTGTGGTTCTTGTAGGCTTGAACTATAATTTTATTGTGAAATTGGCATCAATATGCAACGTGGCATAATTTTGGGGATTTTGCATAGCGAGCATAGTGTGAAATTTTGCAAATTACACAATGTTATTTATATTTCACCTGGGCTTTGGAGGTATGAGAAACTGTAATGTAAAGGCCTTCAGAGAGCTATTGGTAGGCATCTATTGTGATGCTTAAACACTTCGAACTCGAGTTCATATTTTTTTTCTACATATAGACTGACCAAACGTCAACCGCCAGTGCATTAATGAGGACTGCAACAAGAAAACGGTTGGAGCACAGTGCACAAACAAATAAAACATCTGCAGCATTCACACAGCAAATACTTATTCCCTGTTAAATCGTTCTTTTCAATGTTAGTATGTGCCTGGACCTATCCTGGGGTCTTTGAAAGCAATGATCTGGAAACACGGGTATGCGGGAGACTGGAGACTGTAGAAAGTGGCTATAGGAATGCAGGACACACACCTGACCCCTGGAACAGTATACCACACCAATGAAAACGAGCTCATGTAATCACTCTAACACCTAAAACGCTGACATTTTACTTCAGCCATTCACTGTCTGACAAAATCTCTTTGCACACGAGTGTACCAGTGCGCAATGCGTGCACCACTAAGACGTGCAGCGTGACTCACAGCATTGTATGCTCTCCTGGTTAAGGAGTTATAACATAAAAACCACAATAACACAATCAACTATAAACAAATGCAGTAGAGACACTAAAGCACCAGCATAGCAAAACCTAAAGACTCACAGATGTAGTTGGTCTTATTGAATCACATGAAAACAAAAGCTCATACAATGAGTTGAAACATTTAAATGTTCAAGAGAAGGGTCACTTTAACATGAACATCAATAATGGCTTTTCACTGCTTCTTTTCACTGATCTTTTCCCTGACTGAAAAGGGAGGTGTTAATTTTGTGTATGTGTAAACGTTTTTTTACTACAGAATAGACTGTGTTTTGGAAGGGGTACCTATGGCAGTATGTGTTGCCTTCAATCCAATGGCGCTAAGTGTTTCATAATTGCGATGATGGCAATTTGAAGCATGCTCTAGGCTTAAAATTCACTCACTTTACACCCTAAAAGATTTCTGTTTAAACATGACATTCTTTAATCATGAAATTCCTAAAAGCAAGTAGAAGGGTTTAGAAAATGTTTTCTGCAAAAAGCACCTGTCCTAAAACATGCCTATTAGGATACTAGTGTAAAAAAACAGATTATTCTTGTACTCAGACATTTTATTATGAAAACATAACTTTTCTGTCTAATAGTGACCAACTCTAAGATTTAGAGACTGATTGTTTCTGTGAAGTGCTTAATTATGATGATTAATCTCTCTAGTTACAGACCAGGTCTTACCATGCAAATATTGTCTGAGTAAGTTACAGGATTACTCTGCAAGTTCCTCACTTAGCCTAAGTTCCTGATTTCATCATATTATTTCCTAAGACAGACCCATAAAGAGGGGTTTCTTTATTTGGAAACACTATAACTAATGACCCTCTGGTGGGTGAGAGACATTTCTGACTCTTTTTCTACCAAGTATGCCCTGGTTTTCAGGGTGGATCAGGATCAAAAGATATTTGTGTGAATGGTACTGGAGGTCCCCAATTCCAGAATCACATTCACCACAAGAGTTATAATGGGGAATCTTAAGAATATTTTAGGAGTGGGCATCGAGCTCCGCTCCGCTGGTGGGGCTAACTGAATTTTTGGCACTCCGTGCTCCGCTTGCGCTGTGTAACCAATAACTAGGCTGCAGTGTGCACCGGCGACAGATCCAGCCAGCAGCCCGGGATCAGGGGGCAGAGGTAGACAGAGAGCCAGGCCACTGAGAAGGTGGAGGAGAGTATGACGAGGACCCCCTGGAGGAACCAGGTAAGTACTTGATTCTTTTTTTCCTTTTGTGCACCCTGGTGCACAAGAGGCCTGAAATTATAGCTTTCGATGCCTACGGCCCTGGCCTGAATTCAACAAAAGCTGCCACTTCAGGCCCCTTGTGCACTGGTCTGCCCAGGCCTCTTGTGCACTGGCCTGCCCTGTGTGCAGTGAATATGGGACAGGCCAGTGCACAAGAGGCTTGAAACTGCAGCTTTCACTGAATTCAGGCCAGGTACGTAGGCAGTGGATGAAAGCTGGAGTTTCATTTTACAAACATTTGATGTTTGTAAAATGATACAGTGAGTAAGTTTGGTCTTTCCACTTCTTATTAATTTCCACTGTAAAATTTGAGATTGGCAAGCAGAATCTCTTGCTTTGGTTGAGTATCTTGAAATTGCAGTTTCTGCATGGGGTAGGTAGGTAGTCAAAATGTATTGTTTAGTTACTTCAAGCCATAACAATATAAAAGAACAAATATCAATCAAATACATTAAGTGATTGACACTTCAAAAAAGCCCGCTAGCTTAATATGAAAATGTGCTAGAAGAAATACATTTGATTTGCGTCCTTGAAAATGTACAAAACCCACTTGCTCCATATATATAGGCCCGGTTGAAGGCGTAAGCCGAAACGTGTAGGCTGCTTTATTCTTTTTAAATGTGTTTCACACTTCTTTGAACTTTGAACTTGCACAATGATACCCAAGAATAATAATAAAATGTATCTACGTATGGAATTGTGACCAGGGTGCCGTCTGTACTTGTGCCGCCGTGTTGCTGGTCTGGAGGAATGGTTGAGAAGAGACCAGTTAGTTTGCTTTGAAGATATATATATATATATAAGCAAACACTTTGATCTAAAGGTATTTTTTTTTTTTTAATTCACCTAATCTTTGAGCCCGGGCTGCACAATTAAAATAAAACATAATCAGTATTATCTCTTTGTTACATACAATGTAAACTTAACACTCCTCATTATTAAACTGGCCTCAGTGCATAACACTGGTTGTTCCCACTATATTCCAACAACCAAACAAGTATTATGAAAATGCAAGGATCAGAAAAAAGTGCAAAGTGCCAGATAAACTCTGAGAATTTAGTTGTTTAAAGTGACAGAATGCCTATTCAAGACTATTGTTTCCTTGTTACATATAAGGTAAACTTAACACTCGTCATTATTAGACAGGCCTCAATGCATAACATTGGTCGCTCCCATGCAAGAGTCAAAATAGGGCAAGGTGCCAGATAAACTCTAAAGTTGAGTTGTTTAGAGTGACAATGAGAGCCTATTTAAAACTATGCCAACATCCTTCAAAAAATTTAAAAATCTTACAGTTAACTGAGGATGTAACCTGCTTAGACATACCACAATTGCATTCTGACATTTCCTGATCCCTAGCATGCGAAAGACAAGAATCTGCCAATAATTTCTCAGCCCCTTCAGATCTCTACAAACACACACTATGTGCAGTAAAGATTCTAACTTATACTTGCATAGCCTGCATGCCTTTCTGTATGGTAAGCTAGTAGAGTTTGCTGAGGTGAGGCGTGATGTGGGTGCAGCAGGGTAGTTTGAGTCTTGCATCAATGTTTTGAATGATTTTGGAGCTTGTGTGTAAGGAGAGCATTGCTGTAATGTTACCAACTCATGATCAAGGCTTGGGTGATGATCTTTCTGGTGTGCAGGGGGAGTCATTTTAAGATTTTTCTGAGCATGCAGTGGATGTTGAAGCAGGTGGCATTGATTTGGGGCCTCATGGAAAGTTTGGTTTCCAGGATGATGCCCAGGTTTCTTGCCCAGTTGGTGGCGGTCAGGGTGGATTCCACATCGGTGGGCCACTAGCTGGTGTCCCAGGGGGAGTTGTTGGGACCAAAAATCAGGATCTCTTTTTTCTTGACATTGAGTTTCAGGCAGTTAGTGAGCATCCAGGTGGCGACTTCTGACATACAGAGTTAGGAGTTGTTTTTGGTGTTGATGGTGTCTTTTCAAATGAGTTGTGTGTCATTGGCATACAATATAATGCTTACTCCATAGGAGCAAGTGATCTTCGCCAAGGACATGAGGTAGATTACTCTTGTGGGACTCCGCAGATGATGTCTTTGGGTTCAGAGGTGAGTGGCGGTAGCCTGACGAATTGCATTCTTCGAGATAGAATGAAGTGCATCCACTGGAGGGCAGGTCCATGGATTCCTACATCATGGAGTCTGGCGATAAGTGTGTGGTGGGAGACCATGTCAAAATCTGCAGAGAGGTCAAGCAGAATTATGGCTGTGGAGTGTCCTAGGGCCAGGAAGTTGTGGATGTTGTCAGTTGCTGCGATGAGAGTTGACTCAGTGTTATGGTTGCTGTGAAATCCCAATTGTGGGTTGTCCAGGAGTTTGTTCTGTTTGATGAAGCATGAAATCTGACTGTTGATGGCTTTTTTCCAGAATTTTTCCTGGGAAGGGAAGCAGACAGATAGGTTGATAGCTGGTGAGGACTTCCGAGTCTGAGGATGGTTTCTTGAGGAGAGGGGTGACCTCTTTGTGTTTCCAAGCATCTGGGAATGTGGCTGTAGTGATGGATGTGTTGTTGATGGTCTGTAGTACTATGCTTAGCATGCTACAGCTGAGGTTGAAAAAGTGGTGTGGGAATGGATCCGTGGGGGCACCTGAGTGGATTGATGTTATTGACATTGTGGTTTTGTCCAGTTGGGGAGATTGGTTCTCCTTGGGGAGGACCTGAGGGGTAGGCGGAAGGGTCATGGGAGGAGGTGGAGGGTTGAAGTTCTTGTATATGTTGGACATTTTGTCGTGGAAGAAGTCTGAGAATTGATTGCAGAGGTCTTGTGATGTGGTGATCAAGCTGTGTGTGGCGTTGAGGTGGGTGAATTATTTGATGATTGTGAAGAGCTCTAGGGTTGTTGTTGCTGGCTTTGATTCTCTGGGACAACGCGCTCTTCTTGGCCTCTATCAGCTCGTGCTGATAGGATTTGAGTGTCTTTTTGTAGGTGCTCTTGTCAAACTTCCTTTCCAGCTGTCTATAATGTCACTTCTGAGCATATCTGTATACCAGTTTGCCTGTTTTCAGGTTTTCAGGTTTTCCTGGGTTTGTTGTTGTAGGAAAGTACCATCTTGCCTGGCACGTTACCCCCATTTTTCACTGTATATATGTTGTTTTAGTTGTATGTGTCACTGGGACCCTGCCAGCCAGCGCCCCAGTGCTCATAAGTGTGCCTGAATGTGTTACCTGTGTTATGACTAACTGTCTCACTGAGGCTCTGCTAATCAGAACCTCAGTGGTTATGCTCTCTCATTTCTTTCAAAATTGTCACTAACAGGCTAGTGACCAATTTTACCAATTTACATTGGTATACTGGAACACCCTTATAATTCCCTAGTATATGGTACTGAGGTACCCAGGGTATTGGGGTTCCAGGAGATCCCTATGGGCTGCAGCATTTCTTTTGCCACCCATAGGGAGCTCTGACAATTCTTACACAGGCCTGCCACTGCAGCCTGAGTGAAATAACGTCCACGTTATTTCACAGCCATTTTACACTGCACTTAAGTAACTTATAAGTCACCTATATGTCTAACCTTTACCTGGTAAAGGTTGGGTGCTAAGTTACTTAGTGTGTGGGCACCCTGGCACTAGCCAAGGTGCCCCCACATTGTTCAGGGACAATTCCCGGACTTTGTGAGTGCGGGGACACCATTACACGCGTGCACTACATATAGGTCACTACCTATATGTAGCTTCACAATGGTAACTCCGAATATGGCCATGTAACATGTCTATGATCATGGAATTGCCCCCTCTATACCATCCTGGCATAGTTGGCACAATCCCATGATCCCACGGGTCTCTAGCACAGACCCTGGCACTGCCAAACTGCCTTTCCCGGGGTATCACTGCACCTGCTGCTGCTGCCAACCCCTCAGACAGGTTTCTGACCTCCTGGGGTCCAGCCAGGCCTGGCCCAGGAAGGCAGAACAAAGGACTTCCTCAGAGAGAGGGTGTTACACCCTCTCCCTTTGGAAAATGGTGTTAGGGCTGGGGAGGAGTAGCCTCCCCCAGCCTCTGGAAATGCTTTCATGGGCACAGATGGTGCCCATTTCTGCATAAGCCAGTCTACACCGGTTCAGGGACCCCTCAGCCCTACTCTGGCGCGAAACTGGACAAAGGAAAGGGGAGTGACCACTCCCCTGACCTGCACCTCCCCTGGGAGGTGCCCAGAGCTCCTCCAGTGTGCTCCAGACCTCTGCCATCTTGGAAACAGAGGTGCTGCTGGCACACTGGACTGCTCTGAGTGGCCAGTGCCAGCAGGTGACGTCAGAGACTCCTTCTGATAGGCTCCTTCAGGTGTTGCCAGCCTATCCTCTCTCCTAAGTAGCCAAACCCTCTTTTCTGGCTATTTAGGGTCTCTGTCTTTGGGGATTCCTTAGATAACGAATGCAAGAGCTCATCCGAGTTCCTCTGCATCTCTCTCTTCACCTTCTGCCAAGGAATCGACTGCTGACCACGCTGGAAGCCTGCAAAATTGCAACAAAGTAGCGAAGACGACTACTGCAACTCTGTAACGCTGATCCTGCCGCCTTCTCGACTGTTTTCCTGGTGGTGCATGCTGTGGGGGTAGTCTGCCTCCTCTCTGCACTAGAAGCTCCGAAGAAATCTCCCGTGGGTCGACGGAATCGTCCCCCTGCAACCGCAGGCACCAAAGAACTGCATCACTGGTACCCTGGGTCTCCTCTCAGCACAACGAGCGAGGTCCCTTGAATCCAGCAACTCTGTCCAAGTGACTCCCACAGTCCAGTGACTCTTCAGTCCAAGTTTGGTGGAGGTAAGTCCTTGCCTCCCCACGCCAGACTGCGTGGGGAACCGCGACTTTTGCAGCTACTCCGGCCTCTGTGCACTTTCGGCGGAAATCCTTTGTGCACAGCCAAGTCTGGGTCCATGGCACTCTAACCTGCATTGCACGACCTTCTAAGTTGTCCTCCGGTGACGTGGGACTCCTTTGTGCGACTTCGGGTGAGCACCGTTTCACTCTACTTTGTAGTGCCTGTTCCGGCACTTCTGCGGGTGCTGCCTGCTTTTGAGAGGGCTCCTTGTCTTGCTCGACGCCCCCTCTGTCCCCAGACGCAATTGGTGACATCCTGGTCCCTCCTGGGCCACAGCAGCATCCAAAAACCCTAACCACACGATTTGCAGCTAGCAAGGCTTGTTGGCAGTCTTTCTTCAGGAAAACACTTCTGCATGACTCTCCACGGCGTGAGGGATCCGTCCTCCAAAGGGGAAGTTCCTAGCCCTTGTTGTTCCTGCAGAATCTTCAGCTTCTACTGCCCAGTAGCAGCTTCTTTGCACCCACAGCTGGCATTTCCTGGGCATCTGCCCATCTCCGACTTGCTTGTGACTTTTGGACTTGGTCCCCTTGTTCCACAGGTACCCTCGTTTGGAAATCCATCGTTGTTGCATTGCTGATTTGTGTCTTTCCTGCAGAATTCCCCTATCACGACTTCTATGTCCTTTGGGGAACTTTAGTGCACTTTGCACTCACTTTTCAGGGTCTTGGGGTGGGCTATTTTTCTAACCCTAACTGTTTTCTTACAGTCCCAGCGACCCTCTACAAGGTCACATAGGTTTGGGGTCCATTCGTGGTTCGCATTCCACTTTTGGAGTATATGGTTTGTGTTGCCCCTATCCCTATGTGTCCCCATTGCATCCTATTGTAACTATACATTGTTTGCACTGTTTTCTAACACTATTACTGCATATTTTGGTATAGTGTACATATATCTTGTGTATATTTGCTATCCTCATACTGAGGGTACTCACTGAGATACTTTTGGCATATTGTCATAAAAATAAAGTACCTTTATTTTTAGTATATCTGTGTATTGTGTTTTCTTATGATATTGTGCATATGACACTAGTGGTACTGTAGGAGCTTCACTCGTCTCCTAGTTCAACCTAAGCTGCTCTGCTACGCTACCATTATCTATCAGCCTAAGCTGCTAGACACCCTATACACTAATAAGGGATAACTGGGCCTGGTGCAAGGTGTAAGTACCCCTTGGTACTCACTACAAGCCAGTCCAGCCTCCTACAGTTGTCTTTGAAGAGAGATAGTCTGTTGGTGCAGGTGGTGAGTCAGTCATTGAGACACTGGGCAATTAGGTCAGCATCATTAGAGAGAGTGGGTAGGTTGAGGGAGTTGATCCATGATTGTTGGGTGATGCTTTTCCCGTTGTGGTCCCTGGAGGGGGGTGTCGCTGTCATTATGCTCCTCGGGGTGACAAAGTGGTCTGTCCAGGTGCGAGAGGGTGTGGTTGATTATGGCTGAGTTGTGCATGGACAAAATGAGGTGCAATATGTAGCCTGCAGTGTGTATGAGGGACAGTCGTGAGCTGCGTGAGGCTAACATTGATTAGGCTGTCCAGAAGGTAGGTGGTGTTGTGGTCGGTAGGGTTGTCTAGATTAAAGTTAAGTCACCAAGGAGGAAAAAGTTCTTGGAGTTGAGGGCAGCAGGGGTGATGAGGGCAGTGATGAGGTTGCTGAAATTCTGTCTTGTGCTCAGTGGTTGGTATGCTAGGATTCCCTTAGTAATTGATTTGTTGTCTATTTGGATCTTGAAGTGGAGGTGTTCAATAAAGATGGTGTCCGAGTTGTCGGTGACGGTGCACTTTATGTTGTCTTTGTGGATGATTGATGTGCCTCCTCCAGGTTTTGAAGTTCTGTCTTAGTGTAGGATCTTGTAGCCTGCTAGGATGGTGTTGGCAATTTCTAGAGTGGATGACAGGTTGAGACATGTTTCTGTGAGAAAGGCGAGGGCAGGTGTGTGTGTGTATGAGGTCCCAAACCTCTGTGGAGTGTTTGTGGGGGGAGAGGGTGTTGAGTAGTATTCATGCCAGAGGCTGTTGGTGAATGTTGAGAGCATGGTTGTGCTGGTCAGGAGTGGGTCTGGATGCATGCAGGTGGCTGGGGTGTGTATGCAATGAGAAGTAGCAGTGTGTGCATGAGAAAGGTACTGCTGTGATGGGTGCGGCGTGGAAGCAGTGGTCAGCTCTCGGTCAGGGGTTTAGGTGATGGAGTTCTGTGGAGGACTAGCTGTGTCTGGTGCAGGAACCAGGGAATCTGGCACTGGACGCAGTCCATCCTCAGACGGGTGCAGGTGGGCTTGCCTATGGCATGCCTTTGCTGCGTCAGTGGCACATACACTGCATGGCCACACTGCCGCCTCCATCAAGTAGGTCCTCGTGGGGAGTGGACAGGGTTAGAAAAACCGATGGAAAGAAAGCCACTGTAGCATGCGGCTGCACTCAACGCCAAAAAGAAAATGTCAAGTCTGGAATAAAAAAGATAAAAATAAGAGCTATGAGGAAATATTATTTTGGTGCAAATTAAAGCAAAAAACGGCGAAGTAGTGGTAGCAGCGCTGGAGCGCTTGAACGGCAATTGTCAGGCAAGAGACTCAGGCAGCAGGAGCGTGGTTCTTATGCAGCTGGGGCACCAGGCATATACTCCTTGGCTGCAAATTCCAGTGAACTTCCCCAGTGTGCAGCTGCTGCCACACCTTCAGGGTCCATCTGCCCGTTTCATGACTCCCAAGATTAAAAAGTTTCATTAAAGAATCCCATTATTTCCAAGATATTACGCTCATTCTGCTTCACACTAACACCCTTTGGCTAAAACTGTTTTTCTCCAGACCCTGTGAGTTGTGAGTGTTTCTAACTGCCTCTGTTTCTCTTTAGCACCGTTTATCTGAGGCTGCCTCTCTCCTTCCTCAGTCAGTGAGTTCTGTCACTGCAGTGCTGCCCTTTTCGTCTCCACACTAGTATAAAAAGGCGGAGCTCCCTCAACGCCGCTGCCTGCACCTGCGATCTCAGATCCCTTTGCGCGCGCGAGAAGTTAATCTTCCTTTCACAGTACCCTTTCATGTTCTCTTTTGAACTTGTGACATTGTGGTGACATCAATGAGTTCTAAAGACGAACACACAGAATGACATAGACACCTGTGTACCTTAGCAGGGCGAGCAGCAGAAGGCGTCCATTATGAGCCTCCAATCAATGTACATTTATCCTGAACTTTTGCGGATTCAAAATCTTGAAAAGACGCTCTCAGTTCTTCTATGGTATAGATGAATCCTCGGCAATACGGCAGTGATTACGAGTATGCCCATATATTAAACATGCACACGAGTCCAGACCATTGCTCAGAGCAAGACATGACTTTTGCACTCATCCACATCCTTGAGCTTGTGTATGACCTCTGTCCTGTACATCAGAAATGAGAAGCTCTACAATGTACTGAACTGTATCCCTGTTCTTACTATGTATTTATTTTCATTTTAGGTGCTATTTCTTAGAGTTTAGGCTCAAGGTGGTGTCTGTGAAAGTACCGAAATCGTAATAAGAAAAATCGTTAACAGTTTCTGTCTCTTTACAAAAATAAAAATGCAGTGTCTAAACTCTACAGCAGCAGCGACCCTTTATTTGGTAGTCTCTCTCTCGCCTCCTGACCCACTAGCATTTATAATTCTGCCCTCAGCCGCAGTAGTCTTTGCATACAGTACAGAACAAGTTACCAATATACACCTATATATAAAAGAAATAATGACAGTAAAAGACATGGAAAGGGAAGTTTGCTGGAAAGCTGTGAGTTCGGGCAGGGAAGTGAGTGATGCTTCAAAGAAATGTCAGCAGTGTGCAGACTTTACGAACCGTCAGTTAAAAGCTCTGTTATTTCCCTGTCCTGGAATTACTACTACCGGTTCTCGTGCTAGTTACAGAGATGGGGGAATTAACAGTGTTTAGAAGATCTTAGAAATTACAAGGTTTTGGGGAATAACATGCAGACATTTGTGTTTCTATGCCAAATATCATATTTCCCCCCACATTTTCACATAGAGCTGTGTCCATGTGAAACACAGAGAATTTAAGGTCATTGGGCCAGATTTAGGGCCTCATTAAGAGTGTGTCAGTCTGAGGACTGCCACACTCACACTAACAGTCGGACCGCTGCATTCTGGGCGGTCTGCCTGCCCAATTACAACCCTGGCAGGTTGACCCGCCAGAGGACGGCCGTCCCCACTGGAACCATGATTCCTGATGGCATGACAGTGGTCAGAGTTGTAGTCAGCCAGGGTGGCGCTGAACTTAGCGCTGCCTGGCTGATTACAACTCCTCTCACTGCTAGCCTTCCCATTGAGGCCTCAACGACATGGAAAGGCTGGCGGTGAGGGCGTTTTGCGGGCCCCTGACCATCACTATCAGAATGTGCTCTGTCTGCTCTGCAGACAGCGCAAATTCCGAGGGTGCTGATCAGCCCCTCTCTGTGCTGCAGGATAGCACTCGGCTCCTTTAAGGGAGCCGAGTTCTATCTTGTAGCACTTTTCCTGCCGGTCTGATCAGTGGGAATGCACGATTGCAGTGTTACCGCTGGTCAAACCGTTGGGAACATTGTAATAGGGCAGGGAGGGACGCCACTGCCATGGCTGTGGCATTTTCCCGGGGCTTTGGCAGTCCTGTGGTGGGACAGCCAAAGTTGAAATGAGGCCCTTAGAGTTTGGCGGATGGGTTACTTTGTCACAAACATGACGGAGTTCCCGTCCGCTGTTTTAAGTTGTCCATAGGCTAACACAGAATCGTAATGCAGCAGACGGGATATCTGTCACGTTTGTGACGGAGTACTCTCCTCCGCCAAACTCTAAATCAGGCTCATAATGAGCCACTTGGAATGAGGACATCAGTGTGTTATTTATCGTAATGGAAAACCCAGTAAATGATCAGTGTCAACATTTCACACACATTTGTGATTAATGAGCATAAGTCGGTAAAGCAAATCTGCAGGTCTCTTGTATCAGTGACCCCCAACTTGCCAGAAATACCATAGAGAAGAAAATGTAGCATGAAACAAGTCCTTATTTACTGGGCGCAGTGCCTTTCTTTGGATTTTTTTTAATTGATGCCCATTCTGCTTAATAGCTTTTCTTTTTTTCTTTTTTTGTCCTCATTCACTTGTCCAGCCTCTCGATGAAGGAGATCAATTCAAATAACCACTAATCTCCCCCTAGAGACTCTTGTCCAGGACAACCCGTATCTCTGATTGGCAGAGCCTCACCAGCCCACCTTCAGAACAGCCGGGCACCTGCCTTGACATAATCACAGGACAATACCCTATTCTTACGATTCTAACCAATTTCTCAATGGGTCCCAAAATTTGTGCTTCTTATCTAATTCTTTATCTCTTGCATAGCTTTTCTTGTTTCCTTGGCAAGCAGCCTCTTTTTCACTTCTCCTGTTTCCATACTCGATTCATGACCATCTTCCTGATTCTTTGTGAAACCAGGTGTCTCTGATGTACATGGTCACAATACTATCAAATATTTATCTATGTTATATGAATTAATTCTAGGCCCAAATTTAAGCAACAGATCAAGGATTTGTAATTAATCTAGACTTAAAATGAATGAAATATGAAAATGTTCCAGACAGTAGGGAGAGCACATTGAGCATGGTCTGATTTCCATTCATTTGCAAAAAGCTTGGTAAAAAAATGGAATCGACTAATGTGAAGTCTAACATCAAATACATTATAAATTGAGAGGATCAAGAATTGATAAGTCATATTATTGTCATTTTTAACTTTCACTTAGTTAATCTTTAAGGTTACCAGAACAAGAACCACTTCACCTGAACAATCAGCCATTTAAGTGCCATTGAGGTTTCATCCTGGAACAGAGGGAAGGCGTTGACTCCATTTAACAGTCCCAATCATATAGTTAACGCCAATTGACACCAGCAGTCTGCAATGAAAACTAACTTTATAATGACCTAAACACTGGTGTTAACTTAGTCACAAAGTTGTCTCCTTTAGTTGTCGCTAGTCCTTTGTCTGGCCAACTCCTAACTTGACTACACAAATTGACCCATTAAGGGATCAGTAGATTACAAAACTTTCACAACCATGCTGTCCCTCTCATCACAAGAGTTAAAAAAAGTAATCAAACGGTAATCAAATCTCCAGTCATTCATAAACTCCAGTAGCTCAACGTTGGAGGAGAATTAGCAAAACAAAATGTGTTATTTTTGCAGAGATTCTTTCACACAAAATGTATTTCGCACAGTATCAGTGCCGCACCATCCATCACTGCAAGCCCACCATTTGCTACCTGCATGGGATGCTCTCGGAGTCAGGGACACCACCAATGTTATAACCATGAGAAGGATTATGTTGATCTTAGACGTGTGCTATATGTCCATATTCATGGGCTGTTTGGGGCTTGGGCATGTTCGGCAGGACCTGATGATTAATTCACGCACAACACAGAAGCTGTGTGTTTTCAGTGTTGTCTTCTAAGATTGCTCCCATATTCGTAGTTAAATGTAGAGAGTTCAATGGAAAAGTGTGCCTACTCCCAAACTCTATGATTTGAGAGAGGCCTGACCAATCATTTCCCTTTCTACATGATGGGTGTTGAATTCAGTGTTACCTCCAGTGGCAGGAGTACCACTGGTGTTTGTGTGAATTTCTGTGTTACTGGAGAACATACTAGTAAAAGGAATCACAAGACCCCTTTTTATCCCTAGAGCCAGTGGATCCATTTCCTTTCTGTAATCTGCCACCTGTTTTCCATTTCTGAACAGCAAGTAATGGGGGGCCGGCAAGACTCTCTTAAGTATATCGAGTAGGGCTTCTATATTTTGAATGCTAACCAAAACCTGATGCCAAAAGGAAATATTAGTTAGAGTAACGTTTTGTCAGTAATCATTTCCTAATGATTGTTAGCTGTTGCTTGTAGTTGTCTTTTTTTGGGTTACTTGAAAAGAGGCACCCTTGTTGATGGCAATTAGTCCTGGCAAATGCTGAACGTCTGATTTTTTTTAAAAGTGCTGATAAAAATGCGTCAAGAGGTCATTAAATCTTATTTAGCACTTGAGCTGTCACTGAGGAAGAAATGTGTCATTTACAAGGACTGTAAGGGCATTTACTTCTAATTGTGTGCTCCTATTTCCAAGTATCCCCATCAAGGACCAAATCAAGTCACTGAGCTTTATAATTATCTTGAAAACCAGGTTGAAAGCTCCCTTTATACCTGGGTGTAGCATGCAGGGTGTTCATAATATTGCGACCAATTGTTAATCTTCTGTGCTGCTCACTGGGCAAATCAAGTACAGCGGCCTCAGAAATATACCGAACAAAATCACTGTTAGTACTCAGTGCAAAACATACCTGCCGTAAAATCACTGTTAGATTTTTAGTATGCAGTTCATAAAAAACCTGTTGTAACAAAAATGTTAGATTTTGTTTTCAGTGCAAAATAAAACCTGCTCTAAACCAGTGTTAGATTCTTGGGGCCAGATGTATGAAAAAGGTTTGCACTCGCAAACGGTGCGAATCGGTAAATTCGGCCGTTTGCGAGTGCAAAACAGTGGTCTGCGATGCATGAAAGGCATTCGCAGACCACAAATAAGAAATTGCTAAAATTGCGATTTCTTGCGTTGTGACCTGGAAATTGTGAGTCGCAATTTGCGATTCGCAAATTCCAGGTCGCAAGGCTATGCTGGAAAAAATCGCAAATTGCGATTTTTCCAAAAATGGCATTTTGCACACGAAAAATACCATGATCTGCAACCAGGTGGTAACCTGGTGCAAAATTTAAAAATGGAGTTAAACTGCATTTTTAAATTGAACATGTAAAGCACACATGCCCTTTTGGCATGTGTGTACCTTACATGTTGCTAAAAATGATTTTGGGGTGCAGCAGAGGGGGCCTTAGGCCCCCAGCTCCCTGGCCTTTTGCATTTCCAAAATTGCGATTTCTGGTTCAGAAATCGCAATTTTGGAAATGCAAAAAATTCGCAGCTATGGGCCAACAGGCCCATAGCTGCGAATGGAGCCGGTATCGCAATTTGCGATTCGGTAATAGCATTTGCGATTTTTAAGAAATTGCTATTACCGAATCGCAAATGTGATACATGGCACTTTGCAAGTTGGTAATAGCGATTTCTTAAAAATCGCTATTACCGAATCGCAAAGGGCTGTGATGATACGTCTGGCCCTTAGTACTCAGCACAAAAAATACCTGCTGTAACTCTAGTGCTAGATTTTTAGTATTCAGTGCAAATAATAGCTGCTGTAAAACCAATGTTAGATTTTTAGTATTCAGTACATAAAATACCTTTTGTAACACAAACGTTAGATTTTTTAGTATTCAGTTTAAAGAATATCTGTTGTACACAAATGTTAGATTTTTAGTATTCTGTCCAAAAAATGCCTGCTGTAACACCAACGTTAAATGTTTAGTTTTCAGTAGAAAAAACATCCGCTGTAACACAAATGTTAGATTTTTAGTATTCAGTAAAAAACATACCTGCTGTAAAACCTTAGATTTTGTAGTATACAGTACAAAAAATACCTGCTGTTATTAGGTTTTGAGTATTCAGCTAAAAAAATACCTGCTGCAACACAAATGTTACATTTTTAGTATTCAGTACAAAACATATCTGCTGTAATACCAACGTCAGATTGTTTGTATTCAGTGCAAAAAATACCTGCTGTACAAAACGATCTGCTGTAACGCCAATGTCAGATTGTTCGTATTCAGTGCAAAAATACCTACTGTAAAACCAATCTTAGATTTTTTGTAGTCAGTACAAAAAATACCTGCTGTAACTCCAATGTTAGATTTTTAGAATTCAGTACAAAAAACAGACAATACTTCTGTAAAGGCAATGGCATTTTTTGTATGCAGTGCAAACATTAACCTGCTTTCTTAAAAGCCAACGTTAGCTTTTTTAGTAATTAACCCAAAAAGGGACCTTCATTAAACCCAGTGTTAGATTTTTTAGATTTTAGTATTCAGTACAGAATATAGACCTGCTTCTAATTCGAGGAACAAGTGCAGATCACATTTTTAGTTTCCTTTCACTGCCACATGTCCAGTTAGGAGGCTGGGAGACAGCTGCTGATAAAGTAAACAGAGCTGAGCAGAGCTTTAATGATCCCACAGTGAGTAAGTCCTTGTACCTGAGGGGATGATTATGATTTCTGTGGTACTAAGTGACAGGTGCTTCTCTCGGTGGAGGTCCTACTTGCTGCGGGCCTGACTGGCGAACATTTTGTCAGGCCTCGATGCATCTTTCAGATGTACATGTATTTTATGTTTAGATTTCATGTGCTTGTGTGTTTCACGGGGACTAATCTTTTGCATCCTTTGTTTCTTCAGTATGAGTGGATTAGAGAGAACTGGGTTTAACTTAATTGAATTACTTTTTACTGCGACGTGAATACACGAAATGGCAGAGATATTTCACATATATTGGGAAATACTGGACGAACTTTTAGAAAGGCCCTGGCGGCGGAGGATCTTTGTAAATTAGACCCAATGTACTTTGTCTCAGATGACTCATTTTGCATCAGTACTAGCATACTTGTATTGATGTTTTGATGTTTAGACCAGTGTCTGGGGGTTGGCAATATTCAGTGATTAGGATAAAGGTTGACCTTTGCATTTGAGTAAAACAAGCTGTGAAAAACTCCATCAAACCATGTTGGAGGGTGGGTCATTAGTTGTGTACTAATAATGTGTCTGCACTCGACCACCACTGGGAACCAAATACCCCATTGTAGCGCTCAGCTCTCATAGGGTAGTGTTGCAGAGCAGTCCAAGGCTTACTCAAGGGAGGTGGTGTGGACTAGTAATCACCATTCACAAGTACACAAGAATGAAACTCAATAAATGATTGTCAAGTCTGTACTTTTTCTTTTGATAAAGGAAAAATACATTTATTTTGCACTCACTACTCAATACTATGCAGCAATTTACAAATGTACACAAGCTGATGGAATTACTTTTGGATGACATTGCATAATCATTCTTGCCTCTCCCAGAGGGAGATGTAAACCAAAACCAACATGGCAAAACATTCACTTGTATACCAATGCAATATTTGACTGTAACTTGGAGTAAGAGCACCTAATACTGGCAATAAAGTACATCTACATTGATCACTAGTGGCCACCAGACTCATCACGCAAGTAAGAGTTAACAAGAAAAATGTATAGGCATTTTGGAATGGATTTGTGCTGCTACCTTTACTCTCAGCATTATCTACGCAGACTAGCATCACCCCTAAAGGGTGTTGGCAAAGGTGCGTCTTATTCCACATTGACACATTACACATAAAAATGATGCACAATTGACAAAGTCCCTAAAGAACCTCACTTGTTTGTTAACAGTTTCATTATACCACATTTCACCCCTAGTGGGTGCCTTTTCATTTGACCATTTATATGTCACATCATTGGCCTCAGTATTGCAGCCATACATTATTAATCATATTTAGCGTAAAATGCTACAGTTTGACCATAGTCCGTAAACAACTCAATTTCTGTAAAAACACATGTAACTACAGCCTTTCACCTCTAGAAAGTATTCACCATCATAACAATCCATTATTTTCACTTTTCACGCCACAAGGCCTGCAGCCATGATCTTCACCCCTAAAGAACAGACTTCCACCCCCTTGAACAAAAGTTCCAGCAGGTACTAGGCTTGAAAACATATTGGAACACTCTAGGGGATTTCATTTCTAAGTCCACTGAAACTGAGGGTGAGGATATCTGGTAACTTCTTGGGGGGAGGCCAAGTTTCTCCTGCAGCTCCCCCTGCAGTTGGTGATACTTTTGGTGGTGACCCTGCTCTCCTGGGTCGCCACCATGCCCAAAATCAGTGATTTTAATGCAGGAGTGCAGCCAGGCCCTGTGAAGCATTATGGGGCACTCCTCGCAGAGCATGCATATTTGATGAGCGTCTCTCCTGCTGAGTTGGGGAGAACCCCCTCACTTTTCCTTTTGTGATTCTTCTCCGGCCTTGCGCCGCATCTTCATACCCCTAGGGCCTCTTCTTTGAGGGACGTCCGGTCTCACCCGGACACCACCCACCTCAGGTGAGCTTTGCATTAGGAAGCGGTGTGGAGAGCCCACCCCAGCTGCTCCCTCCAGCTCCCTCCCCGGACCACACACTTGTGTGTAGCCAGGAGCCAGCACTTGGGTGATGCAGGCCAATCTGCCCACTTCTACGGGCAGACCCTGAGGAGGCAGCTATGTGGGAAGGCACGCCGGCACTCCCCCACCTCTTCTCTTCTGTCTGCCCACTCCTGCAAGCAGATGCCATTCTGGCAGTGGCCATCCTGCCCCCATGGGGGAGTCTGATGGTACTCCCCCTCCATTCTTTGGCCACGGGGGCCCAGGGATGGGGTGCTGGGCCCCTCCTCCATAGGCACATCC
The DNA here is from genome assembly GCF_031143425.1 of Pleurodeles waltl. Lineage (NCBI taxonomy): Eukaryota > Metazoa > Chordata > Amphibia > Caudata > Salamandridae > Pleurodeles > Pleurodeles waltl. Next base: position 831,165,789 of record NC_090436.1, on the reverse strand, counting down.
TCAGAGGGAGCGTGATGGTGCTCTCTGCCTTCATCTTCAGCCACTGGGCCAAGGGATGGAGTCCTGCGCCCCAATTCCCTTTCCTTCATGGGGAGCGCAGTGCACTTCCCGGCTTGACTTCGGCTGCGGCCCCTTCCACAGCTCCCTCGGCCAATTCACAGGAAGCACAACTACACTCTCCATCTTTGCTTCTTGGTGAGGGGGCCCAGAGATGAGGTCCTGTGCCCCTACTTCCTCCTGATAGAGAGAGCACGACCAGCCTTCTTCGCCAGGGACGCATGAAGGCCCCCTGACCATAAACTATTCTTTGAGCAGCCCCCAGGCCTTGGCCCACCCCAGAGGCAAGTTGGAGATCAGCCATGGAGCCCCACGTGCTTCGTCACCGGCCTGTAAAGATCAAAGATCGACAACCCTCACAAAGGGATATCTCGGGCCCTAGGGGGTTATTTTCAACAATCATTGGCTCATTATGCTCCTGTTGGCGAGCCCTTGCCACCTGGAGCATTTTCGTCAGGCCTACTTGCCTAGAAGTTTCCCAACTTAGTAGGGAGCCAGTCCACTGACTCCCTATGCCAGCCTTTCATGTGGGTGCCTGCCTCTCTTCTCGTCAGTGTGCTCTCCTTGAACCAGAGCCCATTCTATCCCCCAAATTGTCCTCAGGGGAATTAAGGGGATCTGCTTACCTGGTCGTGGGATGTAACCCACTAGTTATGGGGTCATTGGGGGATAGAGTCCCTTTCCCAGTGGACAGTCAGGGCATTCTTCTTTCCAGATGTCCATGATGTCCATTTTCAGTCACAGTATTCTGCAGAGAAGCACATCCAAGAGAGAGTTCTCTCCCCTGTGCAAGACCTTTTGTGTGGATGTGGAGGTGTCCAGCAGTGCTGGGCCTCTGGCCTATCCTGATGTGCTACATCACTTCTCCACCCCTCTCCCAACGTTTCTGCACAGTATTCTGGGATAGCTCATAATGGCGCCATCCAGGAGTCAGTTGCCACATGTGCTCTGTGCTGCCAGGGACTCTCCCAACAATTCCTCCATGGAGCGTCTCCTTGTTGAGGGACCTGGGCAGGCCCGGTTCCTGGCACGGAATGACAGCTGGCTGATTGATGCAAGGCCAGCTTCTGCAGCTGGACAGAGCAGTAATTGGCCCTGATCCTGAGTTGCGTCGAGGAAAGATGACTTTCCTGGAAGACCCATAAGCTGTACAGATATGCTTTTGTAACCTACTGCCTTATTCTTTTCATACAGGTTACATTGTACATTGGTGTGACTCTGGAATCTGTGTACCCTAGGGAATTGGAGTTGTGCCCTAGGTCGTCCTTTCCCATTGGCATATAATGGAGTGTCACTACTATGAAGGCAGTAAGCACACTGACTATCCCTTACATGTGTGCACCCATTTCATAAGGCCTACTCCAGGTCACCACCCACTCCGAATTGTCCCTTGTGCACCAGGCTACGTAGGCACAGTTCTTGCACTGCACATGACAGGAACTCTCCCCGCGCAACCCTCACATGGTTGCACACGTGTGTGCACACATGATCATGTGTAACGAGTCCTGGGCCTTCTGCTCTTGATACATCTCAGCAGCCTTTGCTTACCAAGGCGGCACTGGCGGTAAACTTCAGCAGTCCATTTTAATATGAGTTTACTGTGGGTGAGTCCCAAACTATGAGGCTCCCTCACAGTAAAAGGTCAAAAACCAGGTGATGCAAAAGCAAAACCATTCAGCACATTGAATAATATCTCTTTTCTTTCAAAATCACTTTGAACTACAAATTATTTGTTTTCCTCTCAAGATTGAGCATTCATTTTGCAGCTGGAAACCTCCCAGCTTTCTTTGGGATGAGACCAGTTTCCCTCCCCAGGTCTCGGAAAACTATAACAACTCATATATGAGGGGTGGGAGAGGATGTGGAGGGGATATACAGACACCCTACCAATTTCCCAGCTCAGGAGCTTTCTGCTTCATGGACCTCCCTAAAGAGCTGCTTTTGTTTGAAACCACATACCATATTCAATCATTATGACTTTCAGTTTCCAAAAATTGTTTTAGTAACAAACAGAACTGAAGTCGGTAAATTAGCTTTTCCTGCACTATAGAGTGCATCTCTGAGAAAATGACCCCTTGCCCCTTAGGGCGTAAGTTTCTACCTTGCTGGCCTTTGTTGGCTTTGTAGTTTTACTTTCTCTGAAAATGAAGGTAATATAACTTGCTTATCTTGTCAAATTATTCACCCACAGGGTTATCATGATTCTTAAACAGGTTAGCAAACAGGCTTTCCACATATTGTAGAATCTTGGATCCTGTACCATGGTGGGGGCTGGGTAGCAGGGCACAATTTGATGTGGACCCTTCATGCAAAATTTAGTTGGGGGATTTTAAATTGTACTTCCTGTTAGAAATGGGGTATTTGGTTAGCATTCAGGGATCAGCAACAAGTAGAACAAAAATGAGTCCCAAAGAGAAAAGCAAAAATCACAAAACAAGTAGTATGTGGTCACGTAGTGGTCTGAACTCACAACAGTAGTGTACACTTAATCACTGTATGTCAAGTACAAATACAAGTCCAATCCCAGAGTAGGAGTTTCTGCAGAGGCACCAGGTGCTGGCAGAGAGAAGTCTTCACTGTCCCTGAGACTTCAATAACAGGAGGCAAGCTCTAAACCAAGCCCTTGGAGAGTTCTTCCCAAGATGGAAGGCCCACAAAGTCCAGTCTTTGTCCTATAGCACAGACAGAAGCAGCAACTGCAGGATAGCTTCACAAAGCACAGTCACAGGCAGGTCAGCTCTTTTTTCTCAGTTCTTCAGCTCTTCTCCAGCTCTTCTCCAGGCAGAGGTTCCTCTTGGTTTCCAGAAGTGTTCTAAAGTCTGTGGTGTGGGTGTCCTTCTTATACCATTTTGTCCTTTGAAGTAGGCCTACTTCAAAGCAAAGTCTCTCTTGTTTGTGAAATCCTGCCTTGCCCAGGCCTGGCCCCAGACACTCACGAGGGGGTTGGAGACTGCATTGTGTGAGGGCAAGCACAGCCCTTTCAGGTGTGAGTGACCACTCCTCGCCTCCCTCCTAGCACAGATGGCTCATCAGGATATGCAGACTACACCCCAGCTCCCTTTGTGTCACTGCGTAGTGAGAGGTGCAACCAGCCCAACTGTCAAACTGACCCAGACAGGGAATCCACAAACTGCCAGAGACACAGAAATGGTTTAAGCAAGAACATTCTCACTTTCTAAAAGTGGCATTTTCAAACACACAATCTCAAAATCAACTTTACTAAAAGATGTATTTTTAAATTGTGAGCTCAAAGACCTCAAACTCCACATTCTCCCAAAGAGAATCTACACTTTAATCAGATTTAAAGGTAGGAAGGGGGTTTGGGAGCACACTGCCTCACAGCCCAGCACAGTTCGCCCCTTTGCATCCTGGTAAATGCAGTTCACAGATAGCGCTTACTTGAAAATTATCTGTAGTTTTTCACCAAAGTTGGTGCAGACATTGCTGTATTTCTCTAGACACGTGTTTCTGGGTTTAGCCCTTCATCAGTAGAGAGCAAAGGAACTAAGAAAATTAATCTGGGGTTGCTGGAAATGCTGCTAAAATCCTCTCAGGTCAAGTATCACTCACAGGCACACAGGTGCATCTCCAAAGCTCGTCAGCTCACTGGCTCAAGGGAGCCTTTTAAACAGGAAGGGTGGTTGGGAGCACACATCCTCACATCCCAGCACAGTTTGCCCCGTTGCATCCTGGTAAATGTAGTTCACAGTTAGCGCTTACTTGAAAATTATCTGTAGTTCTTCACCGAAGTTGATGCAGACATTGCTGTATATCTCTTGACACTTGTTTCTGAGTTTAGCCCTTCATCAGTAGAGAGTAGAGAACTAAGAAACTTCATCTGTGGTTGCTGGAAATGCTGCCAAAATCCTCTCAGGTCAAGTACCACTCACAGGCACACAGGTGCATCACCAAAGCTTGTTAGCTCACTGGCTCAAGGGAGCCTTTTAAACAGGAAGGGTGGTTGGGAGCACACTGCCTCACATCCCAGCACAGTTCGCCCTGCATTTACCAGGATAAGAGTATTTTCATTGTAATTGATCCTTTACGTAGCCTACAGCACAATGTGATTTTTGTAAGAGGAGTTATTAATAGGCCCCATTCTTATACAATTCATCTGTACATATTTCATTAACCTCATACAAGTGTATTGCTAAGGCAGCCGGGCACACATTCAAATATACCCTGCAGGATATACACAGATGTTGACATCAGGTGCATTAAGCAACTAAGCTCTCTAACCATGCCAAGTTTCAAGCTTAAAATGTACAGGCTATGCACCATTCTCTGCAGCAAAAGCATTTACTAAGCTTTTCCACTACTGTAGATTTAATCCGTGTGGAAGTCACCTTAATCTGCTGAGCTTTGTTAGGAAGAAAGAAGCCAGAAAGAGGTAGATGTGTACTACTCTATGAGTAGATGTTGAGATTTTCCAGGAGGGAACCGTTTACAATTAGGGCTGAGGCATTCTTATGCCAGCCATACCTGATTCAACTGACTCATCTCCTCATTCACAGACTCTACAAGCTTTATAGCTCCTCTGGCATGGAGCGTTCCCCGAGGGACAGAAAAGGGTTGGACGATATAAGCCTCAAACTAATGGAAAGGTGGGCTGGTCTTTTGGAATGTACCGGCTAATTCAGATAAGCAAGAACTGCTAAAAACTATTAAGGTAGGTGCAGATACAGTGACTTGTCAGTGTTAGGCACTTCAGGCATATGACTGGCTGCAGCCCTACAATACTTGCCTGTAACAGGCAGCAGCCTGCCAGGAAACCTGCACATTGGCCTGTAGATGAATGCACCCCTGGTCCCAACTGATAGAATACACAGACCTCCCATACTGCTTCTGTTCTTTTCCCTTTTCCTGTCTGTCTCTTGCTTCCCATAGAACGAAAGAAAGACTATTTCTAAGGTGTAATTCTGGGGACCAATTGACTTAGTGAGGTGAGGTGAGTTTTTATTTTTTTCCTAAACAGAAAATGTTTCAATTGCTTCTTAAGATCGTAGAAGAGTTGCTAAGTGGTTGGCAGCAGGAAGGATAATGGAACGATCTCCAGTGTTTGCATTTTTAAGAAGAAACATTCAAGAAATGAGAAAATGAATGGCCAGATTGACTAATCCTTCACCCAGTGCAGAAACCAAATTTGCTGTGCTTCATTGCAAGAGGGGCAAAATATCACAGACATACATACTTAGACTGCCTTGCATGACATACAGTCTTGCACCATAGTGTAGAGGTAAGTGTGCACTGTCCAGCATAAGTTTTGTCCGGGAAGCATACGCTTCCAGTATACATTTTTATGTGGTCCAATTCTAGCGGAGACAGAGAAATACCTTTGAGCTCTAGCGTTGGGGTCAACGACTGCCAAATCACATTGACATGTTCCTTGACAGATTCAGGGCCACAAACCAGGAAGATCTTCATCCTGCTAGAGACAATTACTGTGCAACCATCTTGATGAAAGGAGCCAATTGGCTGCTGGAGGAGGCACTGAAGACATTTCTGAAAGAAAGAAAGAAGACTGCCTTAAATAGGAATGCCTAAGGAGATAAGCAAGAGAGGAACAGTGGCCCGCTGTGACACTGGGAAGGATATGAACCAACAGTGGCTGTTTTGAGGCTTGTGGCAAGTCCCTCTGCAGCATACTCCAGGAGCAAAGTTACACAATCCATGAACCAGTGACATCTGGGCACTACCAAAAATGTTGCTACCACACTCAGTGGTTTCATCGGAAAAAACAGAAACACCTATGTCAACTTGACACTGTGACGAATAGCTACCCCACTTGGTGGTTATATCACCCAGAGATACAGTGATTGAGATGGCTTAGGGCTAGAAATCACTACGACCATAGTTGGTGGTTAATTGTTGCAAAACCATGGCCAGATTAAAGGATTCCAGAAAGTGGTTGACTTAAGTCTGGGCTCTAGATAGACCTGACATAGAAGAATCCTATCATCGCAACAAGCGTGGGTGGGTGTGCCTTCTGTATAGGTTGGTATGCAGAGCCCTGCCTCTTCAGTCAAATGTCACACACCTGCATCCTACAGTAGCAATGGAGTCTTCTGTGGAAATCAGCAGAGCTGAGTCAATGTGATAACACACACATCAGCGGAAGAGCTGCTCCTCAATCTGCCTCACACAGCAGAGGATGGCTTCCCCAAGACAAGTCAAGATACTATATGCACCCAGTGATGCAGGGGACACAGTAGCCTTTGTAAGGCACCAGGGCAGCTACATCCAAGTCTCCAAAACAGTGATACTTCTGAAATCTCATCGCTGGCCTAATAGGGGCCCCTAGGAGAGACACAAACAGTGTGAACTGCAGCCTATAGGGTGATATAAATGTAAACTGCATTGCCCAGAACGCTTATAAGAATTAGGCCCGGTCAAAATTTGTATTACACTGGTAAAATGTGCAAAATGGCTACCTCTTACATTAGGTGAAATTCCCAAAATTTCATTATTGACATTCGCAAAATTTCTAGAACTTCTATATTACACAATTTTGCATTTCTTTTTTACATGAGCATGCACCTTGCATAAAGAAAGTCTTGCAAGATATCAGCCGAAGACTGGTTCAAACAGAAAATCTTTCATAAAGAATAATTTTCCTCTCAAGCTATTCTCGCAAGACTTTCCATTGTGAGGTGCTCACTCGGGTTAAATAAACACACTTCACTACAAAAGCATTTAATTGAATTGCACAAATTATCATGAGAAAAAACATATGCAATTTTGAACACCCCTATGATCCTGGCAATTGGCTTCCAGTTTAGCAGTAGCTAGGTCTCCCCACAACTATCTGTCAAGTGTGTATGCTACTTTTTCTTTGACAATTTCTTGTACAGTATTTATGATGAATCAGATTAAAGGACTTTCTTTTCTGAAGTAAAAGACAATTGACAATGAATGATGCATTGTTAGAAGATGCTTCATCGATTTCTGAGTTTTTAACCCACACCACAAACATTAAGCCCTGGACTGCTTGACTTCACTACCCAAGGGTCGAATGGTGAGTTATGAGTTCAATATAGGGTAAAGCCTCAATACACCAGTGGTTTAATTCTCTCTTTGTAACAGTCTGAGCTAAGTAATCCCGGTTTGCCACAAGACTCCCCAAATGTTCCCACTTGAACACTGCAGAACTCTACAATGGAGGGATTTAAAAGAGAAATTGAACTAGATCCTATAGTAAAGAACTGACGAATTCTAAGGGAAAGCTTTGTCACAAACCCTGACAGAGCTCACGTGGTTAAGAAAAACACTATGGAATATCGAATCAAAGGGCACCAAGAAGTCCAAACAGCTGAATGCTGCACTACAATCCCGGTGCTTGACCTGTTTAATGTTATCAGAAACTGCAAGCAGTGCTATTTCGGTCTCATGTTCTTGATAGAAACCTGACTAAACATGGTCAAGATATTTAGGGGATCATTACAACCCTGGCGGTCTAAGACCGGCAGGGCTGTTTCTGCGGAAGCACTGCCAACAGGCTGGCAGTGCTTCACAGGGCATTACGACGCGGCGGAAGCGCAGCGGTCGCACCGCCAGGACTGGCGGTTTGCCGCCAAAGTGTTCCCGGCAGTTTTAATCCGCCAGGGCAGCGCTGCCGAGGGAATTACGAGTCCCCCTACCGCCAGCCTTTTCCTGGTGGTTTGAACCGCCAGGAAAAGGCTGGCAGTATGGGGAGTCATGGGGCCACCGACCATTTGGAGCCGGTTCCTGTGTTGCGGCCGAGATCCCCGATGGGCTGGCGGGCGGAAACCAGGTTTCCACCCACCGGCCCAGCGGGGATCTCCTAATGGCCGCGGCGGGAGTGCGGCTGCATTGGCGGCCGCCCGGCGATCAGACCTTGGTGGGTGTGGTCGTAATGAGAGCCTTAGTCTCTGGATGATAGTTACTTATAGACCTCCTTCCCAGACTTATTTGTGAAGGAAGATAGAAAAAAAATGTGTCTGTCTGTGCAAAGAACCTCTGGGTCATCAAATGTGGTGTTTAGGAGTTGAGCTATTAACGTTTTATTGCTCTCTCGGGACCAAAGCAGAAAATAAAGGGTGGTTACATGAAGTAGTAAGTGATTAAATGTGGGGGAGGCAATAGTTCCCAAGCATTGGCGAGGGAGAAGGATGGATGAGGACTGGGCCGTGAATTAGCAGTGAGTTAAGCATGGTCTCAACCAAAATGGGCCAAATATTTTTTAGGTGTGGTGCAACATCTTAGAAAGGAGGTCGCTTAATTTGCAATAATTCAAGGTGGGGACTATTCGGGTGTCAAAAGATAAGCAGATCTTCCCAATCTTGTCACAGAACACATTCTAAAGGTTCAAACTTCAAAGAGGGTGGAGAAAGAAAATGTGCAATTGGTTCAAATAACTCCTTTGCAATTGTACAGGCTTTCCAAGATGAGCTGGTGATTTGATGTGCTTTAGTGAGCTTTTGTGCTTTGCCTATATTGAGGGTTAGGCAGTAACCTCAGTTACTGCTTTGAGCCGGGCCCTGACTTAGTCCGCTCCATCCGACTAGATGGTATCCAGTGAGGCAAAGCATTGGGCTGGATTAGCTCAGTCCCAGACGCTATTGATCCTACCAAATCCAGACGTAAGCGTGGACCAGTCCTTTCTATGTGCTGATCCACAGAAAAAGTAAAATTGATAAAATACGGCAGTGTAAAAATCTAGCACGAATATGGGGAAGGAATGTGTGCACTTCTAAAACTCGATAAATCCATTGACTTAAAGGTCACCACCAGCCTCTTCCAGATTTCGTATTCCTATTTCGGACCGGGCTATTTATAACACGCACAATTCAAGAAATGTTCGGGTTTCAAGGTACACTAACAACAGAACAAGCATCACAGATAAGAAATGCAATAAACGAGCTGGCAAAGCAGACCAAAAGATAATGTAAATCGGACAGAAAACGCTGAAAATATTCTTTCAGCTCAAACTCAAAGGAATGAAAAACAGTGAATGGGCAATATGTTGCAGATCTTCCGTCCGAACAAACTAAGAAACCTGACACTAAATTTAGTGCATTTTCACGAAGGTGCCTCAGAGCACAGCGCTTTGATGTACTTCTTGGATATGGAAACAGCGATTCAGCTATTAGGAAGAATACATCTGTGCTGATTTTCAGAAATAACATGGACTTAGGAACATAATCAGACCCTTGTGTGGAAGCCAATAAAGGGCTCTCTCAAGGTTTTGTGAAGTGGTCACATTTCTGAAGAACCATCACAGTGTAAACCGCTTGTTATTGGCTGCTTATAGTTTTTACAGATTGTACTACAACACATTTAGAAGCGCTGCTGTACTATCTAATAGTCTTGAGAAAACCACTTTTCTATCAAGGGATTGTGATATTAGATACTCAACAAAAGAACAGCTGTGGAAACATTGTAAAGACAGAAGTATGGATTATAAGCCGTGTGACAGAGCTTTTTTAAATACTTACAGAAAAGGCTCATACATCACAGTGTATTTTTTTTTTTTCCGCAAAACTTGCAGTGCAATTAGTTCTTTCTTGGGACTGGTTTAGGATGAATACTCTTTCACTCATCCCTTTTGCAAAACGATGGCCATGATTTAAAAAAATTCAAGGAACATACCTGTTTATAAAACATAGAAGTAATTAAACATTAATGAGTAACTCTTCCTCCTCAACTATGTATTCTGGGAATATACATTACAAGAAAATGATATTCATGTTTATTTTTTTTAAATATAATGCAAAATGTATATGTAAGAAATTGGGTTGCATGTTAGGGGTGGCAGGGTGTGAGCCCCTCTCAAGCAGCAGCCACATCCCTTGTCAGGGAGAACCACAATAAGTCACAAAATTAACCTGTGCTTAACCCTCTGGTAGCTTGACACAAAAGCAGTCAGGTTTAACTGAAAGGCAATCCGTAAAGTATATATACAGCACATAAACAGTAATAGAGTGAACGCACAAACAAATCAACACCAAAGTCACAAGTTCATTCAGACCATGATGGATCACAAGCTGAATACAGAGATCAGGTTAGTCCAGCTGAATAAGTTACCTTCTAAAGCCTAGCGTACCAATGATGGCAGAGGAGGCTGCGAGGAGCAGGGAGAGTTGTGCAGTATCGGTTCTGCGTCATCGTTTGTCGTCACTATACTGCAAAGATCCTGTCAGGCGCCGAGGATAATCATTGCTGGAGATTCAGTTTGGCAGTCACAGTGGGCTGTTAATGCTATACTGCAAAGTGCAGATCATGGGTTGCTGATCATCGCTATAACATGAAGAGTCAGGTTCACCAGAACTGTGCAGACAGTGGGTGAAGCAAGATCTTGGCACAACCTTCAGGATTTCTCCTTTTCATCAAGGAGGAGCTCAACTGATGCCACACAAGGGTCCAGGGTCTGGGTTGCTCCTCTTGGTTATCAGGAACTCACTCCAGTAGAACCCAGCAGAGTTCAGGCAGGTCCAGTTGCAGCAGGTCAGTTGGGTAGCTGCAGAAAGGCCTCTAGACATTGCTGTGTGTCTGTAGCTCAGTACAGGAGGTCAGTCAGCTCACCCTTGGAAACACTTCAGTCTGGGATGAAGGGTGTAGTCCAGTCTTCCTTATCAGACAGCAGGGCAAACCTCAGGCACCAGGGTAGTCCACTGGCAGCAGGACAGTCCTTCTTCTGCAGAATCCACAGGCCCAGGAGTGCACTGAAGAGTGGGGCTGAGGGTCCTATCGTTATACCTGATGCCCCTTTTGAAGTGGGAGAAGCTTCTTGAATTCCCCCGACAGAGGTGTCTGAAAGTTCCTGCCACCCTGCCCTGCTCTGAGTCTGTCTGGGGGCACAATAGGCTAGTGTGAATTCCTTTGTGTGTGAGCTGGGCTGGTGCCTTTGAAGTGCACATGTGGTAGGTGACAGCTACCTCTTTTCTACCATAAAGCCAGGATGGCCATTCTGCCAACACCCAGACCCTCTAATGTGATACTGTCTGGGAGAAATACACAAAGGCCATATGCCAACTACACATAATCATGTGACCCAGGAAACAGGCTGCAGTGACCAAATAGGTAGGGCTTTGTAAAAGTGACATTTTCAAAATAGTGGCTTAAAATATAAGTTTAACATTAAAGAGGGATTTAAAATACAATTTCTTGGACACCAAGCATGCATTCCTTCCTGCTCCCAAACAAAGGTTTTTGCTTTTTACATTTAATAAGGTAACCCAATGTCACCCTCTGCGAGAGGCATGTCTTGTAATAGTGAAAACAAATGTTAGAGTTTTTCACTACCTCGATATGTAAAACTTAAAAGTACATGTCCAACTTTTTAAATACCCAGGTGTGAGATATGTAATAAAAAAGAAGGCTTAGACCTGGAAAAAGATTTATTTTGCCTGGTCAAAATGGCAGTTTCACTAGTTTAGCTAGGATCACTCTATACAGATACCAGACATAATAACAGATATAGCCATACGTGCATATATAAGTAATGAGAAAAAAATTGAAGTTGAAATGTAAATGATATAAATGGAGAGAAAGAAGTTTTAGAACTGTGGAAACGGATATGGCTACAAATACAATGGAAAAGAAAATGGAGCAGCAAATGGGAGAATGAGCAAATGAGACAACAATGCGTGACAAAAAGAGAAATCAGACAGGGGTAAAGATCGGAAGGAAAAATAGAAAAGGATAGGGAGAGTGTACAACATTGTATTCGTTGAGTGGAGTGAGAACACACTTCAAATATTCACAGTCCTTGTAAGGGTGATTAACTCTCTGGTAGCTTAGCATAACACAAAGTAGTCAGGCTTAACTTAGAGGCAATGCACATAGTATTTATGCAATACTAAAACAGTAATAAAGTGAAAACACAACACAAGAAAAATCCCAATTCAGAAAACTAGATAATATTTTAATACATATAATCACACTAAAATGACAAAAATGCAATAGGTAGAACTGGAGAAATGAATTTTAAAATGTTGAATTAAAAATAGCACAAAAAGCACAAAGTACCAATTGTGGTAATCTGGTCTCACTAGATCGGGTCAAAACTTAAGGCCAAGCGTGATAGATCGCAGGTCAGATACAGGGACCAAGTACATCCAGTGGAAAGTTTACCTTTGGGCATAGACCTTTCTATGGAGAAAAAAAGTCGATTGACGGGACAAGCTTCAACCTGGATCCAAAGTGGGCCTTGATGACTGTCGAGTAGGGTCGTGGTGCAGTTATTGATGATGGTGAGAAAGCTATGAGGAGGCGAACTCTGTGCCCAGCAAGGCCTCAGCTTCAATAGGTGGAAGCTCTGCATCGGTCCCAGTGAAGCCCTCTACATTCTGACTTAGAAACTTTTCTGGAAGTCGGATCTGAGGCCGACTATAGATTTGGCATCAATGATTGCGACTTCCATGGCGATCCTGTCTCAATCGGTTCTTCAGGCAGAAAGTTGGCCAACAAGGTCTAAGTCTCAGCTCTTGTGGTGTGGACAGGAGGAGTACACTCTAACTCCAGCTGAGGGTCTAGTGCTTGCGGGGGGGGTGGCACTTCGGTGTTTAGGACTCACTCCAAAAGAGACCAGCAGCATGGTCCAGGGCATGTCCAGTTGGTACAGGGTAGCTGGACTGTTACATGCAAAGGGCCCCCTGGAAGATTGTTGTGTAACTGTAGCTCAAAAAGGAGATCAGCCAATTGAACCCCTGAAGTCACTTCTGACATCATGGGTTCAAGGCAAACAGGTTCAGTCTTCCTTCAGTTTCTTCAGACAGCAGAGCAGTCCTTTCTGTGAGTCTCCACTTGTTGTACTTGGAGACAAAGAGCACACCATTAGTGTAATTTTTTGGGATGATCTTAATTGTGATATCCTATTGTCAAAAAGAGATTGGCCACCTGAACACGTCTGTTAGCTCTCACATTGGGAAGATGTCATTTTGCCTTCTTTCGGAATCTTGTTCTGGAAGCGGTAAAAGAAGCCTAAGCTGTTGACTGGGCTAAACCGCAACCATGTAAGGTGGGATAAGGTCTCCACCTACCATGTAATACCTATCAGGTCTACACCCCAGCCTCATCCCCAATATCCTGTTAAACACGAGGCTAAAGCTCCAGTGAGAGAGATCCTCACTCAGCTCGAGTACCAGGGAGTAACAGAGCCCTGTATCTCTGCAATGAATAACACATTATTCCCTGTCTCAAAATCAGACCATTCATATGCAGAAACGTAAACAATTACACACGCACATACGCAATACAAAATGCACACTGTACTAATTAACAACATAGTCCGTAAAAAATACAAAACAATGTTGAATGTTTCCAATGTTTTTTTCTGCCAAAATATAATGCATGAAAGTCGGGACCTGAGTGCATTCTCACTTGGCTCACATAAATGGTTTTGTTGTTTGCCGCAAGGCTATAAGAACAGACCAGGGTTGTTCTCTGCCCAAGTAATATCAATATAGCATGATATTGACCCTGAGGCGTTGTCCTATGTGGATGACATCTAGCTCACAGATGGCGACCTCAACATTCATCTTGCCAGAATGTTGCCTTTGCAACAATTCCTCTGGTTGGAAATCGAGTGATCTCCAACCAGGACCAGAGATTAGATCTTATCAAAGCAGTGCATCAGGGTGTTGCATCTGTTCATGCTGGTGTTGTGGCCACAATATCACTCTTACATAAACGCTTCTGGTGGCCAGGCTTATACAAAGAGACTAAGCAATATGTCCTTTGCTGTGACATTTACCAGCAAATCAAGCGCTCAAACATCAAACGTCCATCGCAGACATCCCGCTGTGGGCATAGTTATACCCCATTTGCACTGAATTTGCGTCATTTTTCTTTACGCAAATTTGGCACAAAACTAACTCCATATTTATATTTTGACGTTAGACTCGTCTAACGTCAAAATATTGGAGTTTGCACAATTTTTTTAGAAGCGTGAACCTACCTTTTGTCAATGAGATGCAAGGTAGGCATTACCATCTAAAAAATGGTGCTAACCCCATAGCCCCATATTTATCCCCCCATGCCACGGATGAGAGGAGGGACTAAATATTTCAAGCTTTGCACCATTATTTAACTTCTGAGTCAGACCAGGCGTTAAGGGACCTGTGGGCCAATTTCCATGGTTAAACACCATGGAATGGGTCCACAGGTGCCCTCCTCAAGCCCCAGGAACACCCACACCCACACCTGAGGGATACCAGAGGATGTGGAAATCAATCCCAGGTAATTAGGATAAGTATATGTAAGTATTTTTTTTTTTGTCTTTACAGTGCCATTGGGGGCTCAACTTGGGGCCCCCTGCATGGCACATGGTGCAATGGCCATGCCCAGGGGACACTGGTCTCCTGTGCTTACCATTGGGGTCGTGGGCATGACTCCTGTCTTTCCTAAGACAGGTGTCATGTGGTATGGATGGTATTGCGTCAGAAAATGACTCTAGGTTAGTTAGAGTCATCTTTTTTTACTCTAACCAGCCTAACGTCATTTTTTGGTGCAAAACCTCCTTCTCCCATACTGTAGTGAATCCTAGTTCGTTTCAATGGGATAACAGGAGTTATCTTAGCCTCTGGCTTGCGGACTCATGCCCCCGTCACCTAGTGACTTTTAACCTACTTAGCTTGCTCTGTCTTAGCCCATTTAAATATTTATTTCTTCTAAGATGGCTGCCTTGTTTATAGATAAGCCACTTGTTATGGGTAACATTATCAGTGTCACCGTGCCAAGGCATCAAGATCAAGCACCAAAGACAAACAAACAGTAGGTGTTCACACTTAGGGATTTTCCCTCTCTATACTTTCGAGGGATTGTTTATTTTAATTGCCGTCCCAAGCATGTCTGTTATCTATTGTTTAGGAACACACCTACGCCAGGGGTCCTTGTAGATCTGTATAAATACATCACACTTTAGACAGATAATCAGAGGGATTCCGACCAGAGGGCATCGCCACCATCGCTGATACCGATGCTGCAGTCGTCTTGATGCTGACCCAGTCTTCGTGTCCCTGCGGAGTCTGAGATAGAGACCTCATTCCAAGGTAACAAGGGTTGGGGGCTCCTCTCATGGACATGGCATTGGCAGATTAGGTTTAGAAAACCCAGCTCTCCTTTAGGTAGGAGGTTAGGCCTCTCACATTAGGGTATTAGGGCATATTACATCTCGTATGTCTTTTCTACATACTGCAAGATGGTGGGGGTCTTTGTAATAATTACTCTTGTCTTCACAATTCTGTTTCTTGCATTATTCATTATCCTAATCATTGCAGCCCATGCAACTTATCGCAAATTGCAGTTATGTTAAATAAAAACTATTGAAACTCTACTGCATCTTTGTCATTGCCTGTGTTTGTATGAGACATGATATATCTGTGAGAAAGGGGTAATCTCCGCTTAACCACGACACTCACTGAGATGTCTTATTCTCGAGTCCATGCGTAACGGCTGCCATAAATCACCTTTTACTATTGTGTTTCTGGTGAGATGCTGCTACTGAGCCGGTAAGGTTGGGACAACAGTTGCGACTTGTAGGAAAGGCGTAGTCGCCTAGAAACAAAAGTACTGTCATCCTCAAACCAGCAGTCTTGCTCAGAGCAAGAGTCCAAACCACGACATGGTGCCACCAACGATGGTGTTTAGGCACTAATTTACGGATACCCTGACTATCACTGTCTCACAGACAACAGATACCCTAAGTACCATTATACGGAGACGTCCGTGGTCTTTGGGAGAATCCTCCTCAGCTGAAAAGGTAACACCTGATTAAGCTGTAGGTTGTTCGAGCTCGAACTAATAAAAGGACCCATTTTTGGTGTTCCGTTTCTCTAAACAAATATGGCTGATGCCATTGACATTCCTGAAAATGCTAGACAAGCACTAACTCAACATTTATTAACACATGGACTTATAAATGAGGACGGGGATGTTACTCTGATAATAGAAGCTACTGAAGCATACCAAACAGAAACATTTTACTGATGGGTCACCTTTCCTGAGGTTGACCAAAGAACACACACATTCCACACATATGAAGTTGCAAACGTACCTTTACGGTATCAAGCATACCAGTATCATGAAATATCGCTCACATACCAGGAGCATCAGAACTGGTTCAAAGGCGCCCTACCACATGTATTACGAAGAGTGAGGTTAGGTCCCTTAAGTAATGATGGACCTACATGGCCTATGTTGGCACATACACACCTCCACATCACATTCATCTTGCGAGGGTCGATCGGATCATTTTGGGATTGGCAAACCTCGGTTACAAATTCAATTTTAAGAAAAGCAAGCTAGCCTTTCTTAGCGTATCATTCCTGGGATATGAGCTATCAAACGAGGGGAAGAGCCTGGCCCGCATTTTCTAGAGAAGTGTGCTCAACTACAGCCTCCAAACACACTTAAGAAATTGCAGTCATTACTGGGTTTCTTCAATTTTGGCAGAACATACATTCCAGAGTATGCAGAACGCATCAAGCCACTTTATGACTTAGTTCAGCCCAAGTTTTCTAGCAGACACTGGACAATTGAACACAAGCAAATCCTTAGGGACATGCAACAGGACATGCTAGAAGCTAGACACTTACACACACGTGACAATAAAACAAATTTGGTCATCAGAATAATTGCTGGTGCTATTGGATTTACTTATGTCACCTTTAATGAGGATGACACGGTACCCATAGCATATAAATCACATTTATACTCAAATGCTGAACAACGTTTTGCACCTACAGAAAAGATTCTGGCGGCAGTTCAGATGGGCGTCATAAAAGAGAGGCCACTTTCCCAGAGGAAACGTATAATTGTTGACTCCCCGGTTCCGGCCTTAGAGGCTGTCACCAAAGCAAGCGTTCCTAACGCAAAAGCATTACATCCGCGTTGGATTCAATGGGCAACGTCTCTGACCGCCACTGATGTTGATTATATATTCGATCCAAAACTTTAGACACAAAAATTCCTCCAGTATGAACAAGAGTACCCCGCTCCTCTAAATTTCTTGCCACTAGACAGCTACCATACTGTCATATACACTGACAGTTCAGCACAACCGGCTGTAGGTACTAAACATCAATTCTCTGCAGCTTGCCCAGCCGTGAGCGGAGTGATGGAAGATGGAGTTTTCCACCCTCACAATACCTACACGCAGACCTTAGGGGACTGCACAGCCCAGTTGGCTGAGCTTAAAGCTCTTATTCTAGTGCTCAAACATACTGAGACAGTATGCCAGACTTTGATAGTCTGTGACTCACATAACTGCGTCCAGTCATACAATGAATATCTCAATCATTGGAAACTGAACGGGTTTAGAGATTCTAAAGGGAACACCATTAAACACAAGACATTGTGGGGAGGGTGGCTGATCTTAAGGATAAGCTACTGTGTGTTCATGTAGTCCATACATTGGGACACCAACGTGTAGGAGTACACGTTACCGGTAATACATTGGCTGATGAAGCGGCCAAAGCATCAGTAGCTACGGCTTCTGGGGCTGCAGTGACTCGTTCTCAGACAAGATTGGATAATGAAATATTGATTGCTGTTAAAGCTTCGGCTGCAGGCAAGTCCCTTCCGAAAGGATACCCTTCAAACTATACTTACCATATCAGTGCACAGAATGTTGCTTACACAACGATTCCTGGGGTTGGAGATCAAGTGATCCCCAATGAAGACCAGAGATTAGATCTAATTAAAGCAGCGCTTGAGGGTGTCGCTTCTGCACATGCTGGTATACAGGCCACGATAACACTCCTACAGCAACGCTTCTGGTGGCCTGGTCTATGCAGACGAACAAAGCAGTATGTCCTTTGCTGTGACATTTGCCAGCAGATCAAGGGTTCTAATATCAAGCGCCCACCGCAGACGTCCCTCTTAGTGTCCAACAAGCCACTACAGTGTGTGTACCTAGACCATTGTGGTCCCTTACAGCCTGATGGTGCATACAAATACATTTTAGTAGCTGTAGATTCCTGCTCTAGATTCCTGTGGGTATGGCCACAGCGGTCAGCTGACGCCCGGACTGTTATAAAAGATTTGCTGATCTTTATCGGTACATATGTGGTTGCAGCATTCCATTCGGACCAAGGCCCTGCATTTGCCTCTAAGGCATTCAGGGACACTATGGAGACGATGGGTGTTGAACTCCATTACTCCTCACCATAGCATGATTGGTCATTGTCATTTCGACCAGTCCTATGCTGCGTGCAAACTGTCTTTCATTGCACCTGGTGCCTACCATTGGTGTGTCTTGCTGTTCGGACAGTGCCTCATGTGGACAAGGAACTGCTGATGTTCCCAATTAGAGTTTATTCACAGTTGTGCCCCATGAGACTGAGGCTGATTTGTGAGGCCACTTATGAGCCACCACTGTTTAACTATTTGGCTTTACCAGGCACTATGGATGATGCTGCCTTCACTGGTGATACTGTGCTTGAGGCTTCTGTGCACTTCTGCTCTGTGGACCCATCTACCAACCCTGTGATCGATCTAACATCTTATTGATGTTGAGTCATTCCTAGATCCACTGCCATTTGATGACTTCAGAGACATTCTTTAAGATCACGATTATTGTTAAATAATTTGACCATTGGCCTTATTCACAGGTTTTAAAGTGTAATGCCAAGTTGCCTTATTAATTTGATTCACATTTGGCCTGATGTGCTTGTCATGGTTGACATTTTATTTCTTTGTATGTTTTTAGTCTAGGCAAGACTGCTGGTTTAGGGGAGACAGCACTTTTGTTTGTAGGTGACTGAGTCACTTGTACGACAAGTCGCAACTGTTGACCCAACACTCCCAGCTCATAAGCAGTACCTCAAAAAAAAAAAAACAATAAAAGGTGACTTCTGGCAGCCTTACGCATGTAATTTAGATTGCGACATCTCAAGGGAAGTCGTGGTGGAACAGAAGTTATCCTTTTCTCACATTAGGAACAAGTCTCAGTCACACACAGGCAATGAAGGAGATGCAGGAGAGTTTTCAATATATTTATTGAAAAGATTGCATTCTACGGTGAAATGCATGAGCTGCAATGATTAGGATAACGTACAATAAAAGAAGTATAATAGTGAAGATGAGAGTCGTGAATACAAAGACCCCCACCATCTTGCAATAAGCATGAAATGTAAAATCCCTAGCATAGGGAACCTAATCTCTAACCTAACAAGAGCTAGGTATGCTAAACCTAATCTGCCAGTACCATGTACATGAGAAGTGCCCCCAACCCTTGGAATGAGGCCTCTAGGTCAGACTCCGTGGTGACACAAAGGCTGATTTCTGCAGTGAGGTGAGGTGCATCATAGATTAGGCAGTTCCACTCCTTGGAACACCGCAGAGGCAGAGTTCTGTGGGCTATGGAGTCCGTAACGCGTCCGATCTCTGAAGCACTGAGCAGGGTTGGGCCTGGTTATCTAGGTCCGACCCTGCTTAGCACTCTCCGAGATCAGGTGTATTCAGGAGAGTGCCATAGGCAGTGAAAGTTGCCATTTCAGGCCTCTTGTGCACCGGCCTGTCCCATGTGCACTACACATGGGCGAGGCCGGTGCACAATAGGCCTGGGCTGGCTGGTGCACAAGAGGCATGAAATGGCAGCTTTCGCTGCCTAAGCCCTGACCCAAGTTCAGGCCAGGGCGTAGGCAGTGAAAGCTATCATTTCAGGCCTCTTGTGCACCAGTGTGCACATAGGAATAAAAAACAATGAGGACTTACCTGGGTTCTCCAGGGGGGCCTCGTCATCCTCTCCACCCAGCAGCCTGGCCCTCTTCCCCTCTCTGCCCCCTGCTCCTGGGCTGCTGGCAGAGGGACGCCTGTCTGCGCTTGCACTGTGAAGCCCATAACTGGGCTGCAGTGTGCACATGGGTGAGCTCCACTCTGCAGGCGGGGCTAGTGGAGTTTTGGGGCAAACTCCATGCTCCAAGTGGAGCTCTAAAAACTCTGTTAGCTCTGCCAGCGGAGCGAAGCTCACCGCTCACCCCTAGCATAGATGGCATCTGGAAGGAATCCCTCTGAAAATCTTGTTGTGGAAGATGTATTTATGCACATCGTGTAGAACCCCTGACGCAGGTATGTTCACAAACAATTGATAAGGAGGTAGACTTGTGGCAATTATGTACACAGTCTCCAACAAGTGTATATTATGTTCCTGTCACATGTAAGTGAGAAAGGGACATGATGTGAATACCCACGTAGTTCACCTAATTATGACGCTGATAGTGATACCTTCACAGAGTGGCATTGATAACGCAAATCAAAACATTTTTATAACTATAAACAATGGCAGCCATTTTAAAAGAAAACAAATAAAATAAATGGACTAAAACAGAGCATGCTAAGTATGTTAAAAGTCACTAGGTGACGGGGGCACAGATTTGCAATCTCCTAATCTCCTGAGTCCAAATAAAAGCTAATATGGATTCACGACACACTGGTCTAGTAGTTTACTCAGGAATGGTCTATGGGGCCACTTTTATGCTCATTGCCAATCTGTGTTAAAGTGTAACCCAGGGTTTTCCTATGTGAAAACCAACCTTGCCAAGATGAACAATGACTTTGGAGGTTTTTCACTAAAAGGACATGTAAAACATTAAACATGCATGTTTTACTTTTGAAATACCATGCATCTTGCCATAAAGGGATTTAGGGCCTACCTTATGGGTGACAGATAAGTATCAAAAATAAGGTTTCAGCCTGTCAAAAGGTTTATTTTGCCAGATCGAAATGGCACTTTGAAACTGCCCATCTAGCCTTCATGGTCAGGCCTAGAGACATGCTTTATAGTGGCTCGTTAGTTGGTGGAACAATGAGTGCTGCAGCCAACAAGAAACATTTAAATTACAGGCCTTGCTACATGTAGTGCCATATATAATTAGGACTTATATGGAAATTAAATGTGCCAATTTTACCATGTTTAAAGGAAGAGCAGGAGCACTTTACCCCTGGTTAGCAGGAGTAAAGTATGCAGAGTCCTATGGCCAACAAAAACACATTTCACTACGGAAGGCAAAAATTTGGGGAAATACCCTGCAAAAGATGGTAATTTTCAATAGAGAGTATGTTTGACTAAGCAGTAGTAAGACCAGCACCAAGAGACATGGTTGGGCTGTGAGTGCTTTCTAAATATAGCCACCCAGTAAATCAGTGTTGTCAGCCATGGTTATGCCAAAATATTTGGCAAAAGTACAATACTTCAGCTTCTGTTAGAGGTTTTTAATATCTTTGCATAGCACTGTTTTCTAAAACCATTAGAAACGCTTCAGTCATGGAAGACAGTGCAGATTCCATCAAGATACAATAAGCTGCTTTACATCAAAGGTATAGACCGTGGACCCATTTTGACATTCTTAGTGACCTGTGATTTTACATAAAATGATGAATATCCCATCAAAACGCGCATATGGGATTGTTAGCTTTTATTGGTACAGTCAGACATTAGGTGTGATGACAGCTGCCTTTGAAGTTGAGTTATCTCTTGACAGCAGTAGCACAACATGGTTGGTTTTATAAAGGTAAATGATAACGTGTCTTTCCGTTTATCCTATAGCTGTGCCCTTGCTGCAGTGTGCTTTACAGTCGCATAATAATAGCAAACATTGAATTTATCGCAGGCAGAAATCAGCTGTCAATTAAACCGAAATTAATCCATTAACTGCTTGAAGTAACATGAAGTGAGAGTGTGCCTAGCTTGAGAAACCTTCTCCCGCTCGAATATTGACTGGATCTCTTCTTATTAAGAGTAATCATTGATGATGCTGCAGTGCTAATCAATCGACGCTAAATTAATAGACGTTACCAAGGTGTTCGCTTCAACACCCCTGCGTTTAGAGGTTCCGGTAATTGCTGCCCTTGGACCAATGGTTTTTTCCAATTGACTATGAGTGCAATGAGCACAGGTCTTGTCCGACTCAGAAAGCCAGGTGGGGGCGGGGGTGTGGGGGGAGTGGGGCTTGGAAGAGTAAGAAACATAAGAGCAGTATAACATAAACAGCACGCATTTGCATCAGTTGGAAAGGCCCTAAATCATTGTGCTGAAGTTCATACATTTTATATGAACTTGAATTTGACGGAAGTAAAATTCGTTTGCAAGATGTTACTCCTGTGTTTCTTTCTAGATGTCTGCCCGTGGATTCGAAGAATGAGACAAAAAATCGTCATAGCGCGAGAAACATACGATGAAACCCTTTGATGTTAATCACACAGACATAAGTATGTCAAACTAAACGGATTGGTTTGCCCTTCTAAATTCCAGTTAAATGTTTTCAGGGAGTATATCTTTGGCAGAGATGAAAGAACTGGCGATCTTGTACTATATGCAGCCTGTTTTATTTATCACCGAGCGCCTGCTTCAGATGCAGATGACGGTTCCCTTATGACCTGGCGCGCGAGGCGCCTTGACATCTTTTGCATTAGCGGCGCTGTCCAGGTGCTGAAACTAGAAACGCGCGAGGCAATGTAAGGCTGAATAAAACAGTGCATAAAAGCGGGTCGTACATCAAAGTCAGTCAGAGGCCCGAAATGAAATTGAGGAATAAGTGTTAACACATAAAATGGTGCGCAGTAAAACAAGGAGCGAAGACATTTAGCATCGCCTTCTGCAACTAGGGTCACGAACGACAGAACGTGAAAATCAACGTGCAGACCACAGAATAATCAATACCGAGAAATAATTATTCAAAGAACTTTCCGCGAGAGACGGTTGAGCGACGTGTCTCCGCTATGTTACTGTGCTATTCCTTTAGCGTGAAGGTTGTGTACCAGTGGTGCCAAAAGAGCGTCAGCACTTTAACAGAATTCCATCACCCTTACATTTTGACTTGAAATAAGTATGCCAAGCTTCAAAGTAGGATTAACTACAACCACTCTAAGAGTTGGCTTGTCTTTTTCGTATAATATAAAACACGCCTCTATTGGACCTGGCTGGTTGGACATACCACAAGTGCGTGCATTGTTGATTATTCTGTGGTTTCCAGGGCCCACTTCCACTTGTTGGAACTAGACCCGATCAAATGTAAACCTAATCAAAGAGTTTTAGGAACATTAGAGGGGGCAAGCATAAATGTTCAGAACAAGTCGATTTTTCAAATCACAAAATGCAGGATTTCCTTTGCTTAGTGGTCTGCGGATCACTTTCCACGTACTGTATTTTAGTCATTGGCGTCATCATGTATGTCATGTATGAAGTGTTCAATCGCGGGTTCAGAGCCTTCTGCGAAGGGCAATGCCAGGCAATAAATGCCCTCTCCTCCAATGATTGGCAAGAGCAGCCCGAGTAGCCAACAGGATCCTATACACGGGGACAGGGCAGTACAGCTGAAGCAGAAAGTTTATCATTCTGTTTGAACATTCCACCTACTGAGGGTAAAGTGTTTTAGATTACACAGAGGAAAACAGAAAGTGGATATTAGTCTGTTTCTGTTGGAAAAGAATGCCTTTCATTATTCACCCTTTGTCATTAAATCAATATTATAAATAACAGACACAAAACGTTATAGCCCATATTCCCACTATTGTTTGAGTACATGGCAAGGTAGAAAGGTAATGAGACATCTGCAGGGAGAAAGAGAGAAGCAGACGTTTACTTCAGTGGTGGAGAAACACCTGTCAGTTTGTGCAAAATAAATTAACTATGATATATGAAACTGTGAAAAAAAAAAGCCAGGGTGCTTTTGGTACATATACCAGGACACGTGTTGGATAGTTGAGTCTAATACTTATTGCAGGTAGGGGGTCTCAGGCTGCAAATTGTCTTGAGAACAAGGGGTGGACATTGAACCGGGTCACGTGGACTACAATCGCTTACCTGGTGTTAAAAATGAGAGTGGATCTGTGAAGCGTGACTGGAGGGTTTATGACCGAGTGGATGGTGTTAGTTATGGGAGGCAAACAAATACTGGGGATGGAGACTCAAGGAGAAGATATTGTAGTAGTTCTGTTTAGTTAGGACCAGACAGTGGCCAATTTAAAGAAGCATGGTGCCTGCTTCTTCGTATGTGGAGATGTTGCAACCAGGATGCCTTCGCTGTAGCTATTTAGAAGGACTCCAGTGTCATTTATCAAGAGACATGTCCACGCATGCTGCTGGATGGCTGCGTGGGAGGGAGGAAAATGTTTGAAGCAGTGACGTGGAGGTTGTGGATTAGGCTAATTCATAATTCATCATGGCCTAGCAAACGGCCATCCAGTGACAAATGAATGTGTGCAGTGTGTTGTTTGTGCCCAGTGCCTTCATCACATCTACTCCGTGGCCCTCTAGAATTGCCTGTGATTAGATTCCAGTGAAGGAAACCGATTAAAATATAAGCAGCTAAGATGCAAATGAGTGTATACATTTTATAATGAATGCTGTAGGTTTGTGGGTTTTATATTAGGTTTGCGGACTTTGTGTCATGCTTTTATTGCTGACAGACATTGTTCCCTCCTGCTCTAAACCACTTATAAAACAGAACTGCAGGTGGAGGTGGCAAAATGCCTGTGGGCAGAGTGGGGGGATGAGGGGTACGTCGGGGAGGGTGGTATGGGAGCCCAAGTTAAAATAAAAACAGCAATCACAAACACAGGCGTCAAGAGTATGTCCCTGTTTGCTTCTCCATGAAATGTCAGCAACTCTTTTGGATACTGTGAACCAGAAAATGGTGAAGAGTTTATCAGTGATAGCGTTATTGACAAGAAAGAGTTCAGAAGATAGTTAAATGTGTCATATTTAGAGTTTGGTACGTGTGGAGCATGGGGCAACAACAGGCAGATGTCTTGTCAGCCCTGTTTAGAGTGTGTAGCCATTGACGCACTAAATATTGCAGATAGGACATTCACCAAACTTTAAAAATGGTCCAAACTGCACGATTAAAGCAAGATAAGACTTTGTAGTTCTTTAACTTAAATATATCACATTGGATTCGAACGACAGCTGAAATTACTGCAAGTTGAAGTGTTTCATATATCCAAATTGTCTGAAGTATTGCTTATAGCGTCCCACGTACTTTTCTGCGATCGAAAAGGAGCATGGCTCCACCCAGAGATCAGACTCCTTCGACTCATCCTGTTATGTGAAAGGAGTCCTGCTCAGGAGCATTGGGACGCATTGCTGGGTTGTGCCTCAAAACTTCAAAAGGCCAACCCAGCAACATAAAGTGGTACTTCCTGCTGCCTCTCTGCCTGGCCTTTTGGAGGGAGCTATGCACAAGTAGAGTAAAGGTAGACTAATGAAAATATGGACTCCTTCCACGGAGATGCATTTTCTGGTGCTTATTCCATTATTGCATGTTGGCCGGAGACTTACCTGCCTGGGGGACTATTAAGCACAACAAAGTTTGCCTTGCTTGTTCTGTCCCACAGAGTTTAGGCAAAATGGTTGCATGTGTTTGATTTCAAATGTATGCTCACACTGCTCAAAAGATGAGGTGATTTTAGATTTAATATGCCATGTCTAAATGCACAAAGTGTTTAATGTAGCCCATGAACTATGTTTGTAAACATATTTCAAAAGTACATATATTGTTAATCGAATAATAAAAATCTAATTTGAAATACAAGAGAAACAAGCGCAGTGCTAAAATTAGACCT
The DNA here is from genome assembly GCF_031143425.1 of Pleurodeles waltl. Lineage (NCBI taxonomy): Eukaryota > Metazoa > Chordata > Amphibia > Caudata > Salamandridae > Pleurodeles > Pleurodeles waltl. The sequence continues at coordinate 831,140,208 of NC_090436.1, read as the reverse complement.
CAAAAGTAAATGCAATTAAAAGTTTATTTGGCTTACTTTCACCTCCCACACTATCCTATTCATAATAGAAAATGACGCAGCTGTTCCCATTCCCCAGGATGATATAATTAATGACACTGTCTATTTAAAAATTCAAACTTTCACGCCTTACAATATTATGCTGCTTCGTCGCAATATTTAAAGTGTCAGTTTATATCTCAAGTAGCTGAGTCACTGGCTCAAGGTACCCATGAAAACAATCCTATGTGTGTTAACCCTAAACCGCCGTCTTTTATTGGAATGTCCAGTCTGTTTTCGGTCTTACAACCGCCACCAAATCGGTGGTTAGTAATCTGTCTCCTTTAGGAAGATCATGTGGGGCAGCTGTGGATCCTCCACCAGTCCCTGCCCATGGGAGGAGCAATTCTGGGAAAGAAGCATTAAGGCAGCTGGTCAACCAATCTATGCCAGTGGGTTTGGGCATTCTGACAGTACCCTTGCAGTGCCCTCATAGTATTCCTTTAAAAGAACATCTGGTGGATGGTGTCATAGTAATCTCAAAACCCAAGCAGACATAATCAAACAAAGGAACATGCTAGAATGACTTAGCAGAGGATTGTGGTGAGGGGGCTGGGCATAGGAAACTGATATGTTTAATTTATGTACAATGGATGGCCATTGAAAGTGCTGTGGTTATGGACTTTCATGTTGGGGACTTTTTCTTGTCTAAAGGTCAGCCATCATTTCCATCATGGAATTTCACGGAGGTAAGTAACTCTGTCTGATTTTGTTGCAGGAGTTACCCCCAATTGAGTGGCTGTTTCAGCACCATGTGTAGTGGAGGGATTTCTGGACTCTGTCAGAGCTGATGGCAGAAACAGAGGTTTCTCTGATCCCAGGTCTACTTAAATAGGGTTGTCCTACCACCTGAGGTGAAGATGGGAAATGTCCACATTCTTAATTTCTGTCCTTCTCCACAACACGCGGTTTATTTAAACAGTTGCAATAGAATACATTATCACATTTTCCCAAATTTCTCACCAGGCTGGTTAGTGCAGTCACCCATTGAGCTCCCAGAAGGCAGCACCGTGTCTGGATCTATCCTTTGTGATATTCGTAGCAGGAGGGTGAGGTTGTCTCTGGTAAGCTAGACAGGGAGAAGACTGAGATGTGCTGTGCAGCTAGTAGGAAGCGACCAATCAGGCTTTACTGCCTGTGCTTCCCCTGGCCTTGGAATGTTGAAATGCGATGGACTTATGTTGCTGTGTGCTCTGTGGCTAAAATTGATACTGAACGCAAGTAATGTCAGGACACCGAAGCCCATTATTTAATCCAAGTAATTTGTCAAGTTTAGGGTCATTATTGAGCCGTTGTGGTGCACTTTTTTCTTTCTATTATGGTGTCTACAGTGCATTTCATTTATTCATTTATTCATTTTTGCCAACACATTTTCCACGTGACCTTGACCACTTCAAACACGGATATATTCCGAGCGTAAGTAAGCAAAGGGGAGGAATCCAAACCCTTTTCTTAGATCACAACTTCACAATCTGTCGGATGTGTCCAAAGAAGCTTTCCATAGACCTTAATTTGGCTGCCTCCCTACTTTGTGTTTTGCTCATATTTTGGGTGTAGAACCTTACATATATAGTAATCATCTCTCTAGAAAAACCTTGCATCACATTTCATAAAGGACTTAAAACTCAAACGAGATCAGTGACATCTAAGCTGCAATGGTTTAAAAACTCACCTGATCCACCAGGCTAACAGATCCCCCACCTGTTATTTGCCAAAAAAGTTTGCAACCGATCCTGTTAAATAGTAGTCCATAGTTTACCCGCTCTTACATGACTCAAAGTGTTCTGAAGCAGTCTCTAGACAGAATGAAAAACAACAAATACAACCATGTGATCAGGGTTTGTAACATGTCATCTCTTTCTTATTTCAGTGGAAGTTGATGTGTTGCAGATCAAATCTTTAATTACTCTTGCTGTTCGCGGAGGGACGTGATATGTAATAGACTAGTGGTAGAGTGTTGTAATGTATGACTTCTTTGAGGGATGGTGTGTTGTATGAGTAATTGGTAGATGCAACATGAAATGCACAAATCAAATGCTATTGTTTGAAAGATTGGGAGGTGGTGGCTGGAAGACTTTTGAGGGGTTACCTGCTTGTACTGTGGCATGCTACATAATTATGTAATTTGCGTCACTGGCAATAGGGCTGAGGCTAGCAGTTTCGAGAAGCTGTGTAAATGGAGATTATGCATTATTAGCTCTTTTTTTAATACATCACCTCTGTTGTATTGTGCAATTGCTATCAATAGTTTCTGACTACTCTATGGTGGAAGTCTCCATCAGCACGGGCATTGTGGGCCAGTGGGAAGGATGCTCTAGGCATTGGTGGTGCCCAAACCACCCACCTCGAAGTAGAATCAACTTCACTGCAAAGCACCACCTGTGGGATTGATGAAGATTTTTGCATAAGTCATCACATTTCTGCACCAGCGTGCAGGGAGGTATTTTAGATGGGAACGTTTTGCAGAGGTGTTGAGATCATAGTTCAATTTGAGTTGTTTACTTTTACTTCCAATCTTTTATGTGGATGTTGTGGTGGTTTACAGGTGCTAGAGTTTACCTACACCTGCAGTGTTGCTCAACGAGGCAGGTACACTATGAGGGAGACTCTGTGAGGGGCGCCTGAGGTGATCTAGTCCACGTCATCTGCATTTGTATGTGGCCTGGCGACCTATTGAGGAGCAATGGATGCCTTCTGCCTGAAAAGACATATGTAGTGCCAGGCATACAGAATTATTACAAACACTTTCCATCTGGCTTTCCCTCCATTGCCAGACGAAAAAGACACAGTCGACTGCATGAGTACTGACATTACTATGTGCATGTGTGCGCGTTTGTGTGAGTGGGAGAGTGTTTGTGGGCTTGCTCATGGGTGTGGGTGTGCTAGTGTGTATTTGTTTGATTGTTTAGTCCTAGAATAAAGGTAATTTCTGTTATGGGTGTGATCCTCTAAGGGGGTAAGTGCTGGAAGGAAAATGCCTTTAGTTTGTACAAGCACAGGGCAGACGGTCTATCTAACACCTTAGGTCAGCACAACCCTTTAGAATCAGTGTTTATTGTAGTAGCAAACATAGTAGCAACAGATAAACTGTGCTGCTAATATCTGCTTTGCTGCTTTTTTTCGTTTATTGTTCATTGTATGCTGCAAATACCCATGTTTCTTCATACTCCCGGTGAGCTGTGAATTCTTTGAAAATGGGCAAAAATCCTACTTTGCTTTATTCAGTGGTGCTCGGTTTAGATACATTCTCATAACCTGGGGAACATGGAAGACTGGAAATACTGAAGGTAGAAGAACCTTTTAAAATATATCCTTGAGGATTCAGAAACAACATTTTATCAGTGCATAAATGTATTAAAGCAGGTCCTACCTATTAAGAATTAATACACATGCAGTCAGGAGTAAGTCACGACTGCTATGAACAAATTCTGGCACATGGAAATTCGACTTTGGTAAAGGCAGCCAATGCGATCCGCAACTAGTTTGCCTTACTTCAAAATGTGTGTGTAACCTTGATCACAGATTGAAATGCTGCATTTTAATTTCTCGGAGAAGACGCTGTCCTGTATACTTGTAACACATCACAACCTCTAACATTCGGTATTTATTGAATCCCGTCTTAAACTCATTCATTCCAAAAAGGACAGTAAAAATAAAGTAAATCATAGGATCAAAAATCAATTATTGCAATATGTGGTTTCTCAGAGTCCCCAAAAAGGTAATACCCAACTGCAGCAAACCTGAAGTGCCACAACCAGAGGGGTAGTGGTTGTGAAGGGGTGGAGGAGGGCCAAAGTTGCAAAGAATTTCTTTTACAAACTTAGTGATTTTTTTCTAAACCTAGCTAGCCCGTTTAATACTTTGTGAGGGTTTTAAAGGTTTCCTTAAACATATTATGGTAATAAAATCTAGAAACTGCAGTTTTTCAGTGAAGATGCAGGGGCATAGCAGGTACAGTGGCAGTGGGACCCAAAGGGCTGAGGGGTCCAATGAGCCCTAATTATTGCTGTAATATTTGTATAATTCAAACAGTAGCTGAGAGTCCCTTCCTTGCACTAGGGGCCATGACACACTAACTATACTGCTGGGAAAAAACATTGAAAAACGTGCTATAAGCAGGAAATGTTTTTTTCAGGATGAGGAAAATATTCTGCAAAAGCTTTGCTATTGTAAATTAATTATCACTGTCAGGAAAACGTTTTGTTAAGTTGTCAACCTCCAAAACTTTATGAAGAGTGAACTTTCTCAAATTCACTATCTAGACTTACATACTCTTGGTACCATAACTTCTGTCATATTACATCGATTATTGATTTGCAATCAGCCAAGCCCTGCATTGTATTACGACCTCTCCCAGCAAAGATCAACATCTATATCTCGCCACATAATCAGTAGTCTGCGTCATATCACAAAGTGGTGTCCCTCAAATACAAGACACCAAGGCCCAGATTTGAGGGCCTAGCATCCCTTTAACGCTGCCTTAGAGTCATTTTTTTGAGCTAAGGTGGTGCTGAGGTGCCCTTTTCAATGCGCAAAATTTACTAAGTGGCACAATGCATGCATTGCGCCACATTGTAACCCTTTGTGCTACATTATGCATGCGCCATGCATAATGTATGCAAAGGAGGTGTTCCCATTGGGGGGGGTGTGAAAAAATGGCGCAAAGAAACCAAAGAGATTTTTTTGCGTCATTTTTTGTGCCACTTTTAATGCCTGCTCAGAGCAGGCGTTAAAAGGGGGCACACCATTGTTTAGAATGGACCCCTATGTACTGTTCAGGGTTAGCGCCAACATTTTGGAGCTAGCCCTGAACAATAAATCAATAGCGTCAAAAATGTTGACACTGTTGCCCCCTACCCTGCGCCATGGTGGGCCGTATCTTAGATACGGCACGCACATGGTGACAGTAGTGGGGTCCTAAGGGGCGCAAGGAAAGTGGTGCTTCAGTGGGTGCAGCGCCACTTTCCTTAAATCTGCCCCCAAGTAGCATGTGCCAGGGCATGAAAAACTACGACTCCACCACATGAAATCTGAACCAAACTTTCGTTATTCATGTACCAAAAACAAAATGTCTTCCATCTGATCAGTGCTGAATTTACTGTACAAGAGCCCCGTCCACTTTGTGCATCATTCGTGCTCTGAGATGTGACGGGAAAGCAGAAAATGATTGAGTCTGCTAAATGTCCTCTCCTCTTCTGCCACTGTGTACTTTGGAAAAATCTCATGGCCTCCTTCTGAGCCTCTGATAGTGCTGTAAATTGGCAGTGCTTAAAAGCATACATGAACTTCCAGCACAGCAAATTTCTGAAAATGAGACCTATGGTTTTAAATGAATCCAAGTCTTACAAACCCGTGTCTGGTAGATAACGTTTCCAAATCAATGTTCTGATTTATGTGTTGGGATTGTTTGGCAGCCCCTGGTTTCACTGTATTATGACGCACTGTCTCTCACTTGTCTGAGACCAGAAGCACACGGAATGCACCAATAAATGCTGAGCTTAAATTGAGTGTCTGAAATGTAAATCTTGCTGTGCTTTATTTGTAAAAGAATAAATACTGGGGCCCAAGTTGTGCTCAGAACCCTCAAACGTCGGGATGCCAAATAGGAAGGCTGCAGTCTTGATTTCCACCACATGTCTCTTTCATCCATCACCAGACACAGCTTACCCTTTTTTCTCACTTTTTCAGGTTCCTTATGATCCCTGTTTTCATATCCTTCTCTTCCCTTTTCTTTCCCCTTCTGTGTTTTTCTTTCATTTGCCCTTGGTCAAAGTCTGATGGAAAAAATAAGTGCTGGTTCCCCAAAAATGAGTGCAGGTATGCCCTACCTGCAACCACTGACTCAAACTAAGCATTGCAGCAGGCAGCTCAACTGGGCTGGAAGCCAGGCTTACTACCAGTGTCCAAAGCAAAAAGTACACAAAGAGAAAACAGAACCCATGTACTGTTTGCCATTCTGTTATACATTAGTATGGGAAATAATATTTTCAATATTTAATAGAGACCACCCTGCTTTTATTTGTGGCTTCCATGACTATGTGTTTATAAAACACCATACCATCTGTGCCTCCGTAGAGGACATTGGCCCTTATGTATCAATGCATTTCCCTATAAACACAGAATGGATAAAATCCTTCATTACCGCAGGCCCCCTGCACTCTGAACTTTGACAATCTCTAGACGAGCAGTGGGTATTACAATTTGTGCCCTACCAAAGAAGAATATGGTTTTATTACTATAGTGCTTTATTACTCCCCTGTCCTCCACAGGGTATGATACACACTGACAGATGGACTGTCTTACCGACATTCTTTCAGCGCATGTTGTACGATTCATTTGCCATTCTCAGAAGGTGTCTTTCAGACCCCCAATGGCTTCCAGAGATGAAATCGGGTGGCTGGCACCTAACACATCTGTCTCCATGAGCCACACCATATGCGCTGGCTCATTGTGTGAGGTGTCTAAACATCATACATATATATCGGAATTTCTCAGACTTAATGTATGAACTTCAAATGATGAAAGTCAGAAAAAGACAGCTGCGATTCCCGCTTGTGCTGTTGCATTTCATCCTTTAACTCATGGAATATTCTGAGTTACAAGTATGATCTTTAGACATCTCAAGAGCAAAACAAACATTGACATAGCCAACAGGTCTCACCTACACAAGAGCTATTGGCTTTCTTTTGCCATGTTGCACACCAGTGAGGCTCCTGTTCAGCATGGCTAAAGGTTAGTGGGGTGGAGAGTCAGAGTGGAGTGGGGGAGTAGAGTATCATAGAGTGGATTTGTCTGAATGCTTTACAGTGGACAAGGAGCGTTAGAGTGTTGTTGAGTAGAGGGGAGTAGGATTCAGTGGCAGAGAGTGTCTTAGAGTGGAGTGGAGTGGGATAGGGTGGAGTGGGTTGGAGTGGATTGAGGTAGTGCGGTGGATTGGATAGGAGTAGAACGGGGTGGATGGGATTGAGCTGGCTTGAGTACAGTGGGGTGGATGAGATTGGAGTGTGGTGGGGTGGATTGAAATGGGGTGAGGTGGATGGGATTGAGGTGGATTTGAGTGGGGTGGAATAGATTGGATTGAGTGGGTGGTTTGGATTGGATTGGAGTGAAAGGGGTGGGGTGGATTGGACTCAAGTGTGGTGGAGTGGTTTGGATTGGGGTGGGGTGTGTCGGATTGGATTGCGGTGGATTGCATTGGTGTGGATTAGATTGGAGTGGGGTGGATTGCATGGAGGTAGGGTGGATTGGAGTGTGGTGGGGGTGGATTGGATTGGAGTGAGGTGAACTGAACTGGGATAGGGTGGAGTGGATTGTATTAGGCTGGGGTGGATTGTGGTGGAGTGGATTGTAGTGGAGTGGATTGTGTTGGAGTGAGGTGGATTGGAGTTGGGTAGTCTGGATGGATTGGATTGGAATTAGGTGGACTAAACCGGGATGGGTGGGCTAGACTGAGGAAGAGTGTGGTTGATTAGAGTGGTTTGAGGTGGTTTGGAATGGGGTGGAGTGGATCGAAATGGGGTGGGGTGGATTGGGGTGGACTGGAGGAGATGGATTGGATAGGGGTGGAGTGGGGTGGATTGGATTGTGGTGGGATGGACTGGACTGGGCTGGATTGAACTGGGGTGTATTGCATTGAGGTGCAGTAGATTGGATTGGCATGGGGTGAATTGTACTGCATGGGAGGGCCTGCAGTGGGGTGGACTTGAGAGAGGTGTATCAGATTGGAGTGGAGTGAGGTGAATTAGACTGAGTGGGGTGGATTGTATTGAGTGTGGTGGATTAGACTTGGGTGGATTGGATAGGGGTAGGGTGGACGGGATTGAGGTGGGGTGGATTGGATTGGATTGGGGTGGATTGGAGTGAAGTGGTTGTGGATTGGATTGGAGTGCGGTGGATTGGATTGGTGTGGGGTGGATTAGACTGGTGTGGGGCGGATTGATTAGAGAGTGGTGTACTCGATTGAAGTGGGGTACATTAAGGTGGTCTGGAGTAGGGTGGATTCGACTGGAGTAGGATTGATGAATGTGGACTGAATTGGACTGAGTGGGGTGGATTAAAGTAGATTGTATTGGAGTGGAATGGATTGTACTGAAGTGAGGTGGATTGGGTAGCAGTAGACCTGATTGGAGTGGGTGGAATGGATTTGAGTTGGGTGGGTTGGAGTGGGGTGGGTTTGACTGGAGTAGGGTGGATTGCATTTGATTTGGGTGGGATGATTGGAGTTGGTGGGATGATTGGAGTGGGGTGGGCTGGATTGGAGAGGGCTGATGTGGGCTGGATTGGAGTAGGGTAGGTTTGATTGGACTGGAATGGGGTGGACTCAAGTTGGGCGGGGTGGACTGAACTGGAGTGGGGTGGACTTGAGTGGGGTATGGTGGACTGAACTGGAGTGGACTTGGGTGTGGTGGATTGGGGTGAGGTGTATTGGATTAGAGTGGGGTAGATAGGACTGGACTGTTTTGAGGTGGATGGCATTAGATTGGATTGGTTTGGGGTGGAGTAGGTTTTAGTGGGTGGATTGTGGTAGATTGGAGTGGGTCAATTGAGATGGAGTGGGTTGGTTTGGGGTGAGGTGAGGTTGATTGGATTGGAATGGGGCAGACTGTTTTGGATTGGAGTGGGTGGTTTGGCATTGCAGTGGGGCAGGTTGGAATGGGGCCAGTTGTTTTGGATTAAAGTGGGACAGATTGGAATGGGGTAGGTTGTTATGGATTGGAGTGGGGAAGATTGTTATGGACTGGAGTCAATCAATCAATCAGAGTTTGTAAAGCACAACTACTCACCCGTAAGGGTCTGAAGGCGCTAAGGGTGTTGTCCTCTGAACTTCTGTTGAACAGCCAGGTTTTAAGGTCCTTCTTGAATTGGGGTAGCGATGGTGACTGCCTGAGCTGCTGGGGCAGGGTTTTCCAGCTCTTTGCTGTGAGGTAGGCAAAAGATCTCCCACCAGCCGAGGTCTTCTGTATGCAGGGTACTGTGGCTAGAGCTTGTTGAGCAGAGCAGGGGGAGTCGAAGGTGATGTGGTTTGAGGTAGGTGGGCTCTAGGGCGTGGTGGGCCTTGTAAGCATGGACAAGGAGCTTGAAGTTAATTCTTTTCTGTGGTCCTAACTAAACATTTGTATGTTGTGTATTCTTGTGATACATACATTTTTTGTCTTGAGGTAGTAAGGCAATTTGGCAATGGAGCACCATAACATACTTCCTTATCTCAACATTCAGACTTGTGGGGAGTGCTTCTGCGTTACTATTACTACCATCTTTATGTCTTAAATCTTTTCTCGCTAGGGAGCCAGTGGAGGTCTCTTAGGTGATTGGAGATATGTTTGCAGCGGGGAATGTCCAGGATGAGTCTGGCAGAGGCATTTTGTATATGCTATAATTCTTTGAGGTTCTTGTGGGTGGTACCAGTGTAGAGTGCGCTGCCATAGTCGAGACTGCTGGTAACCAGGGCATGGGTTATGGTTTTGTGGCAGTCCTTTGGGATCCATCTGTAGATCTTCCAGAGAAGTAAGAGTGTGTGAAAGTAGGAGGATGTGACTGAGTTGACTTGGCGGGCCATGGTGAGTGATGAATCCAGGATGACACTGTGGTTGCGTACATGGTTTGTTAGAGTGGATGTGAGGGGTGCAGAGGGTTGTGGGCCTCCAGGAGTCATTCCAGGCTGATGTGGATGGTCCCAGGATGAGGATCTCAGTCTTGTCAGAGTTGAGCTTAAGGCAGCTGTCCTTCATCCAGGCGGCGATGGCTTCTATCCCGTTATGGAAATTCTTCTTGGCAGTAGTGGGGTCGGCCAGTGAGATGATTAGCTGGGTATAGTCGACATGGGGCAAATTGTTTTGGATTGGAGTGGGACAGATTGTTTTGGATTGGAGTGGGCAGGTATATAAGGGTGGATTGGGTGGATTTGGTTGGTGTGGGGTTAATTGGAAGGGGTGCAGAGGATTGGAGTGGAGTAAATTGAGATGTAGTGGGGTGGATTGGATTGAAGTGAGGTGAATTGGATTGGAGTGGGGCAGATTTTTTTGGATTGAAGAAGGGCAGATTGGAATGGGGCAGATTGTTTTGGATTTGAGTGGGACCGATTGTTTGGGATTGAAGTGGGGAAGATTGTTTTGGAATGGGGTGGGGAAGATTGTTTTTGATTGGAGTGGGGCAGATTGTTTTGATTGGAGTGAGGCAGTTTGTTTCAGAGTGGTGAGGACTGTTTTTGATTAGAGGGGGCAAATTGGAGTGAGGCAGATTAGATTGAGGTGGGTTGGGAGGATTGAAGTGGGGTGGGTTGGAGTGGACTGGATTGGTGTGGAGTGTATTGGTGTGGGGTAAAGTGGGTTGGACTGGGGTGGATAGTATGGGGCAGATTTAAGTGAGGTGGATTGGGATGTACTGCATGAATATGTGTTAAAGCATCATTTCATAGATTACACATACTATAGAAACACTGTTGCTTTGCAATATTTCAAACAAACTAATCATCATCCTTTAAGAACAGTGCCCACAAGCAAAAATACAAGAAAACATGAGTGGAAAGTGAGAAAAGAGGACTTGGCCAAATAAAAGAAAGTTAGCTTTAAAAAAATAATACTTTGCAATTTAGTTTGTCCTGCTGGGCACGTTTTGGGCAGTCACAAGCCTTCTGTTTGCAGGGCACTAGAAGTAAAAAAAAAAAAAAGAATAGTACCTCAATCACTTTGTGAGCAGGGGACGGACACTAATTAAGTTGAATCAATTAGTGCTTGATCCCTGCTCCACCAAGAGTAAAGGAAATGGTGCCATGTGTGTTTTGACAAATTACGAGGCTGTAAAGAAGAGTGTCATGCAAACCAACATATGGTGGGCGACAGGCGGGCTCCAAACCCTTTACTGAACACAACAGAGTCTCAATGTACTTGCAGGCTCGACCCTGTTAGAAATGGGGTCTTTGGTTGACAGTCAGGTTATCCCCTGTTCAAGCAAGGACCCTCACTCTAGTCAGGGTAAAAGAGAATCACCCTCAGCTAACCCCTGCTTACTCCCTAGGTAGCTTGGCAGAGCAGTATGCTTAACTTCAGAGTGCTAGGTGTAAAGTATAAACACACACAGTAACTTAATGAAAACACTACAAAATGACACAACACCAGTTTAGAAAAATAGGAAATATTTATCAAACAAAACAAGACCAAAACGACAAAAATCCACACTACGCAAGTCAAGTAATTAATAAAAATGCAAAAAGAGTCTTTAAGTAGTTTTAAACACACACTAGCATTGCTAGCGTAAAAATGTACCTGGTGCGCGTCAAAAAATAACCTTGAACTGGCGGGTGTGCATCAAAAAGGGCTTGCGATGCATCCATATCACTCACAAGCGAGACCTTGCGTTGTTTCCCCCATCTGTCGAGTCGGCATGCATCAGTTCTTCTCTCTGCAGTAGAGCGATGTGTCGATTAGGTCTGCACACGGGTCCAGACAGGCTTTTTTGTTGTTTTTGCATGAACAACAATGGTTCACGTCAGAAATCCAGCCGCACAATGATCCGAAAACCACGCAGCACGGGTTTATCTCCCAGCCTCCGTCAGCGATGCTGCACGTCGTTTCTCCTTCTCCGTGCGTCGATTCTTCAGTCGCGTTTCCGGTGAGCGTCGAATTTCAGCTGCGGAGCCGGCGGCGCGTCATTTCTTCAGCCGCAGATCAGAGTTGCGTCGATCTTTTCCCCGCATGGTGCTGTGTGCATGGATTTCTTCCTGTTAGGCTGTGAGCTTCTTTCAGGGACCCAGGAACTGAATGGGCACCACAAGGCAGAGTGGGAATCTCTCCAGAGACTCCAGGTGCTGGCGGGGAGAAGTCTTTGCTGTCCCTGAGACTTCAAACAACAGGAGGAAAGCTCTAAATCAAGCCCTTGGAAATTTCTTCTCAAGATGGAAGGTACACAAAGTCCAGTCTTTGCCCTCTTACTCAGGCAGAAGCAGCAACTGCAGGATAGCTCCACAAAGCACAGTCACAGGCAGGGCAGCTCTTCTTCTTCAGCTCTTCTCCAGGCAGTGGTTCCTCTTATTTCCAGAAGTGTTTCTAAAGTCTGTGGTTTTGGGTGCCCTTCTTATACCCAATTTCTCGTTTGAAGTAGGCCTACTTCAAAGTAAAGTCTCTTTTAAATGTGAAATCCTGCCTTGCCCAGGCCCGGCCCCAGACACTCACCAGGGGGTTGGAGACTGCACTGTGTGAGGGCAGACACAGCCCTTTCAGGTGTGAGTGACCACTCCTCTCCTCCCTCCTAACACAGATGGCTCATCAGGATATGCAGGCTACACCCCAGCTCCCTTTGTGTCACTGTCTAGTGTGAGGTGCAACCAGCTCAACTGTCAAACTGACCCAGACAGGGAATCCACAAACAGGCAGAGCCACATAAATGGTAGAAGCAAGAAAATGCTCACTTTCTAAAAGTGGTATTTTCAAACACCCAATCTTAAAATCAACTTTACTAAAAGATGTATTTTTAAATTGTGAGCTCAGAGACCCCAAACTCCACATGTCCATCCGCTCCCAAAGGGATTCTACACTTTAATCAGATTTAAAGGTAGCCCCCATGTTAACCTATGAGAGGGACAGGCCTTGCAACAGTGAAAAACGAATGTAGCAATATTTCACTGTCAGGACATATAAAACACATTACTATATGTCCTAACTTAACCTTACACTGCACCCTGCCCTTGGGGCTACCAATGGCCTACCTTAGGGTTGTCTGACATGTAAGAAAATGGTTGTTTTAGGCCTGGCAAGTCGAATTTACAGTTAAAACTGCACACACAGACACTGCAATGGCAGGTCTGAGACACGATTACAGAGCTACTTGTGTGGGTGGCACAACCAGTGCTGCAGGCCCACTAGTAGCATTTGATTTACAGGCCCTGGCACCTCTAGTTCACTTTACTAGAGACTTACTAGTAAATCAAATATGCCAATCATGGATAAACCAATCAACAATACAATTTACACAGAGAGCATATTCACTTTAGCACTGGTTAGCAGAGGTAAATTGCTCAGAGTTAAAAAACCAACAGCAACAGATCAGAAAAAAATAGGAGGCAGGAGGCAAAAAGATTGGGGATGACCCTGCATAGACAGAAAAGTCCAACAGACCCTAAAAAAGGCACTCTGCTGTGCCCGAAGTGCATCGGTTTAAAATACAGCCCCAGGAGCTCCCGCTAACATTACTGAGCAAAACCTAAATATAAAAACAAAATAAGCTTTTTGATTATTCTTTGACTATTTTTACATTTGTCACGACTACATTCACAGAAGCTTTTTCCAGACAACCTTAAGGAGAAGAATAATTTGCCCGCTTGATTGTAGGGCGGGCCTGGGGAGCATCACCACTGTAGATATCTTTATGTACTGCAGCTATATGAGGCTTTATAAAGAAATAAGGTCATTTTTCATATGTCAACAAAGCTAATTAATCTTTTTAGGAAATAACACAGCACTTGCTAGTTTACAGTATAGCCTGATGCATGTCGGTTCAAACCTTCCTTTGCTGCTTAGTCCGCAAGTAGGTAGATGCAGAGATGGAAAGAGAAACAAACCTTAGACTGACAATATTCACAAATCTCAACTGGCTTGTACTGAAAAATGCCAAAACTCAGCACATCAATGTTCTTCTAACTGCTCATCTGACTAGCTATCTATTTCTGTCTGTCTAATCTGACTGCCTGTCCCTTCAGTTATCCACTTTTATATTTATGCGGTTTTAAATAGTCATCCACCTGCCTATCTGTCAGCCCCTCTCTTCACTATCGATCTCTTCATGTATCAGCCTGCCTGTCCAGCTACATGTTTATCTACCTGTATATTCACACATCAGCCCATCTTTCTATTTATCTGTCTGTTAATAGGTCCACGAATGTGTCTGATTGTCTGCCTTAATTTCTCTCAGCGTCTACCCGTTATCATGTCTTTGCCCCTCTGTTTCTCACTGTAGCCCTCTTGCTGTCTGTATTCTGCTCGGTTCATACAGATAAACAAATATGGATACACACCGATGTGTGCGCATTTATGTTCTGCTCGGGGTAAAATATGCACCCCTTTAGACCAGTTCCCTTTAATTCAGAGATATAGGCACAGATTTACTAAGATCTTGAACACGGCAGTATCAACATTTGAATGTCTTGCATGAAAGGGAAAATACAGTGCAGTGCCATTTCTGACCAGTGGCCTGTAGCTAATGACATCCCCTGCATTGGTACACAAACAGGCTGCTGTGCATGACACACAGCCTGAGTTTATGGTGCAAAAGCGAGTGTGCGTTCTTTAGCTTAGGATTTGTACTGAAAACATAGAATTCCAATGCAAAATCTTATAAAAAAAAGGTTCTGACGCTTTCGATGTGTATTATGCACCGCTGTACGCATGCAGTGCGTGCATTAGTTTCTAGGAGAAATCAAAATCTTACGTCTTTTTTCTGATCTTTTTCTGCTAGTTTTGATGAAACGCTTGAAATGACTTTCTTTGTGGATTAGGGTTTGCATCAAAACCAAAGGCCCCGCAGTCCCTCGAGCTCCAGGGGGGGGCCTCAGCACAGTACCCTGGCCTGAGTGCTCATATGCGAGTTTGAAGGTGAGACCTCTCAAGTTTTGGTACGCCACTAATCAAAACCTATGTGTGCTTGCATTGATCTGCATGCATTAATGCCCCCTGGACTTAAAGCAGCGTAAAGTGCTTTATGTACAAAACTGGGATTTTCATTGCATACCAACTTTTGCGCTGGATAGTAAATCACATCTGCCTCTTTACTCCCTTTTGTGTTACATTAGTGTCGGCACAAGGTCTTGGTAGATTTGCGATTTAATATACAAATCACCATGAATCTGTTTCTCCTCAGTGATCAGACGTGTTTTTTGCAATGATACATAATTCTGAAATACCTGCAGATACAGCCTGACGTTCTTCCATCTACCACTTCATGTCTTTGGATGGTGAATGAGTTTCATTAACGCTGCTGTGGGATTCAGAACAAAAAATGATGCCCCATCCATCATGTGCGGAAGTTAGGCATGATAGGTGTGATGTGTCCTTGGCCCTATAAGCTATTACAGCTGGTCATCTATTTTCTAAGGTTGTCTGAGCTGTCAGTGATGTGAGATGATTTTTTATTAAAGAGAAACTCTTTGAGGGTTGTGAAGGTTGTGGAGGTCGCAAAGCTTATTTCTACCCCATGCATGATTTGCAATGGAAAGACACCACTACACAATGCAGATGCTTTGCAAATGGAATCAGCAGTAAGTACATGTGTTTTACCATTTAGATTGTACACATTGTGAACCTCTGCAGGCTTCGAGTGGTATGGCTGGCAAAGTAACATCCCTGTATATATTTTTGTACTTAACAAGGGAATGAGCAAATCTTTTCTTATGCTCCTTTGGGTGCAAAGCATTCATTGGTTACTGACTCCATAGAGGACAGTGGCGGGTGCTGCCTATCAGGGGTGGTGGGCTGGGGGGTTTAGTTTTAGGGGGCTTAAAAATAATAATAATAATAAAAACTTACCTGCCTGCTGCCCTCAGCCGCCTCTGTCGCTCCTCGTCCTCCCGACAGTTACTGGGAAACAGGCTCCCAATCCAGATGTTGCTCTCATGCAAGCATGAGAGCAGCACCGACCAGCATTGGGATTGGCCCGAGTGGGATGGTATGATGCTCGCTTAGGCATAGTGAGCCTATGCATTCGGCAACCCGGCTGTGTAACACAGCTGGGTTGGAGAAATGTAATTACGCATGTCGGTTTTTCCGGCCTAAGATGGCTAGCCAAACCAACATGCGCACTTTACAGTGCCCACCACTCCACCTTATGGCCCGGTCCGCCCTAGATGTGCTGTCAGAGAGTGACAAATAAAATGATAATAAAATTATTTTATTATCATTTTAGTTGTCCCTGCATGACTGACCAGGGGAGTGACGCTCCTCCGCCAATACGGAGGAGCCACCACCGGTAGGGGAGTGACAGCGATCAACTGAAATAAAGAGGTGGGGGCAGGTAGAGGTCTTGTTCACCACATGCTCCCCTGATTTCCCTTTCATGAGTATAGTTTGATTTGGCATTGGTACCCATGCCCCTTACAAGAACTGAAGTCACAGTGCCAGTGCTGAGGCTGCGGTATGTTGCCTCTTGCAGGCCTCTGTCACTGCCTCTGCTGCTGTGCTCAATGAGACTGACAGTCCATTCCCACCTCAGTGAACAGCTTGTGGTGTTAAAAGACAGTTCTGCTTCATTTTGTTTTAAGAAATACAAGTATTTGCTTTTGGGAAAATAGTTTTAGAATGATCAAGGGTTTGGGGGATGGATGATGTTTTCCATTTGGGGGATATAGTTAGAAAATGTTTTGTATGCAGTGTTGAGTAGCGAATTAAGAAATGTACTGTATTTGGTTTGTCCCATAATTTGCCCTTTTATTAGATGCTTAGGCCTCATGGCTACTTCATCGCTTATCAAAGACCTTAGATAGATGCAATGGCAACGTCCTTTTTTATTATCATACGCGCCACTGCTGTGTTTTAACCAGGTAGAAATACATTCTGGGAAACCTATGGAATACCCTGTTGATGCATAGTAATGCAAAGCAGCACTTTGCACTACTCTGTATTACTTCCAGGCAACTTCTCAGCGCAAAACAAGTTTTGAGTTTGAAAGTAAATAATTTTTTTCCAAAGTGCACTGATTTGCGTCACTTTTGTGATGCAAACCTAGCGCAAAATGTTTGCACATCTGGACTCTGATATTTGTGGGAAAAGATGAAACATTTTGCACTTCCTTTAGGTGTGTAAAACAATGTCCTAGTTATTTCACGTCTTCTTATTCCTACAATGCCTTCTGCTGACAGAGCGGTACCAGGGTTGATCACCAGTTTGCACGTGCCATAGAAGGCATGTGTGGCAGCAACTTGGAGCAGAGAACTCCTTAATGGTCTGCTTTTCTTTCCCCATCCTTGTAGGCTCGCTTTTCCCCTCCACAACTCTCGGGGTACAATGAGCTACTCATTCTGCCCCAAATACACAATTAAATGTAGGTTTGTTATAACATTGTGGATATATCAACAAATGTGGATAATGAATTAAGAGGGTCCTACCAGTCTCCCCACCACACACGCAGTACAATCCTGTTTAATAAGCTAATTCACTTTATATGGTATTTTTAAAATGGTTTTCGGTGTGAAGCTTCAATGTAATATTTAAATATAGATTATGGAACAAGTCCATGTTTTTCGAGACTGCTGTTGACAAAAGCTTGCCTGATAAGGTGCAGCGCACACGAAAAAGAGCAATTGTCAGCGAGGCGGCCTAGTTTTATTTAACAGGCTTTATTGTTTAGTAATGGTTCGAAAACGAAATGCTTGGTGACCTTTAGCGCACAAGGCACAGCGCGTCTGGTTTCCGCACCATAATAAAAAATAAAAAAGACGAGCGCAGCAGCCATTCAAGACACAGAAAAGGAGGAATAAATATTACAGTTAATAAATTTGCCGGCTAACCTTTCACTGCCCCGCATAGACGCCTCAGACTGATGGCAAGTAATGCGAAAGTCAGTACTCGTGCAGGGCCACAGTAGACAGTAAAAGTAAATGTCTTGTGCATTTCCTATCGTCATCTGGGATTGGACCGGATCCGTTTGTGCTCTCAGGTTATGAGATGTGGATGAACCTCCTGTGGAGGGAAAATTAAAAGTCACAAAACATTTTCAGGCACTGAGCAAACTTGGACAGAAGAAGTACATATGATGACTGCTCTATTTGACAATAGGTGTAGGTGAAATTGCGAAAAGTTTCCACTTGCAAAACTCTTGGAGGCACATTTATAATGGAGGTGGAGCCGCTCTTGCTGCACGCACTGTGTTGCATGTCCGACGCAAGCCCAAAATGCGATGTATGAAGCCACGCAAGGCCATCTTGCATGTCCCTGAATGGCTACATAAATATGGAGTAAATCACTGCATTGCTTTACTCTGCCCCAGGGAAACGTTTCATGGGTGTTGTGTGGGTGTTCCTGTGCAACATCCATGTTTTTTTTTCATGCATTCCCAGATTTACCAAAAGTGGTAGACCTGGGAATGCGCCAAAATGCTATGCCTTCCCAGGTGAGGCATAATGAGGAGAAATATCTTTATTTTCCTTTTTGTTCATATTTCTATGCGATCTGCATTTTGCAGCACACATGGAAAGAAGAAAATGTCTCAAGGGATTGTTTTTGCGCAGGAAGAGGCTCCTTCCTGCACAAAAACACCCCTCCTTACAACACAGGCACTGTTAGAAGATGGTGCAAGGGTGCTTGAATTGGCTGTAGGTAGCGAAAATGGTGCCTGTGCAGGGACAAAGGCAGGAATGCACTGTATTCATTTCAATACAGTGCATTCCTGCCCTTTCCCTGCCAAGCAGTGCAGCACAACGCAGCAAGATGACTTGCTGCGCTGCTTGATATGGCCAAACATATCGCCCTTAGTTCTTACTACACTTATGGTAATATGCTGATTGTGCTTGAACCATTATATGCTAAAAAATATTATGCATGGTCTGACATTCCATTCAAAGGGCACACAAGGCTCTAGCTTTGTCTATACAATTTCTAATGTCATGCTATAAAGGCTGCCTTTAGAGGCCAAATGACCTAGGAACGCATCCAAGTTCTCAGTTCCTGCTTCCTGCAAGACATTTTCTGCTCAAACCAACTGAGAAACTCAGACCCAGATTTACGAACAAGTCATGCAACGCAGCAAGACACCTTACTGCACTGTGTTGCATGACAAGGAGAGGACAGGAATGCTCCTGTCTTCTAAGATATAGCATGTTCATGTCCCCTCCTTGCACTGGTGCACTGAGTGCAGCCCTG
Organism: Pleurodeles waltl; assembly: GCF_031143425.1. Classification (NCBI taxonomy): domain Eukaryota; kingdom Metazoa; phylum Chordata; class Amphibia; order Caudata; family Salamandridae; genus Pleurodeles; species Pleurodeles waltl. The sequence goes on along the minus strand of NC_090436.1, from coordinate 831,121,312 downwards.
CTCCAATGCAGACAGCCTTGCACCATGGTTCAAGGGTGCCTGCATTAGAGGCAGGATTGTTTTTGTGCAGGAAGAGACACCTTCCTGCAAAACAAACCTATCCAATTAGGCTTTGCCCTCTTTGTACATGTGCTGCAGAATGCGGCTCATGTAGAAAGAGGAAAGAATGAGGAGAAATATAAACGTATTTCTCCTTGTTACGCATCACTTGTGAAGGCGTAACATTTTGATGCATTGCCAAGTTTGGTTGTGTAATGCACCCAAAACTATGGGTGGATGCATGTCTTGCATTACTCTACATTTACTATTCCACGCAAGGTGACTCTGTGTCGCATAGTAACTCTCATTTAAGGGATTGCATTGCATGGCTCAAGGACAATGCAAATCCTTGAAAAATCTGTCCCCAAGCCTTACCTTAAAGTGACAAGTCTTGGGTACACATAAAAAAACAGCAATCACAGAAAATGTGTTTTTCCCAGTACTGAGGATTGATGTAAAAGTGTCCTTATTCATGAAAACAAAATGTCCACACATCTAGTCGATGAAGTCTCTGTGGAAAGACAGCTGTCCAGTCAAAAGGGGCCAATGGAAATTTTAAATTTGACTGGCCACGCAAAATTTTAAGCTGTGACATACCTGCTTACTGTCCACGTCCTGTGCTTAATCTAGCTAACCAACAAAATGTAAGGGCTAGCCTTCATTTCATTCGTTGGCTCCCACCTTGTCAGGGTATCATCTTGTATTTACACGCCTTTCAATTTGATCCAACATTCTTCTTTTTTTTTGCCTCAAAAGGGCTGCTTGTAGAAACATTGAAGAACTTTTTCATAATATTTCTGACATCTTCTGTTTTTCATTTACTGCATACATGTTGCTGCAATTTTTAAGTTTTCCACTGTGCATTGTTTATTTTATAACATCATTTTACTGAGGCTTTGTTGCTGTGCTAAATATTGGAAACATTTACTTTTATTTATTCAGCAGATAAATTGAGAAAATGAACGGTGAGTACATGTGGAGGGCGAGCTGACATTGCTCGGAGACGTAGGATATGTTTAGGGTATTTATCATATTTGCTGTTCAATTATTACATAAAATTAGAATACAAAAATACTTCTATTTAGGTTTCAGCAGATCGGCAGATGAATTTGTGTGACATGACATCTTGTACTTCCCGAACTGCTAAATATTGCTCAATATTACATTTGTTTTCTTTCATTGGTTACTGCTGGGTGTCATGTAGCACCGTCAGCAGAATGGGCTGCAATGAAGGATAGGGATTCTTGTTCGACTGGACCCCTTTCCACAGGAGTCCCTGCCAGACATCGCCAGCAGGTCAAAAGCGTGGGATGGGCCTAATTTACATAGGACATACTCATGCAAAGCAGATACCATTCCTCTCACTGTCGCAATAAGTGGTGAATCTGCAGTACATTGGTAGGGGTAACAGATATAGCAAGTCTACGACCAATAGAAAACTAGCATGGTGGGTGGCTGGCAGGGACTTTCTGACACACTTGCATGGGTGAGGTCCCATGGAAACCTGTCCATACATTGGTGGGTGACGCAGGTACTCTATCTTTGTAGGAGCATATCACACTGCCTGTCCAGCAGAGACACCTCTGCCCAGGGGACCATTGGGTGGGCATGCCTGTAACCAGCATTCTCAACCCTTTCAACTTACAGAACTATGGGCCATATGTACGAAAGCTTTTTCCCATAGACACAGAATGGGTAAAATCCTTTGGTACATCTGGCCCTATGTTATGCTAATCATACACAATCAGTGTAACCCCACAGCCACGGTGTGCAACCACCAGTAATACTTTGTTCTTGTCTCCGGTGTTGGCCTGTACCATGGACAGAACGAACGGTCACATATATTTTGTTCACCAGGCCTGATGCAGCGTGTGAGGAAGTGGCAGATTTTCCAGTTTTCTGTTAGTGTTAGCAAAGACTAACAACCTTTTAAAAGGCTTACAGGTTCTGCATGCTAATGCCAACTTCTCTCACCCTGCCTAGTGGGTTCTCCTTCAGCTTCTGGTAGTTGTACAATGATGATGTTTTCATTTATTTACTTTTTGGAAGGTTTTCTAAAGCATCCGTCACTTAAAGCATAAGAGCGCTGTCCTGTTAAGTGACATTAGAAGAATCATCAATCTTGGGTGCAATAAATCCTTTATTTTTGTTACATTGTTGAAAGAGAAGAAAGTCATTATGGCCAAAAAAAAACCCTTTAGCAGGAACTAAGTACTATAAGCAAGTTGATAAGAAATTCACAGCGTATTTTAAAAACGAACTGTTTCTGAGATGATGAAAGTCCCAGAATGAACTGTGAAACTGCCAGATAGCCATAGTGCTGAAAATGATGATAATTTAACATTTTAGGTATATTCTAATGGTTGTTGACCACAACAGAGATGTTACACTAGCCATCAATTCTCAAAGAGAGAAGCAGCTGCTGTCTTCATGGGAACAATTCATCATTTTCTAGTGTGCAATGAAACGATTAAATCAAAGTTTAGGCATTCTTATTGCAACTATGAACTGATTCATACATTCCTCTTGAGGTGGGACCTTTGTATGATTTACTTCAACTGCCAATGATGGGAATAGAAGGCAAAGGGCCTCATTAAACCCCTGGCAGACGGTGGTATGATGGAGATAAGTACTGCCAACAGACTGGCGGTACTTATCCCCATAATATGACATTGGCGGTTTGGCTCAAGCCAAGCCGTCAATGTACCACTCTGTCCACCACGGCGGCAACAGCCGCCGGGCCGGAGACTTCAGTCTCCAGCCAGGCAGCCGTCACTAGCTCGTTCGCGGGATTATGACCCCTCCTACCGCCATGGTTTTCGTGGCTTCCTTACCGCCACGAAAACCATGGCGGTAGGCACTATCAGTGACAGGGAATCCCTTCCCTGTCACTGATAGGGGTCTTCCCCGCCCACTCTCCAGGTCCCCCTCCACACTCCAGACCCAACATACACACACCTTGACGCACCATCGTACACACTCACACACACACTCATACCCACATACACCCCCGCATGCATACATCCTTTCACACACACATCCAAACACACTGACATACATACAAGCACACGCATTCACACAACACAACATGCACGCACACACACATCCACACTCATACAACTCGCAATACACATCCGCATTCACGTATTCACAAACATACACACACACACCCACACACAAACACAACACCCCCCACCCTCCTCCCCTCTCGGAGCACCCAACTTACCTGATTTCAGGGGGTCTTCCGGCAGGAGACAGGATGGGGCGCTGCTGCCAGCAGCAGCGTCTGCCAGCAGAACACCCCCAGGCTGTATCATGTGTCATGATACGGTCTGCGGCGGTCTACTGGCGTGGCGCTGCTGCTGGCAACAGCGCCACCTTACTGCCATCCGTTGCCATGGCCGCAGCCAGAATTCCACCATCCTTCTTGCAGAATTCCGGCCACGGTCATAATATGGCGGACGGCTGGTAGCCGCGGCAAAGGTATTTTGGCGGCTGTCACCACAGCGGTAGGTGGTTTTTACCGCCAATGTTATAATGAGGGCCAAAGTGTTGTTTTCCGTGCCTGACACTGAGTGAGGATGGGGATAATGTGAGTGACTGAGGCCTATTGCAACAGTTAGACAACATCACATGGTTCCTGTGTTATGACAATTCATGCACTTTAAAAAAATCCAGATCTGAAATTTTGGACTTGAGAATTTATAAATGCATTGTAACCTCTGACATTTGTGCTGAGAAGCTTGATGGCTCCGCTTGTTTAGCTGCGCATATGGTGTCCTTAGAATATTTTTTGTTGGTGTCGGTGGTTCGGGGATGTCTTGATTCAGTATCTGTTTACGAGCACTGCACGCGGCGAGGAATATTGTCACAGGAGCCCAGCAAATGCCTTTCTTTCCTAATAGTTACTAGGCTACTGTCTTCTCGCTGTGACAAATCCCTGCACTCCAGTCAGACGAATAAATTGCCCTGTCATAGTCCCTCCAGATATTGAGCGCACAGGGTTTCCACAGTAAGCCCAGCCTGATTGCTGCAGGAATTACTTTCAGCAAGAAAGCAGACGTGCGTCGCCTCAGAGGTCAATTGAGGCAAAAACCATTGCAAAAATGAAGCTGTTGTAAAAAGAAAGTATCTTAAAGGTTGGTGCTGTATAAATCCCCTAAATTAATCATAATACTATATTGCCAGTTAATAAATAATATAGGACTGTCTTCTAGGAGCTAGAACCTGTATTTCTGGTGCCAGGAAGTGGTGTTAATATGTGGGTGAGAACTGCAGCCTTTCTCACGGTGATGGTAGCACGTTGGTGCACGTAGAAAAGTGCTATGGTTTTACCAACAAGGCCTTTCTACATAAACCTCGGCTTACACTAGTGTAGTGGCAGGAGATGGTAGTCCACACATATATAGTCTGTTCTCATTCTTTTTCTTTAATATGTGAAGCACGATGGCTCTGCCCAGCTGCATAACCCATTTTTAATGCTACTCCCACAATTAAAGGGCAATGCTGCTTAATTTGCACTGAGAGGTGTAAGCGGCATCAGGTCTAATAATTGTATAAAGTTATGACTTTATCAATGAAAGGGAACCGCAGCTCCAATGTCTTGATAAGAACCAAAATACGTGAGCACTACCACAACCTACACTTCCTCCCTGCTTGTGTAAATGTTTCCCACTTCCCTTTCTTGGTTAACTTTGATGGACACTTTCAGTGCCCAATCTCATTACACCAGAGATTCCATCATGTCTTTTCTGGTGCCCATCCCATTGTTAACAAGGGGGCCAGGAGATGATGGCTGAGGTATCACTGGCCATTTCTGTCTCTGGGCCAGACTCTATTATAGTATTCAAGAGTTGGTCCCAAGTGAGGCCACTGTGTACACTGGCACTATGCTCGTAATGCGGAAGATGAAAGCATTGGAGCTGACACGTGAAGGCATTTATGAGCATGTAAAAGAGTACTCATTGTAAGTTCTCCTATATGCCTTTATGAATCGACTGCAAAACTTTCAATTCCCAACTGGCAAATATGCAAAGAGGGCACAACCCCTTCTGTTTGTACTAAATGTAAATAAAGATTCCATGAATGTTCACATTTTAATCCTATTTTAGATGTTTTCTTTTCAGTACGATTTACAGAGGCATGTAAGAGTACATAAAACGTTTTTGGGAGCATTTTGTGTTTCTCAGACAACTCTTTGCTGTTTGTGATGTTTTAATGTTTCTATGTTCACTTATGATGTTTTTGATATGAATGATATGATGAGATGGACTCGGTAATGGTCCTGAAATGCGGTCTCTGGTTGGAAGTCAGTTTACACACTTTTCCAAGTAGGGACCCTCACTCTAGTCAGGGTAAGTGAGATACACAGCTCAGATAACCCCAGATTACCCCCTTGGTAGCATGGCACAAGCAGTCAGGTTTATCTCAGAGGCAATGTGTAAATTATTGGTACAAACACATACAGAAACACAGTGAAAACACCACAAAAGGACTTCAAACCAATTCAGAAAAATAGACAATATTTATCTAAATCAAACAAGACCAAACCGACAAAAATCCAACATACACAATTAAAGATATTGAATTTTAAATGTAAAAAGAGTCTTAATCCATAAGAATCAATGGATGCGTTGTTCCAGCACAAAGTATCTGGTTTGCACCAGAAATAAAGCCGCAGGGCCAAGGATGCGTCAGAAAAGCAAGCGATGCATCCATTACTTGCAAGTGAGGTGATTCTTTCTCCGCCAGTTAAGCTATGTGTTGATTCTTTCCTCACAGAGAAGGGGAGCAACCTCGGATCCATGAAGTGATGTTGAAGATTTCACACCCAGGGATGATGCGTGGGAAATACGGATGCGCAGCAGCGATTAATCCATGCTGAGCTGGTGATGCAAATATTTCACCAGCACTGCATCGATTCTTCAGCTGCAGTCCAGGCGATGCATCGATTTTTCTGCTGCTTGGCTCTGGTGGGTAAATTTTGACTCTGGTTCTGCCAGCTTCTCCTTCCAGGGGCCAAGGGCCTGGATGTGGCACCACTTGTCAAGTCAGGGGTCTCAGCAAGAGAGCCTAGGTGTTGGCAGGTGAAGTCTTTGATGTCCATGAGACTTCTTAACAGGAGGCAAGTTCAGACAAGGCCCGTGGAGAATCTTCCCAATCAGGAAAGACAGCAAAGTCGAGTCTTTGTCCTCTCTAAGGTAGAAATAGCAACGGCAGGCCACCCCAGCAAAGCACACACAGCAAAGGGTCAGTACTCCTTACAGCTCTTCTCGTTGACAAAGGTTCCTCTTGATCCTGAAGTGTTCCAAAAGTCAGGGGTTTTGGGTCCACTACTCATGCTCATTTCTGCCTTTGAAGTAGGCAAATTTCAAGGAAAGTCTTTGTAGTGCACAAGGCCCTGCCTCTTCCTTGCCCTGTCCCAGCCACACTATAGGGCAGTGGTCTTCAAACTTTTTTGTGCTGCGCCGCCCTCGTGGGAAAGAAAAATATCAGGCCCCCCCTCCTAATTTTCCACCAATATAAAATTCTGTTACTGTCTAGAGTGAATTCACAAACCGCCCAACTGTCAGTCTGACCCAGACGTGGATTCAGCAGCCAAGCAGAGGCACAGAATGGTCAAGCAAGAAAATGTCCACTTTCTAAAAGTGGCATTTTCAAACAGACAATCTAAAAACAATTTTACCAAAGGATGTATTTTTAAATTGTGTGTTCAGAGACCCCAGACTCTATATCTCTATTGGCTCCCAATGCAAACTGCGCTTACAAGGTATTTAAAGGCAATCCCTGTGTTACCCTATGTGAGAGATAGGCCTTGCAATAGTGAAACACAAATTTGGCAGTATTTCACTATGAGGACAATTAAAACACACTAATACAGGCCCTTTTAAATGCACGGCATTCTTCCTATGAGGCTGCCTTATGCCTACCTTAGGGGTGACGTACATGTAGTAACAGGGAAGGTTTAGCCCTGGCAAGTGGGTGCACTTGCCAGGTCGAACTGGCAGTACAATACTGCACTCACAGACACTGTAGTGGCAGGTCTGAGACATGTCTGCAGGGCTACCCATGTGGGTGGCAAAATCAGTGCTGTAGGCCCACAAGTAGCATTTGATTTACAGGCCCTGGGGACCTCTAGTGCACTTTACTAGGGACTTACTAGTAAAACAAATAAACAAATCAGGGATAATCAATCATAATCACAATTTAGATAGCGAGCACTTGCACTACAGCACTGGTCAGTAGTGGTGAAGTGCCCAGAGTCCTAAAACCAGTAAAAAATGATCAGAAAAATAGGAGAAAGAAGACAACAAGTTTGGGGATACCCCTGCAAAAATGGCCATTTCCAACACAGCCCCTTCCCAGCCTAAAGCTAAGGTAGGCCAATCAATACCTTGCTGGACTTCCCTGGTTAGGGCAATGGAACCTGGACAATGGCTCACTACTGCAGGTTCTCTTGCCTGTTCTCACCTCTCTGAACCCAGGTCGATCCCTCTATCTACACTCTCATTGCTCACTGAACTGGCCCATGGGAACCTTTCTCCTCATCTGTGGACTTTTTCTGTGTGGCACCTAATTTTACCTTGCTCACAGATGTATCCCAGTAGGCAGACAGTACCACCATGGCCAACAGTGTGATGTGGCCCATTCCCCCCCTTGGGTCTTACTTCGGTTTCCCACCCAGGGAAAACTCTGACCACAAGGACAACAACCAACAGAGGCCACTGACAGCTGTCAGTGTCAAGAGCCAGGCCCCCGGCCACCATGGGGTATCAAGCCTCTGTGGTTTTGTAAAGTGGGGGGCAATAGCCCTAGGTGCCTGGCACCCTTTTTCCACTTCACCTCCCACCAGGTCAGGGGTGGTATCCTGAGGTGGTATCCTGAGACTAGTCACTCACCTTAGGGTCTGTACCCTCAGACTGGGCAGAGGACAGGGGTGAGTTCTCCCTCCTTCTGTCCCTCTTGCTTGGGTACTGCACATTCCGCTTTAGAGGGGTACCCCTAGGCAATTGAACTGTGAGGGTTCCTCTGCCACCTGCCCCTTCAAGTTCCCCTGACACATGGGATAACTAATTCCCCAGAAGGCAGACTATGGGCATCTGTGGACAACCTATGACCCTCCTCTGGGTCACCTTCCCACCCCACTCTAGGGATAGCAGGGCCATAGGGCGAAAGAAGTCCTGTCCGTAGGTTGGTGTCACCCTACTCACCTGGCCAATGTACAGCTCTGGAAAGACAGGCCTTTCCATGATCATTGTATGGCTAGCCCGCTGCCCTTCAGAAGAGAGACTGGGACCCCATTCACTGTCACTTGGTGGAAGAGATGACTCCCACCCTCAGGGATCCTTAACTCCCCCCCTGAGTTCACCTCCCAACTAAGGGATATCATGGCATGGTCTATGATCTGCCCCTGGGGACTACCTTCCCCTAAGACCACATTGGCCACCCCTGTAGAGGGGCCACCAGTGGGGGTTTGCTTAGGAAAAAGTCCCCTTTCTTGTGTCCTAACTGGGAATACTCAAAGCACCGGGGTTGCAAATGGAGTATCCTGTGCCACCGCCCACTAGAACGTCCCTCCTTCCTGTCAGAAGGGACCTAGGAACCTTTTCTTCCCCCTTATACTGGGATGTGTCTGTATCTCTCTTGACCTCCCTCTCCTTTTTCTGTGGAGGACCCTGCCCAGCCTTGGCTGGGTGTCCTACATACAACTTCTTGTGGGCCCTGGTACTCATCCAGCGGTCCACCTCTTGTGTAAGTTTCCTGGAGAAAGTCAGCTTGCTGTCAATCAAGTGCTGACGCAGCTCTGGAACACACAGACTAGACAAGTGCTTCCATACAAGCAAATTGTACAGCCCCTGGTAATCTGTTACCAAGCTGCCCTTCACCCAACCATCCAGTGTTCTGCAGAAAGAGTCAACACATTCTAACCAAGTTTGAGAATCAAGTTTCTTACCCTCCCTGAATTTTCTCCTGTACATTTCTGGTGTCAGGCCATATCTAGTGAGAAGGGCATCCTTCATTCTGGTGTAGGTGAGCTCACTAGCTGCCCCTAGTGCCAACAAGGTGTCCCTGCCCTCTACCTCCAAGTGTTTCCACAGGCCTGCCCTCAGTGTACCTCCGAAACTCTGTTCATGTGGAGAGCTGGCTCATACGCCTTGAACCACAAGTATATGTAATCCTTCCTCTTATAATCCTTCACTAGATTTTTGGGAATGTGCACCATCCTTTCAGATTGCACTGTAGTATTGCTGCCACCATCTGTGCTGGACCTGCCCTTCAGATCCTGCTCCTTCAAACTCAGCTCTTGAGCAAAATGTGTATCTTCTCCTCCATGGCAAGTTTGTCTTTTTGTTATTCCCTTCTTAATCTAGCCAGCTGCAGCTCCCTCTCATGCTGGAACTTGAACTTCTCCATTTCTAGTTGATGTCTCCTGTTTTCCTGTCTGTCCTCCAGTACCTTCTGGGTCAGGCCTTTGGAAGAAACACTGCTGCCTGCCATGGAGGTGCTCCGTCCAGGCAGGTCCTGGTTCTCCAACAAAACGTCATGTACGCTCTGCACCTCCTCATTCACAGCAATATACTCTTCTGCTGTGTGCTGCTCAGCATCTTTTGCTGCCAACCAGGCCCTCAGCGCCTTCTGCAGCTCCTCCTACTTGGAGGAGCTTTTGATTGGACAGTTGAACTCCTTGTAAAGCTGCTTGAGCTGGGCTACTATGTAATCATCTAACTTCTGCAGCTCAAAACACCACATTTGTAGCAAATACTGTTTTCTCCCCAAATTGAGGCATGCTTGTGGATAAGGCTCAAAAAAGGTGCAACGTTTCAGAAGACATGGGGAAACTAAAGAGGAAAAACAAAAACAAAAATCACAGAGAAAAATAGTATGTGGTTGTGTAAGGGTCTGCAATAAGACAGTAGTATTAACCAATCACTGTCTGTCAAGTACAAAAACAATTCCTATCCTTACCGCTCATGACCAATGTTAGAAATGGGGTCTCTAGTTGGCAGTCAGTTTATACCTTGTCCAAGTAGGGACCCTCACTCTAGTCAGGGTAAGGGAGATACACAACTCAGATAACCTCTGCTCACCCCCTTGGTAGCTTGGCACAAGCAGTCAGGCGTATCTCAGAGGCAATGTGTAAAGAATTTGCACTAAACATACAGTAACACAGTGAGAACACCGCAAAAGAACTCCACATCAATTTAGAGACATAGCCATTATTTATCTGAATCAAACAAGACCAAAACAACAAAAATCCAACATACACAAGTAAAGATATTACATTTTAAAAGTAAAAAAAGTCTTAATCCATAAGAATCAATGGATGCATTGGTTTAGCATAAAGTACCAGGTATGCGTCAGAAATAAAGCTGCACAGGCAAGGATGCATCAGAAAAGCAATTCCTTTTCACAAGTGAGGCCTTGCATCTATTCATTGTCCTCTGGATAAGCAATATGTGAATTCTTTCCTTGCAGAGGAGGGGATGTGTTGATTTCTGGGTGAGCAGCCTCAGGTCCGTGTGGTGATGTTTTAGATTTGATGCTCAGGGACAATGCATGGAAAATCCAGATGCACAGCAATGATTAATCTGCGCTGAGCTGGCTATGCATCAATTTCACCGGCGCTGCATTGCATTTTCAGCCACAATGCAGGTGCTGCTTCAATTTTTTTGCTGCTCGGCTCCGTTGCATGTATTTTCAATATGATTCTGACAGCTTCTCCTTACAAGTGCCCATAGACTGGATGTGGCACCACTTGCCAAGTCAGAGGTCTCAGCAAGAATGCCCAGGTGCTGGCTTATAAAGTCTTTGATGTCCCTGAGACTTCTTAACAGGAGGCAAGCTTAGTCCAAGCCCTTGGAGAATCGTCATAAGCAGGATACACAGCAAAGTCCAGTCTTTGTCTTCTCTAAGGGAGAAGCAGCAATGGCAGGCCAACCCAGAAAAGCAAACACACAGCAAAGGGGCAGTACTCCTCACAGCTCTTCTCTTTAGCATAGGTTCCTCTTAATCCAGAAGTGTTCTCAAAGTCTGGGGTTTTGGGTCCACTATTAATACTAATTTCTGCCTTTGAAGTAGGCAAACTTCAAAGGAAAGTCTTTGTAGGGCACAAGACCCTGCCTCTTCTTTGCCCTGCCCTGGCCATAGTCTAGGGCAGAGGTCTTCAAATTGGGGGGCGGGCCCCACTTGGGGGGCCTCAAGTGATCCCAGGGGGGGCGCCAAACTCTGGCCAAAAGAAATATTATACAGATAACATGCCTTTGTTTTAAGCAAAAGCATGTTATTGCAGTTTTAAAAAGGTAACAGTACTTAACTGCAATGTTTAAATAGGTTTAGACCTATTTAAACATTGCCATCTTTCTAAAATAATTGTGAAAAATTCTGAGGGGGGCCCAATGATTTTTATTTTTCAACTGGGGGGGCGCGGCATTAAAAAGTTTGAAGACCACTGCTCTAGGGGGTTGGAGACTGTATTGTGAGGGGACAGACACAGCCCTTTCAAGTGCAGGTGACATCTCCTCTTTATCACTCTAGCCTAGGAAGACCATCAGGAAATGCAGGACACTCCTCAGCTCACTTTGTGATACTGTCTAGAGTGAATTCACAAACAGCCCAACTGTCAGTCTGACCCAGAAGTGGATTCAGCATCCAAGCAGAGTTGCAGAAGGGTTAAGCAAGAAAATGACCTGTTTCTAAAAGTGGCTTTTTCAAACAGACATTCTAAAAAACAATTTTACCAAAGATGTATTTTTAAATTGTGAGTTCAGAGGCCCAAAACTCCATATCTCTATCAGCTCTCAACGGGAAACTATACTTAAAAGGTATTTAAAGGCAATCTCCATATCACCCTATGGGAGAGATAGGCCTTGCAATAGTGAAAAACGAAGTTGGCAGTATTTCACTAGCAGGACATGTAACACACACCAGTACATGCCCTACATTTTAATTACACTGCACCCTGCCCATGCGTCTGCCTTGGGCCTACCTTAGGGATGACCTATATGTAGTAAAAATTAAGTGGGTGCACTTGCCAGATCGAAATGGAAGTGCAGAACTGCACGCACAGACACTGCAGTGGCAGGCCTGATACATATTTACAGGGCACCTCTAGTGCACTTTCCTAGGGACTTATTAGTAAATCAAGTATACCAATCATAATCACAATTAGATAGAGAGCACTTGCATTCTATCACTGGACAGCAGTGGTAAAGTGCCCAGAGCCCTAAAACCATCAAAAACAGATCAGACAAAATAGGAGGAAGAATGCAAACATGTTGGGGATAATCATGCAAAAAGGTACATTTCCAACAGTTCTAAAATGATGTGCAGTTTAAATGTAATGGTGAGGGTGATGATGACTGCACAACTACTCACAGAAAGGGCCTTGTGAGTTGAGTCCAAAGCAGACTGATATTCTGGGAAGTAATGGGCAGAGTGACTACCTACGTTCCAGTACTTTTGTGCAATATATACACATTAATAAGTACTGCTTTACATCGTACAATTGAAGACAGAATAATTTACTTTATAAATGCACTGCTGATTCAAAAAGCAGGAACATCCAATATCCTTGTATGTTCTTTAAAGTCTTTATTTCAAATCAAGTTTAAATTCACCCTCTAGTTGATTGTGATATCTTTCACTATCAATCTCAATACAACCATTCACCAAACGGCAGCCAACGCCAACACGTGTTTCGTGGTGAACCCACTTTCTCAAGGCTGTCGCGTTTTAATGGACGAAAAACGGTCCAAAAATAAATCCCATTCAGTATAACATATCCAAGCTAAGGTGGCGGTCCGCGAAAGGGGCACTATGCCACTGTGGATTGCTACAACCATATCACGGGGGAATTAAATGAGGAATACGAATACCAATACTTGAGTGAATGAAGTGCTTCCAATTGTATTTAAGATTTATATGTAACCGGTAATACTTCAGGAGGGTGACTGGTGTGGAAGGTTAGCGCCGGGTATTGTTCTCTGACACCTCTGTAGTTTGCTGTGCGCCTTTGTGTGACGTTTGATGCTTTGGCATTCTATACCATGAGTCCGCTCACAACATTTAGGCTCTTTCTGTGAATATAGAACTGTCCAGCAGAGGGAGCCGTAGACCTTCGATCAACTTACACCCGATCCGAAGGGAATTCCTTTGAAATGACATTCCCAGGGGAACTAGGGATGAAATAAGCAGGTTCCCATGAGCAGAGTGTGGCATTGCTTATACAACTATGGTGCTCCTTGTTCTTTATGATGTTCCTCTTGAAAATAAAAAACTATAAAGTAATGCACATCTATTAAAAATGGATAGGTAATGTCAGGTACAGAGTACCTGCACTTCTCTATTTTGAAAGAGAGAGGGCACCTAAACTTCTCAGCACTTGAGCTAAAACATCTAATGGGAGAGTATAGCCATTTCTCAGTAGTAAACAGATACTCTGATGTCGTGGCTAAGCAGTAGGCAAGATTAGGAACTTGTGGGCAGTGGGGGAATGACCCACTGTCTAGGTGCGCTCGTGCTCATGGCATCCCAAACTTCGTGAGCTGGCTACAATATGTTAAAATCGTGATATGCAAAACATATTGACAACTGATGTCACAGCATGACAGTAGGCCCCTACACATCTGTTCATATAATTGATATTTCGGAGTAATGTGCGCTAAAATTTGACACACATTTTTGAGACAAATGTATGTTCTCACATGTTTCCTATTGCAAGAGTGTCACTAAATAACTCAAAATCAGGAAAAAAGTGCAAGTGAACAGACACTTTTTTTTTCATAACCACAGTCTGGCGCAGTTAGTCATCCTGCCCTATAATCGGTTCAGCAGTTGGGGAAGTGAAGTCTCACTTAGCTCACGGTAGTTGTTCTACTGAATATCAAGCCCAAGTATATTGACTTACACGAATATTGTGAACAGAATATTGAGGGACAAAATATCGAAAGTTTAGCGCAAATATGGAAATATAGATTTACTATTCTTAACTCCACATCTATGTACCATGATGATAAACATATAGGAAACGTACATAGGTGTGAGGTTACGTATAGAAAATCTATGCTACCTTTCGATATTTTGGAGTCGATATTTTGTCCACAATATTTGCATGCCTCGAAATTCTGGATTCGAAAGTCAAGGTGCACACCGATCCCGACTATAGGTGAGTTAACTCTACAAGACTTTTACTCGTAATTTGGAAAGGAGGGGGGTTTTGGTGTCCTTTTCTTTCGCAATAACGTTAAAGGAGAGCAACAGTTCCAATTGTCATATGAACACACAGATGTGAAGAGCTTCACAACCAATGGATAGCATGTGTATGCCATTCATAAGAACTTTAAGATGTAATCAAGAGAAAGAGTTTGCAACTTCCCAAACTCCGAATTGGGAACCCTGGGATCCAGTGCGAATTAACACTAAAGTGAAATTAGAGCCGATTGTTGCAACGTGGTTTCACACTGATGTCAGTGCATAGTCCGGTTTTGAAACAGTCAGTCTATGTAAATGTCAGCACAATGTGCTCCAAAAGAGCGACAAATACCCCTGTATAGAAAGCAAGGCCGCATATTACAAATATGGAGGATGGATGGATATTGTCAAGAATTAAATCATAGAAGCATTCGACTTTTTTCCTGCTTAGTGTGTTATTATTGCTCTCTGCCTTAGGTGCCGCACTCACTGCTCACTAGCAATGCAGTCGTGCATCACTTTTTTAAAATGTATTGCTAATTATCTATAATGTTAATGACGTGTGAATGTACCTGAAAGACACGTGGGATCTTTATATGTAACAATAGAAGCTCAGTAGAGTGAAATACTACTGAGCTTCTCAAGTGGAAATGGTTGGAAATGGTACGATAAAATTCAACTTCTGGGTTTGTAGAAGGGGACACCACATGGTGACTGAATAGCTTCACCTTTAGTTGGGGGCAGGTTGGAATAGGTGGGTTTTCAGAGCTTTGTGGATTTCAGGTCTGGTTATGCCCTCATGTTGGTTAGTTCTCATCATTTTATTTATGTCATCAAGTATACTGTGCCGCGGAGGTGTAAGTGAAGATGTTAATAGTCAAAGGGCAGTCACTGTCACTCCCTGCTATATGAGCCCTCATAGAATTAGGATGTGTGGTTATGGGTTATTTTTTTCCTGAATTAATCAGCTTGTTACCCAGATTAATGCGCTTCTCAGTGTGACATGTTGTGCGCATACTGTAAATGTAGGAGGTATTTGTCAGCCTGTACAGTTCATGCAATGCTTGGATCATGTAGTGTTGAGAAATGATACCAGACAGATGTCTTACCACTGGGTTCCGTTCTGCTTGTGGGTTTTGTAGTTCTGCATCATGAGCACACATATTGAGCACGTGTAATACTTGAAACAAGTGTGTAGCTGGCAGAAGTGCAGCAGGTTCAATGGCACCGGGACCCAAGGGTCTAAGGGGGTCATTTTGAGTTTGGCGGGTGGAAAACTCCATCCGCCAAACTCAAGACAGGGTGGCCGCTGCCTACGTGGCGACCTCCCTTCCTGAGTTATTAAGGGTTTCCTGCTAGGTCGGCGGGTAGAAACCTAAGTTTCTGCCCGCTGGCCTAATGGGAAACAGGCTACAGCACTGTCTTTGGCTCGTAATCGAGCCCGTGGCAATGCTGTAGCCAGCAGGGTGCACCAGAACCCTCGCAATGTTCACTGTCTGCAGACATCAAAACCTAAAAAACTTTCTTTCTCCCTCTTTCTTTCTCTCCTTTCCATCTCTCTTTCAATCAATTTCTCCCACTCACACACCCACTCAAACACTTACACACCCACTCACAGACCCATTTACACCCTCATGCACTCACTCTCAGACCAGCGCACACACTCATGAACCCATTAAAACACTGATGTACACACTCTCACACCAAGACAGACTCTCTTACAGCCACTCTCACACCCAGATACACCCTCCCACACCTACTCTCACACCCAGAGAGGCCACGGCCAAATCCTGTGTTGCACAGCACTTGAACGGTGCAAGTTTGGGTGCTTATACGGGGGTGGCCTCAGGGCCTGGCCGGAGACCAGGCCCTGTGGCCAACTGCCGCCGTGCACAGCCAAAGGCCGTATGTGGTGGTGGTTGGATTAACGTATAGCAATGAAAACTACTGTACGCTAAAAAACCCATAGAAATTCACTGAAAAAAACAAAGATTACAGGGACGTTATAGCTAGGAAATAGAATTTTAAAAAACATACAAATTTATCCAAAAAAACAAAGATTGCAGGGACGTTATAGTGTCATTGATAATATCAATGTAACATTTGCAGTAACATTTTTGACGAAAAAAACTGTGCATGGCAGGGGCTTGAGTTATAGTTACCTTAGGGCACGAGTTATAGTTAGTTAAGACAACTCTAACTATAACTAGCAAATTTCTATGGTTGGCACGTTTAAAATGTGAGCCTAACTATAACGTTTATGTAAATAAATATTGTTAGAAATGGGTTTTTTGGTTGGCAGTCAGGTTACCCTCTGTCCAAGCAAGAACCCTCACTCTAGTCAGGATAAGTCACACACAATCCAAAATCAGCCTGTGCCCACCCTCTGGTAGCTTGGCACGAGCAGTCAGGCTTAACTTAGAAGGCAATATGTAAAGCATTTGTGCAATAAATCATACAATACCATAATATACCACCACAAAAATACACCACACAGTGTTTAGAAAAATACATAATATTTACCTGGATACTTGCAGGTCAAAACGATCAAAGATGCAAAATGAATTTGTAAAGATATCACTGAAAAGTGATATAAAGTGTCTTAAGTCTTTAAAAAGCAAACAAAGTCTCTTTCAAGCACAAAGTACATGGTTTGGAGTGGAAAATCTCCGCAAAGGGCTGCAGAAGAAGAGGTACGTGGAAAAATGGTGTGTGCGCAAATTTCTCCCCAGCACACACGGACTTGCGTTGTTATTTTTCACGCGGGGAAGTCGTGCGTCGTTTTCTGGTGCGCGGACAGTCTCTTTCTATGGGTCGCAGGGATTACCAGATGTCCCGGGTCTGTGTGTATATTCTCCTGCTTTTTTTCCGGCTCCGCGTTGTTCCGCGGGGGTGTGCAGCGAAGTGTCGCTCTCACGGCAGGCGTCGCGTCGATTTCTCCTCTGGAGGTCAAGCGGTGTTGTCCTTGCGAGGCCGTGCGTCGAAGTTCCGGTCGTCCCGAAGGCGTTGCGTCGATCAGCGTCGGTGTGCGGCGTTTTTCTCGCCACGGAACAAGTTGTGCATCGAAAATTTCGGCACACGAAGCGTCCAAGTGAAAAAGAGAAGTCTTTTTGGTACTGAGACTTCAGGGAACAGGAGGCAAGCTCTATCCAAGCCCTTGGAGAGCACTTTTACAGCCAGACAAGAGTTCAGCAAGGCAGCAGACCAACAGCAAGGCAGCAGTCCTTTGGAGAAAGCAGACAGGTGAGTCCTTTGAGCAGCCAGGCAGTTATTCTTGGCAGGACGTAGTTTCTGGTTCAGGTTTCTTCTCCAGCAAGTGTCTGATGAGGTAGAGCAGAGGCCCTGTTTTATACTAAATTGTGCCTTTGAAGTGGGGGTGACTTCAAAGAGTGTCTAAGAAATGCACCAGGTCCCCTTTCAGTTCAATCCTGTCTGCCAGGGTCCCAGTAGGGGGTGTGGCAGTCCTTTGTGTGAGGGCAGGCCCTCCACCCTCCCAGCCCAGGAAGACCCATTCATAATGCAGATGTATGCAAGTGAGGCTGAGTACCCTGTGTTTGGGGTGTGTCTGAGTGAATGCACAAGGAGCTGTCAACTAAACCTAGCCAGACGTGGATTGAAGGGCACAGAAAGATTTAAGTGCAAAGAAATGCTCACTTTCTAAAAGTGGCATTTCTAGAATAGTAATATTAAATCCAACTTCACTAGTCAGCAGGATTTTGTATTACCATTCTGGCCATACTAAATATGACCTTCCTGCTCCTTTCACATCAGCAGCTGCCACTTCAACAATGTATGAGGGCAGCCCCAATGTTAGCCTATGAAGGGAGCAGGCCTCACAGTAGTGTAAAACCGAATTTAGGAGTTTTACACTACCAGGACATATAACTACACAGGTACATGTCCTGCCTTTTACCCACACAGCACCCTGCTCTAGGGGTTACCTAGGGCACACATTAGGGGTGACTTATATGTAGAAAAAGGGGAGTTCTAGGCTTGGCAAGTACTTTTAAAAGCCAAGTCGAAGTGGCAGTGAAACTGCACACACAGGCCTTGCAATGGCAGGCCTGAGACAAGGCTAAGGGGCTACTGAAGTGGGTGGCACAACCAGTGCTGCAGGCCCACTAGTAGCATTTAATCTACAGGCCCTAGGCACATATAGTGCACTCTACTGGGGACTTACAAGTAAATTAAATAGCCAATCATGGATAAACCAATCAATAGTACAATTTAAACAGAGAGCATATGCACTTTAGCACTGGTTAGCAGTGGTAAAGTGCCCAGAGGTCAGAAGCCAACAACAACAGGTCAGAAAAAATAGGAGGCAAAAAGTTTGGGGATGACCCTGTCAAAAAGCCAGGTCCACCATGACCCCCTACTAGCCTAAAGCCAGGGGAGAACAATCACTATCCTGATGTACTTCCCTGTTTGAGGCAACAGAACAAGGACCCAGGAGCACAACAGCAGGGGCATGCTCCAGTTCTTCGCCTTCCTGACTCCAATTGGATCCCTCTGTCCATACTCTCAGGGCCCACTAAGCCAACCCATGGGGAACCTTTCACCTTACCTGCGGATCCCATCTGTGCAGCACCTAACCTTACTTTGCTCCCAGATGTATCCCAGGAGCAGGATAGTACCACCAGGACCAACACAGTGGTGTTGCCCACTCTACCCCCGGGGTGTGACTCTTGTCCCCTCCCCAGGGATAACTCTGTCCACCTGGACAGCAAGCCACAGTGTTACTGACAGCTGTCAGGGATGAGAGCCAGGCCCCAGGCCTCTCAAAGCTCTCCCACCACTGTGGCTGTGGAGAGTGGGGGGCGGTAGCCCCAGGTGCTGGGCACCCTTTAACCACTCTCCCTTCCACCAGGTCAGGGGTGACATCCTGAACCTGGTCTTCCCCTCTGGGGCTCCGTACCCTCCCTCCTGGAGCGGTACCCCCAGAGTCCAACATGGTAAGGGTGCTTATAGAAGCCGCCCTGCACCATTCCTCCACCAGTGTAGGGCTGTTAACCTGCAACTGGCCCTCCAACCTGGGGTCTGTACCTTCAGGTTGGACTAGGGCCCGGGTGAGGCTTCCCTCCCCCTGCCCTCCCTTCTGGGGTCCAGCACCCTCCAACTAGGAGTGGCCTCCTCAGAAGACAACATGGTAGGGGCACTGTTATCAGTAGCCCCTCCCTCCAGGTCCGGGGGGACACCCTGAACCTGGCCTTCAAGCCCAGGGTCTGTACCCTCAGACTGGATCACTGCCTGGCAAACCAGGACTTTCTGGGGGGCACGCCAACCCCCCACCAGGTCAGAGTTTAACCGCTGAACCTAGCCATCCAACTCAGAGTCACCACCCTGAGGTTGAACAATTGCCTGGCACGCCAGGACTTTCTGGGGGGCACACCTACCCCCCACCGGGTCAGAGTTTAACCTCTGAACCTGATTATCCAACCCAGGGTCACAACCCTGAGGTTGGGCAATTGCCTGGCACACCTGGACTTTCTGGGAGGCCCACCTACCCCCCACCAGGTCAGAGTTTAACCCCTGAACCTGGCTATCCAACCCAGAGTCACCACCCTGAGGTTGGAAAATTGCCTGGCACACCAGGACTTCTTGGGGGGCATGCCTACCCCCCACCAGGTCAGAGTTTAACCCCTGAATCTGGTCATCCAACTCTAGAGTCATCACCCTGAGGTTGAACCATTGCCTGGCACACTAGGACTTTCTGGGGGGCACACCTACCCCCACCAGGTCAGAGTTTAACCTCTGAACCCAGTTATCCAACCCAGAGTCACCACCCTGAGGTTGAACCATTGCCTGGCATGCCAGGACTTCCTGGAGGGCAACTCACCCCCCACAAGGGACACACCGTCCCCAAGGGCCACACAAGAGTCTGGTTGGCGCAGGTCTCCTGACCTCTGCCCATCCGGCAGAGTCTGGATCTCCCCCAAACCAGAAACAGTTTCACCTGAGTCATTCCTGGGGGGCTCTGCTCTCAGAGCTAACCCCTGACTCTCCAGGTCCTCCACTGGGGTCCGCAACCCCCTCTCAACCCTCTGTCTGGACTTCTGCACCCCCTCACTAGGAGTGGTACTGCCAGACACCAGAACTGTTGGGATGCTGGCTACAGTCACCCCCCCAAGTTCTCCTGACACTGCGGGGCTTCCCTCAACAGGTGGCCCTACGGTACAGGCTAGGCTTCCCTCCTGGCGTTCCCGCATGGAACCTTCTAGGACCTGGGACCTACCTGGGACACTACAATCCTCTCCCACCTCACTTGGTTGGGAAACACCTAGACCACTCCCTTCAGGAGACCCCCAAATGCCTCTTCAGACTCTCTGGTATTCACCCAGAAGTCTGCCTCCATTGTAAGCTCCCTGGGGTCAGAGAACTCACACTCCACCTGGTGTTGGCGTAGCTCTGGAAAATAAGGACCAGACATATGCTCTCCATCAATTACATCACTCTGCCCTTCGCATGTATTAACCACAGTACCCTTCACCCATCCATCCAGTGACTCAGCCTTAAAAAAACACTGTACATCACCCTCCTGGGACTGGTGAGACAGTATCTGACTGTCCCTGACACTCAACCCATACTCTTCTGGGATGTCTCTACACTCTATATCCAGGACGTCCACCAAGGGGAAACCCTTTTCTCTGTCACTCTCTTCTAGAGCCAGTAAAGTGTCCCTCCCCCCAGTAGGAATATGACTCCCTGTGCCAGTTCCCCAATCCTTCTCAGGGACCCTGTGCATAACGGGAACTACCTCATACCCTTGAACCGCCTGGGGTGTGTCAACTCCCTTCTTCAAGTTGGGCACCACATCTCTGGGCTTGTGCCCTTCTTCAGCAGTACTGGATGCAAGATTTTTGCTGCCACCATCTGAACTGGACTCAGCCCTTCCAGCCTCCAGTTTCAGCTCTTCACAGCTCAGTTCTTGAGCTGCAATCCTTTCTTTTTCCAGGGCTAAGGCGCTCTCTGCCTCAGCCCTCTCAAGCTGCTCATCTAGCTCTTCCATCCACCGCTCTTGAGCTATGAGCCATTCATCTCTCACTGGTTCTCTTTCCTCATCTGAGTAGTCTTCCTCCTCCTGTGAGCAGTCCTCCTCCTCATCTGAGGAGTACCAAGTCATTTGTTTTTTTGCTGCCTCTTTCTCTGCCCATCTTTCTTCCCCCAGGTTATGTAGGTATCTAGCAGTTCCATCTTAGTAGATCTCCTCGATACAGGAAGGCCCCATTTTCTGCAAAGCCTCCTTAGGTCAGCCTTAGTGAGGTGGTCAGTAGGCACAAACAATGAGTAGGTAAGCATTCTCAATCTGATAAGGTATCACCGGCAAAAACCAAAATCCAAAGTCCAAAATATCAATAGTATATCCAGGAGGACATCAGAGAACCGAAAGCAAAAAGATGAAAAATCAAGTTGACCTTCAACTGTGGGTAGGTAGTGAAATACTTAGCTACTGTATGTCATTGCACAAACACAAGTCCTATCCTCACCGCTGATCACCATTGTTAGAAATTGGGTTTTTGGTTGGCAGTCAGGTTACCCTCTTTCCAAGCAAGAACCCTCACTATAGTCAGGGTAAGTCACACACAATCCAAAATCAGCCTGTGCCCACCCTCTGGTAGCTTGGCACGAGCAGTCAGGCTTAACTTAGAAGGCAATATGTAAAGCATTTGTGCAATAAATCATACAATACCATAATATACCACCACAAAAATCCATCACACAGTGTTTAGAAAAATATATAATATTTATCTGGATACTTGCAGGTCAAAACGATCAAAGATGCAATATGAATTTGTAAAGATATCACTGAAAAGTGATATAAAGTGTCTTAAGTCTTTAAAAAGCAAACAAAGTCTCTTTCAAGCACAAAGTACCTGGTTTGGAGTGGAAAATCTCTGCAAAAGGCCGCAGAAGAAGAGGTACGTGGAAAAATGGTGTGTGCGTCGATTTCTCCCCAGCACACACAGACTTGCGTCATTATTTTTCACGCGGGGAAGTCGTGCGTTGTTTTCTGGCGCGCGGACAGTCTCTATCTATGGGTCGTGGGGATTACTTGATGTCCCGGGTCTGTGCGTGGATTCTCCTGCTTGTTTTCCGGCTGCACGTTGTTCCGCGGGGCTGTGCGTTGAAGTTTCGCTCTCACGGCAGGCGTTGCGTCGATTTCTCATCTGGAGGTCGGGCGGCGTTGTCCTTGCGAGGCCGTGCGTCGAAGTTCTGGTCGTCCCGAAGGCGTTGCGTCGATCAGCATTGGTGTGCGGTGTTTTTCTCGCCACGGAACAAGCTGTGCATCGAAAATTTTGGCGCACGAAGCGTCCAAGTGAAAAAGAGAAGTCTTTTTGGTACTGAGACTTCAGGGAACAGGAGGCAAGCTCTATCCAAGCCCTTGGAGAGCACTTTTACAGCCAGACAAGAGTTCAGCAGGGCAGCAGGCCAACAGCAAGGCAGCAGCCCTTTGGAGAAAGCAGACAGGTGAGTGCTTTGAGCAGCCAGGCAGTTCTTCTTGGCAGGATGCAGGTTCTGGTTCAGGTTTCTTCTCCAGCAAGTGTCTGATGAGGTAGGGCAGAGGCCCTGTTTTATACTAAATTGTGCCTTTGAAGTGGGGGTGACTTCAAAGAGTGCCTAAGAAATGCACCAGGTCCCCTTTCAGTTCAATCCTGTCTGCCAGGGTCCCAGTAGGGGGTGTGGCAGTCCTTTGTGTGAGGGCAGGCCCTCCACCCTCCCAGCCCAGGAAGACCCATTCAAAATGCAGATGTATGCAAGTGAGGCTGAGTACCCTGTGTTTGGGGTGTGTCTGAGTGAATGCACAAGGAGCTGTCAACTAAACCTAGCTAGACGTGGATTGAAGGGCACAGAAAGATTTAAGTGCAAAGAAATGCTCACTTTCTAAAAGTGGCATTTCTAGAATAGTAATATTAAATCCGACTTCACTAGTCAGCAGGATTTTGTATTACCATTCTGGCCATACTAAATATGACCTTCCTGCTCCTTTCAGATCAGCAGCTGCCACTTCAACTATGTATGAGGGCAGCCACAATGTTAGCCTATAAAGGGAGCAGGCCTCACAGTAGTGTAAAAACAAATTTAGGAGTTTTACACTACCAGGACATATAACTACACAGGTACATGTCCTGCCTTTTACCCACACAGCACCCTGCTCTAGAGGTTACCTAGGGCACACATTAGGGGTGACTTATATGTAGAAAAAGGGGAGTTCTAGGCTTGGCAAGTACTTTTAAATGCCAAGTCGAAGTGGCAGTGGAACTGCACACACAGGCCTTGCAATGGCAGGCCTGAGACAAGGTTAAGGGGCTACTGAAGTGGGTGACACAACCAGTGCTGCAGGCCCACTAGTAGCATTTAATCTACAGGCCCTAGGCACATATAGTGCACTCTACTAGGGACTTACAAGTAAATTAAATAGCCAATTAGGGATAAACCAATCAATAGTACAATTTACACAGAGAGCATATGCACTTTAGCACTGGTTAGCAGTGGTAAAGTGCTCAGAGGTCAAAAGCCAACAACAACAGGTCAGAAAAAATAGGAGGAAGGAGGCAAAAAGTTTGGGGATGACCCTGTCAAAAAGCCAGGTCCAACAAATATATATATATATATATATATATATATATATATATATATATATATATAAATTCACTGAAAAAGCCAAAAGTTACAGGGACGTTATAGTTAGGTTCTGAATTTACTTGTACGAAACTATAGAAATTCAGCAGTTATAGTTACCTCAGCTAATTATAACTTGCACCCACACAGTGCACTGCTTACGACCTAACATATTATAACATTCATGACGTGGTCAGTGCCATCACTGATGACATCCCAAATGACATCACTGATGATATCAACCAGTGAGTGTAATTGGTTGTATGGATGTGTGAGTGGATCTATGGGTGAATGAGTGGTTGAGTCATTTGCTATATAGGAGAGTGAGTGGATGTGTAAGTGGCTGTGGGGGTGAATAACTGGCTATGTAAGTGGCTGCATTGGTTGAGTGAGTGTGTGAGTAGCTGTATGGGTTATTACGTGGGTGTGTGATTGCTTGTATGGGTGAGTGACTTGGTCTGTTAGTGACTGTATTGGTAAGTGAGTTGTTGAGTCAGTGACTGTATGGGGGAGTGAGTGGGTGCATGAGTAGCTGTATGCATAAGTGAGTGGCTATGTCAGTGACTGTATAGGGTAGTGAGTGTATGTGTGAGTAGCTGTTACAGTGAGTGAATGGGTGTGTGGGTGGCCACATGGGTGAATGAGTGGGTGTATGAGTGCTTATACAGGTGAATGAGTGGGTGTGTGAGTGGTTGTATGGCTGAGTGAATGGTTGTGTAAGTGACTGTATCAGTGAGTGAGTGGCTGTGTCAGTGACTGTATGGCTGAGTGTGTGGATGTGTGAGTGGTTGTATCTGTGAGGGAGTGGGTGTGTGAGTGGCTGTGTGGGTCTGTTAGTGGGTATGTGAGTGGTTGCATGGGTGTATGAGTGGATGTATGAGTGGCTGTATGGGTCTGTGAGTGGGTGTGTGAGTAGCTGTATGAGTGTGTGACTAGCTGAGTTAGCATTGAATGAGTGAGTGATTGGTTGTGTCAGTTGAGTGAGTGGGTCCGTGTTAAACGGGGGTGCAAGTTATAGTTAGCTAGTTAGCAGAGGTAACTATAACAGGTGAATTCCTGGGGTTTTGTACATGTGAAATGTGACCCTAACTATAACATCCCTGTAAGCTTTGTTTTTTTTAGTGAAAATGTATATATATATATATTTATATATATATATATATATATATATATATATATATATATATATATATATATATATATATATATATATCCCCCTACCTACAAAAAAATGAATCAATAGTCTTGAGTGTATATTTTTGTAGGGTGATAGGGTGATGTGAAAGACTCCGTATTCTAGTAGCACACACATGTAACTTGGGGTTAAATATGAGTGACTCCGAAGCAAGGTCCTCTGTTTATGGGGCCACTGTACACCATCCAGCTGTATAATAAGCAAGCACTTCACAGATGGATAGTATCAGAATTTAAAATCCTAAAACATACAAGGTGGATGGAATATGGATAATAATTTGTAAGAAATTTTTAATTTTAAATTGTGTGGATTTACAATTTAGTGCTCTCTGTTGAAGTGAAGTCTCACAACGTGCACATTTTAATGGACGAGCACAAAGCGCTCCGTCCCATGCTGTAATCTCTCTTTGGGCTTCCAACCATGCCTATGTCACGTCAGTCACTTTCATTGGTTTGTGGGCTTGCATTTTAAAATCCGCTTGCTTTCATCTGAGAAAGGCATGCATACCTCATGCCTTTTCCGTTGTTTAGGCCACCTACACAGCACCGGTAAACTACTAAAAGCATATGAGGCTCGATTTTTTCAGCATGATTTCCAGACTACTTTATTTGTTTATTTTCCATGCAGTGCGATCGCACTGCATTTTACATATCGCGATCACACTGCGTTTTTTTTTCTTTAGATTTGTGTGGCAACAAAAGTCCGGTTAAGAGTTTACAATGTTAATAGCCCTAACTCGAGCAAATGCGAGACCCGTTGCATTGAAAATGCTTGTTATATATTGAAATTGTTCACGTGTACCACTTGTTCATTGAAAGAGGTGCCTCCCTCTGTATTTATATGTACTTCCTCCCTGTGTGAAAAGTACTATTTATTTACCACGAAGATACATTATTATAGTGATAAACACAAAATGGAAATTTCGAAATATATTGGGAGCGTCAAAGGATGTAACACAATAGACTGATGGAAGAAAACTTTCTTTGTAACATATTTAACAAGGAAACTTGTGATGTATGTCCTATCAGCTTAAGGAGCAATAGTGAATTACAAACAAAATGGTTTGTTACACAGCTTGCTTTACGCAATTCAATGAAAAGCAACTGCTCACAGGCCTAGAACACAGCAGGGACATTCCCCTGCCTCAAACACTCCTTGCCGCTCTGCCAAAGGAAAACCAGCCAGCTGGATCTCTAAAATAAACAAACACTGGCAAAGCCAATAGGTCTCCCCTATACTAGATCTTTTTTCTTTGTCAATGTTTTTTAGCCATGTTGCATAGCAACGCAACCACTGTGCAAAGTGGCTGAAAGTACAAAAAATGATGGCGCCATGACATGGCCAATGTTGACCACGTCACAAGCTTTAATTTTCTCTACTCTCAGCCCTGACAGTGGCCACACTGCTATGGAATATGGCTAAAAAACACTGACAAGGCCAATGGATCTTTTATAGGCGAGACCTATTGGCTTTGCCAATGCTTGTTACACTGTTACAAGAGCAAAATGCCGTCACTCACAGAGAGGTAAAGTCAACGGCTGAAGTGAGCAGACCCATTGCCTCATACTGTATGTATAATGGGCAGAAATAAAACGTGACTAACAACAGCAGACCAATGAAAGAAGGGAACTGGCTAAAAGTACCTAATTGTAAAATGTTATTGACAGCAAAAGATCTTGGCTAACAGCATACTTTCAAACTAGAAGTGCAGTGTGAAGCACTGCATGCAAAACAAGTCACTAATAATCAAGGTGTTGGGAGGGAGCATCAGACTGAGTTATTATTCAAACGTATGGGGCATGAGACCCAGGGCCACATGTACGAAGCGTTTTCCATGTCGCAAACGGTGAATTGTGCCGTTTGTGATGTGGAAAATGCTATTTGGGATGTACAGACCCATTTTTGCAATTCGGTAATCTATTTACCGAATCGCAAAAAGGGTTTGCGAGTCGCAATTAGGAAGGGGTGATCCCTTCCTAATTGCGAGTCGCAGTCCCATGTATGATTGTTTTGGGATCGCAAATGCAGTCGCAAAACAATCACAGTTAGCACCAGTTTCAAACTGGTGCTAACCCATTCGCAAATGGGAAGGGGTCCCCATGGGACCCCTTCCCCTTTTTGATTGGCAGTGAAAATATTTTTTCAGAGCAGGCAGTGGTCCTACGGACCACTGCCTGTTCTGAAAAAATGAAAAGAAAACTTTTCATTTTTTGTTTTTGAAATGCGTCTCGTTTTCCTTTAAGGAAACAGGCTGCATTTTTTAAAACAACTGCTTTATTTAACAGCAGTCACGGACATGGTGGTCTGCTGTGTCCAGCAGGCCACCATCCCTGTGAGGGCGGCCATTCCCAATGGGGTCGCAAATTGTGACCTACCTCATGAATATTCATGAGGTAGGCCATTTGCGACCCCATTGGAAATCGCAAAAAGTGTCTATGACACTGTTGTGCATCAGGTTTTGTGACTCACAAATTGTGACTCGCAAAACCTGAAGTTCGTACATGTGGCCCATAGTCTTTAACAATGAGGAGGGGCACCTGGAGAGAGAATGACTGGGCGGTGCTTATAGTTACGTAGACCCATCTGCACTGTGTGCTACAAAGTCTGAAGGGAACAATGGGAACGGTAAACAGCATAGAAGGCGTACCTAATGAAGGTCAGGGCGGGGTGGGGGATGTCACCTATGTGAAATTGTGATGCAGTTCTGTGCTAAGGAGCAGTTTCAAAGATGATGGCCCTAGGAACTTTACTGTAAGTAATAAATACAACTGGCTTTGGAGACGCCTTCACTGTTTTGTTCATTTATCGATAGCAGGTATGCACTATACAGTAGATGTCAATAGTGTGCCTGCAACTATCAATGTTGTTGACACGTAGTTGTGGTACAGCTGCAGGGTTACATTTAACACAGGAGGAATGTTTTCTTCAGTGGTCAGTCTTCACACATGCCTGATAAACTCAGATTGGTGATGTTCACGGAAGTGAGGTGTCATCTCTTGTTCACCTCACAGCACCGTGCCTGATCAGGCAGCATACGTCAAAGAGTTTGATGTAGCGCTTAGTGGAGCAAAGAGGAGCTAGACATCTAGGGGTGTACACAGTGCTGAGGGAGATATAAACCAACAACCCACATGGCAAAACATTCACTTGGAGTGAGAGTACCTAATACTGGCAATAAAGTACATCTACCTTGATCACTAGTGGCTGCCAGTCTCATTACTCAAATATGTATCAACAAAAAACGTGTTTATGCATGTTGGAATGATTTGCGCTCTTACAATTACTCTCAACATAATCGTCGCAGTCTAACCATACATCTAAAGGGTGTTGGCAAAGGTGCATCTTATTCCACATCGAAACAATTCACATAAAAATGATGCACAGTAGACAAAGTCCAGCAAGGACATCACTTGGTTGTTAAAAGTTGCGTAATACAATCCTTCACCTCTAGAGGGGGCCTTTTCATATGACCATACACATGTCACATCATTGGCCACAATGCTGCAGCCATACATTTTTAATCACATTCATCACCACATGTTGTACTTTATCCATAGCCCCTAAAGGACTCCAGTTCTGTACTGTCACATGTATTTACAGCTGTGCACCCCTAGAGGGTGTTCACCATTATAACAATCCATTGTTATCACCATTCAGACCACAAGGACTGCAGCCACAATCTTTACCCCTAGAGCAGAGGTCTTCAAACTGCGGGCGGGCCCTCCTAGGGGGGCCTCAAGTGATCCCAGGGGAGGTGCCAGACTCTGGCCAAAAGCAGCATTATACAGATAACAGGCCTTTGTTTTTTACGCAAAAGCATGTTATTGCATTTTTAAAAAGGTAACATTACTTAACTACAATGTTTATATAGGTTTAGACATATTTAAACAGTGTCATCTTTATAAAATAATTGTGGAAAAGTTCTGAGGGGGGGACCAATGATTTTTATTTTTCAACTGGGGGGGTGCGGCATTAAGATGTTTGGAGACCACTGCCCTAGAGAGTGCAATTCCACCACCTTGAGCAAAAGTTCCAACTGGTACTAAGCTTGAAAACACATGGGAACCCTTGAGGGGTTACCAATTCCAAGTCCCCTGAAACTTAGAGTGGGGACATATGATAACGTCATGGGGGGAGGGGGCTGTGCTCCTCCTGCAACTCCCTGGGCACTTGGTAATGATTTTGATGAAGAACCCTGCTCTCCTGGAGCCACCACCAAGCCAAAACTAGTGTTTTTTAGCGTAACTTGGGCCAGGCCCGCAGGGCATTATGGAGCACTCTTCTAGGGGCATGCATATTTGATTAGCGGCTTTCCCGCTGAGCTGGGGAGAGCCACTTCCCTTTTCCTCTGTTTCTCTTGCTGCCTTGCACATTGACGTTAGGCCTTCTGGGGGGAGGCCTCTTCTTCGGGGTGTACAGTCCCACCCGGACACCCGCCACATCAGGTGAGCTCCCGCCGGCTACCTGCCTGACCCGCACACTCGTGTAGAGCTGCAGGAGCCGGCACTTGTTGTCTGCAGGCTGGTCTGCCCGCTCCTTCAGACAGACACTGAGGAGGCAGTCTGGAAGCAGGCTGCACAAAGGAGGCACGCAGGCACTCTCCCCCCTCTTCTCTTCTGTCGGCCCGCTCTTGTGGGCAGGCACGATTCTGGCAGCAGCCGACCCAGCCGCACAGGGAAGTGTGACGGCACTCCCCTCTCTATTTTCTGGCAAGGGGGCCCAGGAGTTGTGTCCTAGGCCCCTCCTCTTCAACCACATCTTAACAGGGAGTGCGACTGTGCTCCCCACCTTCATCTTTGGCACGGGGCCCAGAGATAGGGTCCCTGGGGTCCCCCTTCCACTCTTCGGTACCGGGCCCTCTTTCGCACTGTCACAGCCATCTTTGCGGGGAGTGTGACTGTGCTCCCCTACTACTTTTTCTCACTTGGGGGGCCCAGAGATGGAGTCCTGGGACCCTCTCTTTGCACCATCAAGGGAACGATACGGAGCTCCCTCACACCGGCCTTGTTGCCAGGGCAGCGCTACACGCTCCCCGGTCTGAATCATCTTTTGGGGCAGAGCCTGGGCCCTAGCCCACCCCAGGGGCAAATTGGAGGTTGGCGGCGGGGCCTCACATGATTCATTGCTGGCCGGTAAAAGGTTGCTAAACTTTACACATTGATATATCGAGCCCCGCTGGGCCAATTCTAACGATCTTTGTCTCATTTTGCTTCTGGTGGCTAGCCCTTACCACCTGCAGCATTTTCTTTAGGCCTCGTGGCCTAGAAGGTTCCCAGCTTGGTAGGGAGCCAGTATCACTGACTCCCTGCACCAACCTTTCATTTGGGTGCCTTTCTCTCTTTTGGGAAGCGCTCCCCTTGCACCAGAGCCCAGTCTTTCCCCCAACTGGTCCTCAGAGGGAGTTAGGGGACCAGCTTACCTTGTCCTGGGGTGTGCCCCACTGGACCTGGGGTCATTCAGGGCAGAGTCCTTGTCCCAGTGGGCACTCAGGGGGTTCTTCCTTCCAGTTGTCCATGATGCCTGTCTTCAGGCCCAGTGTTCTGCAGAAAAGCAAATCCAAGGGAGAGCTCTCTCCCCTGTGCAAGACCTTTTAAATGAGGACAGATGTTTCCAGCAGGGCTGACATATGGCCTATCCTAGTGTGCCACATCACTTCTTCGCCATGTCCCAACATTCCTGCAAGTCTTTTGGGATAGCTCAAAATGGCATTGTCCAGGAGTCAGTTGCCACATGTGCTCGGAGGGACTCAGCCCTCCTTCCTCCCTGATATTCCTGCCAGGGCCGTTCCCAGCAATTCCTCCAAGGAGCCCCTCCTTAGTGAGGGGCTTGGGGCAGGCACAGTTACTGGCACGGAATGACAGCTGGCTGATTGATGTAAGGCCCTGTTCCTGCAGCTGGACAGAGCAGTAATTGTCCCTGGTCCGAGATGAGTCAGAGAAAGATGGCATCCCTCGATGACCCATAAGCTGTATGATATGATTTTGTAACCTAGTGCATTATTCTTTTCATACAGATTACAGTGTACATTGATGTGACTCTGGAGTCTGTGGACACTAGGGAATTGGAGTGTGCCCTAGTGCAGCCTTTGCTGTTGGCATATAATGGAGTGTCCCTACCATGAAGACAGTAAGCACACTATCCCTCACATGTGAACACACATCTCATAAGGCCTTCTTCAGGTCACCACCCACTCTGCATGGTCCCTTCTGCACTAGGTTACCTAGGCGCAGTTCTTGGGCTGCGCACAACAGGAACCCTCCCTACACAGCCCTCACATAGGTGCCCTGGGCCTCCTACCCTTGCTGTTTCACAGCAGCCTTTGCTTAACAAGGCAGCACCAGCTGTAAACACGCGCAGTCCATTTTACCATGAGTTTACTGTGGGTGAGTCCCAAACTATGAGGCTCCCTCACAGTAAAAGGTCAAAAACCAAGTGATCCAAAAGCAAAAAATCTGGGCGGGCCAGGGAGTCAGAACGGTCCTCTCACAGAACTTATTTGTGAATAAAGAATGTGAGAGAGAAAGAGAAGGGGAAAGAGTGAAAACAAGAGTCATGGAGTAAGTGAATAAGTGAGCCAATAACTGAGTGCATGCATGAATGAGTTAAGCTATCGTTGCTGAAATATAAGTGATCAGCAGGTCACAACTTCATATCTCAAGATGGCCAGCTCAACCTTCCATTGTTCCCAAGCAGGTAAACTGATCACCATTAAATCGTGTAATAGAAATGTCTTATTTACATCGCTTCAAAATGGTAGAAGTGTTGCACGGAGCGCTATATGAGAAACAAGTTTGTATTTATGTGTGTGCCTGTATCTACTCTAGTATGTTTCAGTGTGAATGTGTGGGGTGTATGTAGTACATACTTGTATCTCTGTGTCTTTGTACATGCCCAACAACTCATGAACTTGAGCAACTGTGATACAAAATAATGTTGCAAGTGTCAAGGCAGGGAGACAGAGAGTCAATGGCACCCACATGCTAACAAACACATTCAAACCGCAGATTAACAGAGGGATGTGGTAGTGAGGCCCAGTTTCCTTTTTACATCTCTGATGAAACAAGAGAATACATTTAGAACAGAATTCAAATAAAGTCACTACTGTTTTGTGCACATTTATTACAAAGATTGGCTACCAGCTGTTGTGTATAAATGACCGGCACACACCAACCCATCAGTTTGTAGCTGTTGCAAACTGAAAACACAGGATTGACCAATCTGATCTATCATTTCTGAAAGAAATGTGCCAGCCGGTTTCTTCCTCACCTCTAGTTATTTCTTCTTCACATAATCCCGCTCACGTGGTCCATACTTTTATCTCAACCATAGACTCATCATTTCAGCAAAACTAAATCCTTCCAGAAATAAGCCTCCCCATCACTTCCCTTTTTTCTGCAACCCTGAAGAAAGTTTAAATACAGTAAAACAGTTTGTCTTTCCAATTATATATTTATTCCTTTTGACAATAAAGCCAAAGTTACATCTGTTATATGGCAGTTTTGTAAGCTTGCTGTGATTTTCTGACCTGTCCACCAAACACAACTTCACTATTTTTCCACATGGGGCCTCATTATGAATGCATCAGAATACCCGAATAGATCACATCTGAAATTACAAGATCCTTGGAAATATTTTATAATACAAATTGTTTCAATGCAATAAAGAAATGTTTCCATTATCCTAAAATAGCAATGCTATCGTGGCATATTCTATACTTAGACTTGCACTAGCCAGGAAGTCCCTACTACAATATTATGACAAAAGGCTCATCTTAAAAAATATTGGCCCAAATGTAGGAAAAGTGGTTCTGCATTATATGCTGCGACATTATTTTTGTGGTCTCAGCACCCCCCGAACACCACCATGTGTGTGCTGTATTAAACATATGGCGCATCATGGTGCAGGTTAGGGACAATAACATAAAGAATTTTGACGCTATTGCCGTACCTTGCAGGATTAGTGCCAAAAAAGTTGGCACTAATCCTACAAGGTAAATTGGGCCCATTATAAATAATGATGTGCCCCCTTTAATGCCTGGTCTGTGCAGGCATTAAAAATAGATCTAAAAATGGCACAGTGGAATCTCACAGATTCCACTGTGCCATTTTGTGGTCCCCCTAACGGGGGAACGCCCCGCCCTTGCATACATTATGGCTGGCGCAGCCATAATGTGGAGCAAGGGGTCAAGAAGTGGCACAATGCACGCACTGTGCCACTTTTGTAAATCTGGTGCAGCGAATTTGGCCTTGTTGAGCCACATTAGTGTCATAAAAAATAATGCTTATGTGGCGCAAGGAGGCGCTAGGCCCTCTTAAATTTGGGCCATTGTGTCCTAAATATTCTGTACAAATATATTGCACCATTGGAGTTAATAATAGAAAGTCTGCACCCAATGGAGTAACATTTTTGCGAACTATGTGTAAGCCGCAATACTTCTGTCATCATTATTATTTTGTTAGCCAGACTCAGACTGTCATAGCTTTTATGTCCAGCAGCGCTCCTTCGCTTTGTTATTTTAATTTTTTAGCAGGGGTGGTGTTAATTCTTAGCCTTAGCAGCTACCGCGGGACTGATGTTCATTTTTAGGCCTCTTCTGTCTGAAACTCAGCACACAAAAGTGCATCATCAATGCTGGGATACAGTGTCAATAGAAGAGCAAGCAGGAGCATGGAAAAACGACACTGGGTAAAAAGAAAAGGGAAAAAAAGAAAAAATATTGGAAAGAAGGTTGAAAAGAAGCATGTTTGGAAGAATGAATGAGAATGTGAATGAGTGACTTAAAGGATGAGTGAATGGTAGGTGAATGGATAGGTGGAAGGATGGTAAAGTAAAGGGATGGGATGGGTGGATGCATAAGTGAGTGAATATTTAGGTGAGGCTTAGCAAAGAATTGGTCAGTTGTAGCTGGTCTTCAGCACGGGCAAAAATTCCATCCAGCAGATGGCCAGCTACATGTGTAGGTAATGTGACTTTCAACTCCCAATCTCAGGCAGCCATAAAACTTAGAAATTCTTCAATATGAGGGTTCTCAATATCATCAAAATGTAGATTAGAGTCCCCTAAAACTATGGCTCTAGATGCCATAGTAAGGGGTTCTACTAAAACTGGCCAATGCTGTGTAAAATTCAGATAAGGGCCGGGTGGTCGATAAACCAACAGTTCTTTAATAAAGAGATATCAACACTTCAGTACATGTCTGGACCTGTGGATACTGTACCAGTAAGAAGGACTGCTCTGCTGCTGAAAGGACTGCCACTCTGCTGTACTGCTGGCCTGAAGGACAGCGCCTGCTGTGCTGGCCTGCTGCCTGCTGCCCTCCTGCCTAGGTGAGAAGGTCTGCTTTTCTTGAACCCAGAACCCAGAGTGACTCCAAGGGCTTCTGTGGCTAGATATCTGATCTGAAACCTCCAGGTCATAACAGGCTTTCATCAAACTTGCAGCTGTACCTGGACTTTCCCGTCTCTGAGTCTACCCTGCCAAGGCGTGCTACACCAGTCCTGGGAAGTGGGCCTAAGGTGCTCTGGCAATCTCTGTGGATCCAGCAGAACTAACGCATCTCCTTGGCTGAGCAACCCTGAGCAGAACTGACCTGGCTGCTGCTGCTTCGTGGGTTGGACTCATCGCAAAGACTTGCATCTGATCATAGCCCATTGAAACCACTGCTGCATGACGCATCCTCAGTGAAGTCCCTTGCATCTATCATCAATGACAGCCTTGACAACAATACCAGACTCCACATCACAGCCTCACATTTTTGTTGTTTTGGTTTTGTTTTATTTAGTAAAATAAGTTCTATTTTCTAACTTGGTGTAGAATCCTTTTTGTGTGTTGTTTTCACTTTATTACTGTTTGAAGTGTTGGACAAATACTTTACACATTGCCTCTAAGTCAAGCCTGTCTGCTCTGTACAACGCTACCAGGATTAAACACAGGTTAACTTAGGTTTGGCGTGAGCCTTACATTGACAATGATTGTGGTTTCTGCTTGACCAGGACCCACACGCCAGTCAAACAATAACCCAGTTTCATATAATAGATGATGAGCAGGTGAAAGGGTGGCAGAATAAAGGGATGCATGGATTGGTGCATGGACAGGTGAAAGGATTGCAGAGTAAAGAGGTGGGTGGATGAGTGGGTGAAAAGGTGAGAGAATGATGGCAGAATAGATGGATGGATTAATAGATGGTAGGGTAGATAGACGGGCGAGTGGTTGGTTAGTACGATGGCAGAGTGGATGGATATATGGCAGAGTTGACAAATGGATGAATGGATGGCAGATTGGATGGATGAAGGATGGATGGATAAGTGGATGGCAGAGAGGATGAATGGATGGATGGTAGGGTGCAGGGTGGATGGCAGATTACATAAATGGATGCGAAAGTGGATTGATGGATGGCAGAGTGGGTGAATGGAAGAATGGCAGAGTGGATAGATAGATCATTGGATGAATGATGGACTAATGGATGCCAGAGTGGATGAATGTAAGATGGCCCTACTACGAAATTGTTGGAACTCCGCTCCTACTCCAGCATGGGAAGGTCTCACTGAAAGCATCATATGAATATCTGGACCTAAGGGCTGGTTTTCATGAAGTGATTACACTGTGTAGAAGCACACCTTTCACAAGGCAGGTTCCGGAGTTTATTAGACACGTATTTTTTTATCGATTGCTGCATCTTTATAGTTCTTGATACTTCATTGTGGGGTGCAAAAACTCATCTGCAACTCACCTTATCACAGTGTGGAGTAGTGCGTGGTTGGTAGAGTGTTGTATTTGTTGTGATCCCATGTGAGAAATGATTTGATGTGCTTGATTGATCAGAAATGTCCTTATTTTGTCTTGGCCACATAGCCTACCAGTGTGATAGATGAGGAGGTTTGAGCGATGAACATGCAAATTATGATTGCAATTAGCTGGCAGTTATAGGGACCTGCAGTGCATTTCATGACGTCTATTATGCTTTCAGTCGCGTTTAGTTCATATCTTCCTCTGACTGCTATAGTTGGTTCAACCACTCTCTAAAAATGTGCAAGTCTGAGAGGAGGAAAGGCGAAGGAAGGAAGAAAGATGAAACAGGCACTAATGAACTTGGTCTGTGTTATAGAATTCAGTCTAAGGACTATAGTGGGGCTAAAACCTATAGGTAGCTTCATTTTGCCAAACTAGCGAGAAGGGCAGAGGAGTGCTGTATATATTGATACCAAAAAAAGGTTACCCATAGAAGGCCCAGTAATCCATATGGCAAGATGTGCAAGGCAAAGATGTTGTCAAATGAGTCACATGATGCAAAATTACAAGAATGGAAAGTTGGGGACATAAGCAGTAGGCACTCAGCGTTTGAATGTAGGGAAATTGCATGTGACGCGCTGATTTGCATGACAGTAATGATTCTGCTATGATTGACACAATTGCTTCACGCTTTTGCAAGAGTGAAGCAAATTTAATCAGATGGACATTGGAAGACAGTCTTTGACTTCTGTGCCTCCTTAACCGTCTTGTGAAAAACACTTCAAAACATCTCCTCCTAGTGAGGGCACTTCACATGCTAGAAACCGTGATGATTTGAAGAAAACATGTTACCTCTGAAAGTCATGTTTGCTCATGTTGTGAAGGTAAATCCCATGCCACCAGTGGGTAAGAAGGACCGGGATTTAAACGATGCCTTGAAACTCAAGCATGTTAAGCACTATTTGAGACTCGTGGCACTCATTTTAGGCTCTAGAACTTACATTTTGCCATCATACTCCAGATGAAGCAAAAGAAAAGGAGAAAGGGGAATAAAAGGGAGAAAGGGAAAGAAAGGAAAAAGTTGCGAAATGAAAAGGCAGGGATGAAAGGCATCTGCAAGAGTGCATAAAGGAACAGAAAGTGCAGAGTAGTGGAATATTAAGGTATGAGATTAAATCAATACTCTGCGGCTAGCAATTCGGCAACCACGCATTCAATAGTACGTGCGATGGGCTCTTATGAAAATCTTGCGTCCAGATGGCGTCTCCATCAGGCTTATAGCAAGGTCATGTCATGTGAAATAAAATGTTGCTGCATGTTGCCTATGTGCAGCATATGTGCTGCATTTTTATCTCTGGAAAGAAGTCTTCATTTCCTGTAGACAGGTTTGGCAGCTTTGCTGTCGTCAAGCATCGACTCTTAACTCTCCCTGTCTGCTTATTCACAATGCAATGTTTTATTAGTCAGAGTGGCAAACGCAGAAGAAGCAATTGATGCAGCAGTGTGAGATAACCATTTCACTGTGCTCAAGCAGCAAATAAAAACTGTTTCTAGGTCACGGGCGACTCCGAGAGCCGGTGTAATTATCCAGACAAATGTTCCCGAAGTCAGTGGACTGTCTCAGAACAACACTGAACTTATCACCTATGATTATGAACCAAAACACTGCATTAGTACAGTGTAATTCAGGATGGGCAAGGCTGAAAAAAATGCCAAACTCTTGTATATTTGTTTTTTTTCAGGAGTCGTTTAGAAGGTTGTTTGTGGATGGTTCTTAATTACAAAAAAAATCAGTCCTGTTCAATATTTTTACGCACATACTCTTCAATTCCACACGTATGTCCTGAAGAAAAATCGATTTGGTGGGGTAAGACAGAGACGCTGCCTAGAATATTTATTTGTATGTTCAATACAAGCCACGTAAGGCATACCCTACGGTTTGACTGCCTGCCCTGTAAAACCTTTTTCTCACATGCTTACAGTCATGCTTCAACAACTTAATATTTTCATCACTTCACAGCATCGTCATATTTATTTATTCCTGTTTGCATCTGTGCGAAAGTGGGTAAATAATTGTAGTGGTTGTGAGTCCACCACAAGGAATAATACTACAAGCTTATCAGTGTAAAACACAGTTTTAGTCATTGAAACCCAGGCTCAACACACAGAGCAGACAGGTGTAACTTGACAAAATGCCTAAAGTATTTAGCAGTAACAAAACAGTTAAAAAGTCAAAACACAATACAATGAAAATCTCCCAATCAATTTCGAAAAACAAAAAGAAGTAATGGTGAAATGACACCAAATGACCAAAATCCAATAAGGATGCACAGAGACATGATTTTTTCCAGCTTTAAGGCTAAAACCACCAAGACAAAGTAAAGCACCAATCAGTAAACACTGTTCATGGTTGTCCAGTGCCCAAGTGTGATCTCAGGCCAACTAAAATGGAGCATGGATCGGATTCACCAAGCAGGTTCACCCCAGTCAAAAATGTTAGCTCCTGATTTAGTATTTGAAATGGAGATCGAAATCCTCTAACAGGGTAAAGTTGGAGGCAATATCTGTTAGCAGCCTCTCAAAGCTGGATAGCCACTAGACCAGGTCTCACTGGCATCAACGATTTTGATGAGAAATGCTCAGGGTGGGAGAAATTAGAAATAAAATGTTTACAGCCATCCGAAGACCTCACATCGGTCAGCTACATTTTGCGTCCTCCCAATCAAGATTTCCACCTTTCGGATTTGATCTCTTTTTTTTTATGGAGCTTAAAATACTGCAGCGGGGCAAGCCTGAAGTTGTATCTGATAAAGTCGCCTAAAAATCACACATCTTTATTGTGAGATACCTCTGAGGTCCCGAAGGTCTGGGAGCAGTCACTTACCAACAGGCTAATTCTCCTAGTTATCCAACAGGAGGCTCATGCAGGTAAAGGCTCTGGCAGGTAAAGGGTAACAAATTAAAAGTTACTTTTCCTAAATATTTATTACAACTCTTACTTTACCTTTGAGTTGTATTTTGAATAAGTATTAAAATCGTTTTTAAATTCCTACAGCAGCTTCTCCCAAACCAGAGGCAGCATGGTTATGGTTTTGTTCTTAGCTAGCATTTCCCATATGACAGCCCTTTACAATGAAAATAGCATTTGGGGGCTAGTCACTCTAGGTACAAGTCAACATTAAGCTATTAAATGTACCACTTTTAAATACTAAACAAACTACCTTGTGAGCTACAATGTATATTTAAGTGGAGAATTATTTGATATTTAAAAGTAGGGCTCTTTCATGTCAAAATGGGTTATTTTACCAGGTTTGCCTGCAGGTTTCAAAGCTACCTTAGTAAGGCTACACAGGTAGGCCGGAAACCACGTTTTTTTTCATCACTCTAGTTGATCCCATGATACGTCCTGTAGTCTATAGGTAACATTTAAACTTCTATGCCATTGGTTTATTGTTTTTCACCATATAGTATGGCCTTAGTGTAAAGGTAACTATGTCAATTGAGGATTAGCCTATTTTGCCATGTTTTAGAGATCAGAACACATACACTGGGGCCTGGAGAGCAGTGCTCCAGTGTGCAGTGTTCGAAGACCAGCAATGCCAGTCAGAAGAAAAAATGGGGTTGACTATGCAAGAAGAGGCACTTTCTTACAGCATCTAATGTATACATATTGCACATGCCTAGCCCATGTCAAGGTTCATTCCATAAAAGTTTTCAAAAAGGATAAAGTAAAAATGTATACAGCCTTATAAAAAAACTTGGGTATATGGAAAGTGGGTGTGAGCACAAGATGAAAGTATAAGAAGATTGATGGTTAAAATATATAGACAGTAAAATAACTTAATTTGCCCTTGCAAGATTGAAGCATCCTTGGAGTGGCAAGTAAAGGAAAGACATTGAGGGTAACATCCAGCTTTAAACCCACAATTATTCAAAATTCACAGAATAATATGCTGACACTCTAAAGTAGAAAAGCATTACTTTATCAATGTTTCTGCTTTAAAACTGCTTCTGTATGCACTAGGTGAAAGGTAAATGCAAAAATAGCTCCAATGTGACCAGGTGACCTGCATGTCTGAAAATATATTTTTCGCCTACAATAAAAACGTCCTAGCAAATGTTGGTCTTCCAAATGATCAGACTTTCTTGTGCATGAATGAGTTGCAGATGCTTGTCCATGATTAGAAATTGGGTTACTGGTTGACTGGGGTGTGCATCCTGGTCAAGTTGCAATCATAATCCTAGTCAGGGTAGAGCATAAGCAAACCCAACATTTTCCTGTGCTCAACACCCTGTTAGCTTGGCACAGGGCAGTCCAGATTTGCTAAGAGACATTGTGTGAAATGTTTGTGCAACACTTCAAACAGCAAAACAGTCAAAACATCACACAAAATGCATTCCACGAGGTTAGAAACATAGAGTAAAATGTAATAAATAAAACAAGCCCAAAATGAGAAAAATCTAATCAGTAGAACCAGAGTTATGCATTTTTAAAGAATAAACTGCTATATAGCTCCTAAAAGCATAAAGCACCAACCGAGTTATCTGGTCACGCTGAACCGGGTCAAAGTCAAAAGTTCAGGCTAGCCGTGATGGAACACAGCTCTGATGCAATCCCAGAATAGTCCTGCTAAAGCTTTACCTTCTCAAGGTTTGTGCCAAGAGACCTGTTTGCCTTGGAGAGGATTGGAAGGAAAAAGCCACTTTTAGAAAGTTGTTTTTTTCTGCCTTAGCTATTTAATGCCTGTAGCCTGTACCTGGGCCAAATGACTGGGTGTAGCTGACAGTTGAGCTTTGTGTATTCCACCTAGAAAGCCACAATAAATAGGGATCTTAGAGGTGCCTGGATGGGCCATCACTGGCAGGTTGGGAGGGAGAAGCTGGGCACAGCCCCACATACATGTGAAAAGGCAGTGTCCTGCCTCCACACAAAGGGCTGCATACCTCCTGTAAAGCCCCAACAGAGAAGGCAGGATGCCTAGAGACTTCAAAGGGAAACCTCAAGAAGCTGGGTATAATTACCAGACCACAGTGGAAACTCTGCCAGGAAGAAGGACTGCTTCACTGCTAAAGGACTACCAATCTTCTGGGCTGCTGCCCTGCTGGTCTACTGGCTAGCTGGACTGCTGCTTTCCTGTGCTGTCCTGCTGCCTACTGCCCTCTTGCCTGGGTGAGAAGTTCTGGAAATGCATCTCTGGAGCCAGGACCATAGAGTGGCTCCAAGAGCTAGTTGGACGGCTTCCTGATAAGAAGCCTCAGGAACATCTCAAGCTTCCAACAACCCTGAACCCAGCACCTGTACTCTGCCATCAGTGAGTCCTGGCCCCTTGGAAGTGGGACTGAAGGTGCTCTGCCAAGCCTAGCTGTTGTCCACTTTGGAAACGATACGAAGCAACACAGTCAAAAGACCTGCAAAGCCTCACCGTACAGTTGTCACCCTCATCGGAATTGATGCAGAGTGACGCAAAGCTCAGAAAAACCTCCCCACACAGCTGCCAGCCCATGGAAACTGCAGCAAAGTGATGCCAGGACCCACCAAGCTTCAACGCACAGCTCACTGGAACAGACTCAAAGTGACACCAAGCCTTGCAAAGCCTCACTGCATAGCTTCCTTAGGACCAACATTAGATGATATGAAATCTCACAAAGCAACACCACACAGACCATACAACAGGATTTAAGGTACTGTGTTCAAGGCATTTAAGTGAGTCCCAAGAGCCAGCACTCTCTCCTTCGCGGTTGGCCTGAACTTGTGACTTTGTCCCAATACAGCGTGACCAGATAGCCACACCTGGCACTTTGTGCTTTTTGCCACTATTCTCACTGAAATCTTCAAAATTGCATATCTCCAGATTTGGTCTTGTGTTATTTCTTAAAAATGACTTTGAAATGATTTTCATAAATCTGCTGTGGGATTCTTGTGTGGTGTTTTTTTTTGTGTGTTACTGTTTGAAGTGTTGCACAAATACTTTACACATTGCCTCTCAGTTAAGCCTGACTGTTCTGTGCCAAGCTAGCAGAGGGTTGAGCACAGGTTAAGTTAGGATTTGCTTGTGACTTCACCCTGAGAAGAATTGTGGTTGCTGAATAAGAAAGGTTTCACCCCCTCAACCAGTAGCCCAATTTTTTACAAGGTGCAATTCATGACTGGCAAGTATTGGAATAAAAGACGTGACTAGTCTTAATCTAACGAGTAGGGTCATCATGACAGGTA
This sequence comes from Pleurodeles waltl, assembly GCF_031143425.1. Taxonomy (NCBI): domain Eukaryota; kingdom Metazoa; phylum Chordata; class Amphibia; order Caudata; family Salamandridae; genus Pleurodeles; species Pleurodeles waltl. The sequence goes on along the minus strand of NC_090436.1, from coordinate 831,079,328 downwards.
TGCCTAGAGCCCTTATGAGAAGGAGCATACTCAAAAACAAAAAGAGAGAGGTGGAGAGACACAGAAAGAGAGGCAAGAAGACATAAAGTGAAAAATTAGTTTGATTAGAAAAGGTTTTTCCATAACAAGAATTTTATCTTACAGGTGTAGTGAAAGGACTATTTTATTGGCATTTTAATACATTCTTCTGTATTTTCGAAAATGCTGACTAATCAGCAATTTCACCGATTTATTATGTGATGAGGCAATAACAAATTCTCAGCCCTCATTCATACAGGGCTAACACATGGCCAGGATGATTGCTCAGTCAAAGCCAATATATTGAAGAAGATTGTGACTGTTTGCAAGTTATCAAATTTGGTTTTTTTATTGGCGTTTCATATAGCTCATACTAGAACCAAATGGGTGTTGGAGGACTATGCAAAACATCACTTTCAATATATAAGCTTTTTAGGGTCGAGCGCGCAACTGGTGTAATCTTCCTATGGGCCTTTAACCACACCCATGTCACGCCCAACTGTTTGGTTAATTTGTGGGCAAAAAAACATCTCCCCACTTCCCAGTCTTTTGCCCACTGTCTGAGAGCAGTACACATAACATCCCAGGAGAGCCAGTAACAGTCATGTGACATTGGACACTGTCAGAAAGGCACATATGTCTTAGATAGAAAAATGACAACATTCTAAAAGTGTAATTTCCAAAATAGTATTGTAAAATTGGACTTTACTGTAATTTGGATTTTAAATTATTATTAAAATGAGTCCTTGAATTACTTTACTAGCCAGTCTGAAACTGAATGTAAGCATAATAAGGTGTTACAACGTAGCCCTTTGATTTTCTATACGTAGACTAGCCTTGCCACGGTGAAAAACAACTTACAGGTATTTCACTGCCAGTATGTGTAAATCCCTAAATAATACATGTCCTACTTTTCACACACCATGCCCCCTGCCCTATGGGCATTTAGGACCTACCTTAGGAGTGATGTATAAGTAATAGAAACAAAGTTTTAGGCCTGACATAAGGTTTATTTTGCCAGGCTGAATTGGCAAATAAAAACTTCACACAGACGCAAAAGCAGGCCTGGTGACATGTTTTAAAGGGCTACTTTAGTAGGGGGGCACAATGAGTGTTGCAATCGACTGATGACATTTAATTTACAGGCCCTATGTATATATGTTAGGGACTTACAAGTGTGTTAAATGTGCCAGCTAAGTGTATGTCAATTTTGTCATGTTTGAAAGTTGAGAGAATAAGCACTTTACCACTGGTTAGCAGAAGAAAAATGCTCTGAGTCTCATGGTTTATCAAAAACAGGTTCAGCCGAAGGAGGCAAAAACCTGTGGAAATACCACATAAAAGATGGCACTGTCCAAAAAACAAGTTTGAAGCAATAGCTACAGCAAATCATGCTAGTGGTGGGCAGTCCAGACTGGACTTGATTTAGTTAGGCACAACAACTTGGGTATGCCATATTTCAACCAGAGTCTTATCTAGAAAGAAAGTACCATTTGTAAACAATGTTTCTTAGGCATTGTGCTCCGGTACACTGTTAGTCCAGGCACAAAAGTCTTGTTGTCAAATGAAATGTTGGCCCATGAGTTGGGTTAAAAATCCTCCTAGTACTATGCTTCTCTTGTGATTGCACTTTAGAATTTTTCTCCTACTGTCTTTACTTTTATCATCTGCATATATCGCCTAGGGGAATATTGGCTGTTCTCGTGTATGGAACTATTTAGAATTACAACTGGCTAAGGAGCCCAGCATTTTTCAGAGTAACTAAAGAAGTATTAGTTAGCTATGCGGTAGCAAAATGTAGTGATCAGCTCTCGCCCAAGATAATGGCCCTCATTACAACTTTGGCGGGCGGCGGAGGCCGCCCGCCAAAGTTGCGCGTCGTGAATACCGTATTCAGAGTTTTCCCCTGGGCTGGCGGGCGGCCGCCGAAAGGCCGCCCGCCAGCCCAGGGGAAAACGACCTTCCCACCATGAAGCCGGCTCGTAATCGAGCCGGCGGAGTGGGAAGGTGCGACGGGTGCTACTGCACCCGTCGCGTATTTCACTGTCTGCTATGCAGACAGTGAAATACATTTTGGGGCCCTCTTACGGGGGCCCCTGCAGTGCCCATGCCGTTGGCATGGGCACTGCAGGGGCCCCCAGGGGCCCCGCGACCCCCCCTTCTCCCGCCATCCGGTTCCCGGCGGGAGAACCGCCAGGAACTGGATGGCGGGAGGGGGAGTCGGAATCCCCAAGCCGGTGCAGCAAGCTGCGCCGGCTTGGAGGATTCATTGGGGGCAGCGGGAAACCGGCGGGAGACCGCCGGTTTCCCTTCTCTGACCGCGGCTAAGCCGCCGCGGTCAGAATGCCCCGCGGGGCACCGCCGGCCTGTCGGCGGTGCTCCCGCGTGCCGCGGCCCTGGCGGTTCTATACCGCCAGGGTCGTAATGAGGGCCAATGTGTTTTATGTAGTCATAAATGGACAGTGTGATGGAGTGACCAGTTGCTGGTATTGGATCATTGCCTTTCAAAATGTTGTCCCCTCCTATTAGATTTGTCCTGTAATACCTTGCTGGACTACCAAACAGCTTGTTTGATATTAAGATAGATGCAGTGGATGCGTATTTGCATACACTGTGCATTTTCACTCTAGTGACAGATAAAAATACCAGAGGCTTGAAAAGAGAATCATATATGGTATATTGTGTCTTTGGCTTACATAACAGAGAATTTTGTAATTGTATCTCATAATAAATTGGTCTGATAATGGTTGTGCACGTTAATTCATACTGCGTTTTTGTGATGTGCCTTGTGCCATGATTTGCTTTCTGTGGAATCCTTCGTATTAATCCCTATCTAAGTAATTACATCACAGGTTTTTCTCATGGGGTCTGCTGCAAGTCACTTGCAAGACAAATGATTGAGCTGAATCCGGTTCATTTCCCATGCTGGATTCCAATAATAGCAGTGACATTTTTTTTGTTGCGAAAGTTATTTCCGACAGCTTTAAGTTTATTGTTTTTTTTCATATTTTTCAAAGAGATGCACAGATTTTGAAATTGTGGCTTTGCTTTGAGCACAATTCGCTTCTCAAGGACAAAGCAAAGGAAAAAATATATTATTCATAGGACTGCGAGATGTAAATATAGTGGTTAAAATGTGTCCATGTTTAATTCTTCAGCTGTAGACACGTCTTTAAAGATGTTTCTATTCTGGAACGCCAATATCTCTGCACGCATGCACTGACTCTGACATTTAATTGCCTGTTACAGTCCAAATTTTGTGAACACTCCATCAACAGGTACTGCCCTCCAAAGTGTATCTCACCGGGCACAATAGTCAGTTTGGATGCTAGCACTTGGCATGTAACAGTGACTACAGTGTCTAACTGATGGCCAGTGTTTGACAGGCACAAAGGGCTAGGTCGCAGCAGACAGACTGGCAGTATAATGAGAAGTAATAATAAATATACAGCAGAAGCAATATATTTAGGAACTAGCAATCTATGAAAGTTAATAGATCAGAATGTATTTTGCAGGGATTCTCTTCCACAGGGATGGCATCAACAGAGGCAACTGAACTTTTAGCAGATGGCAAATTACTAAGTAAGAACTAGTTGGCTTTTATTTCAAAGCTCAGAAAACTCAGACCAAATAACTGTATTTGAATGTTCAAATTGAGCCTCCTCGTACCGAGGATGACGCCCTCAACATGTGTAAGCCTCCTTTGTGAACTCAAGGACCTATGCGTTTACTAACAGTGCACTACTTCATGAACATTAGTGAATCTGGCTAAAGGATTTCATATAGGTCTTCCATTTTCTTTCAATTTGCTGAGCTCATTTAAGCAATATGCTTATAGTTAGAATTTCTTAGGTCACACGGCCCCTATATAAGCACCACACTACACAATACTTCAGTAAAACCATTTGGGGCCAAATTTATGAACTTTTGGTGCAGAGCAAAGCAGCGAGTCATCCTGCTGTGCCGCCTTGCGTCAAATGGAAAGGGCAGGATTGTGCTATATCTCTGTGAAACGGCACATTCCTGAGCCATCCAACTGCACTGGCACAGGTCTGACTGCCTAGCCTTGTTCTCTTGCATGATCACTTACTCCTTGGTGACTTCCAACATACTTCAACATTACATGTGGGTGTATAGTATCCAATACACTATTGTGCAAAAAATGTATAAATGTAAGAAATTCAAAACATGGAACATCATAAATCTTTTACACTTTGCAAGTGCCTGGTGCGAGAGGATAACTAGGGAGGCACTTTTGGTTAAGCCTATAATATGTTACCAGTGGAAATGAAACCAATGGTGAATGAGCAAAAGAAGGAGTTTCATTAAGTGGCAGAGTGACCAGTTGCTTGAGTGAGAGCTGTAAAGTGAGTAACTTGAGCCTTTGTCCAGATAATCAACTATTTATTGTTGGATGTCTGAAAAAGCAGTTTTGAGTCCATTTATGGGCCATACATTTTACTGCTAATCCTCCAGAGATCAAAGTAATTTCACAAATGCTTGCAGTTGAAGAGCTGCAAATATCGTTATGACCTTCAAAAAGAATGGACTACTCCATGCAAACATCAGAATCCAAACATTTGATTTAGCAAAGAGGTTGCAAAGGCATGCTTAAGGAAGGCAAATCTAGTTCCAGGTTTAAAGGAGGCATAGATCAAGTTTGTAATACAGCATTATAGCCCACTGATGATGATTATACTGGTTGTTATAGGCGCTGAACCTACAATATAGACCTCAGCCCCATCAAAAGTAATAATAAATTGCATATCATCATCATAGATAACAAAACTTAAGCCATATGATCGTATCAGACGAGCCAATTGTCTAATATAAACAGTAAACAATAGGGCTCAGGGCAGAACCGTGAGGCACTCCCTGATTAGCTGATTTACAGCAGAGCATCAAGGAGGCAGGTATATTGCCTGTAATCTGCTGCCTAGGTTTGAGTTGCACCAAGTTAAAACGATCCCTCTGGCTCCCACCACTGCCAGCCTGGACAAAATGAAGTTGTGATTGTCCATGTCAAAAGCAGCAGACAGTTCTAGAAGCACAAGTGCTACCTGATGACCCTTGTCCACTGCCATGTGTAGGTCATCTAAAACTGTGGTCAAAGTCATTTCAGTCCTATACAGTGGACAAAAGCGACATTGTGCCTTGTCCAAATAATGAGGGCTCCTCCAAGTATTCTGACAATTTTTAATTGTCATATTTCCCAAACATAACATAGCAACATAACATAGCAAATAAATCCCCTGACTTTAAGACTTTCTATGAGTCAACTCATCTTGCTTCTTTTTGATTTGCCTGATTTTTCCCATTTTATTTGTAAAGAAACACTGGATTTAATTACACCAAGTTGTAAAGGGATAAATAATTTTGTCCGTAAGGGTGTGTCTAGGTGTGTTGTGATTTGTTTTCTGAGGTATTTCTGATGTTTTTAGCTAACAAATCATTTTGGTTTAGATCAGTGGCGTAGCGTGGGGGGTGCAGGGGGGGCCGGCCGCACCGGGCGCAACATCTGGGGGGGGCGCGCTCGCACTCGCGAGTGCTAAAATCCACGGGTTAGGGGGCGCAAATTACTTGCCTTGCCCCGGGTGCTGACAACCCACGCTACGCCACAGATGAGACTCTTTTGGTGCCTTCTTTTGACATGGGATGATACATCGGGTGCAGTTGATCCTTCTACCAAGTCCATCGACATCTCCTCAAATCTGTTTTTTTGTCCCTGAAGCAGTTGTAAGTCATTTTTTCGATGACATGCTTACGACCTCCTTTGACATACCATTCAAAGTTAAATGATCTATTTTTGAGGTTATGGACGCTATGATCATGCTTAGACAAGAAACAAACATAAATTAAAATATTTTTCAGAAGTCTATGAAATGTATCAGGTCCAGACGTACACAGAGTTTAGTCACAGCCAGTGACGTAACGCAGATGTCTCCCCACACGCGCAGAATGTGAGTTCCAGCTCTGAGTTTCCATAATTCACAGACACTCATTTGTTTTGGGCTGTCCGCCACCCCACTACCGAAGGGTCAGGGGCCCTTTAGAGGTTGTCAGCGTACCAGCGCCGCCGGCGGCGTTGCTGGTTCCTCTTCTATGCCCTGGTCACAGAGAACAAAACACACGTACCACCACACACACGTTTTCCTTATTTTCCTTTTCTGCTGTTGTTCTCTGCTCCACACCCGAAAACTGTGTTTTTCAAAGTGTAGAAGGTGCTGGAGATACAAATCCCTGATAGCCAGAATTCGATTTTTGAAATAGCTGCTTGGGTTACACAGAGGCCAGAAATCGAGTGACAACAGGCATGCACTTTTCGAGCCAGCCTACACCGTAGCGCGTTTAGAATTTATTTGACACAAGACTTCATTGACTCACCTTTAGGTCCATCAAGCTGTCTGCAGCCTGGCACTGTTTCTTTATGGCAGGTAGAATCTATGACCTTTAATGGGACATCTTTCAGGAAATGCTTTCTGACAAATGACAAGCCAAGTGATTTATTTCCACCATAGCGCATTGTTTTTTAAATTAAGTTATATATTTTATGATTTGATGTGCACAGGACAGGCTATCTTAAATAGCAGAGATCTGTGAAAAGCCGCGATTACATTAAAACAAATATGGCGAGTACAATCGGCGAGGAGTCTATTTTCCAGCCAGATATGCATGGAGTATCGTTTATATAGCACATTTTTTAGGAGAATTCATCAGAGACACATTTCACAGTGCAGAAACAATGATAATGATATTAATTCTCGCGGGAGTTGTGAAATTGTTCAATTTGTAAAAGCTATAGGGTGTAAATATGGAACCCTACCGCTGTTTGGTTCCTCTGCTCTGTGGTAATGTCAAAAGAACATGATTCTTTAAAGTGCTGTAATTTAGTTTACCAACCTGTTACCTAACAGCAGGATTACACACGCTACAGATCCAACCACCCTCGGCAATGTCTGATTGGTGTGGTCTTCAGTAAATGTAATTTCGCCTCTTGAGGCCTTTTTTTCTGTCACATCGCGACAAGGACTGATTTCTATGTAGATGTACAAAGAAAGTGAATTTGAAATATAAATTACTATTAAATAACCGGAAAGTGAGTAGTTATTTTTTGTTATTCATTTCTACGGAGTTTCTGTAGTACTTTGACCAAAGCAGAATTTCAAAAAAGCAAAATGTTGAACTGGAATGGGGGTTAACCTGCCCAAGTTTGCAGCAGATGTGTCTCCTCTACAAGCAGCAGAGAAGTAGGGATCATGTTTGATCCCTATACCAGTGTGGCAGTGGTTTCTCTGCAAGGTGGTTTGCTCCATATAAAGCAGGGACGGGGGGCTGGCTAGAGGGCATTGTTGCGGAATCTGTCAACAGATGGGTATTGTTAGAAATGGGGTTTTTGGTTGGCAGTCAGGTTACCTCCTGTCCAAGCAAAAGCCCTCACTCTAGTCAGGGTAAGTCACACACTATCCAAGATTATCCTGTGCCCACCCTCTGGTAGCTTGGCACGAGCAGTCAGGCTTAACTTAGAAGGCAATGTGTAAAGTATTTGTGCAATAAATCATACAATACCACCATATAGCACCACAAAACTACACCACACAGTGTTTAGAAAAATATATAATATTTATCAGGATAATTGTAGGTCAAAAAGAATAAAGTTGCAATGGAAAATTGTAGAAATATCACAGGGAAGTGATATAGAGTGTCTTAAGTCTTTAGAATGCAATACAGTGTCTTTCAAGCACAAAGTACCTGGTTTCTGGTGGAAAATCTCCTCAGAGGGCCACAGGAGGAGAGATGCGTGGAAAAAGGGGTGTGTGCGTCGATTTCTCCTCAGCACACACAGACTTGCGTCGGTCTTTTCCACGCGGGGAAGTCGGGCGTCGTTTTCCGGCGCGCAGACAGTCTCTTTTTGTGGATCGCGGGGATTACCAGATGTCCCGGGTCTGTGCGTGGATTCTCCTGCTTGTTTTCCGGCTGCGCGTCGTTTTGCGGGGCTGCGCGTCGAAGTTTCGATCTCACGGTAGGCGTCGCGTCGATTTCTCCTTGGAAGTCGGGCGGCGTTGTCCTTGCGAGGCCGTGCGTCGAAAGTTTGGTCTCACGGCAGGCGTCGCGTCGATTTCTCCTTGGAAGTCGGGCGGCGTTGTCCTTGCGAGGCCGTGCGTCAAAGTTTCGCACTCACGGTGGGCGTCACGTCGATTTCTCCTGGAAAGTCGAGCGGCTTTGTCCTTGCGAGGTTGTGCGTCGAAGTCTCGATCGTCCCGAGCGCGTCGCGTCGATCAGCGTCGGTGTGCGGCGTTTTTCTCGCCGCGAAACAAGCTGTGCGTCGAAATTTTCGGCGCACGGAGCGTCCAAGTGAAAGGAAGAAGTCTTTTTGGTCCTGAGACTTCAAGGAACAGGAGGCAAGCTCTATCCAAGCCCTTGGAGAGCACTTTCACAGCCAGACAAGAGTTCAGCAAGGCAGCAGGGCAACAGCAAGACAGCAGTCCTTTGTAGAAAGCAGACAGGTGAGTCCTTTGAGCAGCCAGGCAGTTCTTCTTGGCAGGATGTAGTTTCTGGTTCCGGTTTCTTCTCCAGCAAGTGTCTGATGAGGTAGGGCAGAGGCCCTGTTTTATACCCAAATGTGCCTTTGAAGTGGGGGAGACTTCAAAGAGTGGCTAAGAAGTGCACCAGGTCCCCTTTCAGTTCAATCCTGTCTGCCAGGGTCCCAGTAGGGGGTGTGGCAGTCCTTTGTGTGAGGGCAGGCCCTCCACCCTCCCAGCCCAGGAAGACCCATTCAAAATGCAGATGTATGCAAGTGAGGCTGAGTACCCTGTGTTTGGGGTGTGTCTGAGTGAATGCACAAGGAGCTGTCAACTAAACCTAGCCAGACGTGGATTGTAAGGCACAGAAGGATTTAAGTGCAAAGAAATGCTCACTTTCTAAAAGTGGCATTTCTAGAATAGTAATATTAAATCCGACTTCACCAGTCAGTAGGATTTTGTATTACCATTCTGGCCATACTAAATATGACCTCCCTGCTCCTTTCAGATCAGCAGCTGCCACTTCAACAGTGTATGAGGGCAGCCCCAATGTTAGCCTATGAAGGGAGCAGGTCTCCCAGTAGTGCAAAAACGAATTTAGGAGTTTTACACTACCAGGACATATAACTACACAGGTACATGTCCTGTCTTTTACCTACACAGCACCCTGCTCTAGGGGATACCCAGGGCACACATTAAGGGTGACTTATATGCAGAAAAAGGGGAGTTCTAGGCTTGGCAAGTACTTTTAAATGCCAAGTCGAGGTGGCAGTGAAACTGCACACACAGGCCTAGCAATGGTAGGCCTGAGACAAGGAAAAGGGGCTACTTAAGTGGGTGGCACAATCCGTGCTGCAGGTCCACTAGTAGCATTTAATCTATATGCCCTAGGCACCTGGAGTGCACATGACTGGGGACTTATAAGTAGATTAAATAGTTCAATCAGGTATGATCCAAAGTTACCATGTTTACAGAGAGAGAGCATATACACTTTATCACTGGTTAGCAGTGGTAAAGTGCGCAGAGTCTAAAAACCAGCAAAACAGTATCCAAAACGAGGAGGGAGGCAGGCAAAAAGTTAGGGGTGACTACCCTAAGGCTGTCAGGTCTAACAGGTATATTTTCAGTCAGTAGGAGTGGGTACTGGAAATGTATCCCCAAAACAGTGGTATATTTTACATTCCCACAATTCTGGTTCCCTAACTGCTTGGGGGCATTCGCCATCACATTAAGTGCAAAATAGTTAATTCAATCGAATGTATGCCACCATTTTCATGGTGTTCTTTCAGGCATAGTGGAGCATTAGTCACTTGAGAACAAGGTGGTTGATGAGATGCCAGTCCGCTACACCAGCACAACACCTTAGACTTGTCAAATTGATAGTGGAAATCTTTCAGCCAACAGTAGGTAATGGCACATCTGGACTTCTCTAAATCAAATTAATGAATGGCTAGATTAGTAGAGACATACAGTAATTATCTCTGAAGTGAAATACCTCAAAAGGCTTCCTGACTAGAGTAGAGGGTATAGGTGAAAGTCGGTTAGGATATGTTTTGGTTTGTGTCTGAAATCGATGTGTTTTAACTCAGTACAAATTTATGTGAGAATCTCCACAGAGGTCATTAAAGACAGTGTTTCTAGACCTGATCTTTAGTGTGATCATATCGCTCATTCTGGTTGACAGTCTTGTTTTGCTTTCATTGAATTAGTTGAAAACAATGATTTGTCTGTGAAGCGTTGAGAGTGGTGATCATCTTAGCACAAATGGTCATTGGGAATACATTTATCCTTTTATTTGTTTAGCTAGAATTTGTATGTAGTATGATCTTAGCTCAGAAAGTGTCACTGCACTTTACAAATAACAAAACCTTGAAACCGTGGACTCTGAACAATTGAATCCGTTTGTTCCTTCATTTGTGTTCTTACATTAAATATTATGTGTCACTTCCTATTAAACTATAGCATGTTCAGATTATCTGGTGTAGGTGTTGGTGAGGGCTATTTTTCTGCTGAGTCTTTTAGGGACCTTTACCTGGATTCATTTGTTTGTAAGGCAGTACGTCTTGAAGGTCATGATTATCTCAATTATCTCAGTGTCTGCTCTTAGATCTTGAAAAGAGGAAGAGACAATAACAATCACTGATGAAAGTTTTCACAAACCCTGGGAAAGGTATTCTAGGATGCATTAGAAATCGACCCTAATATTATCTGACCGCCTTTGGTTGACAGAATACTCATTTGTGATACTCAATTATTCATTTACGCCACCAAAGGGACAAAAACACGAGAGAGGAACTAAGGGCTGTGTGAATCAAGCATTTTAGAAGTTGCAAATGCTCTGATTCTAAATTTGAATCACTGAAAGAACTTTTTTGTCATGAACTAATCCCATTTTATGAGTTGGAAAAGGTTTTCCAACTCATAAAATGGGATTATGAGTGGGCTCTAATTGTTATCTAGAAACACATTTTATGTGTCCCTTCCAACTACCGAATCAGTATCATAACACATCTATTAATGTTTTGCAACTAAAATCCAGTTATAAAACATTGAAATTCTAACCATCCACAAGTTGGAGTGTAAACTAATTTGCAAAAAGGAAGATCACTTTATTTAAAAGTAAAATACGTTTGTTGGAGAGTAGGCATTGGTCCACACTGTCAACTTATCTTTTTGAATGCAGCCCTATTACCGTTAGGAAAAACAAATTGCATAAAAAAGGTTCCTTTATTGAAAGGCAATCACAGACATCGTGTTCAGCAGGCCACTATCCCTATGATGGCCTCCAATCAGAGTGAGTCACAGTTTGCACCCTACCTCATGAATATTAATGAGGTAAGTCGGATTGTGAACTGCTTCCAAACAGAATTTTCTGAACAGACTTATTTGTACATAGGTTGTTTGGAACATTATTGACTGACCACAAAAATACCAGTCATAACTTATGACCAGATGCATCATCTACAAAGCCATCACAACCTGTAGCTCAGCCTAGCTTGCAAACGGCACATTGTCACAGAACACCAGAAGACTAAAGTCTAGGAGCTGCAAAAAAGGAGACAAAGGAAAGGACACAAGAAAGTACGGGGTTCTCTAAAGAGGGCGTCGCGGGTACCAGCGTAGCCCTAAGTTGTACGTGTTCCTATTTGGAAGGGTAATGTCAGTGAAATGTCAGTAAGTAACTGCAGAGTGCATGCGCGGGGAGAGACACCGGGGGGAGTTCCTTTTACGGACTAGGTGGTCTCACACACTATATAGTGTCATGCTTCATCATTTGACCACCTAGACCCACCCAGGTAGGACAGTGCCACCTGGGAGGACTCAACCTCACTGTTAAAGGAACAGGAGGGAGTGCGTAAATAAACTTGTTTCTGGAAAGATCAGGATCCAGCTAATCTAGTGAAAAAATTAAAATCACCTAAGCAGACACCTGTGAGGAGTGACAAATTTAATGGTGGTGTCTGATTGGTGTAGTTAAAACAGGGGTTGGGACACCTCTGTGAGGATAAGGACTCACAGGGTCACCTAACTAATAGCCAACATGTTTATGCCCTCAGAAGTGGGCCAATAAAGGTCTCGGGGCATTCGTCAGGGCCTAGGATCCCTACGTCTCACGTTGGAGGAAATTTACTCTATGTGAAGGTCAAAGAGTGTGAAGTAAAAGGTCTACCTTACCCAAGGAATTACCTTGAGGCGGCCCTTTCATAGAGGCTACTAGCCTCTGGTATCCAGGAGGGGGAGTGTCCCCTTATAGTCAAACATACATCAAAGGGGGCGCTCGCCGTGCGCCTATACCGTCCTCTCCATGGACCGCTTGGAACTGGTTCCCTGGTCCCAACCCCTGTTTTAACTACACCAATCAGACACCACCATTAAATTTGTCACTCCTCACAGGTGTCTGCTTAGGTGTTTTTAATTTTTTCACTAGATTAGCTGGATCCCGATCTTTCCAGAAACAAGTTTATTTACGCACTCCCTCCTGTTCCTTTAACAATGAGGTTGAGTCTGCCCAGGTGGCACTGTCGTACCTGGGTGGGTCTAGGTGGTCAAATGATGAAGCATGACACTATATAGTGTGTGAGACCACCTAGTCCGTAAAAGGATCTCCCCCGGTGTCTCTCCCCGCGCATGCACTCTGCAGTTACTTACTGACATTTCACTGACATTACCCTTCTCAAATAGGAACACGTACAACTTAGGGCTACGCTGGTACCCGCGACGCCCTCTTTAGAGAACCCCGTACTTTCTTGTGTACTTTGAGTTATAGAAATAGAGAGCTAAGTACGGTGGGTTCCTCCATATTTGTCCCTCCTTCTCCCTTATCCTCTCTCTATGTGTATTGACAAAGGAAAGGAAACATTGCAATAAAAAACAGCCAACAGGTCTTCTCATCCATCTACACAGGCTCTTGAACATGATTCCAATATCCAGGAGGACTGTGCAAATCCTGCTAAAATTTAGAAAAGGGCTCAAAACACCTGCTTATACAACACAAAACCATGGTGCAGTAACTCCACCTTCAGTCTTATAAACCAGTTGCTCTTTTTCTTTTTCTTATTGATTTTTTCTTTGATGTGGACATTATACAGTTCTCTATTGCATTTATGCTAGATCTGTGCTATATACATAGCAAATGCTTACATACCTACATACGTTTATACAAGAGTACATAGGTGGACTTTCCATCCATCACTTTTTCTTCCTCGCATGGAGGTTCCCAATTGAACACTGGAGCTCTGTCACCACACATGCTACTAGGAAGAAACACTAATTTTGTTCTGTGAAAATGGATTACCCTTGGCAAAAGCGTGGCCATGAGAGCAATCACTAATGTCCTTGGACTGGCTGTGGTCTCCAGGAGCACAAACCGTGCAGCAAGAGGCCATCTCCCACTATTTTACTATAGATGGATGCATTACCTATCTAGCATAGTGTGAGAGCTTCAGGGCCTGGCATAGCATGTCTACAATGAGCCACTGCCTGCTCTGGTGACCATGGCCCTGCAATGGTACTTGGTAGGAATATTTGCTGAACCTGAGTCTGGGGAATCCAGTAATACCCCCAGCCTAACTGCTTGATGGCTAATAGGAGTGGTTGTGGTAACCTATCAGCCTCATAGTGTGCCAGAGAGCAGGGCACTGCGTAAGAATATGCACACCGCTAGAATGGGATGTATTCCACAGAAGATTCTCCATCAAATCCAAACCTGTCTCTTTGTGAGATGATCTTCAGACTACCTTGATTTGTGTTCCAAGAGTGGTCAATAAGGAATGGACATATTGCTTCAAAAGCCCCAAACAGAGCAAAGCAAAATATCAAGTTGTCTCGAAAATGCCTGCCAGTGGCCTCCAAATTGTGTTTTTGTTGGACCTTTTTTCAATTGTGACATTTTTTCAGTGGGATACCTGGAAGCTGAATCCAACATTCTTTCCACGTTGTCAGGTTGGATTCTTTGGCAATTTCAGTTAACACGTTTCTCAGAAGTCAAAGAGCTCTGAGCAGGACAAGGACTGGTGTCTCTCTGACAAGGATGGAAATATGTCAAGTTTGATTTGTTGTTTACCTTGGTCCCCTAGAGTCAGCAACTATGAAACTTTGCGCCTGCAAAAAACAAAAAAGTCATGTAGATCTAAGTTATTAGGCCAAGCAAATATTTCCGGACGATTTTTTATTTTCTTCAGGAAATCTTCAAAGCAAGTACCAGTAACATTAACCATTCTCAACTGTGTTTTTGTGTGCTCCTCGATAGAAGACCAGGCCACCAAAATCTTTGCAGCATATTAGTTGAGCCTGAATGACAACAGGTATCTATGTTCCAGAATTTGTTTTCCTTTTCAGCAGTCTAAGCTTCTGCAGCCTATCCCACTCATGAATGTATGACATCCAGTTAACTGGTAATGTTATTTAGGCCTGCATATCTTTTCGAAATCTAGAAACCATTTCCAAGTAAGCAACTTCCAGGAGCTAGTCCTCAAGCAAGTCATGCAATAACATGAGGTTTACAGGTTACAACCCTGCAAGAAGTGTTTGCGGCCATTGAATTCACAGGCTCCTGTCATAGATAAGTTAACCAGCAAGTATTCTGCCCCTCTTAAAACCACACCTACCCAGAGATTCAAGGAAGTTTCTGTGAGACCCACTTTCTGTTGCAGACTCAGAATCATAGTGCTGAATCCTAGGACCATGAGCTTTCTCTTTTTAAGACGGCCCAGTGGCAATTGTTATCACTGGCTCTGAAGAACTCGGGCCCCGACAGGGCATTTAGCTTACGCTAATCAAAGGTACCCTTGGACAGGGGAATATGGTCATCTCTGCGGATCATTTGTGACTAAAAACTATGAAGAGGATTCAAAATGTTGATTTCGGTTTGAGTGCTGCAGTTAAGAATATCCATACAGTAATGACAATATACTAATTGCTACCAACTTTAAAAAGCTGTGAGTTAAAGAGTGTTTTATATTATTTAACATGTCGGGCAACATAAATCCATTGAAAGCTTTCAGTGTGAGTTGTGGTAATGTAGGTTATAGAGACACATTCCTGTAATGTTAATACTTAAACTTATTCCTCACAAAATGTCATCGGATTCATCAAGAGTACATAGGCTGGCTTAGCACAGAGCTGAGCACCTGCGTTTTCGAGTTTGCAGTGTGTAAAGCTTTAATTAAAAACAATCTCTGAGTTAATGCATGGACTGAAGACAGCAAAGCTTGGAAACAGCAAGAGTCAATCACTGGTCACTAGTCAGACCTGGGCTCTCTGCAGTTCATGCAGTCAGACAAATTCTGAATAAAATGTATTTATTGTATACACTGCAAACGCAGAAAACAGGCACTCAGCACTGCCCTGAGCGAGCACAGCTGTTTATTATAGAGTTATGTTCCAATATCGAGCAATATCATTTTACCCCCTTCAACATCAGCCTACTGGGGTGGTTTGCAACAGAAGGACATACCATTTTAAGAAGAGCAGACAGTAGCTGAAGTCTGTTTGACAGGCTTCAAACTACAATAGTAGTCAAATGCTAAGGGTGCAAAAAGTATAACATCCTAGGGTATTAATAGGGCAGATTCAATTACTTAAAGAGGTTGCTGGAGGTTCCCAGCCGTTTCGGACTATGACTGACCCGGGGGCAGTGTCCATGACAGCTGTATTGCTCCATCATTAATGCATGCGCCTGCTCCCCATGCTGGAGGAAAAGAGCTGTTCTATGCCTGGCCTCGAGACTCCGCACAAACAATGCAGGATCCACTAACCGTGTGGGTGGTGGACTCACAGAGGCAATGGTAATACTGAGCACAAAGGGGTGGGCCTGGTGCTCCATATGCGCAAATTATTGATCCATCTCAGAAGAAGACACATACCTTTGACATTCTGTATATTTTCAATCTGAAAAATCCTTATTTTTTTGGTAAAGAAAGATATTTGACTGCCACTATATTTTTAAAGCTGGAGTAATGCAATCTGCTACATTTAAACTAAAAATAACAACACAGCTACCAGTTTCGTAACGTGTTTCCCGCTCTGATGTCAGATCACAAAAACACTCACAACCTAATGTTAAGGGTCCACCTAGGATAATTTGACACATTACTCAAAACGCTATCAGGGCGAGCGACTTTCACATCTATTCCAAGTAAACATTTTGTGGTCCTAGGCATATATAAATTCAATAATACTAAAGTGGAAGACAGATTCTACAGCTGAGTATACTCCTAGAAATATTCATGCAGCTCAAATGTATTTCCCTGCAAACTGCATGGAATTTGCAGTGTGCAGCAAAGTGGGTTTATTCAAAACACTCCTTTCTCAAACATAAAGCGTATCCTGGTTTCTTCTTCTTTCCTTAGCTGTGTCGTTTTTAGCTTTGTGTAATTAACATCAAACAGTCAGTGCGTTTGCTGACGTCTTGCGCTATATTACCGTATGGTTGATGTATTTATTCAACCACGCTTTTTGTTTTACGCTTGGACACTTCTTCATAAAATACTACTTATGGGAGTAATTACTATGTAAATGCTCAATGGAATATTTTTTTTCTATAACTGACGTTGTGATATGATTGATTTCCTTTAATGACCTTTTGAGGATTGCTTATAAAAGGTGCGAGCGTGCAGTACCGCATATAATAAAAATATATCATTCATGCGGTGAGCTATCTGTAGGATATCAGAGCTAAGCAGAAGTGTTCAGACAGTTGTTTCATCTAATTGACAGGATCTCCGCATTACCATGTTGCTTGAATCTGCAGAAAGAAGGTGTATCCTGTAACTGAACTGTGTCAGTGTGATTGCAGAGATGACAGCTTGTCCAAAGGCTGTAGAAAATTGTGAAATGAATGTTTCAGAAGCGAGAATATATTATCTCTGCATTGTCTCTACCTTCAGTGCTGATAGACGAGCAGAGAAAAGGGCTTGTGCTATAGCCATTCACAAACTCTTACATGATGTTACTTTTTGTTAGACCTGACAGCCCTAGGGTGGTCTTTCCCCAAACATTTTGCATGCTTTGCCTCATTTTTGCTGATCTGTTTTTGTTGGCATCAGGACTCTGGGCAGTTTACCAGTGCTAAACTGCACATGCTCACTCCCCTAAAATATGGTATCATTGGTGTATCCACAACTGGTATATTTAATGTACTTGTAGACCCTAGTAAAGTGCACAATATGTGCTCAGGGCCTGTAAATTAAATGCTACTATTGGGCCTGCAGCACAGATTGTGCCACCCACTTAAGTAGCCCTTTAAACATCTCAGGTCTGTCACTCTGGAGCCTGTATGTAAAGTTTCACTGCTGTGTTGACTTGGCATTTAAAAAACATTGCCAACCCTTACACTACCCTTTTATTACACATACATTACCCCCTAACCCATAGGGCAGGGTGCAGTGTATGTAAAATGCAGGGCGTGTGCAACTGAGTTTTACATTTCCTGGTAGTGAAAGACTCCCAAATTCGTTTTTCACTAGCAGTGAGGCATACCCTTCTCATAGGATAGCATTAGGGATTGAGTAATACACTTATTAGGTGTAATTCCTGATTGAGAAGAAGTAGGACAATCATGTTTGGTACCTATGGACTTGTAATATTAAATCTTCTTTAATGGTAAATTTTTATTTATGATGACAACTTTAAAAATGGCACTTTTAAAAAATTGTCATTTTTCTGCTTTTAAGGCCCGTGTGCCTGCTGATAGCCTCCAATTCACATCTGGGTTGGTTGGGCTTTGTGCATTGCCTCTAGACAGTCACACACAAATGGAGCTAAGTTGTGCCATTTACATACTGATGGCCCATTATCAGGCTGATGTGCCTTCCTGAGCTTGATGCGAGGCAGAAGATGACACTTGCATCTGAATAGGGCTCAGTCTGTCTCCATACAAAGAGCTGCATAAACCCTTGTAGTGTGCCTGGAACCAGGGCAAGAAAGGTAGGACATGTGTGCACTTCAAGAGCCTCTTTGAAGTCACTCCCACTTCAGAGGCTCTTGAAGTGCACACATGTCCTACCTTGATTTAAGGATACTCTATCAGGAAGAAAGACTGCTGTGCTGCTGAAAGGACTGCCACTCTGCTTGAACTCTGTTGGACTCTGCTGGACTCCTGCTTTGCTGTGCCTGCCCTGCTGCCTGCTGCGCTCCTACCTTGGGAGTGAAAAGGACTAGACCTGCACATCTTTGTCCCCAGTACCAAGTGTCTCCAAGGGCTTACTGGCTTGCCTCCTGTTCTGGAAGTCTCAGGGCCATTGAAGACTTTCCTCAACTCTGCTTCAGCTGCTGGATTCTGCCACTGTGAGTCTTGCCCTGCCAAAAAGTGCCAATCCAGTTGTGGGCCTTGAGAGTGTACTTGATTTTTTTTTTTTAATTGATGCATCAAGGCCATTGCGCTGTTTGGAACGGATGCAGTGACCATCGATGGCGTCACAGCGTTTATTCAACAACGACGCAGGACCCGACTGTGAGGTTCACTGACCATGCAGCACTGATCCAGAGACATCGCCCGCATCAAAAGGGATTTGAAGTCGACATGGACCTGGCTGTGAGGCTCTATGATGATGCATTACCCAACTGCATGAATCAGACTCGACACATCGAGTCTTTGAGGCCAACGCTTACTCTCTCTAAGGTACTTTTTCAGAGCTCCCTGCGTGGTTCCTGTAGCCAGCCTCCCCTCCATCGCAGTCAACCAGAACTTTGGATTTACCCTGGTCTAGAGCGGCCTTAAGTAACCTTTTAGGGCTATTGACCTTTTAAGCACTATATTGCTGTTTATTATTTAAAAAATAATATCCTGAGTTCTACGTATGTCATTTTGGTTGTTTTACTCAGGTAAATATTCTCTATTGTTCTAAGCTGGTGTGGAGTCATTTTGTGATGTCTTTCACTATGTTACTATAATTTAAGTGTTGCACAAATACTTTGCACATTGCCTCTTAAGTTAAAGCTGACTGACCTGTGCCAAGCTACCGGAGGTTGAGCACAGGTTAATTTAGTAAGAGTAACTGATTTATCCTGACAAGGATTGTGCTCCCTGCTTGGACAGGGTGCATACCTCTGTCAACTAGAGGCCCAGTTTCTAACACATTTGTAACCCAATGATACAGATTCCTTGGTGTTGGATCTGATCAAGCCCTTGCATTATAACAGGGGATGAACAAGCATGGACTACATTTTAAAGATGTAAGAGAAACTCTGCTGCAAATTAGCCTATTTTACATTATGCACTATCAGTAGAGTGACTTCACTAACTTTATACAATATCCACATAGAGGTGAACCATGAGATAATTTTCTGTAGCTATTCAGAGATGCCCAATACCCACTATCCCTATTGCCTTGCTCTACATAGACCAGCTTTAAATCATTTTAATCTCAATCGATCTCTTAGTAGCACACATTATGGTGGATCACCACTTACTTTCTCCTGAAGCATTTTGATAAATGACCTGGGTTCAATGGTCCAAATTTAAGGTGGTGTCAAATATTACTCTCAGATAGAAGTCAGCGGATATGAGTTGAGCCTACAACATCATCAACTAGAATGCGCATAGTAGAGCAAGACCTGCCTACTGGTTTATGATGGTTGCAGGATACAGCTGAATTCTTCCCATTCTTCTTACAAGGTATTCACTAAACGTAGTAGAGATCTTTTAATGTCCCTCTGATGAGGCTGCACAGTTAATAATCTAGGCTCTGCAGAAGATGTAATCTTAAGTAGATGCAGACAGGCTGAGCTGAAACATAAATAAATCAGACAACATCACTCTGGCAACCAAAGAGTTGTAATGGATTACAACAACCCAAAGAATGAAATTCAAAACTCTATAAAGAAACATCTTCAAGGAGTCTGAAGCTCAGGGTCTGAGATACCTCCAGAAACTGGTATCCCACTACATACCTGAGCACAAATTTGCAACTGCCAACTTTTTTCTGCTCAGCTTTATTCAGTTTGACAGAACAAAAGACAAGGATCTACAATCTCTTGCATGCTTTTGACAGGGATTTAAGAAAGTAACTTTATACAATACCTTGCAAGAACTCAAAAGCCAGCCTTTTCATGAAGCTTTTCCGATTATCAGGACCAATCTGGAGCTACTGCTCTCCTCTTCAAGGAGGGCTCATGCTCCTCCAACAAAATTAAGAACCCCTCCTAAGCACTACCTGAAGCTACTTGAGCATATCATCACTTTTATGACTTTCATTTTCCCTCATTTGGATGAGAGATGATTTGTTGGATGCATCTCCTGACAACATTTTAGTGCTGTCATGTAGCTGATGAGTGGAAAGACAGCACAGTACAAAAATAACTACTGTAAAATAAAAATATATAAAAGCAACTATTTCACTTTTTTTAATTATTTGAAACCACCATTTCATATGTTAAATTTTCATTACTGATATTAAATGGTACCAAAACATAGCGTCTGTTGCGCAGCAATCCACCTATGTGAAAATCTTAGATAGTTATTTCGACACTGCATCAAAAAACGTTCACTAAATTATTTAATTAAATGGTATACCTGGTAGTGTATTTATTTTGTTCCAAATAATATCTCTGTTGGATATCTGTTAAACTTTACAAAATTTGTAAGATTCGTAAATTCCAAGTTACATGGTACTGATGCATGTTGTGGGTCCATTTCAGTTTGTCGTTTGGGCTTAGTGATAGCTTAGCTTAAGCTTGAAACCTGTGCCCTTTTATACAGTATTCATGCTCTGTATTTCTGTATTCAATTTCATTAATTTTCTCATTGCTTCTTTAGTCGCATAGTTTTATTTCTATTATCAACTTCTATTCTGAAAAAAATGTCATTATCAGTGCTATGGATGACATACTTTGCATCATGTTCTTTCCTCAGAATTAAAAGAACAGAATGCAAGGCACACAGAATAATATTTTGTTTTGCCAGCCCCAAGATTGCATAAACAGTTCAGCACTTAGGTACATACCCACGCCAGGCTTCTGTGCATGAACATAAACATGTACCCTGTAAAAACATCTTGGGCATTAGAGGGGGGCATTAGAGGATATCAGAGAGGGTTCTAACCAGAATTTCCAACCATGCTGCATGCCAGAACTGGTGGCTTGACCTTGTACCACAGTAACTGGGATGGGTTGTGCTTCTCATGGACACTTCACAGACAGTTTTTACTTTCATTGCCATGCTCTCGCTTAGGGGCTAGAGATTAGGCTTTTAGGTAGGAATTATGTATTTGTGTTATTACAAATATGTTTGGGGTTGTTTATATTAATATCCCTGATTTTCATAATACTAATTTTGTTACTTCTCATTATCCTAATCTTTACAGCTCATGTATTTTATCATAGATTGCATTCCTTTCAAAAAATGTATTGAAAACTGTCCTCTATCTATTTTTTGCCTATGTTTGTGTAGGATACTTGAATGTGGAGCGAAAAGGTTCAGACGTGTTCCTACCACCATTTCCCTGAGGGGTTTTCAGAGTCAATGCAAGGCTGCCACAAATCACCTTTACCAGTTGGGTTTTGGGGAGATATTGCTAGTGAGGCGGGGGGTTGGGCCGACTGCTGCCATCTGGTGTAGGAGTGCCTCAGTTGCCTACAACACAGAGGTACTGCAACTCCAAATTCAGCAGACTTATTATTTTGCAAGAGTCCATATGACAGGCAATTGTACTATTTCCCTGCTGAAAAGCTGACCCAGGACTATGCAAAATTTCCATCTGAGGTCAATTTTTCTGGCTGGAAAAATACACAGGACCCCCTCTTTCTTGTGGCTTTACCACATACCTTCATCAATTGCTCTGAAAAGGTGTTAATTGTATGCAGGACCAGTGCGTCGGGTGGGAGGCGTAGGAGGGAGATGAGAGATAGAGAGCAGGGGAGGTGCAGCATGCTTTGTTCTGTTGGGAAAAAAAAGTGACAGGGGAAAAAAAGTGACAGGAGAGTTGGCTGCTGACGAAGTTTCATGAGGTTTTTCCAGCCGCTTTTTTCAACGTGAAAAATTGGGTGAAGTTGTTCCACACCCAGTAAAGCCAGGTGCTGAAAACCCTAAACAATAATAATTAGGTCGAGCAAAATAATTCCACCTGACTTGGAATCTGGGCTAAGTCAAGTGAAATTGAAGGAATGTGCCAATAAACTTACTTATAATCAGGGCCACTGGCATTATGTGATTGTGCAGCTACAGCATTTTTCACATAATTATGCTCCATTTGCCACGTAATCCATCATCTGCTGCATAATTTGCAAATTTTATGACAAAAAAATGCTTCTAGTTCAAACTGTTCAAAAATTGATTACTAAAAATACAGTATCACGTGCAGTGAAATAAAGTGAAATAAAAAGCCCTTTGCAAAGGCTCACTGGTCATTTTTCTGTTGCTTATTACTATATTTGGATGTTAAACTGGCACTAATGTGGTGCAAACTGAGAGAGATCAAGTTTATTAATAAATTAGTGGCATAGAAGTAGCATACGGCAGCTAATAAATCTGTGGTTTTTTAAAGCTTAACATAAGAAAAATAACATTGAAATGAAAATGTGTATGTTTAAATTGTGGTGGACATTTATGCCTACCACTCATATTTTGACACCATGTTCAACATGAAAACATTTTGAATACATAAATGAGTGAATAATTGATAAACATTAACCTGAAAATTATTGCTTCCAAGTAAAAAAGGTAGAAATAAACTATATTATGAGTATTAATTGAATATGAATTAAACACACTTAAATTGATGTAAATGAATTTCAATATTATGAATTATGGGCCCCATTCTGACCTTGGCGGGCGGCAGAGGCCGCCCGCCGTCAGAATACCGCTGCGCGGTCAAAAGACCGCCGCGGTAATTCTGAGTTTCCCGCTGGGCTGGCGGGCGACCGCCATGAGGCCGCCCGCCAGCCCAGCGGGAAACCCCCTTCCATGAGGATGCCGGCTCCGAATGGAGCCGGCGGAGTGGAAGGGGTGCGTCGGGTGCAGTTGCACCCGTCGCGATTTTCAGTGTCTGCTTGGCAGACACTGAAAATCTTGGTGGGGTCCTGTTAGGGGGCCCCTGCAGTGCCCATGCCAGTGGCATGGGCACTGCAGGGGCCCCCAGGGGCCCCGCAACACCCGTTACCGCCAGCCAGGTTCTGGCGGTCAAAACCGCGAGAGCCAGGCTGGCGGTGAGGGGGTCGGAATCCCCATGGCGGCGCTGCCTGCAGCGCCGCCATGGAGGATTCCCCCGGGCAGCGGGAAACCAGCGGGACACCGCCGGTTTTCCGTTTCTGACCGCGGCGGTACCGCCGCGGCCAGATTGCCCATGGATGCACCGCCAGCCTGTTGGCGGTGCATCCGCGGTCGTTGGCCTGGCGGTAGTCTACCGCCAGGGTCAGAATGACCCCCTATGTCTTTAGAAAAATAAATAGACGTTTAATAATAATAGGTTTTATTAATGTATTAAATGTATTACTGTGTGTTTAGGTTTTTTAACTTGACTATGCCTGAAGATTTATTTTGCAAGCAGCTATGGAAAATTATTTGTTTATCCTGTCCCCTCTGACCTGAATTCCTTCTCTAGGCGGCTAATGCAATGTTGAATGTCTTATTGTATTGTAGGCAAAAGACATGTTTTAGATGCAATAAGGTAACACTATTGTTCTAGCTGTCGAAAGGAGGATCACAGTATTTATGTGAAAGAATATTAGTTCAGTTTAATGTGGATCATGTGAAAGGAACTGTAAGAGGCAAATTATTAGAAAATGTAATATTTTGGAGGAACTGTATAGTCAGACAGTATGAACAATGGGTTTTTGCTGAGAAGATTCCTAAATGTATCAGAACTTGGTGATGCCATCTACAGTGACTGGATGCTGAAACTGATGCCCAGTATGTGCCCACCTGAAGAACCAATGAATGGATTGTGCCTATTTTTTATTACAGAAGAACTTTGGAATTTAAGTCAGTCTGTCCTAAAAAAGTCTTAAGAGTTAGTTAGGGCCATCACCTGCTGCATTATTCTAGTGGTCCTATTAATAATATAAGACCTGGCACAGAAGTGCACGTCCGCTCAAGGCTTAGGATGTAAGCAGTGATTGCTCATCAGGGCTCGGCCTCCTCAAATGTATTGCTTATGTTTTGAAGCTGCCACTACCATCATAATAGATGCAGACGCCATATCTGGGATGTTCAGATTGGCTCAGCCAATTGGAAGAGTTGAAAGGCAGCCTTAACTTTTGACGTTTGATCTCATCCCCAAGCTGCCCAAGTTCAATCGAAGTGAAAGGACTTAAAGCTGATGGTGCAGGGAACATGTGTGACATGTGAGGGAGGCTTATGTCCAATGGCATGGATGGTAATAGCTTTATTGATCACAAACTTCTCTGCATTAAATCTTAGCAACTCCGCGTTCTCCTCATCATGTGTCCTCCCCTTCTTCTTACAATTTCTGAGCAGATCACTTACAGCTGATAGCATCGTGGCTAAGGAAACTGCGCTGAATTATCACAACAAATAAGACAAAAATGATTGCTTCTTAATTATTTCGACATCCTACTAGTTCACTTAATCAGGGAAATGGAATCCTGGGTTTCATCAAATTCAGAAGCTTCAACTTCTCGTTGTTCCTGCTCCTGCGCTTAGACTGTTGACAATATAGGTGATTTTGGTGTTCCTGTGGTAGCTTCATTTGCACAGAGATGATTCCTCAAGCAAAGATTTCACCAGGGCTCCAGGGAGGACACTCAACACATTCGGCATTCCACTAACGGTATATTGTAATCTCTAAGTCCTAGCAGCTCTGAAAGGCCACAATCCACAATGGTTGCTGTGGTTAGTGAGTGGTGCCTCAAAGAGATGCTGGATGGTGTCTGAATGTGTACACGTGGGATGGCCACGTGGCATGTGATGTCTCCGCTGCTATTGTAGTTTGAGTGATGTAGACAGTTTTTTCATGGACGAGGCTTGTGTTGAGTTTGTTTGTCACTTATGTATGTCTTTTAAATATTCTTCTGCCATCTCATATCCATATAACTGCAATCCAATTTTATACAAGTCCCAGGAGCCTCTGCTGTCGCCTGGGGGGGCCGGACACCAGACACGGGTGCTACAAAGTGCGCCGCGCAGCCCCTGCCACTTGCCTGCCGCTTACACAGCTCCTGGTGGGACTCCAAGTCCCAGGAGCCTCTGCTGTCGCCTGGGGGGGGCGGACACCAGACGCGGGCACTACAAAGCGTGCCGCGAACCCCTGTGGCGCGGGTCACGCGCGGGCCACGTCCGTGCCCAGGGCGGGCCCGTCCGCGTCCGTCTGAGACCGAGTGAGACTGGGCTGGGCCATCCCTCTTGACTTTAAGGTAGGAATCCACTGAGACTCTGTTGGGGTTCCATACTACCGTTAATTCCAGCTCCCACAATGGTAAAGCGCAAGGCGAAAGGAAGCTCTAATATGGCCTCAGTGCAACCTAAACTTCCGAGACTCCACAAACTATCGAAGGCTCCTAATAATTGTGTATCCAATGAGATTGATAATTTGATCGAGGAGGTTGAATCTATAATCAAATCAAAAGAAATGAAGCTCCCACAGAAAAGGCCCAAATCTGGTCCCCTTGACCCTTCTTTTTTCCAAGTTGTTCATACAAGGGGAATTCCAGTTTCAAGGAAGCCATCTCACTAGCATCGGGATCTCAGCTTGACGGCCCAGATGCTATACTAACTGAACAGACTTTAGTTCAACTGGTATCAGAGGACATTACGCCAGACACCGCGATCATCCATAATATTCTATGTTCAAACCGTTTCCTCCCATTGGTCTTCAACCTTCAGACTGTTTATCCTCCGTGGTTTCTTCCCAAAAGGAGTTGATCTCCGTTGTGCTGGGTCTGCAAGAAGAGGTTAGGGATCTAAAAAAAGCATTAGCAGAAGTATTATCTTTCCTGCGTGTTATTAGCCCGTCCGGGGCTTTAGTATCTGCACAAAACAAAGTTTGTACGAGCACTACTGCTCCTTCACTTTTGCTCCCCAATCCTACTATGAATGCAGCTGGTCCTAGCAACTGGCCCTGGCCACCACATGATGCAAGTGAAGCCCCGTTCAAGAATCACGAGTCTCTGCGCTCTAGCGCACCATCTAGTGTACCACCGAGGATAAGCGGTATCCCAAAATGAAGTGGGACTCTATGGCAATTCAACAACCTTGTACACGTTCCACCACGACCAGCTTTTTATATATGTGCAAGGTACCCACTTTATCCCCGAACTCACGTGTGCTAGTAACAGGCCGTCCAAGGTGGGTGTCGATTCACTAGAAAAGCCTAAAACCCAAAGTTGTGTAATTATGGAAGGGTGCTCATCTGCTGAATTCCAATCTTGGTAATATGATTATATAGAGCATCGATCTTGCCTGGCTGTCCTAGACCCCCCAGAGGTTCTATCAGACATTGACTGGCTACCATCTAGGCCAAGCCCAAAAGACAGAAGCTTATCGCTTCCTAAATCCATTGTAACCACAGCTAAAGGTTGGCCTACAGATCCTCTCTTGCAGAAGATTTCAGCGTTGCCCCCTGAAGATATTATATCTAAAACACCATTCTCCCAGCCCCAAGATGGGGTGAGTTCACTTGATATCCCCCAGGAAAACCCTAGGGTCCCTAAGATACTGACCTTAAATTTTTTAACATGGAATGTGGCTGGGATTAGAAACAAAATAGTTGATGCTGACTGGGGGATGTTTATAGATAAATTCAGTATATGTCTGTTTCAAGAAACCTGGGCTATTACAAATATACATAGACATGGGTTTACTTCTTTTTGCAAGGAAGCCAGGTGGTCCCCTGAGGGAAGAGCAGCAGGAGGACTTATCACATGGCTAAGAATATTGGATGTGGGTGAAGTTAGTGAACTCTACGTGGAGTCACCAGATATATTATCTCTGTCTATACAGACAAAACAAAATTTACCCTTGCTTTTTGTCAATGTATATAATGGACCGGGCCACCACAACCAATCATCTAAAACTATCCAGACTTTGAACGCCTTTTTGTCAGACTATAGCACGACTCACTGTATTTTTATTGCCGGGGATTTTAATGTAATGCTGGAACCCAATCCTGCGTTCACAGAAGCTACCCAGATATAGGATAGTGTATGCAATAGTCCCCCATACGTAGCCCAGAGAAAACATCCAAAATCCAATGCCAGGGCTTTGCAAATCATCAACCTTATGCTAACTTATGGTCTTCGTCCAGGAAATGGCCATTTTCCATCCGACACCCCTGCCAAATCCACGTATTTTAGAGGGTCCTACAGCAGTATACTTGACCTCATACTTATCGATGTGAGGCAGTGGTATACTGTTTTAGACCTCAATGTGGGTGACCAATATAATAACGACCATGCCCCTCTTATTATAACTTGTGATAGCCAACTTCTTTTGGTAAATTTTGTTCGACCACCCCATGAAGTTTCTTTCCCCCTAGAGGTTTCTTCCAACAAATGTACCCTGAAATGGGACTCTATTAGAAGCTCACCGAAACTAAGGGGGAAATTTTTCAAATTAATTTTTAGTTACCAACTGCCCAATATCTCTTCTCTGAACTCCCCCAATGAAGTGTTTGATTTGCATGGGGACTTAGTTGCGGCTGTAAGAATGCTATTCATTAAATCCGGCGGTGGGAACAAACGACTGGGAA
Organism: Pleurodeles waltl; assembly: GCF_031143425.1. NCBI lineage: Eukaryota > Metazoa > Chordata > Amphibia > Caudata > Salamandridae > Pleurodeles > Pleurodeles waltl. The sequence continues at coordinate 831,051,649 of NC_090436.1, read as the reverse complement.
AAGAATTGCACTTAAGGTGGTTTGGCAAGCCATGTAAGGATGCCAAGAGTAATCTCTTACGAGCTTTCAAATCGAAAGACAGAACTGAGATAAGCGATGCTAGGCAAGAATACACATCTGTTATTAAGTCCAGTAAACACTTATGGGAGGAAACATCGTGGCAGGAACTATTGTTGGCGGCTAGGGATAAAGACTCTTTTAGCTTTCGGTCTCAGGTAGCCAGAAATATGCGTGGTGACAACTTAAGACCTGATTGTCATATTCCTTCTGAGGTTTGGACTGTTCATTTTACCGAATTATACAGTTGTGATTCCACTATTACTTGTGTCTTTGAAAATGATCTCACTGAGGAATTGCCTCTGATATCCTCCCTTATTCCCTTCTCCCTTAAGGAAACTGAGATGGCTCGTAAGACCCAAAAACCAGGCAAAGCCACCGGACTGGATGGTATACCGGTGGATCTCTTTAAATCTGATCCTGTCTGCTGGGGTCCCTACATAAATAGGGTGTCCAATGCCGTTTTAGAAAGTGGCAACTACCCTAAAACCTAGAAGGGAGCAATTATTGTCCCTATTCATAAAAAAGGCAAAAGGGGGTTACCTGGAAATCATAGACCCATTATTTTGTTGGACAACTTACAAAAATTATTTTGTCATCAGGTACTGGGTAGATTAAAGAACTGGATGGATGCGAATAAATAATTGAGTCATTTACAGGCTGGCTTTCGACAGAAAATCAGCACTTTTGACCAGGCATTTAGTTTCCTCACGATCAAATGGAGGTTAGTGGACGTGGAGGCCATGAAACTCTTTGTCGCCTTTGTCGACCTTAAGTCTGCCTTCGATTTGGTCCCACGTAGGAAACTGTGGGGAGTTTTGAACAAAGCTGGAGTGCTGGGCCCCCTATTAAATCTGATTAAGGAGTTGCACTCAGAGAGCTATGCTAGAATTAGATGGGTGACGCAAGGAGAACTAACAGGCGAGATTCCAGCAAGCAGAGGAGTCAGACAGGGATGTGTGTTGGCCCCTACTCTATTTCTACTATTTATCAACGCTTGTATCCCCTACCTAATGGATTGTGACAGTGATGCCCCCAAGGTTGTGGGAGAAAGGGTACCATGTTTGCTCTCTGCTGATGATACTTTGCTATTATCGCAAACCGCCTCTGGCCTAACTAAATTGTTACATAAGGTCACATGTTTTTGTAAAGACTATGGTTTGGAAATAAGGGCCAGATGTAGCAACTTTGCAAATTGCGACTTGCAATTTGCGAGTCCAAGCGACTCGCAAATTGCAAGTCGCTATGGGGTTGCAAAGACCCACCTCATTAATATTAATGAGGTGGGTCGCAAATTGCGGCCCCATAGCGACTATGGGCACTCACGGATATGGAGGCCTGCTGTAGTCAGCAGACCTCCATGTCCGTGACTGCTTTTAAATAAAGCAGTTTTTTTTTTCCAAGTGTAGCCCATTTTCCTTAAAGGAAAACGAGCTGCACTTAAAAAAAAAACGAAACCTTTTGTTTTGGAATTTTTTCAGGGCAGGTAGTGGTCCCTTGGACCACTACCTGCCCTGAAAAAATAATTTGGGGTCCAGTCACAAAGGGGAAGGGGTCCCATGGGGACCCCTTCCCGTTTGCGAGTGGGTTACCATCCACTTCAAGTGGATGGTAACTGCGACTCCATTTGCGACCGCGTACGTGGTCGCAAATGGAGATGCATACCACTCCGACTCGCAAATAGGAAGAGAACACCCCTTCCTATTTGTGACTCTGAAATGCATTTTGCGAGTTGGTCCCGACTCACAAAATGCATTTCTGCATAGCAAACTCAGGTTTGCGACTCGCAAATGGCGATTTTCGCTGTTTGCGACTCGCAAACCGTTTCCTACATCTGGCCCTTAATTCTTCCAAAACCAAGTATATGGTGTTTGGTGACTCTAAACAAAAGGCTAGGAAAAAAATATATCTGGAAAGAGAGGCCTTAGAAAGAGTTATTGATTTTGACTATTTGGGCTTTAGGTTGGAGAACTCTCAGAAATGGAAGGCACACTTAGCTAAGTCCGTTATGAGTTCAAAACAGAAATCGGGATGCATTTTGAGATATGTTGCTAAATCCCCTAGTTTTGCAATCACTCCTCCATTAGAAATATATAAAGCCCAGGCCAGGGGTGGAGCATTATATGACGCAGAGCTATGGGGTTATTGCAATCTAAACGATGTGGAGAAAGCTGAAAACTCCTTTTTGAAAATGCTATTAAAAATCCCTGCAAGCTCTCCAACCTTGCCCATTCGGTTGGATCTAAACCTTTAGTCTATCTCACATATTGCCACCTTACGGCCGTTGACTTACTGTCTTCGGTATGGTCCTCGGATATTTTGGCCCACATAGAGCTGGGCTTAGTACTTTAGTGAGCTCGCAAGCCCTGAAAAGGGTTAGGTGGTGCAAATATGTGAAAGAATCATTCTTCACCCTTGGATTGAGCAGTTTTTGGTTGGATCCTGCACAACTCCCAAAAAATGCTGTTCAGCTTGTGAAGGATGCATATTGGTTGAAAGTCCAACTGGAAAAACTAGCAGAGGTTCCCTCACCCAGCTTAACTAATAGTTTTTTTATCCTTGAAGTGCCACTACGGATTTGAGAATTTTATGGACATGATTGTTTCCCCTTTTGCACAAGCACTTTATATTAGATTTAGGTTGAGAACACTGCCACTTTGTTCATTTACTTGTAAATGGCCCAACTCAGGTGTTAACAGTGATTTATGCCCAATGGGATGTGGAGTCCTTGAGCACTTAGCGCATGTATTATTTTGTTGCCCTGCGTATCGCAAGCAAAGGGCACGATGGCTCATTCCATTTTTTAAATCCATGGGCTTTGCGAGTGGGTCAGTAGCTTTTAGGATTCTTAAATCAGATGCTCATGGCAAAGTGGCATGTCCACTGGCGAAGTTTCTGGAGGCCATATGGCCAATCAGACATAAATCTCTGAAGCCAGGAGCATGGCATTCAATTTAATCCTACTGCGCTATGAGCTGGTAATAGCAGTTGATGCCAATCATTTGTGCCGAGATTTAAATGAGTTTTATGTGACATGGACTGTATTTATTTTATTGTTATTTTTATGCATTTGATTATTTTCTTTCTAAATGCAATTTATGTATCCCAAAGTAGGGTTGAAGTGCTTGATGTACTGTTTTATGTCACCATTTTTATCCCCTTATTTTAAGACTTTTTTAATATGATATATTTATGTCTTTTTATCTGCTTTGATGGTATTATTTTGCTGAATAAAGCTATCTATCTATCTATCTATCTATCTATCTATCTATCTATCTATCTATCTATCTATCTATCTAACTGCACTCCAATTTTATACACATGGACCCTCATTTTGAGAGTTACAGGTCTCCCAGTGCTGCCATAATCCTCAATAAAAAATGATACCACAGCAATTAGTCATTTTTATATGCATAGTTACCCTGGTTTTACAACATTGCCCCTAGGGAATGAAGACTTCCTGGGGTAATCAGTGTTAACATCCAATTTCCACAGATAATTTCCAAATTCAGGATAGTTTTAAGGGAAATGTTCTCACCAAATTTGATCTGAAAAGTGTGTTCTCAGAACACCTGGTGCAATAATTCTATATGTTAAATTACCATATTCATTCTAACAACAATTCAAGCAACAAGAGTTGTTTTAGCACAAGCTAAAACTTACAATGATAACCACTGAGAAGGTTTCCTAGCATGGTGAATTTGGGAGTGATTGCTACACAATTATTTAACGACTTAAGCATCCCTATTTAAACTAAAACAATTGTAAATGTAGACTACGAACACTAAATATAATTTTATTTAAATGTTATCATAAGAGTCAATATCTTAAATAGATTTGTTAGCCTATTTACAGAATATTTCTATTTTATGTAAATCGTGGTCATTTCCGCTTTTTTATTGGTCCTTTTAATTTTAATGATGGGTTTCTTTACATCTCAGAATAAATAAGCAAAATAGAGCAACATCACATCAATATCCCAGATTTAATTGGGCACTCTCTGATCACTATTTCGTTTGCAAATGTCTGGCTGCTTAATTAAAATAGCTAAAAGAATAAAACTGTAAGTCTTTATCTTGTAGGACAGCGAAAATATCGTGCTAAAAGTACTTAAGTAGGCTAATCCAAAGGAAAAGCTCATAGTATTCCTTAAAATACACAATGTCAATGTAAGTACCGGGATATAAAGTTATGGAATGTTGTAAAACAAAAATTCACAGACAAATGAGGTCCCTTATATTGGGCCCCTGGTTGAGTGGAGCGTTTTATCCAGGTAATTATGACAGCACCCCATCAAGTAGTGCCTTAGCACCGAAATAATAAAGCCATAAGTCACTCTGATTCCTGTTCTTTGATTTGCTTTCCTAAATTCAAAGTTTAACTCCTACATGCTCTACTGGGATATATTTAGATTAGTCATTAATAGTACAGAAATGAAACCAGTTGTTCTAAGGAACCTTTAAGTAGCTGGTGGGCTTTTGCTTGGTGAAGTAATTGGGAATATTTTATGAAAGCATCATCCAAAATGATACTTCCTTGAGAAGACAACACTAGAACAATGTCTGAAATTGTCAATAATAGATCAGTAGACTGTAGCTCACACCTCGGCCACACAAACTGCAAATGGAGTATTCATAACTGCACCCGTGGTGTGGCAGATTACATCACAGATGACATTGAAGACAACATTGGTGACATTACGTATCACCTTAACATTGGCATTATTGATACAATCAAGTGGGTACAGAACAATTAGTGGTTGGTTTGTATGCCAAAATGTTATTAGCAAAAATATTGTCTAACATAAATATTGTGCCTTGAATACTGTTTGTGAAAACATCACTTCATTTCATGCACATTTTTATTATTAACTTCAATAGGGTGATATTTCTATAAACAGTATTCACGCAATATGTTTGTCAGTTGATATTTTGATTAATGTGGGATCTTACCAGGGCAATCTTTACACCAGTTTTGGCTAGGGTTTTGACTTGTGTTGTTTCTGCTGTAGTTTTCGCTGTGGTAAAAGCTGTGGTTGCTGCTGTCGATCCTGTTGTTGGTGCACTGGAGGATTCTTAGGCTAATGCTGTTGTTCATAGTGCAGTGGACTACCTAAGGACTTACATGTACTACAAATAAAGTATGGGAGTCTAGTCTTAAAAAGAAAGGCGTCAAATTTAAATATGGTGGCCACAATCTAAGACTCAATAGCTGATAGACGTTATGTGCTCAGGATGTATTCTATGGATTTGGCACACTTTCACAAAAAAATGCATGACTCACGTATAAGAGGTTAGTTTCTCCCTACAGTCGCAAAGTTACAGTTGAAAGGTCTCAAGTGAACACCATATGGCGCCTTGCAACTTCTGCTTGCCTTTACTGATTACATCATAGAAGTAAAATGGTGTACGCCATCTTGGAACATCAATTTCGAAATACTACAACAGAGTGGTGTAATGCAAAGTTATAGGGGCCCTGCAGAATGGGAAGAAGTTGGCCATAGCCTTCCATATCTCTCAGATATTGATTGTTCTTGGGCTGAATGGGCCCCCCATGAAGGGTTGGGGCCCCCGAGAGATTGAGGGTCACCCTGCCTTGCAGAGGATCGTGTTACACCCCTGCTTCAACATGTGCGTAGCGCTTACTATTACGGATGGTGATTTGAGAGGCCCAAATGTATGTTGGATCTATTTTGCTTTCATATGACTAAGCTGCCTCATATTAAATGCACTTGGACGTATAATTCCTGTATACAATAGCCATTTGAGAGCATAAGAAAAACATTTAAGAAATGTATCCAGACATTCACAAAACGCATGTTTAGACGATGAAAAGACACGTTGGTGGGCTACGGATCCTATTCTGATGTGATCCTGCATAGGGCTTATATTTCTGGATTTTAAAGGAATCTTACAGAGTAAAACAATGCTGCGTTCTGGTGAAATATTACGCTTCCAGCAAAAGAGCAGCGCCGATGCTGCAATGGAAACGACGCATTTGGAGCACTGTAAATTATCCGGACCTTGCAGTCGGTTTCTCTGCCAGTACCAACACAAACCGCTTGTGACTGCTGCCCAGACTTTCATCAGATCACACTAGAAAGAGCAGGAGCAATCTGTTTGCCGGGCTCTCAATGTGCTTGTTTCCAAGCAAAAATCAAACAAAGATAAACAGTAATCAGGTCTACTCTTCTTATCCTGCACTTCATTAGTGCCCGTGCTATGTAACTGGATGCATTCTCGAGTACCGCGCTGCGCTTGCATGAATGCGAAATGCACTATGCTCATAAACATGTTTCACAATAACAAGCCCTGTTTAAATATTTCAGAAGCTCGCCTAGCTGGTGACCTAGTTTTAGAATTTTACGGTATGTTAGAAATCTCCGATACTATGCCAGCGAAGAGTGTAAAACTGCACCCCATATGTGCATTTGCGTCTGCGTTTTGCTGAAATGTACAGTTTTCATTCTTGTATTTGTAAGACGCCAAATATGAATACAGTTAGGTTTGAAGTCCTAACCTTACAAGGAAAAAATAACTCAGATAGTCTTAAGGCTATCCCTGTACACAGCAATACAACTGTAGTGACTTCCACCAGCCTGTATGTCAGCTTTCCATCAGGCGTTTGTCCTTCTTTGACCCGCCTTCCTTTCTAAACATGGAGGTGGGCCCATTAGTCTTTGCTGCAGAAAAGCATGCCACATTGTCTATTTCTGTTCCCCCATTAATCAACATTTATCTGTTACTAAACATGACACTGTGAAAGCGCAACAGTATCTCTGGCACAAGTAGCAATGAGCGGTCTATTTTCTTTGATGGGTTTCATTTTTAGATATAATAAAACTATCTCACCACCATATTTTGGAATCTGGCTTTCTCTCATACTAGACTATTTCCATGCTGATGAAACTTGGGCTCTGTAGTGTTGACGCCGGAAACCGTCAACACCACAGTGAGAGACCCGGAAGGGGGGAATGAGGATTTACCCCTCCACCGAAGGTGCAAGATGGATTGCACCGTGACGACAGGGGGGAGGGTATAAAAAGGGGAACAGAAGGCGGGAAGGTTTTTTTTGGTACGAGCAGAGTGATCAAGTAAAGTGTTTATCCCCATCGGCTCCGGGTTTTTCATTTATTGACGCGCTCGCATGCTGCACGACGCGACAACTTGGCGATAAAGTGGGCTGACCAAAACAAGTAGTGACGCCACCAACCAGTGCCCGATCCTGCCCCCCAGACCCAGACCCAAGTCTGAGGACTGCCGACCCCGGTCCTACCTGACATTAACAGGCGGGAACCACCGGTGACCGCTATCTCCCGCTGCATCCTGACTGCCGGAGGCCCGGCACACCGACACACCAGATGGGGTCCTGCTGTACCTCTGCCCAGCCTCAGCCCAACGCTGGAACTGCAGTAGGCAGAGCTCCGCTACGCCGACACCCGCGTGAATCCAGGCAGCGGCGCTCCCTTTATAAGCTGCGTGCCGACCGCACCAAGGAGATCCTGAAGAACGGCACAGCACGTGTCAGGTGAGAGGATTTCCCTGACACACCCCCAGTGCCCTTTTGGGTATGTCAGCTCCGCTGCGCAAATCTGCATATAAAAGGCAACCACACAGAAAGCGAGCATCTTCGAAAGACAAAAGAATTACCTGGAGCTCCGCTGCGCAAATCAGCTTAAAAAAAAAAAAAAAAGTAAACACACAGAAAGTGAACACTTTAGAAAGACAAAAGAGTTACCTGGAGCTCCGCTGCGCAAATCTGCATGAAAAAAAAATAAAACACAGAAAGTGAACCTTTTTTTTTTCTGAAAAAAAAAGGGAAGAGGACATACCTGGAGCTCCGCTGCGCAAATCTGCATACAAATAAAAGAAAGGACAATAAAATAAACAGGAAAAGACATTAAAGAAGAAAAAAAAAAAGAAAAGAAGACAAATGGATATCTGCATATTCCGTCTTAAGGAAAGGCATACCACAAGAAGGGCAAGTTTTCACTACAGAACACGCGTGCTACGCAGTTTAAAAAAATAAAATAAAAAAATAAAGACATTACCCACACCAGAGCCAACATCAGCATGGCCGGCATACCCCCACTAGAGCCTTTCACAGTCACAGGCACGCCCCCCACCCAAGCAGCAAGGTGGAAAGTCTGGGTAGAGCACCTTGAAACATATTTCGAAGCGCTTGATGTGCAACCAGAAAGGAGAAGACCCCTCCATATCGGAGGAGCAGACATACACAAAATTTTCAAGTCGGTCACAGAAGCGAGGCCACGAACATACGAAACTCTAAAAGGGCCAATTACAGCACACTGCGAGCCTTATGTGAATCCGGACTATGAGAGGTTCCTCCTGCACCAAGCCCGACAAATAACCAACGAGTCTGTTGACGTTTTCTATGCCAGGCTCAAAGAACTAGCCAGCACTTGCACACTGCCCGACGAAGAGGACGAAATCAGGGCGCAATTCATTCAAGGATGCTCATCGTCAAAACTTTGAGAACGCGTCCTGCAGCAACCAAATATGCCAATGAAAGACATCCTCCTCACACTGGGGCGGGTCACAGGAACTGCCACGGGCCCGAGCAGCGCATATGGAACAAGCTCCTGCAGCACACCCGAAGGCAGAAATGGCCAACGCGGTAATAACCGATACGTCGCGACAAAAAGATACCTATAAAGGGAGACTCAAAGGCAGATCATGCAAATGGTGCGGAGGCCCAGCACCACACCCGACAACCTGCCCGGCGTGGGGCAAAATATGCAGCGCATGCGAAAAAGTAAACCATTTTGCAAAAGTTTGCAGATCTGCACCAAAACAGACAACCACTGGTTCGAGAAAAACTGTCAAAATGGTCGAAACCACATTAGATCCAGACTCAGAGCGCGACATGGACAATGACTCACACGTGGTGCACATCATACACGCTGTTGGGGGCCGACGCCTACCCACATGTCAAGTCACGATACAAGGATCACCCATATCGGCACTGGTAGACACGGGAGCCTCAATAAATCTGATGGCCATGGACGTATACAACAACCTACCCAAGCCACTGCCGCCGCTAAAACCCACCAACGTACAGGTGTTCGCTTTCGGAAACAGCCACCCTCTAGTGATAGCAGGAACATTCACCACAGAGATCTCACATGAGGACGCCGGAAAAGCTACAAAAGTCTACATCTCCAAGGACGGCTGCCAAACAGCCCAAGATCTTGAGTCAGTACTCTTTGCTTTCAGCATCCACGCACATGCACTCCACCACCTCACACAAGAGTTCAAGACTCTGTTCGAAGGCATCGGCTGCCTGAAGGGGCCCCCGCTACGGCTCCATATCGATAAATCCGTCACCCCGACAGCACTCAGACATCGCCGCGTTGCATTCCACCTTTGCCCCAAAATGGAACGCGAACTCCAGATGCTGGAACAAGCGGGTATCATTGAGAGGGTCACGGGTCCAACACCATGGGTGTCCCCAATTGTGGTTGCAAAGAAACCCAAACAGCCTGATGCGGTCCGGATATGCGTTGACATGAGCATGCCCAATCTGGCAATAAAACTAGAACAGCACCTCACCCCAACGATCGACGACATCCTCAGCGAGCTAACAGGATCCTGCTGGTTCTCCAAAATGGTCCTTCGGTCGGGTTACCACCAGATCATGCTACACCCCAAATCCAGACCCATAACCACCTTCTCCACTCATAATGGGTTGTGGCAGTACAAGAGACGTAATTTTGGCATATCAAGCGCTGCAGAAGTCTTCCAACACATCATCAAGGAAGTCCTGCATGGACTCCCAGGAGTCCTGAAGGTGAGTGATGACATCCTAGTCCACTCACCAAACATCGAAACACGTCTAAAATGACTGCAAGCCGTATTGGCCAGGCTACAAAAGCAGGGACTGGCACTTCACAAAAACAAATGTGACTTCCTCAAAGAAGAAATCTGTTTCTTCGGATATCACTTTTCAAAGCACGGAGTGGGACCCGACCCCCCAAAAATCAAGGACATCCAAGAAGCCCCAGCACCAACAACGGTCACAGGAGTCAGAAGCTTTTTGGGCTTGGTCACGTACTGAGGGCGGCTCATGAAAAACCTGGCTGACATCACAGGACCTCTGCGGCAACTCACACAGGCGAACCAACTATGGGTGTGGGGCGAGGAGCAAGAAGCTGCTTTTCAAGCCACCAAGAGGGCACTCTCGGCCGACACCACATTGGTGTTTTTTGACCCCCAGCGACACTCGCAACTAGTAGTCGACGCCAGCCCCACTGGCCTAGGGGCAGTGTTAGCACAGAACCAGGACTGTGGAGGCCTCCATCGCTTTTGCCAGCCGCACACTCACACCAACAGAGCAAAGATATTCACAAATCGAACGTGAAGCCATCGCCATCCACTGGGGGTGCCGCCATTTTCACCTTTACCTCTATGGCAAGTTGTTTTCTGTCGTGACCGACCACAAGCCCCTACTGCCCCTGTTCAAAGGGTCATCCTCCAAACCTCCACCAATAATCGAGAAATGGATCCTGCAACTGCAAGAGTACGACTTCACGCTCGTCTACCAACCCGGCACAAAAAACCCGGCAGACTTCCTATCCAGACATGCACGCCCAGCTACATCACAGGAAGTAGAAGAAGCCCAGGAAACGGAAGAGTACGTGAGGTTGGTAGTGGAACGAGCACGACCTCTACCCATACCACTCAGCGAAGTGGTGACGGTGACTGAACAAGACGGATGCCTACAACTAGCCATAGCAGCCACCCGTACAGGGGAATGGAGACCACTCCAGCGGCCAGACTCGTTCCGCACGCAACAAGCCCAAGCCCGCCTACACGCCCTATTCAATGTATGCCAAGAGCTTTCAGTAAGTGAAGAAGGCTGTTTGCTAAGAGGATTCCGCCTCGTGATGCCATCCAGCCTCACAACCCGAGCAGTGTCCCTTGCCCACAGAGCACACCAGGGAGTCGTCAAATCCAAAGCCCGTCTCAGGAACAAAGTCTGGTTCCCGGGTCTGGACAAGCTAGTCGAAGACACAGTTAAAAGGTGCCTCATCTGCCAAGCAAATGGCAACCCTGACCCCCCAGCACCAATTATAACGGAGCAAGGACCTTCGGCACCATGGCAAATAGTGAGCGCAGATTTTGGACATCTGCCTGATGGTTCACACATGATCACTGTGGTCGATGACTATTCACGTTATCCTGAAGTGGAGATAGTGCAGTCAACTTCTGCACACACCGTCATTCCCAAATTTGAAAAACTCATGGCCACTCACGGGTTCTTCGGAGAGATACGCACAGACAATGGGCCCCCGTTCAACAGCCACTAGTGGGCTGAATTTCTAGCGTCAATGAACACCAAACACAGACACATCACACCCTAATCGCCGCAAGCGAATGGGGAGGTGGAAAGATTTGTGAGAACCCTGAACAAAGTCATCCGCATATCGGTAGCGGACGCAGAAAACACGGAAAGAGCAATTTACACATTCCTGAGAGAGTACAGAGTAACACCTCACGCCCCCACAGGGGCCACTCCCAGCCAACTCTGTTTCGGCAGAACAGTGATGGACGCCATCCCGCATCACCCGTCCTGGACGGTGAAAACCCCACCACCCAACAAGTCAACAGCAAGGAGAAACGATGCAAACACGTACGCCTCCCAGAAAAGAAGAACCCGGCAGACAAGAATGCAAGTGGGAGATACTGTTTTAGTCAAAGATAGCCACCCAGGCAGCAAGTTCCGTCTGCCTTTTGAAACACGACCATGGACCGTGACCGCTGTAAAAGGCACCATGGTGACAGCTCAACGAGGATCAGAAACTGTAACCCATAATGAGGCGTTGTTTAAGCGTCTGCCCCAGGAGACACCCAGCGGAGGTGACAGGAGCAGCACTGAGGAGAGGGCAGAGTCAGACACGGAGCCCAACGATTGGGGTACAACAGGAGAAGGAATAGGAAACAACCTGGAGCGCCAGGCAGATCAACCATCACCAGCACGGGGCAAGTCGAGGCGGCAGGAACCAGAACATCTGACCCAAACGAAGAAAGAGTCCAAGCATCGGGCGGTCTGGCAGAGGAAGGTACATGCTAAGACACAACCCTGACCCATCACGGCGGTATGCTGATTTCGAATGTGACTGATTTGCATAGACAGCAATTCAAGTAAAGTCTCAGGCCTACCAGTGGCCACCGAGTTATTAGACGTTTAAATGTTCTGTTAAAGTTTTATCTTTTATTCACACTCTCTTCCCTGTTGGGGAGGGATGTAGTGTTGGCGCCGGAAACCGTCAACACCACAGTGAGAGACCCGGAAGGGGGGAATGAGGATTTACCCCTCCACCGAAGGTGCAAGATGGATTGCACCGTGACGACAGGGGGGAGGGTAAAAAAAGGGGAACAGAAGGCGGGAAGTTTTTTTTGGGTACGAGCAGAGTGATCAAGTAAAGTGTTTATCCCCATTAAGCCGGCTCCAGGTTTTTCATTTATTGACACACTCGCATGCTGCGCGACGCAACAGGCTCCATGTATTATACTGTGCTTACCGGAGGAATCCAGTAGAACCAGGAGGGACTGATACATTGCAAACTGATGGCACAGGGTCAATCTCAATGTCACTGATGCTCAGGTCCATCAGTAGATACTGACGTTGGCATAATTCGTCGTTTCATGAGACAGATTAACTTACATTGAAAGATTCCTGTTATATCCTTATTTGCATTTGAAAACCATCCACATCGAACCAATTTTATAACCTCAGTGCTATCTAGTATATTAAATCACACCATTTGCTACTATACTGTACACTTGAAAGTATTTTCTAAGAACCCTGCCTCCTTTAAACCATGAAGTGCTTTCCCTGGCAAAAAAATACTTTGTAATGGAACAAAATGTGGCAATTTGATTGAATGACTTTAGATGAAAATCTCAAACCCTACTTATCTTCAGAAGTTCCTACTTTTTCTTTTTTTGTTCTACTTTAAAATACCTAGTGCTTGTGTCCAGCTTCTTTCCAAGCAGCCTCTATTCAACGAGATAAGGGAACTAAGGACATTGAAATACTATGATGTGCCCAGGTTCACCCTGTTGTAGTCAAGGGGCTTGTTTTCCAAATCTGGTTGTTCACAGTCAAAAGGGTTTCTAAAGACGATATAACATTTAATCATTGTCAGTTTTCTGTCTTTGTGTTTCTTTTCTTTTCCATTTTGGGGCTAAGGCACCAATAGTCTAGTACTCGGTGAAATCCCTAGCACTGCTTAGGCCGGTCATGCATTTGGGTTGGTAATTCTGACTTTCATAGAAACACCCATTTGTGCCTTACACTGGGATTGAAGTTTGTTGCAAATTGCATATTGATCTAGGACATTTCACTGCGTTTTGCAATAAGTAAAAACTGAACCAAACGTGAGTTGACAATGGCTGCAAATTCGGTTTGTCATGCCCCATTGAAGGCGAAATCATGCACAAATTATTCATAATTACCTGTCTCGTGGGAGCAATTTGGAATCAAGTGCAAATTGCACTCCCACTCATAGCCTCAACCCCTGGTCACAGTAATTAGTAGGTGCACAATTTACACTTGTGATTTGCGTGGGCATTGACATCATGCCCAATGTTTGTTTGTGAGTTGCATATTCACATCCAATTATGTACCCTTCAAATGCTCAAAGGTTGAAACAAATAATTAATCCACATACATTTCAATGAGCATATTACTAATTTACAAACTGGAAATGATTGTTTTCAGTTAAAAACAGAGGCAGGCTCTACAGTGTGATGCTATCTTTACTCAAATAAGGATATTTGGACATCCCTCTCTGTTATTGGATTTTCTAACTGAGCCAGTCTAACAATTGTCAATCAAAATGATTGATGATCATGTTCATAATTCACACTCTATCTCGCTATACCCCATTTATTTCACAGCTTTAAAATACATCTCCTTGCAAAATGTGCATGGACCGCATAGATGGCTTAATGTGTGTAAATGATAAAACAGTATTGCCAATCAATCTATCCTTAAAAGCAAGAGTAAACATACCCTGTACTGTGGCCCAGTTGCTAACCTACAGTATAGCTTTTGGTACAGAGACATAGGTTGTCACCATAAAATATTAAGATTTTGCTTTTCTAGGAAATACTATGTTTTATCTTCAGCTCTTATTGAAGACTATCACTTCCATTCTAGGAAGTAATTAAATAAGAAGTTTCCTCTCAAAGAGCACAATACCAAGATAAAGAATAACTCACAGTTTTGGTTTACAGAAATCAGGCACAATGCAATGCTTCAAACAGTCAGTTACATACATATATGCCTGAAGAAAAAGCAAGTAATGGATCCTAACATTTTATTATTCGGTCAACCACTTGTTTACATTAAGAACCTCTATATACAGGGTCCTGAATTTAAGACTTAGAGCATTCCAAGTGTATAGTGATGGCACTCAACCACACAACTAAATGGGAAAAGATTGGTCAAGCCAGACAAATATTACTAGGGTCCGATTAATAAATCCTGTTTTCTGTGATTATATTTGTAATATTGTGTAAAATTCAGAAGTAAGTCATATCTAAGTCAGAAAAAGACACATCTACTCAAAGAAAGTGCCTAACCCACATGTACCATTGGGGTCAAGACTAAGAATATCATGCCGGGTGAGTCACATTCTAAAACAGTAAACTACTTTTACTATACTTAACTCCACTTCTACCTACCTTGGTTTGTAATGGGTAGTTAATGATAGTGAACTTATACTTACCCGTATATACTTACCTTGATAGTTTGGTAGTCGATATTTCGGCTGCCATTTCTCTGCAGCACACTATGTATGATTGTGATATTTTGCATACACACATCTATTGGTCATGCTATAGATTATTCTCCTACTCTAAGCTTACCATAAGATGGATATGAAAAGTGTTATGATGACAGCATGTCTGTATTACTGCAAACATACTACAGAAAATTCTCAAAAACATCTAATGCAATCAATCCTGTAAGCATGCTATTCCTCCCTGATGAATCAGAAGTTGAGAGTGAATTTCAAATACCCCTTTCATCATTTATTAGGCCTATTGCGACAAAAGATCAAGGTCGATGCAGAAAACACAAGCACACTACAACCCAGCCAGAAATCTACAATTGACAAATGCACTCAGGTCATTCCATGAACTTTCAATATAAAAAACAGAGGACCCTCCCTGGAACTCAATCCTGATAACAGAACATACCTGTAGAGATCTGGACTCTAGTTGCATATCCCCCCACACTTTGTGTCTGTTTTTTAGATGCAACTTTGACTGAAGTGCACTAGGTTTCTGTTAACCAGGTCCCCAGTGACAAGGCCCTTCAGCCCCTTGTAAGTCCCTAGTAAATGGTACCCCTAGTACGTAGGGCATGCGTATGGAAAAGGGTCCCTCAGAGCTGCAGCATAACTTGTGCCACTCTGAGGGACCCAGCACCAACCTTATGCAGAACTGCCATTGCATGCTGCATGACAAGATGCTCCCAAAATTGAAAACACAACAAGGCACACACCTGTATGCTATGTCCCCTAAAACACTGCTTTTAATATCTGTAATTCAGCCCTTAGGCAAAGTGCATTATATTACAAGTGAGGGAATATATGCATGTGCGAACATGCCCCTACTATGTCTTGGTCGATTCTTAAACATAGTAAGTGTACAGGGAAGCCATTTGAAATACATGTGCTGGACACTGGTCACTACGAGTTCCCTAGCTACATGATGGCTTCTCCTAACCTAGGGATGTTTGTGTCAAACATCTCGTATTAATAAACCCACACTGATTCCAGTGATGGATTTATTAATACATGCACCCATAGGTGCCCCCTAAAAAACCTACTAACTGCTTGTGAGCTCACTGACTGGTTCTGGCCATTCTGCTACCAACAGATGAGAATCTGACCTCCCAGGGGGACAGCCTTCACTCTCGAGAGGTCAGACACAAAAGTCTGTCTGGGCTGGGGTGTTAGCCACCCCTCCCCACAGTATGACCTGCTTTCCAAGACAGGAGCTTCAAAGAAGCCCATTGCCTTTGATATACAGAACTGACTTTCCTTAGGGGAAGATGCCAACCCCTCTGCCTCAGGGCCCATCTGGCACCTGTACAGGTAGGAACATTAGCTATGCAGGAGGCATGTCACACTTCCAGACAGGGAACACCAGCAGGGAGGCCAGCCTGAAGTGGACACCACTTGAGAAATTCCACCATCTTGCATGTGGTGGAATTTAAAAACTCTGGCTAGGGATGCCCACTCCCCACAGGAAGTGGTCATCTAGAGGGGTAGTGACCCCCAAGTGTAAGTAGTCCAATGGCTACTATCCTTCACTCCCTTAATGCCCCCTAAATTGAGTAGTTAGGAGACCACCAGATCCTCAGATCTTCGCTGGACCCAAAAAAAGGAGTGGACAAGAAGACCACTGGCTCGAGAACCGAGGAGCACAACTGACTTGGCGCCAAACCTGCAGGCCTGCCTGCTGCACCCGACCCTCAAGGAGCAACTGACCAGTCCTGCCGCTGCAGCCTCCAAGAAATGGAAAGAGCTGCCAGTGCTTCAGCAATTGCCAGGAGGCACTCAGTTGGAGTAGAAAAGCTGCTCCCTTGCATCCGCAGGCAGCCAAAGAAGCCCTGAGTGGACTGGGACCGCAAGGACCTAACACCGGGCATCACTGCTGCACCCGAACCACCTAGCCCATGTAGAAGTGGTCCAACAGTGTTAGCGTGGTCCTAGGCCCTCCATAAGAGAAGCCCACTCTGCGCTAGCCCACTGTGGACTTCACCACAGCATCTACAGACCCCCAAGCAACCACGAGCGACCATTAGGCAAAACGAGACACCCTAGGACACCTCTGCACCCGTCTGCACCAGACCCAGAAGAGGAGAACCAATGGTGTCTCCACGTCTCCCTACCTCGTGAGACCTGAGCCCACTTGTGGGCTTGGTAGGACTGGTCCCCGAGTCCACGCTAGCAGAGTGTTTCTGCGGGCCCTCCTGTAACCTTGAGGAGCTCAAGTGCTGGACCTGATGCCAGAAGACAGCCCTGCACCTGTGCTCTATGCCAACTAGGAGTTTCTAGTGCAATACGGGACAAGACAGAGCTAGACCCATGCATTGTTCTCATTTTCTTATAGCCCTTTTTGACTATCCTAATGCCACCTCTAATTAATGTTTCTCGGGCAGACTGTGCATCAAAGGTTACTGTTTATCACTTTATGTGAGCTGCATCTGTCAGCAAGTATGGATAAAGTGTTGTTTTCCATTCTGAGGTCCTGCTTACACCATCAGGTCTAAAATCTGATCCCAAACAGAAGTTTGCCTGGAGTTCAGTATTTCGGAGTTGTCTGAAAATTATCACATCCTTATTGTTTTTCCCTGAAAGATTGTAGCTTGGCAAACCTGTTGAAATCTTTCAAGTGAAAGGTACACAAAAAAGTCAAAATATGTAGAATTTCTTGTGTTTAATACGAATTATGCATGTCATGCCCCATTTCCAAGATGAAAACTGGAATTAGGAGGTATTTACCACACCCAAGAAAAATACTACACCCGAGGTTAATGGTATTTAAAAGATGTGGTAGATACAACATCCTATCCACACAACTTGTTACCTGGTCCTTAATGTATTACTTTCCAAGCTGTCTAGTTTAAACATGATGTGCTATATTTCTCTGATTCCTTCTCTTTCTCTCCAGATGAACAAGAGATTTATTTTTGATATCTGGATTCAAAGTTAAAATGATTATAGTCATGTACAAATGTGAATTTAGTTTTTAAACATCAATAAAAATTTGTCTTGTTTGTTTAAAAATGTACTCCATGCCTTCTAACAGCTGATTTACAGTTCGGCAGATCGTCCACTTGGTAAACAAATGTGATGGAGTACCCTGTCCGCCGATCTCTCGGTCCACCTTTTCTGCATTTAGTCAGGCAGACAGTTGGTCTGACGGTGGTGCCCTGTTGGTTCCATGTCAGAAAACATACTCTGACAGCCTAACAGAATAAGGGCTGTCACAGTAAGGGCAGCTGTGGGAAAGTACCATCTTCCTTGGCATGTTACTCCCATTTTTACCTGTATGTCAGTATGTTTTTGCCTGTCTCATCAGAAAACATACTCTGACAGCCTAACAGAATAAGGGCTGTCACAGTAAGGGCATCAGACAACCTGTCCTATTTAGAGTCGATGGTCTGATGTCCTTTTTCTGGCGTATCACTGCTAGGTAAAACCTCACAGTCATGAACACAAAAAACATAAAATAATAATCTCACCCCTGGGGGAAACCACAGAGGGTGTGAGGGTTCATTAATTTTAAGTTTTTCAAAAACAAAAAAGTTTGGTTGGTTAAAGAAAAGTTTCTGCTATTTCTGGGAGGTTGTGAATGTATGGCAGTTTTGGAATTGTTTAAAAAACATCTAACAATACTCAACCTTAAACCAACAGAAAGATCCCATAAGCCATCGCAGCAGTATGCCTCTGCTTGAAACACTCATTCATAGAAAGGCACAAAACCAATTAGTAGTAATCACTTTAGCTATTATTCTTGGTTCACTGATACAAGGAACCAAGAGATCATGAAAATGTAGTTTCAAATAGTTTCTGGAGAGACCTAAGAAGGCAACATCTTTTTTTTATGCTCGATTATGAGCCTCAAGAATTCCATGTGTGGTTCCACCCATCTTTTAGGTATTGTGACACGGCTTTGAAAACATATAGCTAATAAAATCTTCCACAAAATTCTAAATATATTTCTTTCCTTTTATCTTAAATAACAGTAAGCTGTAAATATATTGTCCAATCTTCCTCAGCTACGTCCCAACATTGACTGTCCTGAAGGTGAGACGAAAGTCTAGCTTACTGAGGCCTTAGACAAGTGTATGCCAACCCATCAGACCAGACCAAAATGCAAGCCCGCTGCCCCTCGGTTCAGTGAAATACAGATTGCAGGAAAAAGTACTGAATGGTGCTTGAACGCATCTGGAGAAAGTCCTGTGACAGCAGGGCTAAGGCATTCATTACACATGAAAGCTCTAAAAGATTATCATAAGTTGATAAAGAAAAATTAAAGCAGTATTTCTTTCTAACAGAATTATTAATAGCAAGAACCTTGACAAATATTTTTTTACCATTGTCAATAGTTTACCTACATTCAGTGACATCTATAACCCGTGGAGTTATCAAACGCTCACTGCAGCAAAATTGCTGATTTTTTGTGTGGATAAGGATAATTCCAGCCGACTAATACTCTTGTTGCATATGTCAGTTTTGCTGACAGCAAATTAGAGCTATTGATCCCTCTTTTTAAGGAACTACTGCCATTGGACTTCCCATCCTTCACCTCCTTAGGTTCGGCAGTTAAATCTTGCTCTCCTGCTGATACTCTCAAACCTGACACTATTTTAAAATTGCAAGAGGTTGTTCTTCCTCGTCTTTTAGAGATCGACAATCTCTCCCTGTGCTCAGCCACTGCTTTTAAGCCGGCCAAAGTGATTCCTCTATTGAAAAAGGCTTCTCTGGATCCCTCATGCCCAGCCAACTAACAGCCTATCTTCCTGCTCCCGTTTTTATGTTAGGTGGTAGAAAAATATATAAACAAGCTCCTAATGGAGTTCTTAGAAACTAACCACACCTTTGATATCTCCCAAAATGGGTTCCCACCCCACCACAGCACTGAGTCAGCACTTTCAGCAGTGACTGAGTCACTACGCAGGTGGTGTATGGGGGCGGCTCTACTGCCCTTATTACTTTAGACCTGAGTGCCGCTTTCAACACCGTTTCTCATCAGGTGCTGCTACAGTATCTCTACAACACTGGGATTCAGGGCAAGGCCCTGGCCTGGGTCACCTCTTTCCTTGGGGACCTCTGTTTTCAGATTGTTTCTCCTCCTTTAACCTCCTCTTTTAGATCCCTGCAGCATGGAGTCCCTCAGGGCTCCTCGCTGAGCCCTACATTAATTAACATATATGTTAAGCCTTTGGCAGAACTGGTAAGACACTTTGGGTATCCATTGTCTCTTAGGCAGATGGCACTCACCTGCTCTTTTCCTTTTCCGCTTATTCATCTAGTGGCATTTCTAATTTTCAGAGCTGTATGTTATCAGTTGCCGGCTGGATGGAAGAAAATTGTCCAAAGATAAATTCCCGAAAAATAGAGGTCTTGCTTTTTGGTAAACACACCCAAGTATAGGGAGATTCCTGGTGGCTGAATAGTCTGGGGGCCCCTCCCTCACCGAAATCATCTGTGAAAAACCTGGGGGTCTGGGTGGGCAACTCCCTCAACTGTGATATGCCACCACTCGGGCAGGCACTTGTTTTGGCCTGCTGAGAAGACTGAAACCCAATATTGGCCTATTTCAACTGCATATTTGCCAATTTATTATTCAATCCCTTACCTTATCGCGCTTAGACTACTGCAATATTTTGTATCTTTGTACCTAGAAATCTGTTCTAAAGAGATTACAGTTGATTCATTATGCAGCAGCCAGACTGTTCTCTTTCCCCAAGCTCTTCCCCGCTTCTGGACTGCTTCTCAAACGTCACTGGCTCCCTATTGAGAAACACATACAATTTAAGGCTCTTAGTACAGCACACAATATCATGAACACTTCTGGTGCCCCCATTCTGTTTGACCTAATACAGCCCTATCTTCCTAAGAGAGCACTGTGTTCGGCTCAACTCCAGCGGGCCATACCTTGGTGCTTCCAAAAGAAAAATTCCAATGGCAGCTCTTTCCGAGTATTAGCCCCAGTCCTGTGGAACAATATGCCCTTTGAACTTAGGAAAACACTTGGAGCCAATTGAATTTAATAAAAAACTTAAAACCTGGCTTTTTACCTATTAAAGATCCATTACTCTTTCTACTCTTCTCCAGGCGTGGCTTATTCGTTCTGGTGAGAAGCGCTGGGAAGCCCCTTGCTGGGGCAGCTATGCGCTTCATAAATCTTATTAAAATAACATAGCATAACATAACAAACATAACATACCATTACAATATGAAGTGCCTCAATACTTTGCTTCACATGTCGAACATTTAGCACTTGTCTCACAACCTTGTTTTTTGCTAGTGTAGAGGCCAACAATAAGCAGTCTGCTTATGCCATTGTGAGATGTCTTCCCCACTTGGAATTTCTCAGAAAGCTACATTTTGTGTGGGTGGATCTAGTCATGTAATTTAACAGAACAGTGCTGATATTATGTACTCTCTGGTTATTCCTTTACTGCTGCAGTTATGTGCTCAAATCCTTGTGAAAAGCCCTTTGACTGCATGGCTTTAAAGACTCAGACCCTCTGCTTCTATCCAGACAGTGTGTATTTGAAAGTAGGGCAAACCAGTATATCAAGAACGGCCCCAGGAAATACATTTTATACAGAACAGTAGTTCCATAGGGCTTCTCATAAATCAGAGAAATCATCACTGAAAAAGACCACCAACATTTAGTCCTACATACATACATACCACAGTCACCTTTCTTTACAATTTACATAGAGTTGAAAGGTGCAACGTTTTGCGTATCAAAACATGATTGCATAATGTACAACAAATCAATTTTCCTACGAGGGAGATTCTTGAAGGACTTGTGGATCTTAGGGAATGTTTATATAACTCATGCATACACACTGAGCAAAATGCAAGGGCCAATATAGAACTGGTGTGAAGGGTGGGGTTATAACCTGAAGATTGTTAGGCAATTTGGTAAAACAGAACACCACAAAGTTTAACAAAAGAATACTTCAAAGAGTTAGAGTAGGCTACCAATGAACTGATGAAAGCCAAAACACGAAGGAGTACAAGTTTCTATTCTGCAACAAACAAATCCCAGAACACCAGTGTTGTACCTGGCTTTTTGACAGGGTCATCCCCAAACTTTTTGCCTCCTTCCTCCTATTTCTTCTGACCTGTTGTTGTTGGCTTTTGACCTCTGGGCACTTTACCACAGCTAACCAGTGCTAAAGTGCATATGCTCTCTGTGTAAATTGTACTATTGATTGGTTTATCCATGATTGGCTATTTAATTTACTTATAAGTCCCTAGTAGAGTGCACTACGTGTGCCTAGGGCATGTAGATTAAATGCTACTAGTGGGCCTGCCGCACTGGTTGTGCCACCCACTTCAGTAGCCCCTTAACCTTGTCTCAGGCCTGCCATTGCAAGGCCTGTGTGTGCAGTTTCACTGCCACTTCGACTTGGCATTTAAAAGCACTTGCCAAGCCTAGAACTCCCCTTTTTCTACATATAAGACACCTCTAATGTGTGCCCTAGGTAACCCCTAGAGCAGGGTGCTGTGTGGGTAAAAGGCAGGACATGTACCTGTGTAGTTATATGTCCTGGTAGTGTAAAACTCCTAAATTAGTTTTTACACTACTGTGAGGCCTGCTCCCTTCATAGGCTAACATTGGGGCTGCCCTCATACATTGTTGAAGTGGCAGCTGCTGATCTGAAAGGAGCAGGAAGGTCATATTTAGTATGGCCAGAATGGTAATACAAAATCCTGCTGACTGGTGAAGTCGGATTTAATATTACTATTCTAGAAATGCCACTTTTAGAAAGTAAGCATTTCTTTGCACTTAAATCTTTCTGTGCCCTTCAATCCACGTCTGGCTAGGTTTAGTGACAGCTCCTTGTGCATTCACTCAGACACCCCCCAAACACAGGGTACTCAGCCTCACTTGCATACATCTGCATTTTGAATGGGTCTTCCTGGGCTGGGAGGGTGGAGGGCCTGCCCTCACACAAAGGACTGCCACACCCCCTACTGGGACTCTGGCAGACAGGATTGAACTGAAAGGGGGCTTGGTGCATTTCTTAGACACTCTTTGAAGTCACCCCCACTTCAAAGGCACAACTTAGTATAAAACAGGGCCTCTGCCCTACCTCATCAGACACTTGCTGGAGAAGAAACCTGAACCAGAAACTACATCCTGCCAAGAAGAACTGCCTGGCTGCTCAAAGGACTCACCTGTCTGCTTTTCTACAAAGGACTGCTGCCTTGCTGTTGGCCTGCTGCCTTGCTGAACTCTTGCCTGGCTGTAAAAGTGCTCTCCAAGGGCTTGGATAGAGCTTGCCTCCTGTTCCCTGTAGTCTGAGGACCAAAAAGACTTCTCTCTTTCACTTGGACGCTTCGTGCGGCGAAATTTTTGACGCACAGCTTGTTCCGTGGCGAGAAAAACGCCGCACACCGACGCTGACCGACGCGATGCCTTGGGGACGACTAAAACTTTGACGCGCGGCCTCGCAAGGACAACGCCGCCCGACTTCCAAGGAGGAATCGACGCAACGCCTGCCGTGAGAGTGAAATTTCGACGCACAGCCCCGCGGAACGACACGCAGACGGAAAACAAGCAGGAGAATCCACGCACAGACCTGGGACATCTGGTAATCCCGCGATCCATAGAAGGAGACGGTCCTCGTGCCGGAAAACGACGCTCGTCTTCCCCCGAGTGAAAAAAAACGACGCAAGTCCGTGTGTGAAGGGGGCACAACCGACGCACACACCATTTTTCCTCCTGTAGAACGACGCACGTCTCCCCGCGTGAAAAATAATTACGCAAGTCTGTGTGTGAAGGGGCGTAACCGACGCACACACCATTTTTCCACGCATCTCCTCTTCTGCGGCCCTCTGCAGAGATTTCCCACCAGAAACCAGGTACTTTGTGCTTGAAAGAGACTTTGTTTGCTTTTTAAAGACTTAAGACACTTTATATAACTTTTCAGTGATATCTTTACAAATTCATATTGCATCTTTGATCGTTTTGACCTGCAAATACCCAGATAAATACTATATATTAAACTAATCACTGTGTGGTGTATTTTTGTGGTGTTATATTATGGTATTGTATGATTTATTGCACAAATGCTTTACACATTGCCTTCTAAGTTAAGCCTGACTGCTCGTGCCAAGCTACCAGAGGGTGGGCCCAGGATAATCTTGGATTGTGTGTGACTTACTCTGACTAGAGTGAGGGCTTTTGCTTGGACAGTGGGTAACCTGACTGCCAACCAAAAACCCCATTTCTAACAACCAGTAATACACACCTTACCCTATACAGGTAATTGTCTACAGAATTCTGCTGGCAGGCCCAGTAGGTCTTGATGCTGGTCAATGTTAGAGTGATAATCCAAACATATTGATCATCTCCTTAAGGAATTTTTCACTGGCACTATAATTTTGTCCATAAAACTTCCAAACCTCCAATGTGATTTAAGACCTAGCATTTGACAATAATTACGAACATCTGTAATTCTCAACTCTTTGGTCTTACCTGACTGCAGCCTGTTCACTTCATGCCTTTACCATCGACTGGCTGAAATATGAGGTGTTGCTGTTTATACATTGTCTCGTGTTTGACCTTTTAACTTGATTGCTTTGGGTGTGAATTCTGTGACACACTCAAGGCAATTGTAAGAAAGACAGTTGAGAGATAATTAAATAATAATTGTCCACTGTTTTATATATTTTTAACATTAAATTATAATTATTTCTATTGGTAACTATTTTCAATAATTTCATCTAATTTAACTTTATTTCTTATGGGGTTTAAATTTAATGCCTTGCCTCCATTATTTTCTATGGGACGGTGTGGCAATACAAGTGTTCTTTAATGTGTGGTGCTGGTCTTGCTACTGTTTTTCACATTAGTAACTTACACTTGCAAGTGTGGCTCCACCACCGTTTTCAGGTGGTGCAGACATGTACATCTGCACCTTTGAGTAACTTTTCACTTGGATTTTGTGAATAGCCCAAATGAATAAAGTAACTCAAAAGTGTAAGAGTAATTTATATATGTAAATGATTCACAATTGTTGGTTACCTTTGTGAGTAGATCCCTTGATTTTATCACTTACAAATATTACACTTCAAAAGTGACACCTAAAAGAATTGAAAGGACTTGTTACTTCTTGCTACAAGCTTGAGTTGGCAATCTTAACACATCTTGCTTTTCTGTGATGCTAACAGCAGGCACATGATTGCACCACTATTCCATGTATCTCAAACGATAGCAACTTCATCTATGACATGATGGGGTCAAATACACAATGTGCACATTTGTAATATGCTGTGGCTTGGTAGAATGGATCTCTTTAGCTTGCTGACAGAAATCTCAAGCTGTCTGTAGCCATACACTAATAAGAGTACCATCTAAAAGTGCCACTTTTTGTGACTGTGGACAGAAGTAGGAAAGGAAGAGAAAGAGAGATGGCAGTATTGGAGGTAGCCTATTATAAGTATAGGACAATGAGCAAAACAGTTTAAAGCTATGGAACGGCAACCAAAACATAATGAAAAATACACAAGAACTGCTCAAAAAAGCAAAAGAGGAAATGAAAAAGAAAGAAGAGAAAATAATGGGTACAAGGATTTGTAAAACACAGACACACACATTGAAATCAAGAAGATAAAAGTAATTGATATGAAGAAGAATAACTGGTAATAAAAATGAAGTCATTAATGGAAAATAATCCAAGTTTGGATGATTAAAACAAAATATTTATTTACAACCTTGTGCTCCTACATAACTACAAATTGAAATCCTAAACTAGATCCTGCTTCTCAAGGCTCAGTCAGCAAAATCAGAAGAAACTTATATATCAAGGAGATCTATTGCTTGACTTGGCCCTTTTTACAGGATTATTCCCCAGACGTTGTGACTTCTTCTCCTATTTTTTCCTGACCCTTTTTGCTGACATTATGACTCTGGTCACTTTATTATTCTGATCAGTGCTAAAGTGCATGTGCTCTCCCTCGTAAATTTGGTATGATTGGCTTATACCGGATTGGCAAATTTATTTTACCTGCAAGTCCCTTGTACAGTGGTATTGCTATACCCAGGACCTGTAAATTAAATGCTACTAGTGGGCCTGCAGTACTGCTTGCGCCACCCACAGAAGTAGCCTTTCAAACCTGACTCAGGCCTGCTAGCGCAGGGCCTGCGTGCACAGTTTACTGCCACAGGGACCTGACATCTAAATTTACTTGCCAGGCCCAGAACTCCCCTTTTACTACATGTAAGTCACCCCTACGATAGGCCCTAGCTAACTATATGGGTAGTGTGCAATGTACATAGAAGGCAGGACATGTGCCTAGTTGTTTGGCCTGTCCTGGTAGTGACAAACAGCCTATTTGGTTTCTCACCGCTGTGAGTGTTGCCTTCTCATAGGATTGCATCGGAAATGCCATACCTAATATTTGGGTGGTATTGTGTGACCCATGAGGGATAGCATAGGCATATTTGGTATGGTTGTAATGGTAGTGAGAAATGCTGCTTACTGGTGTAGGTGGATTTTTTAATTACCATTATAGAAATGCAACTCCTAAAAAGTGAGCATTTCTGTGCTGACTCTGGGGTGTTTTGCAGCTTGACTCCAATCCACGTTTGGGGGAGAGTGACAGCTGGGCTTTGTACATACGTTTCAGACAGCCTGTACACAGGGAGGGCGGAGATGTCACATAGGTGCATCTGCATATTGAATGGTCTTCCTGGGCTGAGAGAAGGAGAAGCAGAGCACACCTGCATTTGTAAAGACTGTGCCCTGGCCTCACACAAACAACTTGTTTACACCCCACTGATCTCTGGAGCCTGGGCTGGGGGAGAGAGGGAACACTCCTAGAATCAGTTAAGACTGGTAGGAACCTCCTCTCCCACTTGGTAACAGTGGTGCAAAATGAGAATAAATACAGGGGGCTTCCCCCACATTTTTAGACATGAATGGACTACTGAATTGGACACAGAACGCTGCTGGAAGGACTCACTGGGAACCACCTTTTACTGCTGCTGTTGTGCTGAACTGTGGCCTGCTGGGTCACTAGGAGGAACTGCCATTGTCTGCAACTCTTATGCTGGCCTGTTTGTTGGGCCTTGCAGCCCTGTGCTCCCCCTTCCTGTCTCCAGGGTCTGGGCGCTGTGGCCCCTGTCCCCTGCATCTGCTTGCTTCTCAGTGCAAAGGAGCGCTTTGCCTGGGGTGCAGGGTGCCTGGGGAGCACTCCTCTTTATTTCTCTAAGCACCTTGAGAGTGCTTCACTTTTATTTTCCTAGCACCTTTGAAACGCCTTCTTTTCATTTCCTAAGCACCTGGGGAGCTCTTTTTTTTATTTTGAGTGAGGAACTCACTGCCGCGACCTAGGCAGGGTGTGCCGACAAAGCACATCTGAAATGCGCTGTGCTGGGACCCCCCAGGGCATGGCAAAGTGAAGATAGGAGCAAGCACGCTCCTTCCAGTGCCCCCGGGGCGAGGCACGCTGAGAGGAGTGCCTCCGGTGCACAAGCAGGTACCTACTTGTGTGCATCACTGCCGCGGCTCCAGGCAGAGATGAGCGAGAGCCAGGATCCGAACCTCATCTTTGGTGATTCGTCTGCAAGTGCCCTGCTCGCTGGAAGATTCTGCATGGTGGAGTCCTCAACGGAGGTTCCCCGTCCCCGCTGGGTCACCCTTTTGCTCCCACTGCATTTTTGCACCACGTAGCAGGCCGTGGTGGTGACCCTCAAAGGAGGTCCTTGGCCCTGCAAAAGTTACACAGGAGTCAGGCGGAAGAGTGCTACACTTGGGAAACGAACATCCCCATTTGGGCCCCTACTGCTCCCGGTGTGGCACCTGTGGTGAACAGTGGACCATACTTTCCGGGCCTGGTGAAAAAAACACACACTGGTAATTACCTGCCTTTCTAGTGCCTTTCTTATGACACTGTCTAGCCTATGATTATACGCCTTTTGCGCCATTTGTATTCTTGGGGGAGCTGTCATGTTATACTCATCCATGATAATAGTTTGGCAGTTATCATATGTTTTATCCTGATATGTGCATTTTTATAATAATGACAACCTGCCTACCTCTTATGTTGCAGGACAACCAGTAACCTATACGTCTATCTGACCTATGTGTTTTATTATGACAACTGCTTACTTCTGAAGAGTACTAGTAACCTGTGTAATGTTCTGACAACTGCTTGGGTAGCAGGGTATTACTGACATGTTATGTTTGGTCTAATGATGTTGTGTACAATACAGTTTATTATTATATACTTGGTGTTGTGTTTCCATTGTGGTGAGGATAGTGGGTCACGTGTGTTGTGAGTGTTGTCAATCGCTTTACACATTGCCACTGGGTTAGGCCTGACTGCTTCTGCCAAGCTACCAAGGGGGTGAGCAGGGGTTATCCTGGGTGTGTAACCCCCTCGCCCTGACTAGAGTGGGTGGGTTCTGCTTGGCTTACGTGTATACCCCAGCCAACCAGAAACCCCATTTCTAACATCTATTATTTCAATAACAATTTAGGAGAGACATTTTTAAGTATCAGGATGACTCTCATCTTACACTGAAAAGCTTCATTCTTTGAGGGTGCACTTTAAATAAGAATGAAAAATGTACCTGAATCTCAGTTTAGATTGTATGCCCTATTTTATCAATTTAAAACTATCTCAGTACTGAAATCCAAATGATTTGTGCTGTATAGTCTTTTTCTGCATGTCCAACTGCATGTCTAATTATGCACAACACAAAGGAACTGGGGTGTCCTAACAAGAAAAAATCAGTTCACAGACGTCTGTGACATTTTTAGTGGTGTTCACATTTAGCTGATACCTTGAGCTTGTGAATATTCTCACTGTAATCATAGGATGTTTTTGTGCTGTGAAAAATACTGTTTTGCCTGACCTTTTTTATCATATGCCCTCGTTTTGTATAACTTAGGACTCTAAAGCAAGAGGCTGATGGGTGAATTCATTTACATTTGGGTAAGTAGCATTTGTGCGATTACTCTGTCAGGGTTATGGAGCATCTCACTCCATCGCCCTGACAGAGTAACTGCACTCCAAATTCAGAGATGTCGGCTGCCCCTTGGACATCTCTTGCATTGGCAGCAACTGCGTCATCATGGCTCCTGTTAGTGCATTGACAGCTGTGCCAAGGTGACGGAGCTGAACAGTACATTTGAATGTTCTTTTCTAATTTTCACAAAAAAAATCTAAATCAGATATTTCATTATGAGAAAAAAAGGACCCCATCCCACCATAGATAGGATTTACTCCTGTGGTGTGGTGGGGGGTCATTGAAATGTTTATACTTTTACTTATCACATATTTAGGATGGCTGTAAGCAAAAGAACAAATTGCCATTTGTTCGCCCACTCTAAAATGGGGGGGTCACAAGTGGCGAAATCTCTTTGATGAGCCATACTCCGTCGGGTCATCAGCGGTGTATGTCAGTGGCGGAGATGGAGTAGTCTCTCCCACTGACAAACAGAAGGCCTGTCTTTCTCTGTATGCGGTAGGCAGACCTTCAGTAAGGTAGAAAGGGCGCTCCGTCGCCGTTGCGATAGCGTACCCTTTCCACCACTCTCTAAATCAGGCCCTTAGTATTCTCTGATAGCTCAGTGAACTAATGCTTCTTCTTCAGAGAATTTTGTTCAACCACCCAAGTCTTCGGTTCCATTTCTGGTAGATCCACTCTACATTTCATCCTTATATGGTCAATAAAATGAGTACTGTTCATTAACAACACACACTATTTATATGTCACCAGCGCCAAAACCCCTAAGGGGCAAGCTTACAAATACATATGCCACATTTAATTTCAAAAGCTGTTATTGCGGTGTGCATGTAAACAGCAAGTGTTTAATGGACTGGTAGTTCTTCATTACAAAGTTCACTTTGCTCTGTGTGTAATGCAGTCTATTTTATGAGACTGGCAGCTCAGTCCAGGCTAAATATATGGACATTGCAGGTTTGTGTTTCATTAAACTGCATTGGTGCATACGTATAAAGAGATTGACTGTGTAAAACACTAACTGCTTGCAGTAGATGTTATTTAGTATTCACACCACAAACATCGGAGAATATCTCATTCAGAACCGTCCAGCAAATGTGCCACAAGGTTCCCAGCCTTGTCATTAAAATATTTGTACAAGAGATTGTTAAAATTTGAACACAGCATGGTAACATTGCTGGGAAAGCAGTATATTATTGTTAGTACAAGTACGTTTCATACTCAGTGCCTAGCATCAGACAGGCGTGGGGATGGCAATGCTGAGCAAATTACACAGAAATGTCACCACAACATTTCCGATCTCTGCCTTCTTCCTACTGTTAGGGATTTGTGTCCCCTAGAAGATGTTTACCACTTGCTTAAGGCATATAGACAGTAGCACTTATAGAACACATCTACTAACACACCCTGGTGAAGGAATAGAGGGACAGAAGACTATGATACTTCAGTCATACCGACAGAGTATTTGCATTCAGTAGCAACTGCACAAAGAAAACATCACCAGCGCTTCCCTTACAGTACGAATAGTGGCCATAAAAGTAGGATCTAGGCAGGTTTTCAGATGGAGACCAAAGTATAAGGGATGCATGACATTGATGCTCATCTACGAATATTACTGAAATATTGAATTTCTACAACGGTGCTCCTGATCGACCACAGAGTGGTGAAATCTCTTGACCTCTTGTTAGAGGAAGAATGACAAAAGCGTAGGTAGGTCGACTCGGATTTAGAAAATGATAGTCAAACAGGAAGAATGATCAGTGTTTTCTCAGAATCACAAAATAACGTAATAGCTAGAACGCAATTTCTGGTGAGAAGATTGGTCTGGAGAAAGGTAAATGTCTAACACAGCTCAAACAAGGTAGACTGAACAACAACAAGAGTACTTTAAGCTAAGAATACTCAAAACATTATTATAGGGCGGAGGCAAAATGGAAAGTATCTGGAAAATGGGTAAGTTGTGTGACACCACTTACGAAAGACTGTCAATTTTAACCGGGTCCAGCCCATGTTTTCAGTCTGGTCCAAACATTGCCTGGCCACCTGGTTGAGTTGATCACTCTGCCAAGACCTCACCTCTGACAATTATAAAAAGAGTTGAGTAGGTGAAACTTCAGATGAACCCTTATTCTGGATGCCTTGTATACAGATGGAGGGTTTTACCTACTAAATTAAGTAAACAAATATTGTGTTTTGGCACAAACCGTTCTCTTTGGTGGGTTGTCATCTTCCCAGCTTTGGTCCTGGTCCAGAATGGTATTTGCGCCCCTAAGTTGGCCTTAACTGTGCATATCTCTGTTCACCAGTGTAACTCATAGTTGATACTCATTAATGGATGTGCATTCACCTAATATAACACCATAAGAAGAATATCCCTTTCAACGGTAGGAATAAGGATGTAACTTGTCAGAATTACACTTCGTGGAAACTCAGGTGTTTGTAGGACAGTCACTTCTCTATTGCTAGCAGGCAGTGGCAAAAAATCTTGCAGGTGGAGGATTTTGATGATGTCTTCAAGTGGGCTTATGTAGGCGTTGAGAGGTTGTGTTACTATACTGTAGTACTACTATCTAGCAAGACATTCAGTTTTGCACAGTAGTGAATGAACTGTGGGTGCAGATTGTTGGGTGTAGATTGATAGAGGGCTTTCCAATATGAAGCCCAAACCTAGGCAGTGAGGTCCAGTCCCTGGCAGTGAAATGCAATGCTTAGCTGTGAGATACAATCCTTGGCAGTGAGACTTAAACAGGTCTAGGCAGTGGGGTCCAATCCCTAGTGGTGAGATCCAGTCCTGGGAATCCCAGGTTCCTTTTACCTGTGGAGTAATGCTGGTTGACATTTGTTGAAAGCCACAATAGTAACATATTTAAGTAATAATTAAGTAATCCAGAAAAAATTGCAGTTAAAAATCAAATGCTACAGCAGAGTTCTACTTCTGATAACTTTGTTTAACCCCCTGGTCTTCGGTTCCATTTCTAGTAGATCCACTCTACATTTCATCCTTCTATGGTCAATAAAATGAGTAACATTCGGTAACAACACACATCATGCATATGTCACCAGCGCCAAAACCCCTACGGGGTAAGCTTACAAATACCTATGTTACAAATACCATGTTTCAAAAGCTTTTATTGCAGTCTGCAGGTAAACAGCAAGTGTTTAATGGACTAGTAGTTCTTCATTACAAAGTTCAGTTTGCTCTGTGTGTAATGCAGTCTATTTCATGAGACTGGCAGCTCAGTCCAGGCTAAATCTATGGCCATTGCAGGTTAATAAAGATCTTGACTGTGTAAAACACTGACTGCTTGCAGTGGATGTTATTTAGTATTCACACCACAAACTTCGGAAAATATCTCATTCAGAACCTTCCAGCAAATGTGCCACAATGTTCCCAGCCTTGTCATTAAAACATTTGTACAAAAGATTGTTAATATTTGAACAGGGCATGTTAACATTGCTGGGAAAGCAGTATATTATTGTTAGTACGAGTATGTTTCATACTCAGTGCCTAGCATCAGACAGACGTGCGGATGGCAATGTTGAACAAAATACACAGAAATTACACCATATTTCTGATCTCTGCCTTCTTCCTACTGTTAGGGATTTGTGTCCCCTAGAAGATGATTACCACTTGCTTAAGGCATATAGGGCCAGATTTATCAAACGATTTTGCATTCGGAAACGGTGCGAATCGCAAAATTCCACCGTTTGCGAATGCAAAATCGCCCTTCATGATTTATGAAAGGAATTCGCAGTGCAATTTTAAGGAATCACAAAAATAGTGATTGCTTAAAATTGCGTCTTCATTTAGGGAATGACAAATTGAGATTCTCTAAATAGGAAATCGCAATTAGGGAATTCCTATTTGCGATTTCCAAAGCACATGTATCATGCATTTCCTAAATGCAAATTGGGCATTTAGGAAATGCAATTACCACAAACTCAAGTTTGGTGGTAAACATGTACAATTTTTTTAAATGCATTACAAATGCATTTTAAAAAAAGACATGTAGCGAACAAATTTTGGACATGTAAAGGGCATGTGTGCGTTTTACATGTCCACAAATATTTTTTTGTGGTGCATCAAAGGGGGCTTTAGGCCCTCAGCACCCTGGGGTTTGATTTACCTAATTTGCAAATTTCTAACAGGAATTCGCAAATTGGGTAATGCAAAACCATTCACACCTATGGGCCTACAGGTCCATAGGGATGAATGGAGTCCCATTCCCTAATTGCGAATCGGTAATAGCGATTGCGAATTTTAAGAAATCGCTATTACCAACTCGCAATTTTCATACATCCCATTTTGCATTTCTTAAATAGCGATTTCTTAATATTCGCTATTTAAGAAATGCAAACCTGGAGCTTGATACATCTGGCCCATAGACAGTAGCACATATAGAACACATCTTCTGCCACGCACTGTTGAAGGAATAGAGACTCCCCAAGGCTACTGCAGAGTTCATGCATTTGGACTGTTACTGTACAACACAGCTTTCGATCTAGGCATCATTTAGTGTTGCCCGGTTAAATAATTGAAAAAAATGAAAGAGAAGTGAGTTTCTTAATGAGCTCAATAATGTCGGGTGCAAAGTTCGCTTTGCAAATTGTCTTTTTTCGGTGTACCTAAGGAAACGGACTACGGAACTATTTTTCATTTTCTGACTTTCTGTATTTCCAGTGTTAGAGAGACATTAGTATGGTTGTGTAGACGAGCCCATAAAGTGACTGCAAGCCCAGTTACTAGGAGGGAGAGTGTTTTGCAAGCAACAATTAAGTGTGGTCCAACAGAAATATCATTTGGAGTAAACCAGATTTAGATGGTGAGGCTGATGTGAAAGAGATCGAAATTGTACGTGAGAGAGCGAATGTATGCACAGTGGACACCAGTGACTTCTTACATGCAAAGGAAGAACCTCCAATATTACCGCTTGCGCCTGTGACTGCAGGCATGCTGTATTTGCCTAATTCAGCGTCCTGCTGGTAGATTCTTCTTAACAAATAGTTGTGGTGGCAATTGTTTCTATACATTAATTAAGGGCGCATTTGTCATGAACACATTTTTAATTTATGGTTTGCATATATCATTGTGCATCTACGTGGTCGCAGGATTGAATCTTGCAGTATACTATCTAAGCACATTTACAACATTTGGGCCCAGATTCTCAAAGGTTTAGCATCCGTTTAGCTTTTGTTGGCATTCACAAACCAACCCAAATAGGTATTTGCATTGGTTTGTGTGGCAAAGAAACCAGAGCATGAGAAAAGGTGTTTTGCGTTATTTTGTGTCAAGGGGGGCATTACATGGGTGGTACATGGGTGTACTCGTGCTACCAACCATGCTTTTTGATGCTATACCCTGTTCTGAAACATCAGAAGAAAGGGTTTAGCACCAAAAATGAATGCCTTTTAAAAGCAGACGCAAAACGGAGAAATGTTTTAATTTCTCCCTGCTTTTCTGACTGCATGTTGGAAAAGTGTTTGCACATGTCTAGGCACAGTATTTTGGACAGGAAGGTAATCCTTCCTGTACAAAATCTATGCTAGACTCACGCACACACCCTAGCACTATGGCACTAAGGTGTGTGCGTGGTGCATGGCAGCTGAAAACAGCACCGGCGCTAGGTGAGTGCCATTTCTATGTGAATATGGTTCTCTCCTGCTCTCTCCTTGTCAAGCAGCGCAGCCTTTTTCCGGTGCCAGACAGAGAGGCTTAATTCAGTGGACTGCTCGACCTTCCTGGTGGCCGAATTCTTATACTCGTTATCAGCGCAGCCAAAGCTGTCAAGCATGTAATTTGTGTAGAAATACCGAATGAATGACACTCTGTCGAGTAGTGCATTTTTTTAGGTACTGATCCTGTCTCCCTTGCATCATCAACACAGAATAGCAATGCAGATAGATTTATTTCTTTTATATTGATAAGGTTTTAATAAGATTCAGCAAAATTCAGAGAACAGTTACCAAATGGGAACAAGCATTTCAAGCTATTCTCACTCACAGACCAAATACATCAAAGACCTCAAATGATCCTGCATGGCACAGAAATGCATGGTTCACAGACCTGGTACACTGCAAGCAGCAGAACTGCACACTTCATCTTCTGTTTACCAGTGATGCACATTTACTAGTTTGGGAGAAGTTACAAAAATAAGCGTTCTTTGAGCATTGCAACAATGTGTAATGGATCCAGCTACCACTGTTAAGATAGGTGCAATTGGCCCTAATGCAAGTAATGAAAAAAGGGCCTCTTGCCCATCAACTGTCCAGTAAGAGGGAGTGATGTAGTGCTTAATTTGTAATCTAAAAAGAGCCAGTCCCCAACGATCTGTAAGCTAAATGTCAGGGTGTGAAATACGAAGGCTGCATAATCTTGAGTTCCCCTCGTGCCTCTTTCATCCTCCACCAGACACTCCTTTCCTATTTACATTTCTTTTGCAGGTTCTTTGTCTTCCCTGCTTTATCCCTCTATCACTGTTTTTCAATCTTTCTCTTCCTCTTTCTTTCCTCTTTTTGTTTTTCTCTTGCTTCCTCTGAATCAAAAGGTGTTGAGGAAAAATAAGAGCCAGTGCTCAGTTAAGAGTGCTAGTAGGTCCCACCTGAAACCACTGGCTCAAATTAAGCACTGCAGCTATAATTAGTGTGCAGTGGGTCCCTCTACCACCAGTGCCCTAGTGCTGCTGCTGAGCCATTTATAACTACACCCTTACTAGTTACTTCCATCCAGGATTGGGGTCTTGAAAGACTACCCTAATAATGCCACTGTGCCAAAATATAACAAACATTGGCAAAGTCAAGAACACTTCTTCAGACTACAGACACCATTATGTCAACACATGTAAATACAGGCATTCATAACTGCTGTTATTCACTTTTAGGCCTGCTCTGTTAGCTTTGTCAATGATGGGGAAAAAGTAGCAGCAAAGGATTGGTTGCTGCATGACAAGCATGTAAAAGGTGAAGAATGGAATGCGGCAAACAGTGTGAGTGCACTTTTTATATGTATAATAGTTGCTCAAGCATTCCAAAGGAAGCACTTTGTGGGAGGTGGAGTAGTATACCAAATTGCCAAAAGTACTTGGTCAGAGGTGTGAGACAGGGTTAGCCCCCACTTTTTTCCTGATGCATGATGTAGCTGAGAAATTGTAGTGCCAAGGGCCCCTGCTAACCGGGTTTCCTGGGCCAGACCTCTTTCCCTAAAACTGTTGTGATGCATTGGCACAACTGAATACACTCTTAGCTACCACTATAAATCTGTAGTAAAAGGATACTTAGGTACCCAGGGTATGGAGTACTTTGGGTAGGCCCCTGAGGGCAGCAGCACTGATTGTGCTACCCTCTAGGGCCATGGATCTGATGCACCCAGCACTACCATTGCAGGCTGAGTGTCCTGGTGCAATCCTAAAACACAAACTCGACATCACACACTGCCTGTGTGCCATGTCCACCATGCACTGCATTGGTAAGACACCCCTCTGGCAGGCCTTTCAGCCCTACGGCAGGGTACCATATTATATGTGAGGGCATAGATGCATGAGCAATATGCCCCCACTGTGTCCTTGCCAAACCTGGGACATTGTGAGTGAAGAGAGCAGCCATTTCAATACAAGTGCTGGACACTGGTCAACACAAGTTTCCCAGCTACATGATGGCCACTCCGAGCCCTGGGTTGTTTGATATCAAACAACTGAAAATGATACATCCAAACTGGTACCAGTATTGGATTTATCCCTAAATGTACCCAGGGTCACCTTAGAGGTTCCCCCCTGCAAAAGCTAACTACCCTGGCACAGTTGCTGACTGGTTCTGTCCAGCCTGCGACCTCCAGACTCCCAATCTACAAACCATGGGGAAGGGTCCTGTTTCTCTGGTTTTTAGAACAATGCCCATCCTGGGTGGAGGTGCTAACCCCCCGTCCCTCAGGAATGTGCACTGCCATGGTGGCGAGCTTCAAAGAGCTTACCGCCTTTGAAAATCAACCCCCCAGGCGTGCTGCTAGTAGCAGATGGTCAGCCCCTTTGCAAACTCCCACTTTTGGTGGGAGCAAAGGCGGATAACCACACAAAACATAGGAGGAGTGGCCCCACCTGGCATGCACCACCCCTAATGTGTTGCCTGCGAGATTGACACTCCATTTCATTTTCCTCCATCTTAGATGGAAGGAAAACAGCCAATCAGGGATAAGGAAGTGACCCTCCCCACAGGAAGTGTTCACTATAGTGGGTGGAGCCACCCAAAGGTAAGTGCCCCATCAGACAATACCAGGTTAACCCTAAAATGCCCACTAAATATTCAATTTAGTGGGCACCCCAGACCAGTTAATCAGATTTGAAGGACACAAAGAAGACCAGCACAAAGAAGATCCAAGGCACGAGAACTGTGGACCTGCTGCAAAAAGAAAACGGGACAAAACCTGCCTGCTGCACCCAGGACCACACAATCGCCGCTGAAGAGCTGCTGGACAACTGGACTGACCTCAAGAAACCCAGAGAATCTCCAGGCTTCACCAATCGCCCAAGAACTCCCTCCAGAGTAGAGGTACCACTCTGTAACTAAGAAGAAACCATAACTCCAGTGAGGGTCACTTCACTAAGTGGCCACTAACTCCCGACCCGGAAGTCACAGCCAGGCCTGACGACACACCAATACCCACCAGGACAAACCCTGCAAGTGTGCCAAGATTGGTGACACTGCACTCTCCAGTGGCCGAACCGCACCAATACCCTGGGTACTGGTCAGCTGACATCGGACACCAAAAAACTAGCCTGTCCAGGGCTGAAAAAGGACCAGGAGGAAGCCACAGTTGAGGGACTTCAAGAACACCCTGGGCTTCCCTCTAGAGTGTCCCCTTTGTCCTGTAAGTGACTCTTACAGTGACTTACTTTCAGATCCAAAGGGCATTTACGCACACAACTACTAGCTCAGATTCACTCTGCACCCGGCTACCCTGTGTCCTGCAAAGAGGAACCTGCTGTGCCCTAGGGGTCCCTCACCCCTTGTAACCCTGACACTCCAAGGGGACCCAAAGGAACCACCTCTAAATTCACCTGCACAGATTTTTTCCAAGTGGTCCCCTGCAGAGGCCCTGCACTTGCGCCAAAGACTTTTCACCGCTCCTCCTGCTGGAACCAGGAGCCGCCCGAACTTCTTCAGGTGGCACCGTGTGCCCACCGATGACCTCGACCAAGTGGCAAAAGGAGAACTTGGTAAAGCAACTGTGTGGTTTTAGATGTATTTTTAAAGGTGTCTTTTCCAATGATTCCTAAGGTGCACAATTAAGCACAAAAGGACTATTTTTTTTAAACTTCACAAATCCATATCTCCAAAACTACTTAACCAATTTTGATAATCTTGGTCTTAAAAATTACATAAAACGCTGAAGTATTTTTCTAAACTGGTCTCAAGTTATTCCTTCAAATGTGTGAGTTGCATGATTGATACTGTGAGTACAACAAATGCTTTGCACTTCTGCAAGATTGGCCTAACTACTCGAACAAGCTACCATAAAAATTAGAGCATTAGGTGATCTAGTTTTTACCTCTGTGAACCATTGTGTGGTTGCCTGGACCCCTTGCACAGTGTGCCTAGCTTAGCACACTACATAGAGGGCCAGTCTCCTACAAGAGGGTAATGCACCTCTCGATGGAATTGGTCACACTGCATCTTTAGACAGCTAGGCTGTTAAATCATGCTTTTCAGGATCCATTTCAGATTTTTTGGGGTAGGTGAAGGCTCTGAAAGCTTCTGGTTTGACTAATTTGAAGCATGTGAAGCATTTTGATACTTTAAAATGTTTTCTGTTCCATACCTACTTACAAATGTAGTTGTTTTCATTTGTTTTTTGACAGATATCTCTTAGGATGTTGATCATTACGTACACGTTTTAGCATATGAAACTGGCGGTGATAATGGGATACTTGAAAGCTATCCGCCACGTGCTGTGCCGAAAGGAAAACAAGACTAGTCTTGTCTACTGCTATCATTTTTATGTAAAAATTCTAAAAATGAGAATGCAAACAGGGGGCAGGGAGGCAAGGACAATCCTGAACTGTAGCTTCTTTTTTAGATTAAGCCATCCATAGTTGTGCCTATCATGAAAGATTCAGTAGCCCCTCAAGGTACACGTTATCTTGTTTAGAAGTTATATAAAAAAAAATAGCCATGATAGATCGAAAACACGAGCAAAAGGAAATGGGTTATATACGAGTTTTAAAAACAGAAAAATATGGTGGCTGAAAATGTCTGCTGGTCTCATTCACTCTGCACATGTTTGAAAGGACAGTTTCAGTTATATGTGCAAAAAGCTATTAATGATTTTAAATTTGACTTCTTGCCTCACCACTTTTAACCGGGAACATTTATTGTGATCCGTTAATGTGCAAGGTTCAAAAGTCGCACAACACTCTTCTTTGTGGGTATTTTAAAATCTACAGGTTTTCACAAATCTATGGAACAATTGCATTTAAAAAATCATAAAACATAAACAGAAGATGACTGCTTCAGCAGTACTTCGAGGTGGGTGAAGTGTCCTCTCTTCTGTGAGGCGGCACGGCAATTAGGGCAAATAGGATCTAGAACCTCTTGGCAGCCCCACTGAATCCTGCACTAAGTCACCAGTGGCAAAGCGCCCCGGCTCTTCTCTGTCTGTCCCCTCCACAGTCGAAGTCAAAGCCTTCCATTAACCCAGCCCTGAGGATATCCACAGCTCCCTTTCAAAACCTGAGCGCTTTTGCCTGCACGAAAATCATCCTTAGGGCCTTCTTGACACCTCTAATCTTTAGACACGGGGAGGGCTGAAGACTTGAGCCTCTTACTCAAAGATGTTCCATCCTGGAGAAGAGGTTTGTCGGTTAGTGTGTAAGATGAAGCTTTGACATCTACAGAAACTGGCTGCACAAATATGTTAAACGTTGTCCAACTCTTATAGGCTAAAATTTCCTGATTTTGTTCGACTGTGTGGGCATAATTAAAATTTCAAACACTCATAGTATTAAGGGGGTGGCCATGCAAAATGAAATTAATAACTATAAGTTATAAGTGTAAGTTTGGCGCGTTATAAAAAAAGGGTAAGTGCCTAGTCAGAATGTGAAATAGAAAGTACACAGGCACATTTTGCCCTCTGAAACAAAATAATTTAAAAAAAATCTAAAATATTTCTAGTGTTCCATGTGCACTCCTTAAGAGTTTTTCAAACTGGCAAACAATGAAAAAATCTAATTAAATCTTATAAGGAAATCAATGTTATATATTGGTAACATTCTTGGAAGTTGGGCCACATCAAACATGAGGCTTTCTTGGTGGTTGTGCCAACATTGCTAAATGCTCGCAATCCTTTGAACCACCCTAGACCGAATCTTCCCTATTTAAATAATCTTGAGCTCAAAGTTTTAAAGTGTATTTTGCAAGCTCTGGTTTAACAAGTGGGAGGTCCCTAGGAATACCCACCTGGGTGAACCTGTTTTCATTTGAGCTCAACAAGGGGGCTTGTCACGAAGAACTGAAAAGGAGGCTGGAAATCTTTGTGGATAGCGCCAAAACAGGGAAGGAAACATCAAGTCCTGTATCTACTTGCAGAGCTGCACCGGCAACATATTCGTGTGTCACTGATACACTTCTATGATTAAGTTACTGTGCATTCTGGATCTTTATTTCTAGTACAGAAGCAACAGCTATCCCATTTCTGTACATGTATAAAGTGTTTGTGCGCTAAGAGATGTGGTACTTACTAATGACTTTAGACCATGGATGCTATTGTATAGAGATAGCTATGATCTTAGA
Organism: Pleurodeles waltl; assembly: GCF_031143425.1. NCBI lineage: Eukaryota > Metazoa > Chordata > Amphibia > Caudata > Salamandridae > Pleurodeles > Pleurodeles waltl. The sequence goes on along the minus strand of NC_090436.1, from coordinate 831,011,042 downwards.
GCATTAGCGTGGTACTTCACTGCTGCTGTACCGCGTCACCTCAAACTATCCTTGGCGTTATTAGGACAAATTGTGGCAGAAATGAGCCTTCTGAGGTAAGCCACCTGCAGAGAAAATAGGTTTTAGCGAAAGAATGTTCACAGAGAGGAAATCAATAATCCTAGAAGGAGTTTAAATTGCACAAACGTTACACGACCTGAGTCAAGACACTTAGTATAACCTGCACAAGTCGATGTGTGTTAAAGCTGATCTTGTCTCAATTTCCATCACACTCTTGAGGATATTCAAGTTGTGGCACTGTTGTCATCAAATTACCCTCTTTTCTCCTGTGTGTGCAACCTTTTCATAACGAGGAAGACTAACACATAGTCAGAACAGGCAGATCAAGGATCTAAAGATGTACAATTCTGCAAAAAACGTTATGTACCAAATGAATCATATTCTGTATGTATATACACCCATAGTGCATTCAGTTTGAAGAATAAGGTGGGCGGATGTGGGCAGGTTTGTTATTTATTTATTTATGAAGCACACACTGACATTTAAAGGTCTTCTGGCACCTCATCTGCGAGCAAGCATGCTCATAGGCTCGACCTCTATCGGGAGCACCCAGGTCTGTTCTGATGGTGAGCAGATTTTGTCCTGGAGTACAAGCCTTCAGCTGTGGACACAGATACACTTTTAAATTGATGTGTTATGTCATCCATCAACTGAATTAAGTGCAGCACCATGTGTCTCCAACTGCACAAGCCCAGCTGGGATCTCTTAATGCATTCATAGAAAACTGCTCCTCCTCCCAGCTACTTCAATTTTCGACCATAGATTGTATGTAAGAATATCATTTAGAAACATATTGTGCTACAAAAATGTCAAAGCCAAAATATCAACACTACATTAACGTGAAGGTAAGTGATTTTTGTTAAATATATATAGATTGCTACTATAACACCATGTTTCAGTACCTTGGAGATATATGTCATCAAAATATGTATGTGTTGAATTAAAATGGTAATCTATAGATATACTTGCCTTCATGATATTATGCTAATCAATATTTTGGGTATGAGATTTGTATAAAACCAAAATAAAATGATGGACAGAGTGCTGAAACCTTTCAACACTCACCCCCACACAAAAATCTGGGTTTAATCCATTGTTATTTTGCTTGCCACGTCACCCAAGTTCTCGCCATGTCACCCTTGGGAATCGCCCCATCTGAACTGCCAAGCCTGGACCTCCCTGGACTGAAAATGAGCACTTTGTCCATCATCCTTTTGTGTTGCTAAAGTTGCCCTAACTTGCTAGGGTAGACCTAGATGTGGGTCAGTTGCTCACTGTGCAGCAAGATTTAAGCTAGCTTAGCTGATAAGGGGTAATACCCTAAACCGGTCCCAAGATGCTTGTTTCCGGTCCAGGGAGGACCTGGCCTGGCAGTTCGGGCTGGAATATTCAGATGGGGAACAGGGTCAAAACTGGGGTGACATGGTGAGCAAAAGAACATGGATTAAACCCAGATCTTTGGCTATGGGTGAGTGTTTGAAAGGGTTCAGCACTTCGACCATCATCCTTTTACGTTGCTAAAGTTGCTCAAGTGGCCAGGATATGCCCAGACGTGGGTCCCTTGCTCACTGTTCCACTGGATTCAAACTAGCCTGGCTGATGAGGGCTGATACTCCAAAACCGATCCAAGGATGCTTCTTTCTGGTCCATCCTCAGCGGAACAGTCGAGCCTGAACTGCCAGGCCAGGTCCTCCGTGGACCAGAAACATGCATCCTGGGACCGGTTTTGGGGTATCACCCTTTATCAGCCAGGCTAGCTTGAATCCAGTGGCACAGTGAGCAAGGGACCCACTTCTGGGCACACCCCAGCCACCCGGGCCAACTTTAGCAACACAAAAAGATGATAGATGCAGTCTTGAAACTTTTCAGTTCACCAGACTCAAGGGGCACTGATGCCTGTAAATGAATGAAAGCAAATCAAACAAATTGAGTTTTGCCAACAGAGATAAAGGGAAGACCCATGTGGGCCCTATTGTAAACAGCTCCAACATTGCTCTGCTTTGGCGTAATGCCTGCTTCCTGTACTGTCTCCTCTGCTCTCTTGAGCCTTATGCCCCTTCACTGACTATTCACTCATTGTGCTGTCTTGTCAGGCTCACTCTTTGTCTCACAAGTCTATCCCCATCCTCTTCAACACTGCGACACTTAACACACACATTGCTATAGAGCTTGAGAAGTGCAATTAATTGACCCTTATTGACTGCAACAAATTGACTTGCCAGGCTGTAATCAAGGGTAGGTCTGGTTGTTGAGGGAATTCTAACAGGGTCATTTACACTCATGCATGGTTAACTGCTGCAGAACTACCAGAACCCAAAAATATTTGCACCAGAATTCGGTGTGTTTTTTTCACTAGATTAACAAGTGCGAAAATAAAAGGGGAATAACAAGTATAAATCGCTCTTGCACCAATTTCGCATGTGTTATTCCATTCCTTACATAAACCATTGTATTGATTATTGCCATGTAAATGTCAGATAAGTGCTATTTGTGCTCAACATCTAATCTGTGTTCATGCTAAAACATGCACAACCTTAATTCCCATCCCTTGTAACAAAAGAGTGTAAATGCCCAGTTAATGGATGAGGGTAACTCCACAGACACTTGGTGCTTATTACTAACCAGCGTAACAGGTCTCTTCCGTACTTCTTGAAATGATCACCTGAAGCATGAACTGAGGCAGTTCTGTTGAACAAGTATTATTAGGAAATAATTACTTGGAAAGCATGGTGTAAGGCCACAAAGATCAGACTCGTGATGCACCGACAATCCAGCACCGCTCCCCCTAGGCTACAGAAATAGCCTATGGTAATACCCTTTGCAGGAGCTTGTTGTACAGGGCCTTCCCCCTAGAGGGTGTTGATGAAAATGAAAAAAGCAGCTCGCAGATGTGATTTACCGATCAATCCACACTTCGGCTAGCCATAGATCACACACGCCTCAGCCGCTCATGGAGGCTCATGTTAATGCGTGCCATGAGTGCACTAGAGGGCAATCAGACTTCAGAAGGTGCCTGGTCAATCCTTCATGGTTTAGTACTTGTGGTATTCTGATACGTGACCTTCCTAAGTGGGCGTGACACCCCTAAATGACTAATATTAACTGACAAATGAGACAGCTATTTACGTGGTAAGAGTTACAACAAAAAAAGCAAGACAGAAAATATCCCTTATGGGAAAGGGAATTTAATGCAATGCATTTCAAGAAGCTTCCAAAAGCATGATGTGTTTGGGAATCTGCATATTAAGATATTAAATGGTCACAGCGCATATAATGGTAGGCACAGAAATTGTATACATGGGTCATAATTGTCACCCAGAAATCATCGGCCTCAATTTTTCATGCATTCAATAAAAAATATAGGTGTATGTTAAAGAGACTCCTGTGGATTCCTGGTTCCGGCCCCTATAGTGGTATGAGGCTTGCTCTCCTAAAAGTGAGAATTGGGCATTGGTTGTTGCCTGGGCAGGGGATGTCAGCTGTGTTTAACATCCATTGACCGTGATTATTTCCAGATGTTCTGGGGCTTCAGGTTTGGATTATGAGTCCCAGGTTGGGGACAAGAGAAGTGGAGGTGACCTTACATTGTACCAGCGGATCTACCCACCATACTCATGACACATTTTCCCTGTGTATGTCAGGTGTTTTCAGGCACAGATGGGGACAGAGAAGTAACAAAGGAATTAGGGAATGTACCATTTCACGCAGTGCCATTCCAACTTCTGTGGTCTGCCACAGCAGACACGATGTGAAACCTATTTGTTCTTTCCATGCTTTGGTGGATCAAGATATTTCAAGGTTCCTGAGGGTACTGCCATAAAGATGATATCACATGCATGGCGGTATAATAAGTAGAATAACTTGGAAGAGGCAGAGGAAGCTGTTGTGCTCCAATCACTTGGGCACGGTTGAATGATCTGGTCTCTTCTTATGTCAAGAAAGTTAACCTAAAAAATCTGCAGATATTATTCACTTCCTTATTCTCTATCTTATTTTGTTGAAAATAGCTGTCACCGTATTATTATTATTTTGTTCAAAACAGTTGTCACTGTATTATTGTTTTGCAAGCTTATGTGTGTTAAACAAATCCAAGAAAATCTTTCATTTCTAGTGATTGTGTAAAGTATGACAGACCCTAACAGCATCCAACTGCGTGAGCACAACAGCTGGGGCAGAAGAACACTTTTGTTCATTGGACACAAATTCATTATCCACCTGAATGGCATGAAGATGTTCCTAATGCACAGAGGGGAGTGGACCAGTGAAAGGACTTTAGAAGGACCTAAATGGGCCTTCATCAGGAGCCAGTGTATTCATTTCAATGCAGAGTATGTATACATCCACTCTTGAGTTACCATAACTGTCTGACCTTCCTGGTTCTCGATGACCTGTAGATGGAGTTATAAATCTCGGCTCAATCCTCCAATATAAAGGTACCAGAGCATACCAGTTTACCCCACACGATAACCTTCGCCAGTGCTCCCAAACTGTTTTCAGCCAAAAACTGATCTTGTCTGTTTGGAGAATTTCAGAAGGTAAGAGGTTTAGCTGACTACAGAGTTTACGAGCAATGTCATCAACATCACAGATTCAAAGTAGGGTTTGCTTAAAAGCCTCTCAGAACTATTTTATTTTCGGTTGTAAATTAAGATACAATCCTGGGCTAAATCAGTTTATCAGGGAGGTGCACCACAAGAGGTCGCTCTTGGCATTGTTTATTGTAAAACAGTAGGCCTTTATCATGCACTGAATAGCTGTCTAGATGTCCAGGAAGCAAGACAGGTAAAGGTCAGCTGGGTGTCACTGAGGAGATTTTGAAAACGAATTCCATTTTTAAATAATAGTTAAATGCAACAATACCAGGTGAATAATAAATAACACAGGCGAAACGCAAGAGGACCAAGAAATGCCTTACGTACCCTTGGACCGGCTTCAAGGTTCAATTTCGATTTGGCATAATTTGCTTAGTACATAAACATTAGTGAAACTAATCTCTAGCCACTCCTAACATTCCAGACCCCGTGTACAGCAATTAAAGTTGGATTTCCGTGGAGGGTACCAAAGCTGAGACAAATTTAGCAGGATCAGAGTAGCTACCTCCCGTGGGCACAGTACGTCAAAAAGGAATCCTTACACATTAGGCACCACAGTTTGTGTGCCTCTACATAGTCAGAAGAATCCTGATTGGTATTTACCAAGGATGGTCTTCTACTCAAGATGAGTCTGAAGTGGATATTAGCCAGTTTTAATATGATTCACAATGAGAAATTAATGTTTGAAATAGGTCTTTAGTTAGTATACTGCTGTGGGTTGGGAGAATTGGTAAGAACAGTAGTGTTTTGCAGGATGTGAACTCTGGGACCACTGTATGATGAAAGTGAACCATATATTTTAATGTAGAAGGAAAACCGCCCACTGCCGCCCAAAACAATAGTGCTATGCCGCTCAGACCTACAGTTTTAATTACTATTAGAACGTTGGAATGTTGCGAGCTCCTTTGGAGACAATGGAGTGCTCTGGGCTTTTACTGGCCGGTAAAAGCCCGAGCATCAACATTCCAATATTCTTTGTTCAAAGGCCTCACGGAGATCAAGGGTATTTCAGTCCCCTCAGGCTCAGTGAGGACTTTGTTTTATTTAT